>NC_086199.1:76001883-76649099 GCF_035770615.1 Melospiza melodia melodia
TCCAGGCTGGGATGCTCTGGGTGTGCAGGAAGCTGGCTCCAAGATGAAAAGAGTTTGTGGTGATATAAGGCTTCTCTGGCTCTCTGCAGCCACTTGTAAACAGGCACAGGGAATGCTGCTGATCTTCATGTGTGTGTTGTCTTTTGCTGAAATAGCATAGATCATATATAATACCTGATCTAGTTCCTATATGTGTGCCCAAAATCAATTCAGATGTTTCTGCACCAGCCTGTCTGGTTCTGGAAGGGTTTCTTCATTTGGGTCTAGCATAACATGTGGCTGTATGGAAGCATCTTAGAAAGTGGCATCACAAGTATCACTGCCACTGTAGTCATTCCCAGTGAGGTAAGATCTTGCTCTGCAGACTGGGCTTTGAAGTTCAGACATGTTTCAATTTAAAAGAATTCCAAATTTGAGATTCATAGCATCTCTCTTTCCCCAGAGAATTTAGTTTTATGTGGCTCTTTATATTTAAATTACAGTTTAATCCAGTGGATGTTCATCCCTTCTGTATATCCAGTCCTGGTCTTGAAAAAGATGCACCTGGAAATCAGTCTTACTGGTTTAGTCCAAGTGGCTTGTCTGATATTGCTTAGGAACTACTGAAGAATGGGATCCATATTTCCAGAGCAGGGTTTAAGGCTGGGCTTATTAAGTCATGCTTGGCCTAATTTCTTGATTCACTTTAAACATGCTAACGGGTTCTGCAGCAAATTAAATGAGAATCTCAACTTATAACATTCACCATTCTCTACACAGCCCAGCCAGTGTTTTAAAGGAAACATCTGTCATGAAAAACTTCATCACAATTCTTTAAAACCTGTCAAGATCCAGTCAGGGTTTTTCCCTCCCCGGGGAAGTTTGGCTTTTTCTGTCCTGTTTTCCTGAGGAGGTCCCACAATTGGAAATTGGGAATTTCATCTCCCTGTGTGTATAGAATAAAGAGTAGATGCTCTGTGTTTATTTAATAACCCTCCATGGATCTACATCCAAAATATGGGCTTTTCTGACAGGAAACTGAGGAACAAAGAGTCACTTTTAGGCCTACAAGGAAATTAAAGAAGGAACTACTTTTTTTTTTTTTTTTTTTTTTTGCCTGAAGGGGCCCCAACCACTGTGGTGACAAATGTTATTCAAATACCTGAAGTAGAAAATGGATTTTGAAGAATACCACAAGTCATGTACTGTCTCACATCAGCTTGCATAGGTCTTCATGCAATACCATAGAAATTGCTTTCTTTGTGTCTTTTTCCTTATGGTGCAGGTAGAAAAAATGCAAGCCATAGATTTGCTGAGCTTTTTGAAGAAAACATGAAGGAAATTTTCAAACATTGTTCGTCCAAGCCAGTGGAGACTCCCTGGAATGATGGCTCCTCTCTTTCTTTTGCTTGTGTCACGGCCTTGGGTTTTTTCTATGGTTCCGACACTAGCCCCATATTCATCACTCCTCATAAAGGGTTAGAGGCAGAGGTTGCATCCATGAAGGGTCTTAACTTATCTCTGCACAAAATTGAAACCACTTAAACATTTGTTCTTCTAATGGTGCCTCTGCCAGTCTCTGTAGTATGGTGTAGTCCTTGGGATCAGCTTCAAAATGTTGAAGGTTAGACAGCAATCCCCAAGGAAGCCAGAGCTGTTTTTGAAAACTCTGGGCTTTCTCTCTGTGACTGCTGAAATAATTTCCTGACTCAGAGCATTTTTCTTTCCTTTAGATATAGATAATAATAGTAAAGCTTACATTAGTATTTAGCTTTTTTTTTTTCCTTCAAAGCATTTTTCTCTAACAGATACCTGCCATGTCTTTTGGCTTGGTAAGAGCTTGGCTCTGAAACTAAACACTGCAAATAGGAAATTTTTTCTCCTAAGAGATGTGACCAAAGTGCCAGGCAGCAAAGCATTTCCCTATTTAGGAAAGCTCTCCCCATGGGTGTTCCTATTCAGGGTATCCATGGGAAAAAATGTTAGCAAGACATTATTTCATAGGGACTGTCAAAGCTTGTGAGTTTCCTCTGGGATGTTCAGGGATCATCTCTTTGGACTGACAAAAAAATTTCTCAGCAGAGAACTAGTGTCCTCCACTAGCTTCTGCCACCTTTGCCTTCATGTGGGTTAGATGCCAGACAGGTCCTTTGGAGCACAGCAGCCTGAGATCTCTAGAACAAGCAGCAGACAAGATTTACCTGAGGTGTGACTGATGTCTGACTAAGTTAGCCTGTGTTTGCTTGAATTTTTAATGACAATAACTAAAAAGAATCCTTCATGGTTTCTATTCTAGATTCAAGGGCAGAAGAAAAGCAAATATTATAAACATGGAAATTACAGAACCTGAAGGGTTTGGCAGCAATCCTGTTTTCTCTTATTTTGCCAGGTTCAGCAAATGCAAACAAAGGTTTGGGGAGAGGCAAACCACTTTACAAACCTGAACATGTCCAGTCCAACTTGATCCAATAATCTGTTTTGGGGAGATGTGTTTCCCATTAAGAACAGCAGGAAACTGGAGGCTTGGAGGCTTGGGTTGTACTCACAGATGTGCTTCGGGCCTTCCCAATACCCTCAAATTCACCTCTCTGTTTTTCCCCTGCTATAAAGGAGGGAACACATTTCCTTTGCTAGGAGGCTTTGAGACAAGCCAATGAAGAACAGGACAAGTGAAGAAGTGTTACATTTGAAGAGTTTCTAGAATGGCAAACAGCACTTCATTGACATGTCTTGTAACTCTGAGCTAGCTAAGGAGACAGAGAAGAGACATTGCCATGTTTTACCTAAAAAGCTTTTGAGTGTCAGCGCCAGAGATAGGATAATTGTAATAAATAATTATTTTTCATCAAGTGTGTCTGTTACATATTATACTGCAAAATATAACTGAGACGCTAAATATTTTTGGAACAGTAGTTTTTATTTATACGATGCGACATGTGCAAAGTGCTCTGATCAACAGTAAAATGACAAGTCTCTGCTCCAAGTCACTTACAATACATTTCTCAAACATCAGTCAAGTAGTGATAATAAACTAGGGATTAGAGGGAAATGGATAGGGTGAAGTGATGGAAAAGGCAAGCATTACAATTTAAAAACAAAGATAAATGAAGATGGTTGAGAGAAATTACATAATAGGAATGAAACTGAAAAAGTGTTCCTCTAAGATTTGAAATGATGCGGCAAGTGGATTTGTCAAAGGAATACATAAAATTATTCAGAGATAAAAACCATAATTTGACTCTCTACTTTCATGTTTCAAATATCCACAATGACATCCACATAACCAAGAACATTCCACAGGCCAGGAGCTTTTAGAACAACAAAAACTTCTGAAATAAGGCCAGGTTACTTAATTATCATAGATGCATGTCACAGCCAAGGACATTTCTAGAAAGAGGAACAAAGAAAGAAAAAGGAAGTCACCCAGCAAATTATATTTCCTTTGATTATGCTAATACACCTGATAAAGGGACATTATACTGGAGTATCTAAAGAGAGAAAATCAGTAATGGACTTTTACACTCCTCCAGTTTCCATCATCAGTTATCTTGGCAACCTAAATTCATCTTGTTATCATTAAATTGTAGCACTTAAAGGTCCAAACAGAGATGAAGTTGCACGTTTATCTACTGCTTCTTGACATAATCATAACAATAAATAAATATATCTTTCTTCTACAATGTAATGTATCTCAGGGATTACTATCACCTAGAATGACCTCTTAGCTATCATAGACCATTAATTTTCATGGATATATTCCAGTATTAAAAGCTACAACTCATTCTTGACAACTGGCAGTTGGCTGTAGGCCGATGAAAAATGCCTAATTTTCATGAAGACATAAGGAGATGAAGAATTCACCACATGAGCTTGTTCTAGTGGTTAATAATTTTCTGTGTCTCATTCTTCATTTGAATTTGTCTGGCTTAATAGCTCCTCCACTCAGTCCTCAGTACAACTTAGTCTGCTCAGAGCCCTTTCCTGCTAGTATTTTATGCCTCCAACAGTACCAATTCATTAATCAAGACATAAATCAAATCATCTCCTTTTCAGTAAGCCAGACAGGTTGAGCACTGAAAGGTTTCTACAATAAGGCATTTTCTTTAGATCCTGAATAATTACCAAGCTCCCCTTGCACCTTCCCCAGCTTTTCAGTAACCTTTGAAAATAAATATCCTGCGTGTGATTAGTCTAATGAGTGCCACAAAGGGAAAAACAGCAACCTGGTACTGGTACTCACTATTCCCATGTTTATGCATTTGAGATTGATTTCACCCTTTTTGCCACAGTATCTCACTGGAGTAAAACTGCTCCATACTCTGATGATCCTGATCCTTTTCAGAGTGCTGTTTTTTCCAGGGTAGAGTTTCTGATTACACATCTTCTAATCTCCTATCTGGTTCCCACATGCATAATTTTGCATTTGGCTGTAGTAAAAGGCTTTTTGATTGTACATGAAGATGATCCTTCCTGCCCTATATAAATACTTTCCCCTCATCATTGCCATTCCCCAGACTTCCCAATACGTGCATATTTTACCAGCAGTGAGTTTCTATTTACTTCTAGGGTAATGATGGAAATACTGAATAGAACTGAATTTAAAACTCGTCCTAATACTACTTCCATGGCTTTTGCAAAGTGACATGGCTTTATTTTTTACTATGTCAAAACTTGGCTGGACTATTTTCCTTGTGCTTCAACCATCCTGTGTCCTGTATATTTCACAGAGAATGAGAGTGATCTAGTGTTGCTCCTGATCCCGATTCAGTGACAAAACAATTTAAGGAATAAAATCAAGCAGGATTCACAACCCATACATGTATTCACTCTTGTGCAGTCAGGACTTTCTGTGGGGTTACCATGTTCTGTCTTCATAGAACTGCAGAAGGTAGGGCTAGGAAGGACCTTGAGAGCATCTCTAGTCATCTTCTTGCTCATGGCAGGGGGGCTTAAATTATTCTTGCCTTTTTTTTAAATTAACTTTTTAATGAAGATTATTGTGATGCTGGAAAACACATCTCTTTATTTTCTTATTCTTTGTCAAAGAATTCTTTATCAGTTAATATTTTTTCCACAAACTGCTGTTAGCCTTGCTAGTGCACATCTACTGTGATTATTGATTTTACCATTTTAAAAAAAATATTGCCATAGAACAGATACTCCTTTAGTATTCTGCTACTTCCTTGCTGTTAAAGGATTTATGAAATATCAGTATCAGCAGGCTAGAGACCAGTTAAATAAGCTCTATTAGTATGCCCATGTAAACCATCCACACCTGCTGATTTTAAAATATTTACCTCCAGTGCATACTTTACATTCCTTCTGGTCACTAACAGAGTGGAAAATTTTTCATCAGCCCATGTGATACAAGTGCATCATCTTTCTTCTTTCCAAATGCAGAACAGAAATATGTCTGGAATATTTGCCTTTTCTGCAACTTTATCATTTCCTCATCTGCATTGAGCAGCAGCATGTACCCTTGTAAGACTTCTATAGTTCTTAATATACTCTAAAATAATTTTATTTTCTTAAGGCCTGCCAGCCAATGATTTCCCTCTGTTGTCTTTTTAATTTGTCTATTTTTATGTGATGTAGCTTCCAATTTATATTGATTGCTAAATATTTCCCATTTTATCTATTTGCTTTGTAGGTTTTTTATTTTCTAACTATACCTTCACTTGATACATTGATCCAGGATGGCATTTTAAATAATATTGTTCTCTATTATGCTTACAAAATTATTATTTTTTTTAAATCCAGTGACTCTTACACAGCTTTCAGTTGTCTGCAATATTTTTCTGTCTGAGTTTCTCTTCATCAGCTTTAATGTGTTTTGTCCTATTCTCTACTCTGATTCAGTGGTCTCTGAGAGACTCTTCTTCTTCAGTGGTATCTTTTGTTTTGTTATTATTTATTGCATTAAGCCATTATGCATGAAAGCACCTGTGGGTCTGGGTTACTAATAATTCTAAAATTCTGGGAGATTGTACCTAAAACAGAGCATACACTCTCTTTCTCATACTAGTTTTTACTTTTTCATTGGAAACAAAATAAACCACATAATTTTACTGTATAAATTATTGCAGCTATTTTCAGAATGCTGCTTCAATTCATTTTCTTCATAGCAATGAATACAGAAATTACTTTCTTTAGAATTAACATAAATTAATATTATTCTTAACAATCAATATTTGAGTTATACAACAGTTTCACTAGCAAAAGAGTTCTCTTGCAGTCTCCACTGAATAGAGTAGCTGATATTTCACTGTTACCTTATTTTTGTTATGTCGCTTTCAGAATGCATTACATAGGAATATTTTTCCCATTTAACCAGATAGCCTAAAGACGTTTGAAGTTCATCACAGAGGACTGAAGACTATCCAGAAGCCTGAACAAGCAGTGTCCTAATCTCATAATGTATTTCACCTGCCATATACATGCATATGATGAAGAACACATTAAAGTATTGCACAGGGAGGTTAGTGCACTATTTTAAAAAATAACTCCTTCCTTCCTTTGTTTTCAGATCTTGTTACTGTCCTGGTAGCAGCCCCACAGTAAACACATGAGCACAACAAATGTCATTGGGTTAGGAAGGGTGGGACCTAAATGGTCCCAAATCTTTTTGATGACTAAGAAGAGTCAGATGAAAAAGACTGTCTCTCTTTAGATATGCTAAATAAATAACTAGTTCATTAAATATTCATCTATATCTTAGCCAGCAAAGTTCCCCATCAATAGGTATTGCCCCAGCATAAATTGCATAGGGATTGTCATAATATTGTCTAAAGAGTAAATCTTCATTTTGGAAAATTATTAAGAAGATCTTTTGGGTAAACAATTTAATGAAATTAAGTAAATACATAATCCTGTAGAATGTTTAGTTCATGATATGTCCAAAAGAAATTAGATTTTTCTGTTATATTGTAACTTACAATTATTGAATATTTTACACTGACTATGAATGCCTGCTTAATTCAGTCCAGAGATCTGTAGAAGAGACCAGAAATTATGTTCCAGATACCAAATAATCCCTGTCATCCTGCAAAGCTCACAGTTATAATTAGTAAAACTGGTGCTGATCGTTAGAAATCGACTTCAGAAACAGAAGCACAGAACCAATCAAGTGAGCTGAATGTGAGGAGAGGTCCTGCTGAACCTTTGAGGTCAGCTGTAAAAGTCATCAGCACAATTAGTTGTCACTCTTTATCTATGGACAGATCCAGGCCTTGACAGCAGGGCTGCAATTCGCTGCTTATTCAGTCATGAGAACTGGACACTTCTGCACGATGATGCACTCCGTCCTAAGGAGACTAATCAAGTTTCCCTGTCCTCAATGATGATGGATGGAGCCACATGAGTACTTCAGGTTTATTTCTTGACTCCTGGGTAGCTGAAGTCAGGCAAAATAATCACAGACTGATGGTCAAACTAGATACATTCGGTTTTATAACATCCTGACAAACTACATGAGACAGATCCTAAACTGGTCAAATGAGAGTCAGAAGGAAGCCCAGATTAGGCTCTGATTCATAAGTAAGACTCACTTCCATAATTTGACCTCTATCACACCTATGCCACCAAATGCTTTCAAAAGTTTGTTTTTTGTAGTTGACTTTGCAAATGGGAACTAAATGACCTCTTATATATTATTCCAAAGCGAAAATACAAGCTAATTGAAGGGGAATTTGAGAGTAAAAGTGTCAGGACTGAATTTCACTTCTTCAGAAAAAAAAAATCCATAGTTGCTTTTTGGTTCAAAGCCATTTTAAATTTTCTTGTAACATTGGGCATGCTATTAAGGAGAAATATTCTATTATACTTTAACACAGCCAAATATGACATCAGTTTATGAAATCCATTTGGAGTCAGCTACATTTTCAGCAGGCTTTTTTCTTAAGGGATGTTTATCCTAATACAAGCTATTAAGGGTTCTTTATTAGCCCATCTCAGAGGTACAGACTTCACCATCAATTCATGTTCTTCTCAACTCCTGTAATAAGACCAGAGGACAAAGAAAAAGTACATCTTCCCCAAATAAGCTGTTTCTCTAGCACAATCCCATGCATGAGCCAACACTACTAACTGTATTGTACTGACTATAAAACATTTATGTACTCATAATTCTATGAACGTTTAGCTGTTACTTATTTGCAAACATCACTGCCCCATGAGTAAAACTTGGATAAACTAGGAAATCCCAAACCCCACTTCGAGAGTCAGACTGTGGTGTTGCTTGCTTTTCCCTTACACTTCACCAGCTCTCTACACCCTTACCCCAATTTTTACAGTTCCTGTATTCTAATTGCCCTTGCTCCATGATCAGGAAAGGGAAAAAAGACCAAAGCTCATTACCAGGTGGGCATCTCAGCAGTCAAATTAACACTTTCTGGCACAGTAACCCCACTAGACTTGTGCTAATTATCTTTTTTTAGGGCATTTTTGGCATAGCAGAGCACTATTTTCTGGAATTCCCAAGAAGATGTGTTTAGACCACCTCAGAAACATCTAAAACTGATGTGTACATGATGAGTAAAAAGATACAGGTAGGCAAGTCAATGTCCAAGCTGCCCCCACCTGCTGACAGCAGGCCTGTAACCCCAGCCTGTATCCCTTTGTCACAACCCATGAATATCAGACACTGTGACATCCAACTCCTTTGTTTCCAAGAGAGAGAGTTAAAAAGGGTTCTGCCATGTTCCCTGAGGCTGGCAGGTAGTCATATGAAAATTAGAGCAACTGGATACACCCTGCAATGTGCACAAGCAAATCAGGCATTCCCAGGGAACACTACAACCATTAACCCTATAGTTCACTATTTGTGTTGCTCTCCTCCCACCTGCTGGATGACAGAAGGAGAGAAAATTATCTGCAGAATTTGTTTTTTTAAGTGTCTGAGCAGTTCTCTGTGGTTCTTGTCCATGCTGATATCTGGGTATCCAAAGGTATTTATTTTTTTAAGTACATGTTACCAGTCTGAGTAACAAATACAAACTCTGTCACTGACAGGAACTAATACAGATTTCTCCATGACACTTAATAATTTCCAACAATCTGGAGCAGGAGGTCAGGGGATGTAGTGATGTATGCTTCATGGGGGCCCCCACTGATTTTGAAAAACCAAAACATGCTGGACTTACCTCAACAAATTTCAGTCCCCGACTCCAGGGCTTTAGGGGCACTGGGAGCTGAAAAATGAAGTTTTGCTGGATATTATATTACAGGATCAAGGATCCAATTTACAGTGGCTCAGACTTGTGGCCTTAGGTTTATCTCAACAAAGATTTTTGAGGAAAGGTTTTATGCCAGGTTGCTTTATACTCACCTGCAGTTGTTGGAGTGTGTCATATGACAGTGGAGTTTTTCCCTTTAAAATAGGCACCAAAGCCATTTCAATAAGGGGTTCTTTTGTTCACTTCAAAAGACAAAAAGGCTTCTTTTAAAGAATGTGAACACATGGGTTATGCAACTTCACAATATATAGAAAATTACACAAAAATATATAACCACAAAATATTGGAATACAAAGAAAATAGACCTATTTCAGGTCATCATACAGTCTTCATTATTGTGAATAATGTTATCATTAGGAGTAAGTTTGTGAGATGGAAATTAGGTCAAAGTTTCAAGGCTAGTAAGTGAAACAGATTGTAACAAGCTTTCTTGAAAGGCTGAAAAAACCCGACTTTGCCTTGTCATTCTATGTATCCTGAGACTGCTCCAGGAAAGAAACTTGAATCCAGGGTCTATGCTGTAAGGTGAGGAAAGTATTTGTAATAGCATAAAAAGGGACCGAGTGCAAACCCACATGTTTGGATGATCATCATTAGTCAATGGCATTTATGTTGGGCAGAGCTGCATGTGTCATCTGGTGTTTTTTTTATTCTAGTGAGGTACATGAGTCTTGATGCTTTGTGCAAGTGACCAGGTTATGTTTGGTTTCATTTCTTGAGTGTCACTTTTACTCATACAGAGTGGCTCAGGTTTAACATATAGGGCTACTTTCCACTGGGAAAAAAAAAAGAGAAAGAGAAAAAGAAAGAGAAGGAAAAAGAAAAAGAAAAAGAAAAAGAAAAAGAAAAAGAAAAAAAGAATAAGAAAAAGAAAAAGAAAAAGAAAAAGAAAAAGAAAAAGAAAAAGAAAAAGAAAAAAAGAATAAGAAAAAGAAAAAGAAAAAGAAAAAGAAAAAGAAAAAGAAAAAGAAAAAGAAAAAGAAAAAAAGAATAAGAAAAAGAAAAAGAAAAAGAAAAAGAAAAAGAAAAAGAAAAAGAAAAAGAAAAAGAAAAAGAAAAAAAGAATAAGAAAAAGAAAAAGAAAAAGAAAAAGAAAAAGAAAAAGAAAAAGAAAAAGAAAAAGAAAAAGAAAAAGAAAAAGAAAAAGAAAAAGAAAAAGACTGGGACTGAGGTTACAGGGCTGCCCCAGAGCAGGGGAGACAATCCCAGACGGAGGGAGAGGCTGGGCAGTGATCTTGGCTTCAGAAGCTCCCCTGTGGACCCACAGGGCTCTGGGCAAGGGAGCTCAGCATGAGGAAAGGGGTGGGAATCTCTTACATTGCAGCAGTCAGCGCAATGAAAGCCAAGCACCATCTAAACCTACAGCCAAGGTGCCATTTCTCTTACAAGGATTCCTGCTTCAGGCAGTGCACAGAATGAAAGACAGGTTCTAGATCAATCTTTGAGCCTCCCAGGGAGAGCGCATTGATAGGAAATTACAAAATGAAAAAAAAATTTAGATTAAGGTAACATTTTCAAAACTGGCACATTTTCCAGGTCACCCTGTTGCAGGGTGGTGCAACCAACCCTGGGGCTGGTTTTCAGAGAAACCCAACCCTTGAATTTCCCAGCACCTTTGAAACCAAGCCAAGAACATTTTGCCCAGAGGTGGAGGCACACAAAATTAGGTTTCCTTTTTAAGATGCATGCTGGCTGTGTTTGAAAGCCATATTATCCTTTATAATTTTTACCCCTCCCCTCCAGAATTTTCTGGAATCTTAAGCTGAATCACAAAAATTATGCAGATCAGAAAAATAGCCTTCAACCCATTCCCCCATGTCATTTCATCCTGGCAGCTGTGCTGTTTGGCAATTGTTGCTGCATGCAAAGGAGTGGGTGGGTATCAGGCAGGCACCTCCAAACTGCGTGGGGAAGAGTGTGCTCAGCAACACTCGCTGCTTCTGTAATGAATAAGATGGCAGGGTCAGATCTTGAGAGCAGAGGGTGAAGTCTTGGTGGCCAGGTACTGTGGTGGTAAGATTGAGTTTGTTCCTTGCTCGTGAATAGTTTTCATCTGTGACCAAGTATAAAAGTTTGAGATTTTGTCCATGTGCTTCCAGATATAGCAGGAGAGAGGGCAGGGTGCGGGTCTTCTCCTGAAATTTACAGGTATGTCATACCTGTGTATGTGCTTGCATGCTGGACCATGCTGTGATACATCAATGCTTCCCACTAATCCCAAGCAGTCGAAGTACTATCAGACATGGCTTGTTTGGGTTCCCTGCTGACATCCCTTGCCAGTGTTGTCCACAAAAACCAATTTGCAATACCATTTGAACCTTCTTATGGCAGCTTGGAACATCTGTAAGTGGGAGCTACTGCTTTGAGCCCTTTGGGGAAGGGCACAGAAATGTTTTCCTTACCAGCCCAGGAAGGGAGGGGGGCAAGACCCAGGACTGACCCCAGAACTGACCCTAGAACTCAGCTGACAGTACAAAAGTGCAAATGCACGATCATGTTCTATTATTTGCGTTCCCAAAGAGATCTATGCTGGTTTTGTGGATCACCATGGAAACTGCCAGAAACAATCATGCCAGGGAAGCTCAACAACCACTGTTCTGAGAGTGTGCTGTCTGGGGATCTCATCTGTGTAGACATGGAGCTCTCTCCAACACTGCTCACCCGGGATTGACCCCTCCTGAGAGAAGCAGAGGGATCTCTGCAGGAGCTCTCAACATTTCCACCCTCCTTGTGGATGTGAAATAATTCCTCCCTTTACACAATGCCTTGACAAGTCTGAAAGATCCCAGAGCAAAGATCACAAACGTCTGGAAACTGTGTGCCTGGCTCTGGTGTGAGACCAGGAACAGAGCCAAAAACCTCTCCAGCTAACCCTCCTGCACTCTTATGGAGGACAACCTGCACGCTGGTTTCAGCAACAAAAGCTCTGCAAGCAGGAGTCCTATGGCAGGGAACCATGTTCTTCTCCACACCCTATGCTGACACCTGGCAGCTGTAGGCACAACTCCAGTGCAATACTGGGAAGGCAGCCAAAACCCTTCCCACAGACTAGCCCCATCTCTTACCGGTGTCTTCTCTCCCCCACCAGCCGGTGCAGACCTCCGCTGGTTGTGGAAGGGCAGGGCAGGGATTCTCCATCAGAGACTGTCCTGTGCAGCTTCCCCTGCCTCTCACTACACAGCTGCCCCAAGTGCCCATCCCAAAGTTCTTACATCAGCACCCAAACAGAGGGCAAGCTGGCACCTACTTTGGTCTTTACTAGAAGTATTGATGGAACAAGTCTGGATATAGTATTTTCCCCCGGCTCTGCTATAGACAAGGACAACATCTTCTCCTAGCCTGCCCAAATTTCTCCAATCCAGCAACTCTTTTCACAAATCTGGCGAGGATCAGACATGGGTTCTCTCCCCACGATCTCTTGTGGTCTGAGTTTTATGCTGAGAAGCTATTTTTAGTGATGGCTGGGTGCAGAACTGTAATGAACAACAGCAGTAATGGGGGTCTGTGTTCCATGGAGCTCCTCTGGCTACCTGCAGCTCAAACTACTGCCTCCTCAGCACTCCCCTAATAAACACGCCCCTCAGACAGATGATGTTTAAAAATGAGGCTGAGATGACCGGTTTGTCCATACAGCTGCCACTGCTGCTGCTGCTTGTCAGAAGGCAACTGACCAGTGGTTATTTCTTTCACTGGGCTTGAATTCAAACCAGTAATCTATAAATGAATTAGTGCCCTGCTCCCCATGTCTCTTTCTCCAGTGCAGCTTTTTGCACTGTGCTTCCAGACACAGCTCTGTAAATAGGTGTTTTCCTGGCATTTCACAGGGTACCTCGGGAAGGAAAATTACCGTAGGTTGTTGACTACTTTGCCTCAGCTTCCCTCCCCCTGGGAGGAAAGACCTGTTCCTGCTATTCAAGGAAGGTCCTAGGGGTATGGACTGTCCCTCGCAGCAGCAGATGTGGCCCTCTCTCGCAGCACTGCCAGAGCAGCAGGTCCAGCTCTCCAGGGCTCTTCCTGATTCCTTCCAGCACTTTGTCACCACCCTCTTTCTATGCAGCATCTGGACTGACACAGTTCACCTGTGACTTGCATCACGTGCAGCACCACTTGCACTGACTCAGAAACAGATTCAAAGTGTGCTGTGGTATGTGGGAACCTTTGGAGCTGCATACCAGCCAATGCCAGACACAAGAAGACCACACAAAACAAATACGCATGTAAAGACTGTTTTCCTTCTCTGCAGCTTCAAGACTCCCACATGCCATCCTCCTTTCTTCCCTGTTCTGAAACAAGAGTTGAACAGGCACACATGAGCATGCTCATAACAATCCCAAACTGGCTTTTTTAGATCCAGTTGTCTAATTTATGATCTAGATAAACCTATGGGAATACAAGCATTAAAAAATATTAATTACTGTAAGGGATGTTACATATGTGTGTATTTTTATAGAGAAGAAAGGTAAGTTTTTTATCACAGGCTACTTTAATGATAGTTAAAGACTTCTTAATCTATTGGAAAAAGACATAGTGAAATCTGGTACTTAGAAGCTGAAACTGGAAAAACCCAGAGATGAAACAAGGCAAGAACTGTCAATACTGAGGATAACACTTGAGTTGCCCCTGGGATGACTTCCTAAGGAAAATGGTAATTCTCCATTGTTTTGCTCTGTACCAGTCAAGACAGTATATATAAAACATATGTTCTTGCTCAAGTTCTGGCTGGAATAACACACATGAGTGTCTGTGCGTGAAGCGTGACAGGATGACCACAACACGATCAAATCCAGCTGACAGAGTACTGGAGGGCAATGGTTTCCTGGCCCTCCCACTGGGTCCTCCCACGAGCAACTGGTTTATGCAGCAAGGTGATCCCCAGCTGCCAGTCTCTTATTTTAATGCTGCATGAACTTGTCATTGCTGATTAGAAGAGAAGAAAGGCAGGGGGTCGCAACTCTGTGTTGTGTCTGTCAGCACACTGCAAACCCAGGAGAAAGAGGACTAGGCACAAAGGCCATTTTCAACATTTTTAAGCTTTTAACACAGGTGGAATTTAGAGAACTACAATATGAAGCCCGAGCTGCTTGTGGAGAGCGACAAATACCTCAAACAGGTGTTTCAAGGTACTGGGGGTTTTTTGTGCAATTTTTTTCCCACACAGGATTGAGGCTTCAGTGGGGCTCTGACACGTGAACTTTTGGTCTGGCTGGTGTCCTTGCCCATCTGGTAAGTTTTCAGCAGCACTGTGTCTGGGACACAGTGCTCTCTCCCACCTGCAGAACCATGACAACTGCTTACTAAGAGAAAGAGTTCATTCTGCTCTCATCTTCTGACCCCTCACTCTCATTTATCTCTTTGTCCTTCTATTTAGGTGTCTTGGCTATGGTGCTCTGAACAAAGCAGTCTGTGCTTGTGCTGTGATAAGGATAGTCTAACAGTGTAGTCTGACAGTGCCAAGCTAGTTCTCTTGGATCAGCCAGAGAGTTTGTTTTGTCAATAAGGTACTTGCTGTTTATGGTAAATTTCACGTTTTGATGAATGATTTGTCTGCAGATTGCAAAGACCTGACACACAGTCCTTGAGCAGCCATATTAAAGACAACTGCCCAGGGAAATAATTTGGGAACAATGAGATATTACTGGTTGTTCTTACAACCTTCTCCTTCTGAAGATAAACTGTTTTTCTATTTGCATAATTTAAGGGAAACCATGATTATTTTTAACAATAATTTTGTTAAATACTTTAACAGAAGTGACAGAAGATATAAGGAGGCATATCTTTGAAGAATAATTGCATTAAATACATGGCAGAACATTGTTGTGTGAGTGCTGATGTGGTTCTGGGCCTCCAGGGGTTAAAGCAAGGTGTGCACAGGCAATTCTTAGGGAGGTACTTTATACAAAGTTCAGTGGCTGAGGAATGTCCTGGCAGTCAAGCTTCATTGCCTGGGAAAAACACAAGGCCAGATATTGACGTTTCAGTGAGTGATATGATCCAGTTGGCTTTGCTGGTGCAAATGAGAGAACTTGACCAGTGCCTTTAAAGGAAGAATAAAAATAGCTTACAAAATTCAGATTAAGAAATATTCTGCTAGCATGCTGTAGTTGAAAGGAGCAAGAATAGGATGGAGCATGAAGGGAATGGCTCCTTTTCTCACTTTGTCTTCAGCCAGCCTCAGTTCAGGAGTGGACTCTGTAAAGCATGAAACTACATTTTGCCCTCTGAAATACCTATAGGAAGGCACAAATTGTGCTGTTTCTGGTTCTTTATTACAATTCCTTGATCACGGGGCATAATGATTAATACAGACTCACACACAACATGCAGACTGTAGGCAACTGGAGCCCCTTCTACTGGGAATTGCTGGAGAAATCTTTATGGATGATACTGTCCCAACAGTCAGCTTGGTCTCTGCCTGTCCCTGCTCACCTGTCCAAATGGGAGAGCTCCTCCCCAGATGCCTGTTTCTTTTCAGTTCTTTGCCTGTCTCCACTTGGCTCCTCAGCCATCCCTGTGTAGTGCATTCCTGCTCTCTGCCTGAACCAGCTCTGTAATGCAGGCTTTGTCTCTTAGCTAGGAACAGGCAGCTTCATTCAACCAAATTCCCACGGAACTGGAAACAGATGAGAAATCTAAAGCGAAACCATCTAAAGGGAACTGCAGGGTCCTCAGAGTCTTTGGAAATCTGACTACTTATTTGGATAATGAGATGTAGATTTCGGTCTGCCTTTATTCACTCCAGTGTCCAAATCTTGACCTTATGTTTTTAGTTATATTTTTATATTTTAACCGCTTAATCGCA
Organism: Melospiza melodia melodia; assembly: GCF_035770615.1. Lineage (NCBI taxonomy): Eukaryota > Metazoa > Chordata > Aves > Passeriformes > Passerellidae > Melospiza > Melospiza melodia. The sequence continues at coordinate 76,017,895 of NC_086199.1, forward strand.
TCAGTGTTTTCATTTTTGCATAGTAAGTGATTTGCTACCCAATGTTTCTCTGCTGAGACAGAGAAACACAGTGAAAGCACACTATCAGCGTGAATAAAAAGTTTACAATGAATGTTTAATAAACAGCAGGTCTTGAACCAGACAGTATCCGTGAGCCAGATAACAACTCTTAAGATCTTGTTTAACCATGTCAAGTGAATAGTGTTGCTTAGTGTCCTTGGAGATAATTTTGTTCAGTTCTTCTGTGTGCTTCCTTCATAGACTGTTGAAGCCTATTTATTTCAGACTGCCCTGTTTTGTGTGAGTAGCCTCAAGAGGTGCCAAAGTACAGTTTCAGAGCTTTCATGGATCTCTCATAACCACTCAAGATATCATAATTCTGGTGCAGCCATTCACCAACAAGCCAGACTCATTTTCTCGAGATGAGACAGACTGTCATGGCAGTGAATGGCCCATGTGAAAGGTCCTTGGAAAATGGCTGGAAAGATACACATCAGAATGACTATTGTTATCTCTACTGAGGGGAGCCTCATACAGACATTTTAAAAGTATCTCTGATGGAAATAATGAGCCTGATAATGGAATAAGTAACACGTAGTTGCTAAACCGGAACAAACGGTCTTTTGCTTTAAAACACAGTGGTCTGAGGTCCATATCTCTGGGGACATTTAGTCCTACCACACCCATCTGTCTCCAGTCCCTTTTTACTGCCATTTGCATGCTCTGGTCTGCTCAACACAAAGGGAGAGAGCATAGAGCGCAAGCTTGGCGAGCCTGGGGTGTCAGGGAGTGGCCAGGGCAGAGGACAGCAGCCAGCAGCACGTGGTGTGCGCACTCACTCGCTGCCAGTGCCCAGCCTCCCGAGGCAGTAAAACATCACCAGGTTTTGGTATGACATGGGCAATATCCTCCTGTATGTCACCATATATTCATATAAGGCATTGCTGCCTGTAAAGTAGTTCAGTAAGTGATGGTCTGATGTCTGAATAACATGTTTTTGTGTGCTGCCAGCTATCATTAGGAATGCTTGAAGCCCTGGACCTATTTGTTTAAGCCATTTTACGTGAGGAATGGCCACAGTACATGTATAGGTAGGTTGGTGTCTTCTGTTCAGGAGACCACTACACTAGTTTGGTTTTCATCTCTGTCGTGGCACCTCATGCCCTGGGGTTGCCTACAACGAGAGCTTCGGACGGACCGCCAGCCGTTCAGGGCTCCAGAGGCGGCAAGGGCAGCGTGCTTCTGCAGGTACCAGCCCGGCTGCTCCGCAGAAAACGCCGCTGCCCTGGAGGTCTAAGGCGGTTTGGGTAGCATCACCTCCGATGTCCGGGAGATGACTGTGAGGGAGATCTCGGGAAACTCGGTTGCAGCCCCCGAGGGTGCAGGGTGGGCGGAGAGGAAGATGTCCCCGCCCGGGGCAGAGCGCCGCTGCCGCTGTTGAGTGCCGGGCCCCAGGCACCCTGCGCTGCCCGCCCCACCTGCCTCGCCGCTGAGCCCGGGAAGGGGTTAAAAGCCCGGGGCGGCTGATGTCAGTTCCTGCGCTCCTCGGGAGGGCCGTGTCTGATATTTGAGCCGGGCTCTCCCGCCCGAAGGAAACCGGGGAGGGAATGGTAAAGCGCTGAATGGGACGGGAGCCGTGCCGGGCACCTGCCTGCCGCCCGGCACCGCGCAGCCGCCCGCGGCCAGGGCCGGCCCCGCCGCGCCGCGGGTCGGGAGCCCCGGGACGCCGCCGGCCGCGCCCGTGCCGCCCCGCCGGGCAGAGACCGAGACCCCCGCGCCGGCCGAGGTGAGCGCGGGCGGGAGGGCGGCCGGGGGCTCCGGAGGGCGAGAGGGCGGCCGGGGGCTCCGGAGGGCGGGAGGGCGGCCGGGGGCTCCGGAGGGCCGGTCTGCGCGGGGCCGGCTGGCACAGCCTTCCCCCCCCGCCTTGGCTTTCTCCCGTGAGGGTGACCGTAAGGGGACTGGCGGGAGCGTTCTGGGGCTGATGTTGTGGCATCTTTGATAACTGAGGTTTGCTCTCGCTCTGGGACTTTGGCCCTGAAGAGGCATGGAAGAAGCGGAGGGAGGAATGGCCACACGAAGGGGGAGATGCAGTCCAAAGCTAAATGTCTGTAAGCTCAGCGGTCTCTTCTGCCTTCCTGGTACGCCTCGGTGTGCGGGGCAAGACCTCTGCAGGTAGAAGAGCACAACTGGGAGCCCTTCTTCCTGCCCCCAGGCGCTTTTACTAGCTAAGCCACCTGCGCGGACATTGAGGGGAAATTATTCCCTGCTCCCTCCCACCCCAGGTCCGCGACAAGCCTTTTCCTTGCCCTTTCCACAGCTTTTTGTGTTATTTTCTCCCCCACGCTCCTCTCCGCCCATGCTCTGCGCTTCTCAGGCCGCACTCCTGAGCGGGAAATGACTGCGTGGCTGAGCAATTCCAATGGCCTCAGTGCTAAAAAGCTGAAGGGTGAGGCGAGTATGAAGTGGAAAATGAAGTGGCTGGGGACAGGGTGTCGATTAATAGTAGTTGATTTCCCCCGAGTTTTGCCCATTGCCTGTACTGCTGAACCCATTGATGCCAATTCAGTCACATGAGAAGAACTCTCTTCCCTTTCATTTATCACTTTTCTAGTGATTCCTTTTGTTGTAATGTGGTAGCTGAAAGTTAGACCAATATTCAGCTCTGCTGTTCAGACACTGGTGCTTTTTATGGGCAGGTGCTAAGAACTGCAGTCCCGCTGTGCTGTGAATCCTCTATGACAGCCTCAGTAAATCTGTTGCTGAACTGAGCGGTCTCATCTGGAATATGGAAATAGCGGTTCACTTGTCTTTATTGTTTGCACTGCATGAACAAAGCTGTAAACACTTTACTTGCATTTGTATCTGCACCTGAAAGTCTTCACATTGATTGATTATTTCAGCTTTTCAGGTGGAAATGTACAAAGTCTCCTAAGTGTTTTGATTTCTAGTTCTGGATCCACCTACATCTGCAACATCAGCTGATTGTAGTCTTAAAACACAAAGAAAAACCCCCAAACACATGACATCTTGATTTAAATTTCAGCTTCATCAGAATTAAAACTGGATATGGACATTACAAGTAAATATAATCATATTTATTTTGGATATGGTGGTTAGAGTCAGAACTGTCTCTGATGTTGGTCAAAACTTACAGATACATGCATGAGACCTCTAATTTTGACTGCATTTTGCAGGTGGTTGGGTCATTTTTCCCCCAGAGAGTTTTAAGGGCTTTTTATCTGCCATTATTGTCACTGACAGTTGGATAGTTAACACTGAAAATCAAGCTGCTCTTTAAGAAGTGGCTGTATGCATTTCAGAATGAAGTTTTGAAAATCTCAGCTTGTTTGAGTACAGTGGCTGTCTCCTATGTTCTGAATCCCTAAAATAAGAGTACTGCCTCTGCAAATATCAGGCTCCCACCTTTTTCTTATGCGTAAGGGTTAAAAAAGACAGTTTTATATAAGTATATCCTTATAAATTCTTTACCTGATTTGAAGAAGACCAATATGTGGGAGGGGGGATCAAAAAATGTGCTGAGAAAAAGATGGTTAAAGACTTACGAAAAAGGGCATCTGAAATGGCAGATCCGATAGAAGTGATTTAAAGTCAGTCTGTCAAAGTGAAATTGGTATTGGAATTCACAGAGTACAGATGAACTGCTTACATTCAGAAGAACAGGGGAAAAGGAACAATCTATTTTAATGGTAAATGAAAATGCAGAATAAGTTTTGTAAATAAAGTTGTACTCTAGAGATAAATATTAGACTTTGTGATACAGTATCTTTCTCTGAAAAAGTGTAAGGTTTTTGCTGGGGGAAAAGCTATAATTCTAATATCTAGTCTTCAGAACTCATTTGGTATGATGACACATGGGGAAGTTATTAGCTTAAGTGGAGGAGATGGGGATTAATAGAAGAATGGTAAATAGACAAATGACAAGAGAGAATGTGACAACACAGTGCTGGAGAGGGGGTGGTTAGATGGTAAGTATTTTACTGGTAGAATTGGCTACTGACACAGGGGATTAATCTAATGACACAAAACAAAATCACGCATTCGAAGAAGTAACAAAGTGGCCACAAAGTCTGGCAGAGCACTCTTTAAAATTAGTAGAGGAGAAAAAGACTCAGTTGCATAAACAGTGAGACTTCTTCCAGATACCCAAAACCAAGCTGTGCCTTTTAAATGTTAAAAATACTGTCTGTAATTAAAAAGATAACCTATAGTTATGCCAATCAATCATAGGGTTACCATGGGCATGGTGAATTTTGCAATCACAGAATGGTTCAGGTTGGGAGGGACCACAGTAGGTCATCTGGTCCAATGTCCCTATTCCAACAGGGCCATCCAAGAGCACATTGCACAGGATTGCATCCAGATGGTTCTTGAATATCTCCGGTGAGGAGTCTCTACAACCTCTCTGGGCAACCTGTTCCAGTGCTCAGTCACCTGCACAATAGAAAACTTCTTTATGTTCCGATGAAAGTTCCTGTGCATCAGTTTCTGCCCTTTGCCTCTTGTCTTATTGCGTGATACTGTGATGGCCTGTAGTACAGAGAATTTGATCTTTCAGAGATCTGGCATAGACCTGAGCTTAATATTTTGTTCCAGTCCATTTGTAATTACCCTCCTGCTCTCCCACATCTGCCGTTTACAAAGGAAAAGTCAGCTGAAATTCCTCTATTGCAGTTGTGTCAGCTTGTCTGTGAATGTCAACCACCAGTGCAATATGGTTGTAAAAAAAAGGCAATCAGATGAGGCCTTGCCTGTGAGAGGGGAAAGTGCTAAATGCCTTTACACTAGGCTTTGCTGTGGGTGCATGCTGCCTTTCACATGCAGTTGTGGTCACCCGTGGCTATGAAAGGGAGTGAGAAGAGCCAGCTCTTTTATGTGACGTGTACTGAAGCTGGAGCAGGTGCAGAGGGAGAGCAGGGAGCTTTTCTTATGAGACTAAAGGAGCCCCTTGTCTCTAGCCTTGCAAATTGAGGTCCTTAAGGTAAAGCTTTTGATATCTGTAAATATATCAAGGTGTAAATATGAGGGAGGAAAAAAAAAACCTAGCTAAACTGAAGGGTAGTAATCTACAAGACTTAACAGATACAAGCTGGTTATGGTTATGTTTATGCTGGTAATTAAAAGGCAGCTCATTAGAGACATGAGGTTCTAGAATAATAAGAATAGTGGGAGAATTGCAGCATGGTTCTAGGGAAGGGCAGTGTTCATTTATGAAAGGGAATATAAAATGCAGTAGTCTGTGGTAATAAAGAATAAAAGGCAATGATTCAGGACACCTATCCCATCCTAGACCCCCTATTCTGAACAGGGGTATTTTATTTCAACCAGAAGTTATGGTCTGTGTGGAAAATTACTTTTGTTTTGGCTTAAGTTGTTTGGTACATCAGTTTCATTTCGGTTTGTGTCATTAGAGTCCATCCCATTAATTTGTATATCCTCTTTGGATTTAAACTTAATTCATAAAGACCAAAAGCTTGTATGAAAGCTACATAAAAATATGAAAAATACACTTGTATGAAAGAGAACAGAATTACATTTGAGAGCTGAATTATTGTGTCCAAAACAGTGTTAGCTGTAAACAAAGTTAACAGTATTGTAGGATCCTTCCATGACTTAGTGCCCTCTTTCAGCTTGGGAAGGACTGATAGCACTACCTTACAGGGAAGCACTGCAGTGTTGAAAAGTGTACCAAAGGTAACCTGGTTAAATGCCTGGCAAGGACTTAAGGCTAGAGATCAGAGCAGTGTGCTGGATGGGCTGTGGAAAAGGATGGCCTCTATTTCTCTACAGCAGTAAGTGTGCTGCTTGTAGCAAAGTGCTCTTCTTTCCTGTTGTGGAGTGTTTTCAGTACTGAACATGAATATACCTTTGTCTTGTTTTACTGAAACCTACCTTCTGGAATAATATTTCACAAGTCATTGGAAAAGAGGCAACCTGTTGTCTGGGAAACTTTCTATTACTGAACAAAGCAACCTGAACATAAAATAACTCACAGGTAATGTTTATAGCCAAAGGGTATAAAATGCATCTTCCTTAACTCGGAACATGAGAGTACTCTATCCAGTATAGCTGGATAGAGGGGTTTGTTGTGTTATGTGTACTCACACTGTTATGTATACTCATGGTAATTTGAATCTCAAGTCTTACATGCAGAACATGAACCAGGTATCCTGACAAGTGGATACAGCTGGAGGGACATCTTAAACTTTTCCTCTCTGCAGAGAGATGCAGATGTAAGGGCGATGAGGCAGAGTGACTTCGTTGCTTTCTTGCAAATCCCAGACTGTTCCTTCATCTGTCACAGTTTGAGATTTGTGAGTTTGCCTGGGAGCTGGTGAGAAGTTCCTTTTACAAGTAAGGATTTTATTGTTGTGATGAAGCTGAGCTAACAGCTGTTCTAGCTTTGTAAACATTTGTTATTGTTTCATAATATAGCTGGCTGCTGAACTGCACACACTGAGTTGACCTTTTTGTTCATGAATACCTGAATTTGGTTAAGAACATCTATTGCCTACGTTTTTTGGGTCTTTTACTATAAGTATCTGAAATGTCTAAACTGTTACTGAGTAGGAAAGTGAAAGGTCTTCAAAAACTACAGCCTTCTCCACTTTCTGGGGCTGTATATATTTTTTGATGTTTACAAGGACTTCAGTAGAACAGCGTATTTTGTCTTTAGCCCTAAGTTATTCCTGTATGGGTTCTCTTTGTTTTAACAGAGCAATTGTTTGGATACTGGGGCACTTCCACTCTTACTGTCAACTGTATGTGTCAAGTAGTTAGGGATTGGGAACAGTTGCTTAATATGTCACATCATCTTAACACAGTCTATTTGAGATAAAGCACTGGTGACCCAAGCTGAAAATGTGTGTATGATATCTGAGGCAGGAGGTTTTAGTGACTTGAGGGTTTACAGCCATACTGGAACAAAGAAGGCAGGAATAAAAAGTATCTCTAATGTCTGGGTAGAGGCTGAGCAAGACTGTAAGGGTGGCAGCAGGGTTGTTTCTGGAATATACAGTATAATGCATTAGTAAATTATTTACTCATTCTAAAGGTAAACGTTTATCCATTAAGAGTGACCTCTGGCAGAGGGCAATATCAGTGACTCAGGGTAGTACCACTTCATCTTCTGCTTGGAGAAGAAATGGCCTTTGTTACCAATTCTATAAGAGGGACCAAGGAAAACTAGGCACAGAGGTGATAAGTTTGTCCTTCTAAAATACATACTTATTTTTCCCTTCGATTCTGTAGGATTTTTAGAGCACCTCAGACGACATCCTAAATGGATGATTAACATCACAATGGCAGAAGTCACCGTGGAGAATGGCAGCTGTGTGGACTGGCAGAAGCGATGCCTTGTGTTGGAGTCCCAGCTCTTCAAATTCCGCTTGCAGGCAAGCAAGATCCGAGAGCTGTTAGCTGAGAAGGTGAGGCAGAGGTGACTTCTTCTACTTTGCAATGAGTTATGGCGCAAAAACAAAAATTCTGCAAATGCCAAACTATCCAATATATCTGCTACTTGCAGTGAGGATTTATTTCTTGATTACAGTACATCTTTGCTCTCTGCTTTATCAGTTGAGATGCAGAGATGTGCCTGTCATGGTGTAAAGTGGCATGTAAGAATGAGCCTTGCTCACTGCAAAATCACCAAGCATTTGGACTCTAGTGGAAAACACTGTACCAGCAAGATTCTGGATATCTGAAGTGATTGAGACAACAGTGGAGCAAATATGGATGTTTTGGGTAAGAACAGCAGGATCATAACTTGGGTGGCAACAGAAAAGTATGGAGGAGTAAAAATTACGCTATAATGTTAAAAGCCCAGACAGGGATACATGTATTGCCATAGTGTTAGAATAACACTTCATATCCAGTCAAAACATTCTGGGGATACTGAAGAGCAAGGCCAGATATTTTGAGATCTGGATGTTAGAAACTTACATGGCATCTGTGGTTTTAGAGACATCTTCTACTAATGTCCTTCAAGTGCCCTCGTGTGAGTTTGTTTGCATTCTAGAGGAGAGACCCGGTAAAGATCTGAGGGTTTTATTGGAGTTTTGGTTTTTTGCTTGTTTTTGTCACGGTGTGAATATTTTGTGATTTTTCTTAACCTTAAATGGTGTTGTTTTTCAATTAGAATTAAAACTTTTTCACTAAATTTGTATGAAGTCCAAATTTGTAGGTTGCTGGGGGGAGCTCCTTCTTTTTTTTCTAAATGTGGCTTACACATTATCACAGTTCAGTCCAAGATTGCTCAGATATTCAATTACTGTATAGGAAAGTGAGAACAGTTTACTAATGAAGTCAAAATCTGTACAGCTGACTGCAGTTCACTATACCCAATTACAGATATGTTCTAAACTCACTTTTGCTCCATTCTGTATGTAACTTCTATATATTCTTGTTTGTTGGTTTTGGATGTAAAAACATGCAGGTGACAGCTACTTGAGAGTGGTGTAATTTTCATCCCTGCTTTCCCTGTAATTACGTTTTCACTATTGTCATATACTGCATGGGACATTTTTCCACCCTTCATATTTTAAGGAATTGTGCAATTCTAAGCAGCTTCTTCATCTCTTCAAATTAATTTCTGAGATGGAGCTTAGTGATTACTTACCTTGAAAAACATTGAAAGTGGTTGTAAAGTCCATTTAGATAGAGGCACATTAGAAAAAAAATCATGTATAGATGTGCTAAAGACAACCAGTATTCATATGTAATATTTGTAAGTTTGCTGCATTTTGAGATCTGTGTCCTTGTGCTTTATTAATTTATGCTTTGAGAAACTTCCCGACTACCCACACATGAGACAAGCCCACCTAGCAGACTTCCTTATAGAGAACAGACTTGCCAGATATATTTTAACTATCTCTGTAGTGAGGTTTGTGGGTCATGCCAGAGAATTAAATTTGCATCTGCTTCAGGGGCCTGGCTATAATTTATCCAGCCTTTTAGTCAAAGCGATGCTCCCTTTGCTGAGATGAAGGAGTAGCTTGGTTCAGTGCTCAGGTTATTCTGTAACTCCTTCTACAGTGCTGTTGTAGCTTTACTTGAAGGGTCAAAGAGCTAACAGGCTCGCAATTCCTAACTCCAAATGTCATGTGGGAAAGGGAAAGCCTCAGCAGGAACCGTGGGGCAGCTCCAGCAGGCTCTCAGACACGCAGTGCTTCTGCTGAACACTTCTCTTGGGAAATGTCCTGGGCCTCAGGTTCCCAGCTGGGCTGTGATGACTTGCTCAGAGACCTTCCTCCCCTTCTCCTCAGTCACCACAGGACACCCCAGCAGTCACAGCAACAGGGGCTCCTGCCTGTGCTGCATCCTTCTCACCCTCACGTGGGCAGTGATGCAGAACCGAAGGAGGTGCTTGGTTTATGTCCAGTGATGGCAGCTTCAGGGATTTTTGTCATCGATTTTATAGCAACTGTGATTTTTAAGGGTTTTTTCCTCATTATGAGAATGAAGAGATTCAGATTTACTGGAAAGTCTTGCATTTCAAGGAAGGTTTTTTGGGGCAGGGAGATGGGGGGTGATCTTGGAAAAATGTGAAGTCTGCACAGTTTGAAGCTGTGTGCCAACCTGTGGTAAGCATTGTCTTGAGAGCCTCCCAATATGGTTTGCAGTAACAGGAATTTATTTCTTTTAAATACTTTTAGATGGTGAAAGTGAAGGGCAGTGTTAACAGGGGTGTGATACTTGCTTACCACCTAGGTTGCCAGAGGTGTGGAAGTGACTGAAGGGCTTGAAAACCTGATCCTCACATCTTAAATTATTTTTTATAACTAATTTTATTATTTCAAGACAGGTTTTACTATTTTAACTCACAGAAAACCCAACCGCTCATGCCTGGCACTGGCAGTACAATGTGCTCTAACAGTTCAAATACTTGAGATTTTTAAAATCCGCTTAGATTGAATAATCTAGATCGCGGTTCAGAACATGGGGAATTTAAAACCAAGTGGTTTAACTGCCAGTGCCCCAGTTCACATGGTGTGAACTTCCACATTGATAGCCTGGTCTCAGCTATTGCACAGAGCTGCCCAAGCTGCGCAGAGCCTGGCCTTAGTCCCTGGTATCCCAGACAAAGCTCTGCCATCCTGCTGTACCCCACAGGGCACAAGACCCCTGAGTCCTACCTTGTAGACATTAGCAGGGATTGCTTTGGAAACAGGCAGTTGTTTTCACTCTATTTTTCTTGTACACACGCAAGGGAAAGGGATACTCCTCTGCTGGTGAGTGACATAGCAGGCTGTTGTCTCAGCAGCAAGTTGACCTGGTTAAGAGTGAGCTCTGGAGCAGAACAGCAGGAGAAAAATAAAGCTGAGAGGTATAGGAACTTTTTTCACTCAATTTTATGTAGCCTCTTTTGAGCCATAGGAGAGGGAAAGCCTGTGTGAATGGTTGATGGGAAGATCTTTTGCAGTTTCTAGAAAGGCCATCTGGGTAACTTAACCTGCTTCTGTCTTATTTTAATAAACAATGAACATTTGGAAAATGGATCTTTTGTCTCATGCAAGCATGGCTATTCAACTGGTCCTGTTTCTCCCATACAAGCTGTCTGGCCTAGTGCTTGAAAGAAGAGTTCCGTGCATTTGGCTTGGTTATTAATTTTTTTGTGTGACTTGGGTCTCATTGCTTAGTAGCATTTGTCAAATTATAAAGCATTTTGAATGAAAGGACCCGTGTAAATACCAAGCATTATTATTAATTCATTGAGGGATTTGAAAGAGCCTTACAAGCATGTATGTATTAAATCTGAATGTGCTCCAGTGAGAGTGCTGACACTGGGGATGAGTGAAATAATGATTTCGTGTACACCAGGAACACAGCAGTTATTTAACAGTTCATAGTAGGACAGCTCAACAATGTAGTACAGGAAATTAAGACAAATACAAGTTCATTTAAGGCTACAGAAGGAATTAGGGTGACAAAAGTAATTGATTTGGCTGGCACTTAGCCAGGTTGCCCTGCTTGCACAAGTTTCATAACTTTTTAGTGATCAGGAATGGTCCCAACATAGATTCTTTGTCTGGATCAAGAGCCATAACTGCTAGCAGTGCAAAGGAACTGCTTTGGGACGACAAGGAGTTCTTCACTTCTGTCTTCATAAAATAACCCGAGTCTTTCATGGAGATTGAGCACCTTGTGGAGGACTGAATTGTTAGAGGATATCTAACTATCCTCTAGTTAGAGAATATAGAGGATTAGAGGATATCTTGGTAAAAAGGCCCAGAAATTCATCTCTGCTGTGGATGTAGAGCCTGTCAATTAATCAGAAAACTAGGAAAGACCAATGATTCTAAAACTACTGTCTTAAACACTCTTTGTTTCGCAAAGCATGTTATGTATCCCCAATAGTTCTGTTTAGCATCTTTCTTTTGCCAATATGTTTTGCTGCTACCTGTCTGTGGTGATGACTGTCCAGAGACCAAAAGATAAATGAATGGGTGCATCACTGTTCTGAAGGGGACTCCCTGCTCGTGAAGCTATTTGTGTTAGATTGCCTGGAGCTCAGTCTTCAAGAAGGCTCTTTGGTCAGAGCAGCTTTGTGTGGCTGCAGTCCTTTGTGGCATCTCTCTGTTCCTCTGCCAAAGAAGCATCCTTGATTTGGATATTAGGTTACAGAGACTGTTGTATTTGATTGTTCCACTGAAAAAGCAAATGTGGGAGGTATCATGCTAAATGTAGCAGGTTTTGATCTTCATGGTTTTAATCTATGTCATTGCTTTTATAGTTATGTGGCTACTGAGGTGTCTACATGGATGTGCCTTTTGATACGTTTGCTGGTAGGGGTCAGTCTGCTCTTGTGTCAGTGAGAATGGATGGAAAGAAGAGTTGTCTTGCTGCCATATGAAGGAAGGCAAATGGAAATGGGAATGCTGCCACGTCTATTCTGGGTGATCAACCCAAGAGAAATAAGTCCATTTTCAGATATATTGGTTTGGTCCTGTTAGTTACCAATCTGAATACTTGGCTCCAGTGCTTTATCAAAAATGCATTGGAGAGAAAAGGAGCTTAGTTCCCTTTATGGTTTTTCTTCTTCAAGCATGATTCTTTTAATCTTCTGAAGATTCTTCTATGTCATTCTTTTCATTGTAAAACATAAGTAAGTACAGCAAACTCCATGAAGTGTTCCTCAAATTTTGCATTTTGGTGGATTAAAACTTAGTGTCACTTGAAAGAAGAGACTTTGCATTACTGGGCTTAAATCTGAGACCAATTGAAGCAGGCCAGGTGAAAATGACTTTGGCAAACATCAAATGAGAGGCTAGGTTGATATTTAAAGAAAAATTTAAAACAAAACCAAACAAACAATTAAAAGAAAAGCCCCAAAACATCCCCCAAATCAACCACAACCCACCAAAAAAAGGGCACTACTGATAAATTATTAGAAGAACCCCAGGTATATCTGAATTTTATAAGAATGAAGTGACTTATAAACATTTAGAATAAAATTCAATTCAGTGTCCTTTGACTTCGATAGCAGCAATGTTCACATGTTGAATCACATAATTGTCAGTTTGCAAAGCTCTTTGAAAAAAAAGAAGCATAGGAAAGTTAAGATTGCTGTTAATCTTGTCAGTTATAAGTCTATGATGCCTTTGAAGCCAAAGCAAAGTATTCAGTGGTTATAATGTGACATTATAGAGAACCTGCTGTGAGCTTTCCAAGATATATTCATTTTTATTTACCTTTGTGAATGAATCCTAGCTGAAATAAGATCAGGGAAGAATGGTGCACTGTAGACAGGCTCCTTGCAGGGACAGCCCACGGTGTGTAAATTGTAGAGATGAGGTCAAGACTTTGGCACTGTTCCTTTGACCCATGTAATGAATGATGAGGCTCACTAATGAGAAGATGGTTCCGGTGTATTCAGAGTAGGGCAGAGCACTGGAAAAGGTCAAAGACTTTTTTTTTTCTTGGTCAAAGCTGTCCAGTTAACTCAAAATATGCCAAAGATCTGTAAGCTTGCACAAATGCTGAGTAAAATATGAAAATATGAATGTCCAGGTGATGTTAATTTATTTTCTTTCTTTCTCCCTCTTCTTTCTTTTCTGTCTCTGAAGATGCAGGAATTGGAACAGAGAGTGATAGAAGCAGAGCAAAGAGCTGAGGATGCAGAGAAACAGGTAAGAGATTCTTTGATGGTGGCTCTGGTACAAGTCCAGCAGTTAACTCACTCTAAATTCCTTCCAGTCTAGCATACAGACAGCAATCTGCAGTGCTGTTCCCTTCTACGGAAACACTGATTTACAGTGGTGAATGGATTTTCTAGTCTACTTCCCAGTCTGTGAGCCTTAGCTGTGAGCAGGTGCCTGAATATGCTGAAGTGAAAACAAGCACCTCACATCTTCCTGTCAGCTTCACAGCCTTTCCCCCCTCAGCCATGATAGGCATGCTTGGTTGTGGAAAAGGAAGGGGATGTTGTACCTCAGGATTAAATTGCAAAGATAAGGTTGCTTGGCAGGTCCTCAGGAAACAAATACTTAAGAGTACTGGTGAGGACTTGTCTACAAGTAGAAAAGGTTCTGTGAAAGAAGTAGGTTTTGCAGACGCACCCTTATCACTTGTTTTGGACTTTTTAGTAATTACTGCTCTGGCTCCAGGGCCCATGGAGAAAAACAGTAAGAGCTGAATTCATTGTCTGTTGCTGTAATCACCTAAAAATTAGGCATATTGTCTAAACTAGTTCTTCTATGTTTCTTGAATAATAGAGAAGTGGATATATTCAGCTTGTGAACAGACAGAAAAAAAAATAGCCCTTTGAGAAGCAGACATTCTGCACTCTATGAAGTATTATAGAAACAAAAGAACCAAGATAAGCCAGGTGGTTTGAGCTCTTGGATCACTGCACACCACTGCTGAAGGGAAGGCTTGAAGTGAATGAGCTCCCTCCAGCTGGACAAGAGCTGCAGGACTGAGCACTAAGTCACGGGTTGAAGGGCAGAAATAAAAGTCACACAGCCAAGAATGACTGTCAAAGATGATTTCAGAAGTGAAGGACTGAATAGGCAGTGTTATAAGCACTGGGAGACGTAATACCTGGGAATCAAGAACTTGGAGTACCTGGAAAGGTACTGTCTGCATAACATATTTTTCCCCACCACTTTGATATTGACATCAAGATTTTTTACTGACCAGCTTAATTCTAGGAAAGATGCTATGTCTTGACACAGTGCTGTTGGCTTCTATGCTAGACCAGCAACTACAAGTGAAGAGCAAGAGTTGTTCTCGAGAGTGTTACCAGTAAGTTCACACCCAGCCAAGACAGGCAAAGGGTGGCACAGTAGAGGCAAAAGTGACAGCTGTGACAGCACCATCAGGAACTATAGTGATTGTCACTGGCCAGTGAAGGTTTCATACCAGCAGATGCCTCAATGACAGGAGCAGAGTGCCCAGGATATGATAAGATGCAATGACAGCAAGGGACAGGATGGAGAACAAGTCAAATCCATGTCCAAGAATGGGCAGGAAAGGGAGAACTTGGCTGGGAGGGTGTAGCAGAAATGAGGGTTGCCTCCACTCGCCTGCCTCCGCTCAGCAGTTCTGTAGCCATATGTTGGCAGGTCCTAAAGACTAGCAACCCCTCAATGTTTGCCTTTCCAGCAGCCTTATCCACATCCAGAGATTAGTGTTCCTAGAGAAATGCTGCATTGCTGCCTGACAGCCTGAAGAAGTGACAGTGTAAGAGTAGGGCCATTCCCTTCCACTAATGAGTACATTCACCGTGAATGAAAGGCAGCCAGCAAACGAGAGGGCTCCACATCAAGTGCAAAATCCCTTGTTATCTTTCTCTCCAGGAGTCTAGGGGGTTGGATTTGTTAATTCAATGGACTCCCTGTAGCTGCCAACCTCAATTAAGGAAATCACATGTTTGCAGTCCCCTCGCTGAGCCTCTAGTACAGAGTCAGCATTTGGGCATCAGACAGGAAGGAGGGGCCGTTTCTTTTTGCTATAATCACCCTAAACTCTAATGAAAGCACATCCGACTCAGCAGGCTTAGTTTTCTGGCTCGGATGTTGGGTGCTTACCTTTCTGACTCGGTATGAGGAAGAGGCAGCTTGCTTCTCTGCCTAATACAGGCAGACAGGGGGACGAAGCACAGCTTCTGCAAGTATGGAGTGTAGGCTGCTCAGCAGAGCATGACTAACCCTCTTGCACAGCCTCTGTGAAGTGCTCACATTGCTCCCTGCATTCTGTCCTGGTTTTAAGTTCATGCTAAATTTATGGTATTTGGAGTTGGTTTCTTTGCAGATTTAGCTTCTTTGAGGTGTGTTGGAACCAGAGATTTTCCAATCATCAAATGCTGCAATTAGTATGTTTGAGTTAAATTGAAGGGATTCCATTCATCTTTAGAAATGAAGTCTTATAATCCATTGTAATAGAATGAGGTAACGGTAAAATGGAGTGAAATTATTGAGAGACAAAGCTTTTGGAGAAAGTAAAGATATTTTTAAAATGTGCTAAAAACCTAAAATGCTTCAGTAGGCACTGGATTCTAGTGGATTGAAACTTCGTCTGTAGTGAAGGAGCACTACAGTGATCTTTCTCTTGCTGAGATGAAGAAGTCTTGGCACTGGCAGGAGCTCAAAGACAGTAAAATCTTTCAAAATATCAAACATTGTAACTCCTTAGCAGGTCTGGAGAGAAGACTTGGCAGAAAGACAGGAATTGCCAAAACAATGTCTTAAGCTGGGGACAGGAAGATGAAGGACCTCCATAGTACATTTTCATATAGAAATTTTAATCTGAAGTAAATGGCCAGGGGTTTTTGGTATGTATCTTGGTAGTGAATGAGGTAAAAAACTGGCCATGATATTGCAAAGGACAAAGGTGAGATGTACAATGTCTGTATGAGTATGGAGACTACGGTGCCTGTATGGTGTCTTTGATTAATAATTTGATTGTAATATCTCACAACCCATGATGCATTTATCTGCTCATGGTTCAGTTTGCATCTGTTATTGCTTCAGCATTACAATGATCTTTCCACAAATGTGAGTATAAACTAAGTGTGACCTGAAGGATGTTGTGGTTTTTGATGTTTTCTTTTTCCTTTCCTGACTTGAAAAATAAGAAACCCACAAACATTCTCATTTATTTTCATTCTCTTACCACTACACAAGCAGTTCCTTGATTTACATTGGTTTGCTTTGGTGGTTTTTGGGTTTATTCAATTTCCTTCTGATTACCATTGCAGGTCAGAGTTATGGAAGAGAAGATAAAACTTGCCAATGCGAAGACTGGTGAATCTGACAGCACCCTGCACAAGAAATACCAGGAGCTGATGTGCACAATGCAAGGAAAGGAAGATCTGATCAACAAATTGGAGACAGAGCTAGCAAAACAGGTAGGGAGATTTTCTTTTCTACAGGGAGGCTTGTAGATTTCACAAGTTAGAGGGATTCTGTCATGGATATTTCAAAGACAGGGGCTATGACTCATTACAAGTTAGTCTCTCAGTTGGCTCCAGATCAGCTAAGATGATGCCCAGCCCAGTGCAAGATCCTCTCTTTCCTTTTTGGACAAAACATGCACTCAGCTTCAGCAGCCCACGTCTCTTCACCATTGGGGATCAGTCAATGTGCCCAAGGGCCTCCTTGTGTTAGTGCTGAGACCCTACATTATAATGCTACAGCCTGGTCACAGTGTTTCTCTGGCTTTTTACCACAGTGATTGCTTTGCAAAACCCTTGTGTAGCCCATCTCTGTTCATGCTGCTTCTTGGGAAGGGTCTTTTCCCAGCCTCCAGCAGTCCTCCAGCATAGTTCATCTCTTGTCAGATGTCATTATAAAAGAGCAGCTGTTTCTCAGTATGGATAGTTCCTAGTCTCTCCCTTTTTCTGTTGGTGGAAGGAAGGTGCTGCATTTCCAACAGGGCTTGTATTTCAGTTCTAGTAAAGGCCTTGCCCTGTGGTTTTTATAACACGAGGAATGAGGTATTCTTATGCGTTGTTAAGTAAATAACTTAAATAAAAGTAAAATTTCACAAAAAAAAAATTACTCGGCTATTTGAGTTACATTGAACTAATTGCCACCTATTTAAAGGGCTGTTAGTAGAACTCTTGTTCCAGCAACAAGAGGCAAAATGAGCTTCTAGAAATGAAAGCCAAAGCTTGGCAATTCCAGACAAGAAATATTCATCATCAGAGTCACTGGTTTCATTTCAGAATGGGATGAGATGGTGGCAGGGCTAGAAGGTTGCTGAGGGTCCCTGTAAGGCATCCTGTTGGTTTTCACTGGGATGGGAAGAGCCATGGAGTTCAGAGCATCACTAAGAGAGCACTGAGGTCATGTCTGGGCCACACAATAGTGTGGGACACTAAGAATATCTAATTGCTTTTGGAGCTTAAAGCACAATAACTGCATCTATGGCTGCTGTGCCTGAGTGAATTGGTTCTGCTTAGAGGCAGGGCTTATTGCACATGGTGACAATGCTGTCATCATGTCACTGTTCTACTTTAGAACCCTAAATAAAGTCTTGGCATTGCAGTTCACAAATAGTGCAGTAATCTGAATCTTTTATCTTTTGGACCATGTTCCAGGACAAATCCAGGTCATTAGGGATACAAAGCCAGTTCCCCTGTGATGGACATTGAGAGATGGTAGACTTACTATGTGTGCTAGATCATTTCAGACCTGTAGGCACATCTAGTATGCTGACTCCTGCATCTAGTTAGCATTCTCCTGACACTTGATGATTAGGAGCACACACAGTCATATAAAAGGAAAAAAACCCTCCTAAATAAATCTTCTTCTTGAAGCATCTGATTTGGTTGCTTTTATTTCATTATGCTCAACTACAAATGTTATGGTTGCCTAAAATGTTGCTTGGGCCTACTTTAAACAAACATACTTGCAATAATTAAGCAAACAAACTTGAATAAGAGCCCTTAAATGTGCAGTTGTAGTGATAAATAGCATGTGGTAATTAAAAGTGTGAAAATGTTGGGAAAAGATGTGAAAATTTGGGGAATTTCACGGGGTCTATTTATCCATGTGAAAAATTTAAAGTGGGGGGAAGGACTGATATTTTTTATAATTATAATTGCTGGTATTATTTTACTTCAGAAAAAACAATAGAACAGGGAAACCACCAGCTGCTACCAGAAGGCATTATCTTTGCCCCTTATTTGGAGAAACCAGGGCTAATGTGACATGCAGCATATTGTCCTCCTTTCTTCCTCCCTCTGTTGCTCTCAGAACTGATTTCTTCTTGCAGTTGTTTAAATCATTATGCAGTTTGGAGAGTTTTCAGTGATGTTGCTTCTGATGAAGCTACACAGAAGATAAAACAGAAAGCTTCAGGTGATCATAGTGTTAATTCAGCATCTTTCAAAGGAAATTTCCAGAAAAGTTAAAAACACAGCTGAGAAAACACAGCTGCGAAAATGATGTAGCAATATTACCCAAGCAGATACTTGGGGGAACAATGGTCATTGTGCAAATCAACAGTATTGCCATAACACCTTTGTGTGGACTAGAACCTGTTCTAATGGATATGTAAACATACTACCACTTATAGCATCTGAAGTTCTCCTAGCAGATCTTAGGCATGATCTTGATAGTTTTCAAGGTCAGGTTGTGGAGCTTTTTTTTTTAAATTAACTTTCTCAATGAGGCTACTGTGTGTGTTAAATTTGTTGTTGGTATTTGCATCTTGTGCACCTTGAAAGTCCACTCTAGACTCATGGTTACAGCGTCTGAATCCCTTTTGCTTGGAATGATTGGTACGTTACAAATAAGTTATAGGCACTGCTTAATTCTTATTAGCTTTGGCCAATAATGTGTGTGTAGGCTGGGGGAACACTACAGATACTCAACAGCAAACAGCAACATTGCAAAACCATCTGAAACAGAAAAGGTTGCAGATTCTACTCAAACTGAGGTAGGTTTGTTACCTGACCTGGATTTTGCTGATACACAACAAACTTTTGAAACAAGCCTCTGAATTTGAGTCTAGGGACCATGTAAGACAAATTAGAGCTTGATTTTTTTCAGATGCCAGCTGAAAAATTGTATCCAAGTAGCAGTCCTAAATCTTACGTCTGGAATGGGAACTTCTGTGTTTCAGTCACTCCTGATGCAGTAACCCACTGAGAACAGTTGTACTCTCCTAATGCCTCTAATGCTGGTTTTGATTTTTTGGCTCAGAAACAGCTGAGGACTGAGGAAGCCAAAATTGTTCAAGAGAAAGCTGCCAAGATCAAAGAGTGGGTAACATTTAAGCTCAGGGAGGTAAGTCTCTGGCTTTCTACCAGGTTTCAAGGCATGTGAGTAAGTACATGTGGCTGCACTGCCAGGGGGTTCCTACACAGGACAACCATCTGGGGACAGTCAGTCTGCCACAGGGGCACTCTGCTTGTTTGGCCCTGCACATACTCCATTTTAGGGCTGGGGTCATCACTCTTACCAGGGGCTATTTAATTTATTGGGCAGACTATAGATGACTGTTAACTCACCAGTGCCCAAAAGCAGTTTCTGAAGATTGACTAGTCACAAGTGTCTTTCTTTTACCTAGCTTTCTTTTACCTCTCCTTTTCTCTGGATGCAGTTTCTATTCATTTCTGACAGAGCACCTGTTGCACAAACATATCCTTTACTCTTTCATAATTTGCCATCTCTGACTAATGCTGTTTTCCTACTGCCCAGTATTTTTTGTCTCTGACCTCTCTGTTCTATCCATCCTGTGGATTTATCCCTCTATGTGGTCCTACCCTATAGAAAAACAAAAACAGCAGTGGGTCAGCATGCAGTTTTAAAAATGGGAGTAGTAGTTTTCAGCTGGGAGTGGGTAGCCTGGTCCTTTATTCCAAGTTAAAAACATGTATTTCAAGGTTTATGACAGAAAGGGAATTTGTTGGAGTTAGGAGAAGCATTCTTTGTGGGCACTGATTATGTCATGATGTGACTTTGTAATGTCATTAGATTGCCTAAATAATCCACTGAACTCCTGTGCTGCTTCTCTGCCCTGTGTTAGATAACTTAAGGTGCATTTAGGTTACTGACTGGTGCAGCACAGAGGAGGAAGCGAGGGGGTTTGATTTGGGGTGACCTGCTGTGAATGCAGGACCACACACTCACACTTTACTGGCAAAGAGGTTTGTGCCAGATGCTGATTCCATAGCATGCACGAGTGGATCGCTGCCAGTTGGAGAACTTGGCATCTGTGCTGCCAGTGGGTTACTTGAGACAGCACTACAGGTGATTCCTTCAAGAGGAAAGTCTGTCTGGGTGTACCACTGCTGTGTTTAAAAATGGATGCTGAGACTCTTCAAGTAAAGGCATAAAGCAAATTTGCAAAGAATCTCTCATGCCCTAATTGGAAATGTAAATGTAAATTACATTTCCCTAATTGGAAATGTAAACCCTTAATGTTGGTTTGGTTTTGGCTGTTTTCTTTGGTCCTCTGGATCCATGGGTTCTTCTTTTACTACATTAAGGGTGAGAACAAATGATCCTTCTGGGTAATGTTTTTTGATTCTCTCTTTCATGAGCATTATTTCTGCAACAGGAGTAAATGATGAGCTATAGCAGGGAAGTAAATTTAAAGATGTATTTGTGAAGTGCCAATAGTTGATATAGAGGCTGTTTGAGAAAGCACAGCAAAATATTTGAGTGGTCTACTGATGTTGCTGATTAAAAGGATTCGAGGTGACTGGTAGACTCATTTTTTCCCCTTTTTAAGAAACTTTAAAGTAACAAAGATGAAGGCATGTTCTGTGTAGTGGATCACATGTGCTCACAATTTTGTATTATATTTCTTTGTTTATTATTCTTCTTTCATAGCTTGAGCTAGAAAATTACCACCTGAAAAACTGTAATCAGAGACTGATGGAGCAAATTGAAGCTCTTCGGGATACATTGCAAGGTAAATGTGTTCAGCGTAGTAACCACCACAAGACTGGAAGTCACCATTCCTGGGTTGTATTCTTAAGTTTGTCAGAAATTAAAACTTGTGGCAGCAGGCAGTAGAGTTGCTCTGTTCCTTAGCTGGGTCCATTTTTAAGATGGGAATAACATTCTTATCTGCCTTAACTCTTAATTTTTTTCCCACCAATTCACTGTAGAGTCCTTTTTTTTTTTTTTTTTTTTTTTTTTTTGTTAGAATCTGCATTTGCCATTAAAATAAGCCACTAAGCTCCTGAGTTGGAAGCATTCATTGAAATACATATTAGAATTCTCCTTTCACTGATGTACTTCAGTGTATCTCCATGTGTGAATTATTCTTATCCCCACAGAACCTCTGCTGGTATGTGATCTGAGGAACTGAATGAGCCAAGGCAGCAGCTCTTTGGTCTGCCTTTAGGAGCTGGCTTTCTCTGTGCCATCAGGTTGGGCTGGAGAAAGCTGCTTATGGTGTTTTGGGTTTTTGCAGTTCTTTGGTGGCTGGATGGAAAACTTTCATCTCTAGGCTTAAATTCAGCACCTTTTATTATAATGTGCTTTGAAAAAGAAATTATATCTTTTTTTTTTTCATTTTTCTTTTTTAATGAGCTTGGTTTGGTCACAATAAGATGAGCTAGTTTCCAGAACTTCACTGGGCATGTGGGGAGGGGACATTTCTTTCCTGCAGAAGTCTTTCTGGCATTCCTATTACTCCACAGCAAGGGAACAGCGCAAAATTCTTTTTAAACCCCACCACATTTCTAGTGAAATGCTTTATGGCTGGGTTTCTCTCATCCCCTCTGGCTCTGACTGTTCACAAAAAGTGAATGCCTGGTAAGCTGCGTTAATAATCTGGTATTAAGTGTGCCCTGGATCCCAGCTCTCTGGGCAGTAAACAGCACTGCCCTCTCCTCTTATCCCTCACTGGTCTCAGCATGCCAGGCTGAAGTCAGAGCCTCTGCAGAGAGACAAATCTCTTCTTGCTTGCTGTGCTACTGGTAACAGCTTCTTCTTCTTCTTAATCTCCTGTCACATCTAGGAAGCTGCAAAATACCAGTAATGTTTAAAATTAATGGCATATTTTCAGTCTACACTAATGATTTACCTTAGGGTCAGGGGAAAATATGTGCCAGGATTTGTGTGTGCCATTGTTATGTGTTAGCTTTGCTAACTTCAGTTCCTCGTGAATCAAGTGCCAAGGTCATGCTCTCATGGTTGTCTTTTTCTCAGCTGTTTCCAAGAGCAGGTTTCATCCTCTTCGCTGTCAACAGTAATTTATTCTGCTGTTTGCTCTTTCCTCTGTAACTTTGTGTCTTCAGTTTGTTTCTGTTTTCCTTGTGAATCCCACGGGTGGTTAAGCAATACCCATGGAGTTTGCTGTTCAGGCAGCATTTTCAGCAGTAGTTGTGCAGAGTCACGCTCGCCCATATTTTGCAATTTCCAAAGCATTTGGTTCTTTTTCAGTCAGGCTGAAATAAATATAAATGCCAAGGTCAATCAAACATCCTCTGCCATTCCAAGTTTTATCCCTGCTTTCTTATATTCTAAAGCTGCTATTTGGTGGAAATTGTAGAACTGAGATAATCTTTAATAATTATGGAAAGGAAGAAAATATAATAAGTGTACTAAGGAGAAAGGACAATCTAGTATCTGTCTTTTATGTCATCCTCTAACATAGCAACTGAAAGGGCATGGAAAGAACTAAAAAAGGGAAGATTTCACAGCAAAACCCTATAAGTAACTATTATAAAACATCATGACATAAAGCACTGTGTGGGTCATATATCACAAAAGGATAACAAAAAGCTCTAGGGAAATTCTTGAAAAGTGAGTAAACTCCCCGGTTGCTGAGTTGTTTAAGAAGGTCTCCATACCTTTGCTGGAAGCCCCATCTAGCCCCTGGGAATGCATGGAATCATTCCAGATTTTTTGATGAGTTAAATCACTGTAGGTCCACTAAAGCCAAAAGCCATGCTAAGCAGTGGCCACCTTGATGTATTTGACAAAGTGTTGTGTGGATAGGTGCACTTCCTTCTCATGTTTTAAGACAGGAGGCATAATTATATAGGTAAGAATAAAAACTCTTATATTGCATTAAACTGAAAGCTTGCCTAGGCCAATTTCCCAGATCCTGGTTGGCTGTTTGCATTCCACGAAGGACCATACAAAATAATGCAAGCTGTCCTTCTCTCCATATACACTTCCAGCTTCTGCTCTGAGTAGTTTAGGAAGTTCCTAGGCCAGAACTCCTGCACTACCAAAAAACATTAGTTTTTTTCTAGCCTGTCTGCAGCATTCTGTTTGCTTTTTTTGTCTGGGGAAAAAACCTTCCTTCTGTAAATTTCAAATGTGCTGCCTAATTTCATTAGGAAGCCCTCAATTTCACTTTTGTCAGAAGTAGTGATTAATCATTTCCTGTTCATATCTTCTGTGCTAGTCCCAGTTGTAAATGTATAGTACTTTGGTTATAACTTTGTCCAGCCATCTCCTTTCTGTTCTGTATAGGCCTAAACAGGCCAGGATGCTATTGAATACAACTGAATGTACACTAGGAAGCAACACTGAGTACATCAAAGCCTTTCAGTGCCTTAACTGTATGTTCTCCTTCCTTGTAGACATGACCAGCATTCCTCCCTTGGATTCTCTTTGGAGCTGTGATTCCCTGAAGCCTCAAGCATCAGGAGCCTCTTTTGCTGAGAAGATAGAGCAGAAATCTGTGCTCCTTGCACCTGGTTTCAGGGAGGTGTGTCAGACAGGACCTTCCAAACATGTCCTCTCTTCAGCAAACATAGTCCTTGCCAATGACGCCATTACTGAGAATGGAGAGGATAAATCTCTGCTTTCCCAGAGCATGCTGAAGCTCATATCTGACCCATCAAGCTGGAATCTCTCCACAGAGAGAAATGTATTTCCAACTGTAAGTTCTGAACATGGTTTAGGGTGCTCTGGTCCCATATCACTGGACCCTCCAGCTGAAACCACAAGAATTCTTGAGGCTTTGACCTTCCAATCATCTCTGGAAGGAAACTGTAGTGCTGTGAGCGCCTTGCAACAAGTGGGTTTGGATAGCACCTGCTTCTCTGATGATCTGAGTGCCAGATTCCATTCCCACCAGCTGGACTCCTCTTCCTCAGCAGAAATTATGAGCATGCTTGAGGGACATCTCCAGACTGCTGAGCCACCTCTGGTTGTGTCAACATCAGCTGTTACAGCACATTCCTTCTTTCCAGGGAGGGAGTGCAGCCTTGGCAGTAGTATGACCTTTCCAAAAATACGAACACCCAATACACCAAGAGGCAGTATCCAGCTAGCCAAGAGACACCACAGCCAACCACAGTCAGGGGCTAATTCTTTCCATCGTGTAATGCACTTAGAGACTAGCACTTCCCAGCCCATGACAGACCCTCCAGTCAGCTCTGGGCACGTGGAGGAGACAGACATTGATGATGATGGAGTAATGGAGAAGATGGAGACGGAATGTGGCCTGCTGAGGGGAGAAGCTGCAGCGTGTGAGGGAATGTACCACTTACCTGCAGAGCAAAGAGAAGCTGTGAGTTCTGAGTCTGGCACACTTGACCCGGGATGCAAACCTCCCACACCACCGCTGCACCGATTCCCATCGTGGGTAAGGAATGCATGGACAACACAATGAGAATGCTGCTTGTCTTTGTGCCCAGGAGTTAGGCCACTGCACTTCTTGTGCTCAAGGAATTGCTGCCTGTGGGTATCGCAGGTTGCATTCCTGAGCCACCAAGTCAGACTGTTCCACATCATGGGGCATGCTGGTTCCGTTGACAATTTTTTTTCTTTTATTTGTCTTTATAAGAGGAAGAAGATCTGTTGAAAAAAAAACAGTATATAAGAATCATAGGAATAAAAGTGAAAGTCAAAATGTACTGCATTGTGGTTTGGGTCATCAAAAGTTAATCCTTAGTTCTTTTGTCATGTGTTTAAGATAGAAAAATGAATCATAAATGCAGTGAACCAGACCAGATAGCTCCAGAGTGAGAAGAAGCCATGGATACTAGAATAGGTACATGGATTAGATCTCAGCATTCCTATCTCATGGTATGCTCCTCCTGTTAGGATAGTTTTGTGAAAACCTTTGGTAAAGTGAGTATGCATGTCCTGTCATTTTTTCTTACAGTTACTTGCGAGGTCAGATAGATTAATTGTTTTTTTAGTCCTAGAATTGTTTAGGATGTAAAATGCAGCTTCTCCTCATCCACTGAGCAGGTCACTTGTCATAGACAGAGATCAGGTTGGTCAAGCAGGACCTGCCTTTCCCAAACCCATGCTGTGTGGGCCTGGTTCCCTGGTTGTCCTGCACGCGTTGTGTGCTGGTGCTCAGGATGGTCTGCTCCGTGAGCTGCCCCAGCACCAAGGTCAGGATGACAGCCTGTATTTCCCAGCCCTCCTCTGGCCCTCGTGGATGGTGCCCCTTGGCCAGGTTCCCGTCACCGGGAGCTCCCCAGGGCTGCAGGTGCCTGGTGGGCAGTGGCTCTGTGAGCTCCTCCAGCAGCTCCCTCGGCGCCCTTGGGGGATCCCACCTGGCCCTGCAGACCTGTGTGTGTCCAGGTGGCAAAGCAGGTCACTGGGCATCGCCCCTTGGGTTATGGGGGCTTCATTCTGCTCCCCGTCCACGTCTTCCAGGTCAGGGGGCTGGCTGCTTGGAGATCAGCTGGTTTGCCATCAGACTGAACAAAGAAGGCGTTGAGTACCTCTGCCCTTTCCTCATCCTTTCTCACTGTTTCCCACTCATATCCAATAAAGGATGGAGGTTTTTATTTTCTTTCCTCATGTATTTATGGAAGTCTTTCCTTGTCTTTTACTGCAGTAGCCAGGTGAAAATCTAGTTGGGCTTTGTTCCTCCTAATTTTTTGTCTGCATAACTTCATGGTGTGTTTGTAGCCCTCCTGAGTCACCTGTCCCTCCATCCAAAGATCACAAACTTTGAGTTCAGCCAAAGCTCTCTAATTAGACAGTCTGGTCTTCCTCATTGTCTCATCTATCAACACATGGGGATGACCTGCTCCTGCACCTTAAAGATTTCCTTCTTGAAGAATATTCAGTCTTGCTGGATTAATTGTCCATTAGAACTGACTCCCAAGGGACTCCCATCAGCCAGGTTCCTAAACAGGCCAAACTGACAAACCTGGTGGAAATCAATGTAGTATCAAAAGAGGCAATTCTGTTTTCATTTGCTTTTTTAAAGGCATGGACAAGCAAATGATTTATTGAAACTGCAAAGTCAAGCACTCATTGTTAATTCTTATGTCTTATAATTTTTTTGGCGTACTTGACTTTGCAGTCTTAAGTGCTTTCATGTATATGTATTATGTGTGTTATTTCACAGTGAATTTTGGTTGTATGCTTTAAGGAGCACCAAGAGGTTTCCTAGCTTTGGGGTTTATCCATTTCACATTAGTTGATGTCGTAGTCATAACACTGCATCTAGATACAGTGTCGGGTTCCCCCTCTGGAATTTTTATCAATTCATGAAGCACTTGGAGATCCTTTGAACTGAAAGCTCTGTATGTTGTTGTAACTGAGACACAGGCTTATTGAGATCATTCCAGGCATTTCTTTCATTCCCTTATCACAGAATGGGCATCCTTTGCAGCTGGTGACTCAATGAATTGTTCTGGTATAGGGCTGTTCTTAATTCATTGTAATGCATTGTTTGTAATTTGGAAAAATCCCATCTCCTTCCAAGCTGTGATACAGTAATTTATTGATAATTGTGTGTAGGTGTTCCAGTGTGTGGATGTCACCTCTGTAGCTGGGAATTAGCACACAGTAAGATGCTTCCATTAATGGCCATTCACACAACATGTGGTGGAATTCAGCTATCCTTGTTAGAGAGCTCCTCCCTCCTGCCCAAAGGTGTGACTGTGGTGTGATTCTGTGACACGGGCATTTCTGTTGGTAAGAATTACATTACATTTTTGCCTGATGGCTGTTGTTGATGGTGTTATTGTTCCAGGAGAGCCGAATCTATGCCGTGGCCAAGTCTGGCATGAGGCTGTCTGAAGTGGCCATGGTGAATGATACTTCCAGCTGCTGTAAGTTCTGCACTAGATCCATCCTTAAAGGGAGTTCATGGTGACAGTGTGGGACCTGAGCTTCTGGCTGTCCATTTCTTCATTTCCTTGCCTGTTTTCAAAGTAAATTTGATCTCATAGATGGCCTTGATAGAGGAAGGGAGGAGGATATATCTGATTTTGGGGATGGTTGGTGCAGGGCTGTTTGTGCCTCTACATTCAGGGCCATCTTCAGGGATTCTATTATCTCTTCCATCAATTTTGCAGCCAGTCTTCTGCCTCTGCATGTCTGTGGCCTGTTTTTACTCTTCACCATGATTTTGCCTGTTAGGGCTTTTTTCTGTTTATATAGGGTACACCAGATTGCTGTTGTACCATGGGGAGCACAGGGTGGGTAAGGTGTCTCACAGGCTAAATGGAGGGAACATTGCAGCTCTCTCTGGGAATTGTATGGAATTAATGATGCATCTCCTGGCCTTTCTGAAGCCCGACTGTCCAGGATGGCAGTTCTCCATGTGCTTCTCCATTAAAACCTCCTCCTTTTCACCAGTTTGTATTATGTGCTCTCTTGCTTTCTCTTTGAATTTCCCCAGTTTCCAATTTCTCGTGTTCAACTTCTGGGCCATTCACCTATCTCATCTACAGAAATGTCACAGTGCCAGTCTACACTACACTGAAGGGGGTAAGGAGTTACCTCACTTTTCCTGTTGTGGAAAGCATGGTGCAGATCTGCTAGTATCTTGAGACAAAACAGGATGGAACTGTGCAGTGAAGGAAAGAAAATTAGAGAATGTCAGGAAGTACTGGACATCGAAAGAATGCAGAAAGAGTAGCAAAAGTTAAATATATTTAAGAACACAGAACATTGCAACAAGTTTCGGTCCAGGAAATTGCAGTGTGCACTATGAAACCAGAGGTGACAGTGGGTGTAGCCTAAGGAATGAGATGGAACATAAGGGTTGTGGAATAGTAGGTGGGTGTAACCAGAGGAGAACCAAACAGATCAGACTAGAGAGTCCAGCTTGGAAGTTCTCAGACTAGAAGGGGAGGAACTGAGGAACCCTGAGGCAGAAATGGGCAAGGCAGTGTGGAAATGCAGGGCATGGGTTGCTCTGTCTCCTGATTGAAGGGGGTTTGTCCTGGGGAAACTCTTCTCTCACACACTAACTATACAGGTCTGTTTTCCAGAAAGCCACACAGATCAGCAATGTGCCTTTCTTAGATGAGTCTTCAGGCTCTGATGATGACTGTGGCTCCCATGCCAGTTTCAGGACTTCTGCTGCTGGATCTGAGAACAGGAAAGCTAGCATGCCAGGCAGCCCCCGGGCCGTGAAGAGAGGTAAAATGGGAGTACTGCTACTGGGCAGGATGAACTCTGTCATCAGAGCCAAGATGCCCTGAGCAGCATCGTCAGTGACAGGCGAATGCTCAGCCAGGGTGTTGCTTACAAGGAGTTCTCCCAGAATGTGTGCAGACATCAACAGTAGAAACAGTAGAAATCTGTTCTTGTAGATGATTTTTACTGCTGATAGAGTTCCATTCAGGCAATTGCTAAACTAAGATTGTGGGAAGGATTGCCCTCCCAAATTCATCACATATCTAGTCATCCATACCTTTGCTGTGGCTTCTCCTTGGAAGCAAGCTAGTACTGACACAGGACAGAAAATGCTTTTTTGTCTTTTTCATTGACTGGTAATTTCTTGACGAGTAAGAACATCTCACCTGTCTTTGAGAGCTGGCAGGTGCTTTGAGTCTTGATTAGGACTATTTTTCTTGCCTGCTGGCAGGGCTAAACTGGAATGGAAATTGAATGGAATTTTTGTTACCAAAGAGACAATGTGAAATTACTACTCTGTTTTAAAGACCACCAAATTTTGTTGGTTGTCTCTAAAATAGAGTTGTATTTCATGTAGTCTTAACTTCTGTTGTGAGGCATTGGCAGATGTGCCTGTGCATTGCCATGTACCTGTGGTAAAAGATTCACAGAAAGCAAAGCCCTATTGCTAGTGAAGAAGCCTTTTCCTTAGCTGAGATCAGAGGAGGCTGAGGCTTTATAATGATGTCCCCAGATGAAAACAAGCTGTCTCTCCTTCAATTGACAAGTTTGTTGATTTTTTTTGTTTATATATTTTAATTTGGTTTTATTCAGCAATAAATGTATTTCACTGTCAGTATCCAAAACTCTTGTCTTCCTAGGGAAAGAAAAAGAGTCTCAGAAGTCGTGTTAGTGGGGTTTGAGTTTCCAAAGTCTGATCTGATTTGTCCTTCTTGAACCAAAAATGGCTTAATGGTGAATGCAGAAATGTTTTTGGAGTGTACAATATTCAGTGCATGCTTTTGTCTAGCCATGACTCTCATTCCTTCCTTTATTTTGAGCAGGTGTGTCTGTGTCCTCACTGAGCTCTGAGAGTGACTATGCCATCCCTCCTGATGCCTACTCCTTGGATGGTGACTATTCAGAGCCAGAGCACAAGCTACAGAGAACATCTTCCTATTCCACTGATGGTGGGATCTGCTCTGTAAGGCTTGCACTGGAACTGCTGTGTTACACTTGCATAGGGCTGCAGACAGAGCCTTGGCCTTAGAATATAGGATATTGAGTAATATAGAATATAGGATATTGAGTAATCCCCCAGCAGAGTGAAGCTCTAACAGACTGGGCTATTGGTCCAGTTGATTGATCTCAAAAGACACCATCTGGTGTCTCAAAAGAAGGTGCAATTTCTTTATGTGCTTAGGTAAAAGTATAATCATCAAGGGTGTATGACCTATATTGATTTCCCGTAGTTGTATTCTACTTTAGTGATGGCCTTACACTTTTGGGGCAAAAGAAATCTGGAAATTCAGAGGAAGGAAGGAGGAAGGAAAGAAATCTCACAGCACGCAGCATCATTAAAGTCTGTACTCTTCACTATGAGAGATCAAACAGACAAGGAGCAGGAGTCTAATCATGGTGTAGAGACAGCCTTCTTGATCTCAAGGAATCTCACTTTTATTTGGAAAATCAGTGCCTCGGTAGGAAGAGAAATAAGTTTACAGAGCATCAAACAATCAGTGAAATGATCTTTCAGGGCTGCTATTAAACAAAGCAGAAAATTATGGGAGATGCAGCAAGTGGCTGGGCTTGATTTCAGCACACTTTCATTTGTATTTTGAGAGTTGCAAGATGACCTCCTCTCCCCTTTCCTCTGTCCTCCAGGAGCCCATGGAGAAATCAGGCTACTTGCTGAAAATGGGCAGCCAGGTAAAGACGTGGAAAAGACGATGGTTTGTTCTCAGAAACAGACAAATCATGTACTACAAGTCCCCGGTAAGTCACTGGGATATATTTCCTCCCCTCTAGAGGCACAGAGAAATTTAGGATACTAAAAAACCACTTTTGGTTAGACATGTCACTATTTTGAAAAGCATTACCAACATTAGAATGATTCACTATATGCATCAAATGAAGAACAAAGTTGTTATCAATAAACTTGTCACTTAACAAGTGTCTAGCTGAATCTTGAAAACTTCTGAAGGTGGAAATTCAGCCACTGTCTTGGTACCTATTGTATGTTGTACTGCCTTCCGACTTATTTGTTTGGGCTTGCTTTTGTTTTATTAATCATAATGTCCAATCTGAACTCCATAAGACAGCATTTATTAGCACTGCTTTTGTTATATTGTCTGCCACTATTGAGGAGACTTTTGCAATGGGATCACACAGTCTCACATTTCACCTGGCAGCCTCAGACTGTCCTTTCTAACTCGTGAATGCAAACTCCAACCTGTACGTGCATATTATGCTGTATTTAAGTAATCTAAGACCCATCTGAGGTTTCCTACTGAAAAAAATTGTTTGCTTTTCTTTCCTCAGAGTGATGTTATCCGCAAACCACAAGGGCAGCTGGAGCTGAATTCTTCATGCCAAATTGTCAGGGGTGAAGGGTCCCAAACATTCCAGGTAGGTGTTGCTTTTTTATCCTGCCCCTAACCATGCACTCAGCAGCTGGGTGAGTGAGCACTTATTTCAGACTGAATGGTACTGTGTGTCTCAACTGATACGAGCTAACTTTATCTGGTCTCTGTTTCCTGATACAAAACAGGCAGTTAGTCTAATTAATAATGAGGAAAGAGCTAAATTGTAACCCAAATACACCCTTTTGAAACTGAAAGAAATCTGCATTTATTTTTGTCCTGTTATACACCATAATGCTTTCCCTTTTTTTTTGCAGGAGTTAGTGCTTGAAATCTGTGGGGGAAAATGATTCTTACAACAATTAAAACCAGCTAGTACTTAAGATCTTTCTGAGAGACTTCTCTCACAAGATCTCAAGCCTGACTTTACATGCCTGGAGGCGTGTAAAGAAACATCTGCATAGTTGATTCCTTTTAGAAATTGACTTCTAAAATATTAGAAGTTAGCCCATAACTGGGTTCACTCTTAAGTCATTATTGACTTAATTAGAAAGGCAGCATTAAAGTTTTTTTCATACTTTGAAAGGTACATGGCCTAGCTTGTGAGCTACCTTTGGCCCTTATGGAACTGAAGTTGCTAAGGCCTGATACTATTAGATTTATAGCATCTTTCCTCTCAGTCACAGGGTAATGAAGGCAAAACACAATACAAAGTGAAGGCAGCAAAACCCCACATTTATGTAGTCATCTTTAAAATGAAAAACTAGCAGCAGCACTGAGAAACAAGAAAGGATGAGAGAGGACACAAAGCCACAGCAAGAAAGTTTATGGGAATTTGATTTATCTGAGTTTTGCTTTTTTCATTTGGGCTTTAAGGATTAGCATCTTTTTTCTTGCCCTCAAAAAAATCTCTCCTGAATGACCAAAAAATCTTTGAGATAAAGCAACTCAGCAGCTAAAGAGATGATTTTTAGATGTGCACCTATGTACTTTCTCACTCATTTTCCTTCCAGCTTGTGACAGAAAAGAGAACCTACTTCTTGACAGCAGACTCTCCCAACATCCTGGAGGAATGGATTCATGTCCTGCAGAGTATCCTGAGAGTACAAGTGAGCGGTCCTGTTGGTGTTCCTCACAGTGATGCTAAACCTACTGTGAAAGGCTGGCTCACTAAGGTAAAATATTTCATACTTTATGTTTAGCTCAGAATTGACAGTGTGCCAGTTTTTTGTTTTGCACAGCAAATGTGAGCAAAAAATTAGTATTTTACTCTCTGTAAGAGTAGGGAAAGAAGGAAAAGTGGCTGTAGATTTCTGTATTTCAGAGTGAAACATTTATGTAAGTGATAAAGGATGGGACAAACAAGGCTACTGAAAGGTACTGACTGACAAGTAGTAAGTAATAACAAATATCTAGCTTATGTGTGCTTTTCTTCAGCGGAATTCACAGCATGTCACAGTAAAAAAGTCAACACTGTTGAGTGTCACATTTAATTGTTGAGTGTCACATTTAATTGATCTTTAACTTGGTGATACAGGAGAGTTTAAAAAAATGGCTTGTGTGGTTCTAGGTTAGCACTTAGTTCTGTCATAATAGTCTATAGGTACATTAGTACAAAGTACAATGGCAGAAAATTCTTATTCTTTATATAATTTCCATTGATTAGTTTGACATTGCAAGTTACTGTGAATATTTTAATGTAATTATTGTCAGGTTCTAAGATGGCTAAAGACAACCTGTATCTGAAGGTTATTCATCTGCAGTAGGAAACAGCTGTCTAGACTATAATTTGACTGGTCTTTTCTTGCTGAGATGAGCTGATTTGTTTTTATGATCTTTAAAAGGTCATCCTTAATATTTTATTTCAGTATACAGAAGTTAAAAGTTATTATGAATGAGTAAAACACTTCACAAAATCTTAGACCCATTCTCATAGAACTCATGTCCCATGTTCTTGGGTGGGATGTACTTGCCTGTTGTTGGAAGGGGTGCCCTGTATGTTTTGAGAGGAGCTTATATTAGCATAAAACAAAAAATATATGCAAAGTATTAAGGGAGGGTTGAATTGAAAGTTGAAGTCCTAGAAAGCCATTCTGGCAATACTGCTGATAATAAAAGCATGGATGTGTTTGTCCTCCTTACAGGTCAAGCACGGTCACTCTAAGCTGGTCTGGTGTGCACTGATTGGAAAAACTTTCTACTACTATCGAAATCATGAAGATAGGGTAATTCCATTTTCTCCTTTTATTCCTGGACCCTCCTTTCCCATTTCTTTACTGTGCTTTACTGCTTCTGTGTCTCAGCTCTCTTTCTTGGTGGTACTTGCCTTCCAACAGCATCTGTTCCACAAAGAGAATCAATATTTCTGATTTTATTTTTTTAAGCTTAAATGACAGCCGACTTAAAAGGCAAGTGATTGCTCTTTCTCAGATCACTCTACATCTTGTTTCTCACTTGCTCCATTTAGTCTTGTGTAGCCTTCTGGGCAGACTTTTATACAGCAGCTGATAGATCCCACATTATCGTCATGAAAACAGATAGCATCAACATTCTGGGAAGAGGGTGGTAATCAGTGTAATGTGCTTCCATTTCTGGACACCTTGCCCAAACGTCCATTACTTTGTCTTGGTGACATCAAACCCCAAGTTTTAGAGTATCAAAACAGCAATGTGACTCATATTTTGGATTAACTTCAAGAGTTAGCCCAGCAGATGTCTTCTTTTCTGTCTGAATCTAACTACTTATGAAATTTTCAAAGTATTTCTTTTCCAGTATAGCAAGCAGAAAGTCTAACCAGGGTCAGAAAACAGTGGCTCAAGATACTAAGCAACTGACCCTCACGTGCAATGGGAAGAAAGCAGTATCTTATGGGAAAAAATATTTTTATTTGCGTTGTCTCATTCTAACCTGTAGATGCTCTCCCAAGAAAAATAACATTAGTGATACACTTTGTAAGTACCTTATGAAAGAAGACATTCTTTAGAAGTGCAAGATTACATTAGCTAAACATTGAATTATTTATTCCTTGCATTTTACAGAACTGTCAGCATTTTTACTTGGCTTTTCTTTCCCAGTGTTCCCAGTCCATACTGGGAGATGAGTTACATTTATCTAATGTGCTTCTGCTCCTCACAGTGTCCCTTGGGACATCTGCCTCTGCGTGAGTCCAAGGTGGAAGAAGTAGACCGCTCCTGTGACTCTGATGAAGATTATGAAACTACTGGTGGAGGACTTCTCTCATCCCACTGTACACTGGTGATTCACCCACAGGACCAGAGTCCCACATATTTACTTATACGCACCAAACAGGAGAAGGTATAAAAAGCAGTCATTTTTTGGAGAGCAAGAGTCTTTTGGTAAATGGGCCATACAGGCTTAACCTGTTTGTAGAAAACAGGCCTGAATTGACCCCTCCTGTTCTCATCCTTATGCCTAGAACACCTGGCTGTACCATCTGACCGTTGCAGCTGGTAGCAGTAATGCCACAGTGGGCACATCTTATGAACAGCTCATTGGAAAACTATTGGATGCAGAGGGAGACCCTAGTAAGTAAGCACCACAAGCTCTTCCATGGTAGCAAAGTATAAGGAAGAATAATTTCAATTCCCAGTTTAGTACAGTCAAAGGTGAGGGAAGGGGATTCTCAGTAGTACATCATATGGTCTCTTGTTCTCAGACAAGTCCACCACATTGTCACATCATTTATCAAAGCCTCTGAAATGTCTGTAACAGAATTCATCAAATAAAGAACTGGTGTTTTAAATTTTTTCCTGTCTTTGTTGGTCTTGATTTTCCTTCCCAGGAAATCTTGACCATACAAACATGTGCTCTTTTATTTAAATACACTCAAACACATTTGCCCTCCCATCTGTTTCTCTGTCTGCACATATAAACCTTTACACATATATCCATCCTCATCTTTGATACCTGCTCATGCATTTATGTTTATGCACCATGTTCTCAAATATGTATTAACGTTTGCATTCATACCTAAACTCTTTTGTTGCACCCTCACATATTCAAGCCCCCTACGTGAACCTTGCTTCCTGTTGAATACTTACACTAACAAAGACCCCCATTGCAGCCAGCTGCCCTGGCAGGGTTTGTGCCTCTGGTTTGAACACACACCTGAGCAGCTTCTCACCAGAATCCAGCTGACAGGAAGCTCTGATGTAGCAGGACTGAGGATACCAGTACTTCTTTCTGCTGATGGCTGATGCTGCTGGTGACTCCTTATCCATGGTGGGCTTTGCTGAAATCAGTGAAGTATCACCAAAGATAGCGTGGCCTAGTGCAGTGCTGCTTGCTCTGGTGCTTTGCCATCTCGGGAAGGCTCCTTGTCAACACAGACACTATTCTCTCTCTCCTGTTTCTGACACTGCCTGTTTTTGCCCATCTGCTACCTCAGATTCTCCTCTGTGGAAGCATCCTATGTTGTGCTACAGCAAAGATGGGTTGCACACATCCCTCACTACTCTGCCATCAGAGGCTCTACAGACTGAAGCCCTGAAACTTTTTAAGGTATTTAAAGGGACATTTAATCGTTTTCAGTTATTTTGCTATGTTGATGGGGCAGTAACATTGTTTGGTCATGTTGCACAACAACAATTATTGTCACTGTGGGTTGCTTCAGACAGGCTTGCTGGTTCATTTAATTACAAGAGAACTGTTGGATTTTAAGTGACATTCATTCTTTGGAGATTTAACTTCTCTTGTGCAGAATCTGGGCTTAGGGGTAATACTCCTCGCAGACTTTATGCTTCAAAGTTAGCTTTGTCCTTCTTTTCCTCTCCAATGGTTGGATTGAAGGAAACAGAAACAATTCATTGGCAAACTCAGTTGTCTCAGTAAGACCAGTGGTGAAGCTGCTGGAGATGCACTCTCCGAGTATAAGATCAAAAATGAGACTGGACAGTGTGAACAAGGTAAAACACAGGCATGGAAGGCAGGAAGCATATTTTCCCCTCAATTCTTTTGCTGACTTGTAAGTTCCTTAGACTGGGGGAGGTTGAGTAAATTTTCTAGTTGCCATAACTAAAGAAGGAGGAATAGGAATTAAGTATTGACTCTCTTCCCTCCTCTCAAGGTTATTTATTAACTGTCTGTAAGTTAATAAATACATCTGGTGAACCTGGCCTGGAAAGTACCAGAGAAAAGTTGCTGTGTTTGTGACATTGACTAACTTCTGCTCTTTCACAGTCCTGTCAGCTGTTCATCAATGTTCCTGTGGAGGCATCCTCTATTGATTACCATGTGTCACTTGCCCAGACAGCACTGCAGGTGTGCTTGACACATACTGAGCTGCAGAATGAAATTTACTGTCAGCTTGTTAAACAGACTAGCTGCCGACAACCCCAGAACCACTCAGTCATTCAGGTCAGTTCCTCTTTATTTAGTGCCACTCTGCAAAAAATTTCCATTTAATTCCATGGTTTTAATTAGTAGGTATTGGACTGGTTCTCCTAAAATAGTGCTTATGCTAAAGGTGTGCTGGGGGAAGGAGAAGCTCAGCACTGATCTGCAAAGAACACTAAGGATATAACTACTTGAAAAATAAATTTTAGTTTAAATGTTACTGTTTACCACTTGCAAATAGTCTATTCAGACCATATTCAGAATCAAAGTTCATAGCTTATGCTGTCTTGCTATAACTGTCACATGGTATTCATTTTGTTTTGCATTTTAGATAATCAACCGCATACAAGTCATGAATATTACTATTAAACATTAAATCTGAATCTTGCACTGTAATTGTTAGGTAAATAAATCATAAGTCACAGCATGAATGTAAATATGCAATTACAATATTCCCAGCTCAAATGAGATATTAAAATCAGGTTGAATAATAATGGATCTAATTTGAAATAAAATTTCCCAGTGCTTTTTTTATTATGATTTTCTGTTACATAGTATTAATTTAAGTCTCAATTGTTGACTCAGTTATAGTTACACTAAAATTTTCAGAAGTCAAATGTTCAGAAGTAGCCAATGATATAGAACTCCTCTCAGAGTCCAGATTGAAATACTGAAGAGCAGTCTGACCACTACTGCCTCTGACACATCTTGAACTGCACATCCACAAAGGGTCACTCCAAAAAGCACTGGTCACTGGCCATCATCTTGGCTGTAGTAGTCTGTGAAAGACAGCAGGTAAGAAGTGCAGAACAAGAGTGATTTCACAGTTTTGCCTTCACAGTGCTGGCAGCTCCTGGCTTTGTGTGCTCCTCTGTTTCTGCCTCAACATCACTTCCTCTGGTACGTCAGGCAGCACTTGCAGCGCCATGCAGACCCCAGGTAAGGACTGCAACAGCTTTTCCTTCTGCTCAGCTGACTGCCTCTGGCACCCACTGCACGTAAAGAGGGGAGCGATTCTGGAACACACACCTACAAATATATATTGAGAGGGAGACCAGGAGGTTCCCAGTAGGATAAAGCTGTGCCCCTTCAACCATTCACATTAATGTGTCATTTAGATGAAGCTAGATCACAAAACTGAGTGACTTATACTAGCAGAGGAACTTTTTGTAGATATAACTGGAGCTACGCTGGGAAGTTTTTGCTTATGCAGCTACTTTATTTTATTGACAGAAAGACAGACCAAAGTAATTACTTGGAATGAATTACTTAAATTTTAGGTGATTACATTCTGCTGTCAGGTTAGCAGGCAAAGTGACAGAACAAAAGTGAGGCATAAGACATCTCAGGGAACTGTAAAAAGTTAGGAAAAACTAACAAACCTGAAACATGTGCTAGTACTGTTTTCTCTTACTTCTTTTGTGTGTAACTATGGTAACAGCAAGAAGTTGTTCTCCATTGTTCATGCTGTGCTCTTTGTTTCCATGGTCATCTTCAGTGTATCTCACTGTGTCATTAGCCGGGAGGTCAGAGCCAGAGATGTTTAGTTGTCTGTTGCAAAATTACACTGTTTTAAGACAAAAGTAAAAGAGTAAAAGTAAAAAAATCCTTTCAAACAAATATTCATATTCTATTAGTAAGCCTAAATCTGCCATTGAACTCAGGCTAAAAGTCTCCTGACACTGCTAAGGAAATGTGTACTCCTATCAAGTATTTAATTCTCTTAACTGTTGCCTCATATTTGCTATTTCTTCTCAAAAGCAAAAATACAGGTATTGGGCACTCCACAGTATTCAGGTTCTCCTTCCATTTGCTAAGACAACATGTTAGGGATCTTTTGGCTAGTAGTAGGAACCATCTCTTCAAACTTGTGCAGTATCAGCTTCCAGACAGGCCCGTTTGACCCCACTAGTGGAGATGTTCTGCTGTTGGAGACTGTTGAATTTCATAAGGATTTGCTGGGCTGTGTGAAACTGATTTATTACATCAGCCTCAAGCTCTCCTATGCTGATGGTCTGCCCAAAAGCACCTTTGTGAACAAATATACGTCAAGCAGAAACAGAGAGGAAATTTATTTATATGATCCAGCTATGAAGCAATTATTAGGGCTAGACAAAACCCAGAAATTACAGGAAAAAGGGCTTATGTTCACCTGTACTTTAGCTTAGATTTGGACCAGTTGCTAAATGGGATTTAGCATGGCTCCTTCTCCCTAGCTCTAGGAATACTTACCTCTCTTTGGATGGAGTAGATGCAGCTGTTTGTTAAGTAGATATACTTTCCCTGTTTCGTACAGCAAGCAAGACACTAGAATGTTTACACTGCATAATGCGTATGGTCTAGATCTATTCTAGGTATTAAAAGATCTTAATTAGAAGAATTATAGATCTAAATTCTAAGTATTGTTTTTGTGAAAAGTGATTCAGCATGCATATCCAGTCTCTAAGAGAGGAGGAAAAGTGGGGCAGAGTTCTAAGTGAGAAGTCACAGGGCTCAGGAGCATCTGGAAACCAGACATAACAGCTTCTTGATGAAGCAAGATTATCTATCTGAATATTGTCTGAGTTCATTACTGGGGAGGTGAGAAATAGATTGCCACAGTGAGAAGCCAGAACTCTGGACTTCCATGTTGCTTGGAGGGACTTAACTGTAATCATGTCCTGAGCCCCTGAAGACATCTTGAGTGGAATTATTTTCCCCTGGAAAGTGATAGCACTACTACAAATCCATGCAAATACTTCAATTTCAGAACTTACTGAGTATGTACATTCCTAACATTTTTGTGCAAGGTGCAGTTGACCGTTCCTGCTTGACTTTGGAGACACTTACATCTTTTAGATGCTGTTCAATGGAGCACTCTCTTCAGCAGACAGTAAATTGACCCTCTTCGTAACTATCCCTATCCTGTATTGAACTGTCAACAAATCTAAAAGTGCTTGGAGTCTCGGTCAAGTCTCTTGGTTGGCAGATAGGATTAATGGAAACTTACAATTTGTACAACTGTGTAAATTAATAAACACAGCTTGTAATGCATTAGTCTCACAGGATTATACAACTCAACATTTACCAGGACTTGACACGATAGTAACTAAATTCCACTGGCATGACAGCAAGTTTGAGGGTGAATTGATCTTGACTTGACAGATACTATGCTGGCAGCAGGGTACAGAAGAGGGTATGTGTCCAGTCCACATAGAAGCAGGGAATACTCTTGTGTTTCCTAGAGATTCCATTGTCTGCCTTAGTTTTACAGATCCTTGGAGCTCAGGTTTGTGCTGTAGCTTTTCACTTGAGCTCTGTCTGTTGAGATGAACAGCGGATCTGCATAGAGGCATACCTTTGCTGGAGCAAAAGCCTGAGGGAGGAATGCGTTGCCATGGCATGGGAATTGAAGAGGACATGGCACTTGGAGCCTGTTTGTGGTTCTCTCCCCCTGTGTGCCTAGGAGTGAGACAGGCAAGTATGCCATCTACTGCCAGAGATCCGTGGAGCGCACGGTGCAGGCTGGAGAGCGGGAGGCCAAGCCCTCCCGCATGGAGATCGTGTCCATCCTGCTGAGAAATCCCTACCACCACTCACTCCCCTTCAGCATCCCAGTGCACTTCATGAATGGAACGTACCAGGTAGGCCACCACAGCTGCCTTTCTGCTGGGACTGGAGGGCTGCACCATAACCTGCCTCCTTCATGTGGGTGGGTGGCACCATGGTATTTGTATGCATAGCTCCAGTAGGCATACTGGGAGATAAACACTGCTTCTCCTCCTTGCTGCTCTAGCTGATTTCCCAAGAAAGTGAAAGGAATTCACCCCTCTACAGATCTTAGGAAGAAAAGGTAGCTGAGAAAAAGGGAGAGATGTTGGAAGTGTCTCAATATGGGAAAGAATGTGTTACGAAGGGAGACAATACACAGATGTTGTCACTGGAGCTGGCAGTTAATCCTGAGATGCTAATCCATATGACACCACCTTCATTAGTTGTGATACCCATCAGTAGTCACAATCCTTGTATCCTCAGTTAAGTCCTCTTTCATTGCAGGTTGTAGGTTTTGATGGTTCCTCAACTGTTGATGAATTCATCCAGAGACTGAACCAGGAAACAGGAATGAGGAAGCCATCCCATATGGGATTTTCTCTGTTCACAGATGATCCTTCTGGCAGGAATTTGGAACATTGTTTGCCTGGCAATATGAAGGTATTTATTTTTTCGCCTCTGTTACCTTTAGTATACATCTTTGAAGGACTGCCAAATGATTAATAAATCTTTCTTAATTAAGTAAGATCAAATAAGCTTGGCTATTGTCTATCTAGATTCATATTCTCAGATGAGATATTAATTCCTGCACTTGGGTCGCAACAATCCCATGCAGCCCTGTAGGCTGAGGGAATAGTGGATGGAAAGCTGCTGAGAGGAAAAGGACCTGAGGGTCTTGGTCAGCAGCCATCTGAACATGATCCAGCAGTGTGCCCAGGTGGCCAGGAAGGCCAATGACATCCTGGCCTGTAGCAGTGAGGCCAGCAGGAGCAGGGAAGGAACTGTCCCCTGTACTCAGCCCTGGCTTTAGGGCCTTCACAATAAGAAAGACATTGAGGTGCTGGAGCAGGTCCAGAGAAGGGCAGCAAAGCTGATGAAGGTCTAGAGTCTGCTGAGGAGCAGCTGAAGGAGCTGAGGTTCTTTAGGTGGGAGAAAAGGAGGCTCAGGGGGATCTTATTGCTCTCTACAATGCCTGAAAGGAGCAGGTGGGAGTTGGTTTCTTCTCCCAAGTGACAAATGACAGGACAAGAGGAAGCAGCCCAGAGTTGCACCAGGGGAGGTTTAGAATGCCTATTAGGCAAAATTACTTTGCTGAAAGGTTCAAGCATTGGAACAGGCTACCCAGGGAAGTAGTGGAGTCACTGCCCCTGGAGGTATTTAAAAGATCTGTAGATGTGTCACTTGGGGACATGGTTTAGTGGTAGACTTGGTAGTGCTGGTTTGATGATTAGGCTTGCTGATCTTAAAGGTCTTTTTCAAACTAAATGACTCTATAATTAGCTAGCCTAATCTAATATAGTTCTTAATAGAAAGATCTATTTTAGTAGGTTATAAATTGGTCAATTTTTAAAAAGTCTAACTCAAATTTTAGTACCTATTAAAGTTTAATTTGTCTTCACTACAAAATTGAAACACGACTGAGCTAGGCCAGCATGATCAGACATCATAACTGACATCAAATGTGACACTCCTAATTGAGACAGAATTGTTAGGCTGTGAATCTTTTGGCATGTCTGTATAAATTCCATCTGTTGGATTATGAAGTATCTCCTTGCTGTCTCCAGATAACTCAGGCTTTCATTGTTGGTAAGTGTACAGAGGGGAGAAAGCGTGACTGAGTATGGCCTCACTGTAAGAGTGTTGTGCCCTAGATCAGGGGAAAAAGAAAGACAATAAAGTGTTAGCACCTGTGACTTTCATATGGAGATTTTTACCCATGCTGCAGCTGAATGACTGCCTTAACTGAGCAGGCTGGCTGCCATGAATGAGACCCATCAGATTTTGGTACAAATCTGTGAGAATAACTTGTAATACAGCATTAATGGAGGAATAGTTGTAGTGCAACTTTGAAGAGGTCCTGATTACTGTAGGGAACTTAAACAATCAATTTTACACAGTGTAAAATTTCACATTAAACAACAGAGGAAGAAGACACCAATAACTTGGAAGTAGATGGTTTGAAAGAAAACTACCACAGACGATGCCAAATTATATCATTTGTTTTCATGGCCTGATATAGATCAGGTAATCTGGAGCTTTGCTGGTAATTGGACCATCTGGAGAGATGAAGTATCAGAGTAAACAAAGGAGCTTGAGACGATCAAAGGCATCACTTTGCCTTGGCAAGTAAATAATAACCAGTAAATCTCAGTAGCTTAAGAGAGGTTTAGAGATCTGATTATGTATTTCATGTGGCTTCTTAAGTTCACATTCCTTTCATTGAGATGCCATCAAAAGAGAAGTAGGGGCCTTCATTAGACCACTTGAAAAAGAGCTAGAATAACCAAGAGGAGCTGAATGGAAGAAAAAAACAAACAGAAACCATGATATTATGAAAAATGTCTGAGTTACAAAGTTGGACTCTATGACCAAACGTTCCCAAAATTTGGACATCCAAAGGTTTGGTGCAGCCATGCACATTCTGCTGCTGTTCAGAGGACATCAGTGCTTTAGTTTGGCTCAAGAGGGGACTGTGGAAGTAAACCTACCAATCATTCCTATTAACCATGCTCTGACTTACATTAAGGAGCAATCTGAGAGCATGAAATTGATTCTTTTTGCATGAAACATGAACTGGAAGATGTCATCCAACATAGTAGAGGACTTTCAGGTCACTCAGTCGGACTTCTAGGGTGGGCACGGAGACTTAGGAGCGGGAGTTGCTCTGGGCAGATCTGTTCCTCCTGAGCTTTGCTACTTGCTAATGTGGGCACAGCCACGAGAATTAATACCAGACCAGAATTCATGTGTGCCCCTGCAAGTTAGAGCTGGAGTTTTCAGTTGGAATGCTTTTGTTTTTACATAGTGCAATAGAAAAAGGATGTGTTTTGTCACTTTGATCTGTGTTTATGCTGATCCAGTCTGTCTCTTTATCTTCTGTGTTTCACAATATTTTATTCACTTACTTTCCCCTCAAGCCTTGGCCATATATTTCACCTAAGTTTGTGTCTCCTCTCTCCTTGATATTTTTAAAAGATCTGTGATGTAATTTCCAAATGGGAACAAGCCTTAAAAGAATTGCATCCTGGGAAATATGAAGGTGGCACAAGAATTGTAAAGTTGACCTACAAAAACAGGTACTGTTGTCTGTTGGGTGGCCTTACTATTGCTGTTAATTAAACATATATCTGTGTAAATGTCCAGTAATTTATAGTATCATTGGTACCAAAACTGTTTTAGCTGAGATGCAGCTAAATCCTACAGGAGATGTGATGGGTTTTGTCTGTTGCATTTACAAAAGCAAATGGCCTAGGGGTAAAACCCAAACCACCTTGCAATAGCAGAATAGACTTTAAAATAGTTAACAACTACCTGTAGCACAAAAAGGCGTCCTTGCACAATTTCATTTGCCTAGATCCTAAAACACAGTTGAAGAATGTGTGTTAGGTGAGAGGAAGAGAGACCTAGAGGAAAAATCACTAGTGAAAAGAAGTATGCCACACCTTGCAATTAAGTGAACAATCACAAAGATGAAAAAGATACAAGAATGATGTTCTAAATCATATGAGCTGTAGAAGAGATATATAGTAGCAGTGTCCAAACTTTATAAAGAAAGAAAAATAAGATGATGAAAGATGGTAGAGAAGGGAAGTAAAAGACAAAGATCTAAATGAAAAATTGGAACAAGTTAATCACTCATAATACAGGTAGGAATTCTGAATTACAGTAAACCAAGAGCTGTATGAGAACAAGGAATGAATTCTCTTTGCAGGTGAAACAAAGCCTGCCCCAAAACTGAACAGAGAGTTCAATATTGAACATATGAAGATTTTGTTGACTGTAACGTTGGAGACAAATTTCTGTCAACTTTGTTAGTTGGTATAATAGAGCTGAAAGCAGAAGTTATTGCTTTTGACCCAGAAGGTTGTATTTGTTTCAGGAGTGAAATTTTGCAGTATTATTTTGTTGAGCTGGAATGTGCATAGGCTAGACAGCAAGGATGTTTTGATATGGTCTTTCCAAGGCTGGACTGTTCTAACACCAAGGACTCTGATAAGACATTTGTAAGGTCAATATGGTCCTAAGAGTGTAGTTAATCTCAAAGAGACATAAAAATAAATTAACTGATCCACTGGAATGAATATCTCATGTAGTGGAATTTACAGCCATAGATGCAGCTTGAAATTAATATATGAATTGGTTGCTGTGGCCTCTAAGTATGAGGAGTGGTTCTGGGAAGCATTCCCCAAACTGGTGTCTTCAACCCCAACTAGTAATCTTGCTATACCACTTCAAAAAAATTCCAAGTGTCGATGGAATACAAAACAATAGGATGCTTTGATTTACCAGCATGTTTCCTTGAACAGAGTCTGCTAATTGGGTCTCCCATGTCCTGCTGAAGCGTACTGAGGCATTTTTTAATAAGCCTTCAGTGTAAGTGGTCAAGTCCAAGCTGGCAAGTCTACAAGGCTGCCTCGGAGAAGCTTATACATGTAGAGCAGAGGTAGTTCTCTTTTCTGTGATAAGCAGAGAAGGCCATAATTTAAATATTGCCTGTCTGTGCTTGATTGGGATGAATGGACACTGACTTATCTGTGTTTAATAAGGGTTTGCTGT
This sequence comes from Melospiza melodia melodia, assembly GCF_035770615.1. NCBI lineage: Eukaryota > Metazoa > Chordata > Aves > Passeriformes > Passerellidae > Melospiza > Melospiza melodia. Next base: position 76,062,401 of record NC_086199.1, read on the forward strand.
CTAGAAGTGGCTGGCTTACTGAATTCAAATAGCTTCCTAAGCTAGAATGCATGTTTTGAGCCTCCTTGCTCAAGTCTTGTTCATAAGGGAAGCACCTCAGCTTCCAAATCTGTCCAGTACCCCCTCAGTGAAAAAAAAAAAAAAAACAAACCACACTTTTATTTCGCCTCACCTTGATTTAAGTTCCCAGCTGTACTTTCTGTTCACAGTATCTTTTTACCTTCACAACCCTCCCTATTTTTCAGACTGTATTTCCGGAGCCAGGCCAAAGGTGAGACAGACCGTGAGCGGCTGCTGCTGGCCTTCCAAGTGAGCAATGAGATAGCCAATGGAAGGTTTCCTGTTAATAAGGAATTAGCTCTGGAAATGGTGGCTCTAATGGCTCAGGTGAGTATGGCAGAAATCCTCTCTTTTGCCCTCCTTCATCTATACACTATGTCTGACTAAGCAGCCACATCAAACATACAGTGTGATGTGTCAAGCAAACACACCATCAGATGTACCACGACAGACACATTATAGTAGTGTACCTGTAGCTGCAGGGAAATTTGCTTTAGCTGTGCCTCTCCTTTCCTTCTCAAGAAAAATATTGGAAAAAAACAGAGTGAGGCTGAACCATCACTGGACCTGCTCCAATTAGTACCTTAGTAGAGATATGGAAATAGTGCCACCACTAGAATTCCATTAATAGTAAAAAAATTCCCCTCTTACACTGCCAATACCCTCTTACTCAGGAGGAGCATCTTCTAAGATCCTCTATTAGGTCTCCAGGCTTGCATTTAATATTTTACCACATAAAACCCACATTCTGGGTTGTGGGCATGATAAGCAGTATAACAGTTTTTTACTGACCTGAAACTGTGTTGTATTTGTTAAAACAGTGTAAACTGAGGTAAAGAAGTGGGGGATGTGGTCCAAACTATTTACAAATATGCTGTTCTTTTAATTTTGGCCAATTGAGAATAAATCCCCAAAGCCTGGTAGTTTATACAGATGTGTGTCCTCACAACACATACCTGGCCGAGATCGTGTTCCACTCTCTTGGATCAGTAGGTAATTCCTTGGGCAGTCATGTCCTCAGTGGTTGCTCTTTTGTATGCAGTTGCTCTGGTTAATGCTGTAGACAACATTCCCCAGCTGTGTCTTTTTGCATGCCTAATAAACACAGTAGTTATCAGTATGGGAATTCATGGAATGTTCTTCTTGCATTAAGAACCTCATAGTTCTGTTGCACTATAAACTATAATGTTGTCTTAGGTGGAATATGGGGATTTGGATCGACCAGGATCTTCAAGTCCTGGGGGACCATCACAATTGAAAATGCAGCATCTTCTCCACCAGGTTTTAGATAAATTCTACCCCAAACACTACAAGCAAAACATTACTCCTGAACAACTCAGGTAAGCTGTTGGTTCTTCAATATTTTGTACTGAAATCAGTTTTACTTGCCAAATTGCCTTTACATTTAAGTTTCAAGGAGCCCTGTCAAGATTATTGATGTAGAAATGCAAACAAAGAAAAGTGTCAGGAAAAGGCTCCCTTAAAAGAAACAGCAATATAAAAAGAGACAAATCACCAACTAGTTTTGCCGTAGACAAGAAGTTTAGGCCTTTCACTTCCAAATTAGGCATCTCAGTTTCAAAAAACTAACCCAAGCCTGAGATGAATTCTGAGTTTTACGTTTTACACTTCCCCCAAGTGTCAATTGAATCCAGGTGCCTAACATTTTCAATGAGCCATAAAGCCAGCTTATATGGGTTGCTTTAGGCCATGCAATAATTCTGGTAGGACATATTTTGGCAGGGTTTTTTGATGTTCTGACTTAGAAATTCTCATACACGATGCAGAGAGCTCAAATACAAAATTCAGATGTTGCCACAGATCTCAGATCTGTCTGATTTAGAGAATGGTCTTCCTACAGATCCTAAGCTACTTAGGGATGCAGTGGTGCCAGTAACACAGTTACCTCCTTTTGGAAGCAAATTCCATCTGCATGTAGCAAGGTAGCTGCCAAACCATCCCTAGTGAGCCAAATCAAGAGTGAGTTAATACATATTGCCACTCCTTATAAAGCATACTACAGGCAAGGTATGAGGAAAGTGAGCAAGGATGTGGAAGTAGAGAAAAGCTAAAATAAATTCAGGTTGTAGAACTGATAGTGCCAACAGCCCCATCTCTAAGTGCTCTGTAGAATAACCTTTTTGGAGTGAAGAAGTACATTTATTAACTGTTCCAAGTCTACATATCTTTCCTTGGAAGACATTAGTAAGTAATACTGTCTTGTGTCGTGGATTCCTAAAGGCAGCTGACCGACAGGCTGGCGACAAAGTGGATGGTGCTGCAGGGGTGCTCTCCCCCAGAATGCATTCGAATTTATTTGACGGTGGCCCGGAAATGGCCTCTCTTTGGAACCAAAATATTTGCTGCTAAGGTAACTGGAGCACATGTTTTTCTGTTTCCAAGAGTGAATTATCTGAGAAGAGACATACCTGCAGCCTCTGGGAACACAGGTTGAAAATGCTTTTATTTCAGAAAGGGAAAAAATTGAACAATTCGGTTCTGAACAAGCACCCCTGGTACCATATAGGTTGAAAAAGAAGACAAGTATATTCTAAGCACTAGGGGTTGCTAGTGTTCAGTAAATAAATACTGAAGGTTCCCTGGCTGTGTCAATTGATCACGGTGCAGAGTATTTACTACCTGTCCTTACAAGCCTTGCCAAAGCTTTCTGAGGCAGCTGGATGTCCAGTTTTCCTGGACATCAAGGCTCCAATGGTAGTTTAAAAAATAACATTTACATACCACAGTGGGGGAGGAAGGGAAGACTCACCCCTGAGTCACACCTGGCAGCTAGTGCCAGCTGCAAGGAGAATTGCTACTTTAGTCCTGTTCTCTGCTTGACACAGAACTGGATGCTTTCCTTGCCACACGGGAGAGGCAAGTACTCCTAATGTCCTGTTGCAGAAACAGAAATGAAAGTACACATTGGGTCAGGTGCCAGCCCACAGGCATCAGTGGGACAGCAGAGAACAGCTGCGGGGAGCGCTTCCCCCAGCAGCTTGTACCATCCCTCACCCCATTCCAGGCTAGAGCTCTGTGCCTGTTGCTCATGCCTGAGCTAATTTGTTAGCACATATGTCTGAGAAATCAGACGGGTTTTGGCATTAACCATCTTTCCCATCCCAGCAGAAATTTCTGCTGCTGAAAGCTTGAGGGAGATCTTCTTCATGGTTACATGTCTCTTGTTTTGAAGTCAAAGCTGCTCTGGTTACAGAAGAAAAGTCTAATGATGAAAGGGACCTCTTGAATAAATATACAAGAAAATAAATAGTAATAAATATACAATATATTTTTCGAAAGACAGTTATTTCCACTGTCAGGACTAAAAGAGGTTACTGGTATTTGAGGTTACTGACAGAATATGTAATTCAGTATACTGAAGAATCAGAATATAGAATAGGTGGACCCACAGGTGAAATAATGTTGGTATGATGATTAATGCATGTTATAACTTTTCAGCAATTAAACAGCAAAGCCTATGGCATTAGCCATGTAATAGCAGATTCCCAGGAAATATTTTCTGTTGTTAATCAAAACAAGTCGTCTTCAACAGACAATTGATGCACATTTGCTGTAAGATTTTGTAAGAAACAAAATGGCATTGATGTGATGGTACTTGGTATAGAAACCAGCAGGTTTCACTGCCTTCCTGACAGATAGGAGCAGTATAAACACGTGTGCTGAGCAGAGTTGCCATGCTGTTGCTCTGTCCTAGCATTTCCTTCATTTTTAACCACACTGATGGCATCTAATTAATCTCAAAGGCTTTGTTATCCTTGTGTCTCTTGTGCCACTACTCCAAAAAGTGTATGTAAATCTGAGAATGTTATTCCAAGTTTTGGGGAAAGCTGTCTTAAAAATCAAACCAGGTCACACCAGTAAGCCTTTAGTATAAGCCTTTAGGATTTTTTCTCATCTTCACTTTATCCTTAAATCTCAACATTTATATCAGAAATATCATTCTGTGGTGTTCAAGAAATACCTGAATTCATAATTTTATTTCTCTCTAGCCTATTTTGCCTTCCTCCCTGGAAGACAGTCCAGTCTGGATAGCTGTGAACGAAGATGGTATCAGCATACTGGATTATAACACAATGGTATGTTGAGGAACACTCTTTCAGAGGAATACCTTACCTAGCACAGAAAGACATTCCCATGAGTCCAGTGAAAGTCACTAACAGTTTGTCTTTAACTTCAAATGTGAATTATTATTATTATTATTAGAAGTTAGTTTGTAAAAGTCAGAGATGAGGGAAGGCAGTGTTATGTTTGAACACTCCACAGACAAAGGAAAATTACAGCTGCAGTGTAAGGTAGGGCAGCAAACATGTTCATACATCTTGCAAAATCTCAGTGGTGTGTGCTTACTACCACCATCTGGAACATAACAAAATCTGTACTATGAAGTAGTGAGGCCTTGAGCACACCAGGAGAAAACCAGAAATGCAATTCTCACTTGAGCTTTCTCTGCCAGCTCTTACCTTCAGAGCCATCTACTGCCCTTCACTGCTGGAGATCTGGTGTTCTCGCAGGAAGTAGCAATATAAACTAATATATTAGTTTAAGGTAGACATTTGGAGTTTTTTACAGAACTATGACTTTTTCAAACTCTCTGTCTGCAGCATTTGAAAGTCTCTTATTCATACTCCTCTGTGCTGACCTTTGGAGGCTGTCGAGATGACTTCATGATTGTAGTCAGTAAAATGAAAGAAAGAAGTTCTGGAAAAGATAGCACTGAAAAACTCCTCTTCACAATGGCAATTCCAAAGGTAATTACAAATGAAAAGTGAGTTTCTTTCCAGCTGGCAGCATCAGGGCTGGGTGTTTTGTACAAGCCCTGGGGACTGGTACTTGTGGTTGCTGCACTAGCTATATATATTCAACAGATCCTTTGTAAGCTGGAACCTTTCAACAAGAGGCTTACTCTACCTAACTCTTAAAGACAGGGCTTCATTTTAAAACTGAACAACTCCATGGGAGAAAGGCATTTACAAAAGCCATGCAGTCAATAGATGCTAAAAATCAAAGGGCATTCTTACCTGTAATTGACCTACAGTTAATCATTTTCTCTTTTCCCCAGATTGTTGAAGCAACACTTCTGATTGCCAGCTACATTAACTATCGTTCAGCTCCTTCCCTGCTGTGTTCCACACAGCCCTCACCAAGCCAAGCACCTGCCAAGAAGCCCTGGGACACTGAAAATCTGTGCTTTTTTCCTTCCGTGCCCCGAAGCACAAAGGGGCCCACCCTGCTCTAAGGGCTTGTTCCACATGAGCTGATTTTGTTGGTTATATACCACAGATTAATGCAGGCTCTGATTCCTTTTCCATAATAATAGACAAAGTTCCTTAGAGGTAGAGGCAGTGTACTTTCTCTTAAAAACAAAAAGTTGATTTGGGGGACTGTGTGGGAGTTTCCTTTCTGTGACACATTCCATCCAAAATACCATTCCTCAGGTCATTTGCCTGCACAGTGCTCCAGTCATTACAGCTGCACTCATTCTTCCATCTCCTACTGTACTGCCTTGCTTTACATGTACATATATTTTCTTTGATCCCTCCCATTTTCAGATTTCAAACAACATAAACTTTTGTGTTATTGCTCAGACACAAAAGAAAGACATTGCTAAGAAAGAAGAGGAATTAAACTCACAAGAATAATTCTGATGCAAGTCAAGGGTGATTTCAGACCTGAAATAGTGAGTATAGAATTAGAGTTCAGCAGTACTTAAGAGTATTTTCAACCTTAAATAAAGGTGGAAGCCTAGGGTCTTTTCCTGTTGAGTACTGGGAGCACCTGGGACCTGGACAGTGTCAGACAATGCCCTGGCACTGCAGGACTGGTGCCTTTTGGAAACTGACACTGTTCTATGAACTCAGATTGCTGCTGCAGGGCAGGGCTCCGTGTCTCACATGCTCCACTCTCAGACAAGCACTTTCTAACACTTCTGATAACCACTGTTGTAGATGTGTCTGGAACTGCACATTATCTCAGAAAAAAGAAGACAAGGCAAGCAAATTTTGTACTTTTTCTGTCTTTCAGCAACTGGGACCGATCTTCCCAGACAAGCTCTGCCATTCTGACTTGACAGAAGCTGCTTCTTTTAAACTCCTTCTTCTTTCATGTACCATAAGCAAGGAGGAGGTAGTCAGAAATTGTGTACTCACGTTCTTCTGACTTCCCTAAAGAATGTTAGTAGGTTTGATTTTCTTTTTTATCTGTTTCAAAGTGACTTCATTATGAGAAAATTATTGAATTTTAAACAAATAAAGGAAAAATATCAATTCTTCATAAAAAATCTAAATCTACTTAGTTTAAGTTCAGCTATTTTGAGAAGCATTCTAAAAAAGCTAAGGAAGAATAACTGCACTTTGAAAAGTACCACATTCAACTTCATAATAATTATGCATTCATGGGCAGCTTTCCCAAATTAAAACAGTATTAATCCAACCACTGGACCAAAGTCAGTAATAGCAAACCAGTTATTTGCAAATAAACAAACCAACCATACCAGTGTTTTTACTCCTTAGTTCCTGCCACCCAACCTTGACACATCCAACTAATGCACATGGGGGAGCCGATAGATCAAGGATTTTTTTCATGCTTATGATGGGTGCAAGGCCACAGACTAAAAGAGAAGAGCAGGGGGCAGACAAAAATTGTTCTAAGCAATCCCTCATCAGCATCTTTGTAATATAAAACAAAAAAAAAAACCCCAAACAACCAAACAAAACAAACCCAACCCCAAACCATCCTCTGGTGAGTTATAGAAACAGTATGGCAGACCTAAGACAGGAAAAGATTCTATGAACTGTGACCTGATTTGCACATACTGTAATGTACCCCCTTGTTATGAATTTAAAGACCATCCCTTGAAGGTACAGAGAAGGGTAGAAGTTTTCTGAGCCAAAAATAACTTTAAGAAGATATTTAGTAATTTTTGTTTTCCCTTAGATACTTTCCAGTCTCTCTATGTCCCGACAGTAGCTTGTATTTCCCCTCTCTCTCACAGTTATCTTAGTACAGCTGTGTCAGATAGAATACACAGTGTTACTCCTCCTCACTCTGTCACCTGGGCCTGACAATTTCTCCTGTATCTGAAGGTCAGTTTGACAATTTGCTTCTGGTATCCCACCAGTAACAAAGCTGCTTCAGAATAGGCTGGAGCTGTCATCGGTGCTGGGGACACTCAAGGCATAGAAGTCCCCAGGCTCTATTTCCTTGTGTCCTCAGAGACTTGAGGAGACTTGTACCAGGGCAAACAGGAAGCAGAGATGTTAAATAAACAGCAGCTCTCCTGAAACTCATTATTTTTTGCCACAATTGCACTTTAAATTGAGAAGTATGATACACAAAACTTTCTTTCTTCCTTATTTCTTAAAAATATTCATCAATACTTGAGTGTTTCAGGGACCACCCCACTCTGATGGATGCACACACCCCTCCTATTTATAGCTTACCTGTCTTCAAACACCACACCCTGTGTAGATACCTATTTTGTATGATTCTTTGGTAGAGAAAATAATTTTTTATTTTAATCAATGCTTTTGGCAATGACTGTTAATGCTGCATAGAATGAGATGACAAAAGCCTTTGTGTTCCTAACTGCTGTGTCTAAGTAAAAGGCTGTCTGGAAGATACTGTGAGATTTCTGTTTGGTCTTAATAAAATGCAGCTCGTGAATTAATAACCATGAATTAAATGTGTATTATTCTCAGAATGAAATAAACTATTTTAAAAGCTAAAATATTCTTGATGTAAACAAAAATGAACATAGATTGTGTTTGGTATCCAGTCACAAACCATAGCAGGTATAAACCTGCCCTGGACTGATTCCTTGTTTCTCTCTGCTGATTTTCTCTTAGCTTAAGTGGACAACTACACCATGGGCACAGGATGCTTACTCCTTCAAAAGATTGCTGAAGCTATCTTTCAGACTTCTTGCTGTGACACAGCTTCTTGGTAATTTCTTCAGTGCACATTCTGAGGACTTCATGGGACTTTTACAGCACAGTCAGCACTCCCAGCACAGCCTTGAGCCCGTGACTCTGTCCACTCTGTTGAGCCATCTTTTCTCTTCTGACACAAAAGGCAGTGGCACATCCCCAGGCTGCTGCCTTTCACTTGGACAATGAGAATACTTCTGTGACATGAGCTAACTAACCTCTGTCTTTCAAACTTTGTAGGACTGTGGAAAAAACCCCACAAATCCCCCTATCTCTACCTTCTTGCATGATGGTATGGTGCCAAGTGTTCATTTACAGATTATGTGGACAAGCATGGTACAGCATTGTATGCAAATAAGCATGAATCCAGGCTCCTGCCAACTTGTGGGTTTAGCTTTGGACACTTCAGTCACCTCATTAATATTACTAAGGAGTTGTGGAATATAGAGAGAAAAATACCAGTTAAGTGTTACAGTAACCTTTAGCTTGTCAACAAAGAAGAATTTCCCAACCTTGAGTTACTGCAAAGAGGACAGATTAATAAAACTTTATTCAAGTTGTCATTACCATCATTTTCAACAACACATGTGCCTCATATTCTGAGAGTAACCCATGTGGCCCTTTAAATGCCACATCTCTTCCATGTCCCATGTCAACAGGCCCTGCCCCATTCAGCAATGGGTTCACATTTTCCCTGTTCTCCTTTTGACAGTCAAGCACTTACTGAAACCATTCTTGTTGCCTTTGACATCCTTCAACTGATTCATTGCCAGCTGGGCTTTAGCTTTTCTAACTGCATCTTAAACAGTGTTGCTATATTCCTCCCACATCACCTGTCCCTAATTCCACCCTCTGTACACTTCCCTTTTGTGTTCAAGCATTGCCAGGAACAGCTTGCTCATCCATGCAGGCTTCCTGGTATTTCTGCTTCACTTCCTGCTCATTGGGATGGACTGTTCTTGATCTCAGAAGAAATGATCCTTGACTATCAATCAGCTTTCTCAGATCCCTCTTCCCTCTAGGGATCCCATCACATGGGACTCCTTCAAGCAGATCCCTGAAGAGGTCAGTCTTCAGATCTCTTTTATGTTTATTCCATTAAACATAACTGAATGCAACAGTTTAATTTTCTGGTTGTGTCCTTCTGAAATTCTCCTGTCTTCAGGAAGTTACTATCTGATCCCACACATCAGCTTTGGTATTTAGAGTGTGATTTTCAAACAAAGGGTTAAATAAAAACCAAAACACGCATACTTATGGCAGTCCAGCCAAGGTTATTTTCTAATTTTAGCATAATTTTCAGATGCATGAAACAGTAAAAAATGGATGCATTTTCTTGTCTCCCTTTGCCCTATTTCCCCATAATTCTTTTCTGGAGAGGCAAGAAAAAGTTTCTTCTGTCTGAGCCTAAAAAGCTCTGCTAATGGGGCAGTTTTTCTTGCTTTTCCATGTGTCCCTCTGAGTCCTGCTGAAAGCTTGCTGTCTTTTTTTCAGCTATTTTATTTCACTTGATTGTGGAGCTGTCTTCCTCTGCTCCAGGATCTCTTGACAACTTTTGTACACTTCTATCAAGCAGTCCAGTCGTGGCTTGGAGCTCTAGAAGTCAAACAACAGAGAATCAGGCTCTGAACTGAAACGACAATTAATTTTACCCAAACAGCAAACAGTGGTCAAAGTACAATGATTTTTCAGCAATTCTAACCTGGACCAGCTGAAAACCAGCAAGGAAGTTAAAGTTTCACGGTCCCACAGTCCCTATGATCCTATAACTTTTGAGCTCCCACAACAGCATTACTGTGTAAAGTCCATCAAATGCCTCCTTGCAAGAGTTGCTTGAGAGAACAAAAGGTCAAATCAGTGCACTGAGGCTCCTGGGCTGAGTGACATGGGAAACTGTATTTTTGAAGGCTGCCATAACTTAGAGAAACCCAGTGAAGGAGACACAACAAAGGTACTAATCATTGCTCCTTCAAAACTAACATACTAACTTGCATGTTAAAATAATTACAGACAGGCTCTGCATTTCAAAATGCAAGAGTTCCATACCTCCTATGCTGCCGGAGTCAACTCTACCAGTGCTAAGGTATTTCCATGAAAACAAAACTGGTCAGAGTTGAATGGTAAAAAAAAAAAAAAAAAAAAAAAAGAAAGAGAAACAATACAGCAATACAGATGCCAGGCAGACCTGGAAAGCAACATATCTAACTAATATCAGGTACTTGAATGCAGCTATCTGGAATTTAGTAGTTGTTGATTTCCAGCAAATCTACTTTCCCCTTGTTTATATGTGAAATATCTAATTTGTTACTAAAGATCTTTACAATTGTGGGACTGAGTTAGCAGAAAGTGTAAATGGAATAGACTATTTATACTCCTAAGTATTCAGACTGACTGTATCCAGTCACAAACTGTTGGCAGATTACAAAACAGTCACCAGCAGCAGGTGAATTAAGGACAGAGAGGGCTCTACAGCTCAGCAGTCTAAGAAGTGAGGTACCTCTGTGCTGCTTACCACCCCTCATGGATAAGGGCACTGTTGTGTTAGGCATGAACACACACAAAGCAAATCCATTCCAAAAATGGGATTATGAACAGTCAGAACACGTTAGCGAGAGAAGAGAGAGGGGAGATGAGGTAATGGCAACACAAACAAGTTATGATACATTAAACAAATTGGTCACTGCTTGTACCATGATCTTTGTCAGCAGGGCAGGCAGAGGAAGTCATTCCAATGCCAAGGAGGATTTATGAGAACTTTTGGTACACAGAGCTAAGGGAAAAATCAACTGCAGCACATTGCCAGAGTTAGGGTGGTAACTGAGCACAGGACTGCACAGAAAGCTCTACAAGTCCTCAGCACCCTGTGGGAGCCAAAGACTTTTAGTTCATGCAAACTCCTGGCTGGCTTCAGACTGACACAACTCCCTGCTGTTTGAATGGAGGGCACATGAAAAAGCCCATCCCCATTAAGTAGTTCTGTGAGACTTTAAGTGCCACCCACCCTGACAGCCCAGCCAGAGAAAGGCAACTGTCACGGAAAAAAAATATGCTTAGACAACTGATGCACACACAGAGACCACCATCTGGATCTCTCCACCATTCAAACTCACCTGAAAGAGTGGCACAACCTCAGATACTCCCTGAGGATCCTCAGGGTCCTGGAGGAGGATACACAGGTAGTAGATAACTTTTTGCTACAAGACAAACAGACAAAAGTCACTGGAGTATAAAAATGCTATCAAACTGCCTGGAGTTAGCACAGGAATAGGATCTGTTTCAACTCGCTGGGCTGAAGGCAAATCCTGCCAGGTCACAGTCAAGTCTACAAATTTTTATCAATAGCTTTCACTCAATAAAGAAATCATTTTGCCTATTTTTTTCTATTAAGTTTTTAACCTGAAAAGAAGACACCCTAGCTGGAAGGGTAAGGTCTGCTTTTCTACAGGAGCTTTGTAGAAAACCCCAGCAACAAGAAAAACGATTGTTTGCGTTGTCATAGCTTCTCATCTCCATCCTGATTACATATGGAGCTGGACATAAGGATTTGTAAGAACAGCATAACAGAAAGAACTAAACCCACTAGCTCAATGCCAGTGGCATTATCCAAGGGATGGATTTGGCTTTTTGAGGTTATTTGTTTGGTTTGAGTTCTCCTTTAAAGGTGAGAGATGACAGAATAAGGAGAAAAATCTGAAATAAAGCTCCTGATGCCAGTAAATCTATGGATGGTGCTGTGTTAAATTGCTCTGCTAAATCATGCTCATGAAAATACACTGGCTGTGAGTGTGCCCAGACACAAGAAGACAGACTTTGTATGATTACCATATGGATGGCTTCATTGATAACCACGTCCTTCACCTGCCCCATCTCAATGAAGGTCGTGCTCTCCTTCCCTGAGGCATAGGCTGAAGTCACCTGGATGCCGAGTGAGCCGATGACCAGCAGGGACTCCTGGTCAATCTTCACAAAGTGCAGGTAGATGATCAGGCCGATCAGCGTGATGAAGATGGCAGCGGAGAGCACCAAGCTGTTCTGTAACACAAGCCAAGAAAAGGCAGAGCTCTGGTACTACAATTACTTTAACACAGCTTTAGAGAAAGTAAAATTGCACAGTAAATTGTATATTAAAGCTACAGGTGCAAAGCATTTTTACTTAGGTAGAGTAATTTTATTCACCTGACTGGGTGATAGATATGTAGTGAAGTTTAAATCAGTCTTTGCAGTATGCACTAAAAGAATTGGGAGCTGAAACTAAAAACCGCAAGAAAATTCTATTTCCTTCCAAGTTCAATGCAGAAATCTCAATCCAAACAAGCCACTTGTGTCAATGAGAGTGCATTATGCCAAATTCTAAAGATGATGTCACTGACAAAAAAGTGTTGTGAAATATTTACAGGAACCAAGGGTGGATTTTCACAGTGGAGGAACCCTCCTTCAGGATAAACACTGCCCTGGTGGTTTTCTTACTATGAACTGCCAGTCTAAACTTGTTCAAACCTCAGCCTCTTTTTGCCTTAAATTCCAATGCAAAGAAAATCAGCTTTATCCTGTACTTTTTCTAAGGATCAATGTCTTTTGCATGCTGCAGTCCTGGGACTGCTGTTACATTTTAACATATAACTGATGACACTATAGTCCCCAGTAAGTCATCTGAAGACCTGGTAATAAATTCTAAAGGTCCAAAACCTACCATCTGTTTCTGGTACATGTTTTAGAGAACTCCAGGCCACTTACCCATTAATGAGAGTTATAACAGACACTTCCTAAAGAACTGCACAGCCCCACCATTCAAGCTGAGCCTGTACCACCACATGAGCTAAAGAAGCCATGGCTTCAGGAAGTATACAGGACTTCTCCAAAAGTTGGCTATCACAGGAAAAAAAACAGTCATGAAGTACAAATAGTGAAATCCACAAAGAGGGAGACTTTCAGACCTGATTTCCTGGCAAAAGGAAGAACTGCAGTCACTTGCATGTAGGCTGCAGGAGTGTGTGTAAAGGCAAGCAGGAAGGCAGTGGGTGGTAACCCACTGTATGCTTTCATGAAAAATGAAACTCAGACATGAGCCATCTATTCCAGTCTGACTCCTGACAACTGACTTATAATGCAATCTCTATCTTCATTTCTTAGGAAAGATTACTGAAAAAAACTGATGTGCAACAGTCAAAGCATGGGTCACAGTGACCAGCTTGTTTGGTTAAGCTACTGAATTCAGTCTGAACATAACTGATCAGGGTCCAGTTTTTGATAAATCCAAAAGCATTAGTTTAAATATCAGCAATTTTTTTAATCTGTACTGCAAACATCTTTCTGCCTCAGCTGTGAAAATTGATGACATTCATGGTGCAGTGCTGAGTCGCTCAGAAAAAATCCTTTTGGGGATTAAAAATCATTCATCTTCTTCAATTCCTCCTTAATTTCAGATTCTCACAACTCATCTCTCCAAGTGAGCACGTTTTATTTGGACTCACAAGTATGTGCCAGGCATCACCCAGCACGCAGACAATAAATCACCCTATCTGTCTAAGAGGCTACAAACCACCAGAGGCACTCGAGAAGACACCGGGGCGAGCAGGTGGCAGCCCGCGGCCCTGAGGCCGGCACAGCTCTCCCTTTGCCAGCACACCCCATCGGCTCCGGGGCGCGGGGATGCCCGGAGCGCCGCCGAGCGCCTTCCCACGGGCCGCGGCCGCCCTCGCTGCCCCGGGCGCCGCTAGCCAAGGCTGCCCAGCCCGCGGGACCCCACAGCGGACACGGGCTGAGGGGCGCGGCCGGGCCGGGCCCGAGCCGCGGCGGGGCCGGTACCTCGCAGAGCGCGAAGAGCCCGTAGGCCGCCAGCCAGACGGCGGAGGTGGCGGCGCTGAGCGAGCGCAGCTGCAGGCGGGGGCCGCGCACCGCCAGCTCCCGGCAGGACGCGCTGTGCTGGCGGCGCCGCAGCGCGATCGGCACCCCGGAGGCCGAGAGAAAGCGCCGCTCCTCCGCCATGCCGGGCAGGCGGGGCCCGGACCGGCCGGCCTCCCGCGGGAGGAGCCTGAGCCCACGGCCGGCCCTCGGCTCCGCTCGCCCGCTCCGAGCCGCACGGTGGTGCTGCCCGTGGGCTGTCCCACTTGTTTTACCTCGCCCGGCGTCCGTGCTTAATCCCGGTGACATCAGCGCTTTCTGCGGTTTGCACATGTTGACAATTCATTGCTCGCTCCCTCTGTTTATGGAGTATGAGTTTTAAAGGGCACACGGGTTAGTGGTGCTGCACGTGTCTCTTGCCGTGATGAAGAGACGGAGGATTTCATGGAATCACAGACTGTTAACGGGTTGGAATGAACCTTTAAGAGAATCTAGTTCTATACCACCCGCCTCGGAAAGGGACGCCTCACACTAGACCAAGTTGCTCAAGGCCTTATCCAGCCTTGCTTTGGACACTGCCAGGGTTGGGCATTCACAACCTCCTTGGGCAACCTGGTCCAGTGTCTCAGCACACACAAAGGAAAAGATTTCTAATATCTAACCTAAATTTCCCCTTTTTCCATTACTCCTTGCCCTATCACTACAATTCCTGATGAAAAGTCTCTGGCTTCCCAGAAGGCCCCCTTTAGATACTGGAAAGTTTCTATGAGCTCTCCATGCAACCTCCTCTCCTCAAGAAGGTTGTCTTTCCCCCCTTTGTCCTTACCATCTGCAACTCCATAAATGTATTTTCTCATCTGTACCACACTTAGCTACAAGGTCTTTGGTTTTTTTTTTCCCCAAGGTTTAAAGCAGAGTTTTCTGGTCCTTTGCCATCTAAATACGTAGTAAATTGGAGACTTGGCTTTGCATAGAGACTTAATGAGTCTCTGTATTGTGTTCCCTTTAAGGCATTTCAGTTATTACTTCATGTGACTTATGTGGCAGTAACACAAAACTACAGCTCTGTGGCTTTCAAACTGCCATCCTGATTTCTTTGGTGTTTCTATTTTTTTTTCCTTCTACCACAGTTTTTGAGCGTTAGCTTTAATCACAGTTGCCATCTTTCTGTGAGCAATTTACTTAATTCATGGTATTGTCAGAGCTCTTGGGTGGATACTGTATATATAAAAAACCTGTTAATTTGTTCTCACAGGGGCAGCAAAGGAGTCTTAAGTGACATGAAAAACCAAGGGGCATCAGGGAATCACTACCAAGGTCTTGGCTTTGCCTGGAGGAGTGGCTGATGTCTGCCATCCGTGGGCAGTCTTGTGCAGTACGTCCAGGATCTCACTATGACAAAGAGACCAGGGGGGCGGATGGGCTGAAGGGGAAAAAAGTAACAGCAGACAATGAACTGCAGAAATGGAGAAGAAAATGCTGAAGTTCAAAAGAGGATGAAAGAAGTTCATCAATGAAGTAAAAAAGGACAAAAACCCAATAAATTGAAAACCGGCTTTTTAAAGAGGGAAGAAAGGTTTGAAATGGCAGGTGAGAAGGACTGAAGTGAATAAACATGAGTTATGACAGCTGGTATGACAGCTTCAGAGGTGGGGACAGGAAGAAAGGGAAAGAAAAATCAGAGTAGGAGGTAGAAGAGGTAAAAGCACTATGAACAGCCAGGTCAGTAAACAGGACAGAACGAAACGTGAGCTCCTGGAGGAGTGTTAACAATAATTCACATTCACAAGGCATGGGGGAGTTACTGACATAGAGACGGGAGGAGAACTTGGAAATCTTAAGAGGAAAAAGCAAAACTGCTTGGATTTTTTTGTGTGTCACTGGCAACTCCCTGTTTAACCATTTTTGTGCTCTGTCATGTCATGAACTGTAAGCTTGTCTTTCAAGCTTGTACAGAAAGACTGCACATTCGACAGCGGGAGTCATCTTGCCTTGTCACAGAAGGGAAAGATGGGGACTTTAATTTGTTTTTAACTCATTTGTTAATCATCCTTCAAATGTGCCTCGAATAGGAACAGCTGGAGACCTCTGAGAATCGTCTCAAGCCACGATGTGCTGGACAGGTGGTCCTTCAGTGCTTTATCAAGGCCATCAGGTGATGAGCGTCACCCGTGTTTCTCCAGCGACGCCAGGGAGCAGCGTGCCCGCACGGAGGCTCCCGAGCTCGCTGTGGCCAGCCAGGGAGCCCGGCTGAGGTGCTGCTCGTCTGCTGTGTCCCGGCGGGGCGGGTGCGACGGCGGCTGCCCTCGGCCTGCGGGGGTGCGGCGGGGCCCGGCATCGCTGCGGCACCGGCGGGGCCCGGGGCGGCCGCAGTGGAAAAACCCCGGGCGGCCGTGAGGGGAGCGGGGCGGGGCCGCGCGCGGGGGCTGGGGGGGGGGGGGGGGGGCGGGACACACCTCCGTGCGCGCGCGCTGCCGTTGGCCGGGGGCGCGGGGGCGCGAGGGGCGGGGCGGCGGCGCGCGGGGGGCGGCGCGGAGCGCTGAAGAGAGCGGCGCGCGGGCGGCGCGCGGCAGCAGCAGCATCGCCCCGCCATGGCCCTGCGCGAGCCCCTCGCCCGCCTGCTCCGCGCCCGGCCCCTCACCCGGCCCCTCACCCGGCCCCTCACCGCGCCCCCGCCGCGCCGCCGGGCGCACTCCGTGGCGCTGGTGGGAGCCCCGCTCTCCAGGGGCCAGGTGGGCATCGCGGGGGGCGCCGGCTGCCGCGGTCGCCCCGCTCCCGCTCCCCGGCGGGGCTTGCGCACCTGGCTGCCGGCAGCGCTGTCTGACGCGTTCCCTTCTCTTTGTCTCGCAGAAACGGGGAGGAGTGGACCACGGCCCCGCTACCCTCCGCGCCGCGGGGCTGGTGGAGCGGCTGGCCGGGCTCGGTGAGCACTGCGCGGCGGGCGGGGGTGGCGGCGGGGCCGCGGGGCTGCCCGCATCGCCCCCTCGCCTCTTGGGGCAGCGTGACTCAGCCGCTCCCTGCGGCGGGGGCGGACGGCTCCTGCCTCCCGCACTCGCGGAGCGCACCGGCGATGCCCGCAGCCGTGCGGAGGGGCCGGCGGGGACAGGCTCGCCGCATTCCGCACGGGAGGAGCCGCACGGGGCCCTGCGGGGGTCCCGGAACAAAGAGCGGCCGGAGGTCCCGGCTGCCCGCCACAGCGGGACGCTCAGCGAGCGCCGCACCGGCACACGGAGCGTGGGCTGCTCCCGTGCTGAGCCGGGGAAGCGAGAGGCTCTTTGCAGCGCTGTGTGCGCCTACGGCATCCCGACAAGTAACTGTGATCCTCGGCATATCACACGCTGTGCGCTTTGCCTTTTCTTCTTTATTCCCTTCTGTGTTTGTTACCAGGTTGTTCCTAAAAGATTCGTATGCTTCTAGGTGATGAAATTCAGAATTTTCTGGAGAAGTCCTCAGTTTTATGTATGAGGTCTTGTGTGAAGTCTTTGAAAACGCTTGCAAATACCACCCTGTGAACTGGCTGTTTCTGGTCTTTTTGTGCAAGCAAATCCATGCACTTAATTGTGATTCAGCTTCTCACATCTATTACTTCTGCAAGCTGAGACCTGCAGAAAGCTGTACCACAGTTACTGGAAACAGGACACAAAGGATAGAAACTTGTAAAGCTTAACTGTGGCTTGGAGAACCTTTAATCTAAAGAGTGTTACTGAAAATAGTGTGATGAGGATGGATTGCAGGGATGGACCACAGAAAGAACCAATATCTGCTCCCTGGGTGGTTAGTGTCAGTGGGGATTAGATGCACAGAGAGATAATTGCCTAGTAACCCTCTAGCAATTTTATTCTGAATTTAAGAACTCTTCAAAACAGAAACAATTGTTCTGTGCAGCGCTGTAGGCATATCCTGCATATCTTATGATTCACAAGCTGAAAAGTCCCAGTTGGCTGCCAAATGAATAGATACTCTTCTTCTCACTTGTTTTGAGCAAAGTACAGATACTTGCTGTCGTTGGCAATACTTAATTGTATTGAATCACAAATTCTAGTGAGCAAGCGCTATAACCTCAGCAAATGTGCCAGAGGGCATCTAAAAGAGCTTTGTACTGGAATAGTTACTGAGCCTAAAGTTTGTTTGAAATTTGCAAATTGCTAGGCTTGAAAGGAGGATGCTCTTCTAAATAAGCCTGTAGGCAGCAGATTATTTTGTATCGGTGACAGAATTTTATACTGTAAGGCTTGGAGTTCTCTTTCAAGTGGTTCAGCGCTAATGTTTCCGCTTTGTAAGAATTCTTTGATGAAAACTCCAAACCCACAAAACCCAACAAAATTTAAAACTAGAAGAGGAAGCCCTCTCGTTTGCCTGACACAAGCTCACTTCAATAGGAGCTTGAAGAAGGTGGAAAGGGAAATTCGAGCCCTTTCTGGATTCCAGAATCAAAATGTTGTGGGGGTAGAAATGAAGCCAGGTAAACTAATTTAAACAAATACTTTCACTGCTTTTCTTATGGGTTGTTTACTCATCAATCAGTTATGCACATGGAGATGCCTTCTTGCTGTTCCCTTACAGTTTTTAGAGGTTCTTCCTTCTGCAGTTGCAGTTTCCTATTGCTGGTGTGTTCTTCCACTGGGGTGGGGTTGGTTTGTTTTTTAAGGTGGTGTTTTTTATTGCTGCCTAAATCTCTGCAGCCCTTTTGAGAACAGGTTCTGCTGTGAGGGCCCATCCTACAACGATGACAGTCACCAGCATGCCCAGAGCAGTGATTTGCAGTGCAAGGACAATCTGCTTCAGGGGAGGGTGCTGGATGGAGGAGGATGCTGCCATGTAGCCTTTTGTACTGTACACGTTTGTTGTTCATGGAAACTTAACAAATTATTGTTTTTATATGTGGGCTGCTTGTTTTTCTTCTCTGGGATGTCAGGATAGCTTTGGCTGCAGTGCTGCTGTAATAGTGCCATTATTTGGAGTCCTGTGGTATGCTGAACTGGCAGTAAAACTTTAGCTGCTTTCTCTGTCTTTCTAACACTCTGAATTTTCTGCTCATACTTTTAAGAAGACCACAGTATGAATGGAGCCATGGTATGATTCTAATTATTAATTTGGACAGTCAATTTTTCTGTTTTATTATAAGAGTTAATGATTTTGAGGGATTCTTGATTGTTTTCCAGAAACAGGCAAACTGTATTGCAGCAGACCAGGCTTCTCCTTTAAAAATAAATATCATTTGTCTAAGACACAGGGCTTCTTCATCTGTACTGGATAGTTCTGAAGCATTTGTGACCACAGGGTCTGTGTATGTGAGTGCATATAGAAAGTGTTTGTTACGTGCCCCCATTGCCTGCTTGGATATGAAAAAATGCTATGAGCTTGATTTTCCTTGTCATTACCAGTTTGAAACCAAGTATGAAATGTGGAATGATGCTTCCCAGTACAAGAGTGAGGCTAGATTCTGGGCCACCTAAAGAAGCACAGATGGGGGAAAGAAGCAGTGTTCCTCTGCATTAACAGTAACTGAAAATTGCCCTCACTGTCTTTCATGTGGAAGAGATTTCTGGTGATCAGACTCTTCTCTTTGCCGGAAATGTTAAAGTTTGTTTATTTTAAGTTTTGATTTATTCATTTTCCATTTGTAATTCAAGTTCAACTCAACCTGTATAAAATGAAGGTGCTCTGGAGGGTTCTCCAAAAGGCAGCATTTGGGTAGTAAGATTCATATACTATGTTTGTTGCTTTGAATAAGAAGCAGCCACATGGCTCTTCACATGTTTTTCTGCCTTATTTAGTGACTTCTGTTGATAGTGCTCCAGCCACATCAGAAAGAGTGAGAATCCTAAACTTTTGTTTCCATTTTTTCCATTGTTTTCCACTTTCCTTTCACTGTTTAGTGTATTTGTGGGGTGTGGTGGTGGTGGAATTTTGTTGTTCCTTTGACCCTATCCTAATTTCTGTTCTTTCATAGTCCTATTGCAGTGTTCTGAGCTGCTATTCCAATTTCTGTTTTTTGGGGGAAATCCCTCCCTTGACAAATTCTGTGACCATACTTACATGGTACAGTAACTTCTTGGCTGCCTGTGAACTGCTTGTTTATGCTTAGGCTGAAATCCGAGGAGGGAGCACAGAGGCAGATGTTGTTGCTAGTCTGTACCAGTGTCAGAGATGAATCTGAGCCACCAATTTGGCTTTTTTCCCCTTGTCAGGAGCAGAGAGATCGCAGTTACCTGTTGGTGCTAGCTCAAGGGATACTCAGAGTTACTGTAGCAGGAGTCCCAAGCCAAAAGCAGTGGGTGTGCAAGTCTAGCAGGAGTAAATTAAAGTGTAATTTACTCTGCCTGTGGGGATTTTTATTCACCTTGGAGATGTTTGTCTTTTGGCTTTGCTTCCTCTCCTAAGGGAAACTAAAATATTATCAGCTTAAAGGACATGTTGCCAAAGAAGTAAAAGTGCCATGTGAAAACAGAGGCCCCCAGCTCCTTGGCCTGGGAGAGAAAAGGGTGTAAAGCATGTAGGTCTGTGTATTGCTCCAACAGCAAACAGAAATGGGTGCAGTATGTGGTGGATTTTGGACTTTTTTTGGCTAGGAGTGGGGGACATAGGTGGCAGATACATAAGCTGCTGAAGGTGCAAGCTATGAAGTTTTTTAAAGTGAGAATTTCTTGGGCCTCTCCTGTTTGCTGCAGATTAGGCAGAGAATCTCATCAAACTTCAATCCAGAGATTTGCCTAATCCTTTTACTTGACGAGAGAAAGGCCTTACTCAGTTTTATTCTTAATAGAACGCTACTGTTTCTTACTGTAGCCTGTGAGGTGACTTAGAGCATCTGTGCTGCTGCTGGCAGGGGAACAACTTTAGTGTAAGATTTCTTCCCAAGTATTCATTCTTGTGTGTTGACTGTTGTTGATTGCTGAATTAAAATTTTTTGGTCTTTATTTAGAACTGCATGCAGCTGGGTTGCTGACCTTAGGCTTGGATTTGGGTTAGTGTAGGATTGATTAGCAAAGTTTGGATCTGAGTTGCTGGCTTGATAAGTTGGTGAACTGCAGAGACATGTGGCTTACACAGAGGGGAACTGCATGTGTCAGAGAGAATGAGCATCATATCACCATTCTTCAGTTGTAGGCTTCATGATGTCAGTGTAGTGACTCATAAAGGAGTAACCTCCTCTAAAAGAGGAGTGGAGCTGTTAATCCCCATGTCTCTGGAGTTACACTACTGCTTTGCCCAAAACCATTGGACTCCTGTTGACATCTGCTGCCAGAAATAGCAATTCAACTTTGCTCCTTCACCAAGACAGCTCATGTGGTTAGTAGCACTCTTAATAAATCATGAGGCAGCTGCTTCTACATATCTTTTTTTTTTTTTTTTTTTTTTTTGTCCACCTAAATCATCTTCAGTAAAGAGTTTAGAAGGAAGATAAACAGTTTTCTAGTTGTACTCCAATTATGCATAAATAAGTATAGGTGCTGGGATTCAGCAGATTTGGACTGGCAAGAGCTGTAGCTGCATTGTTGGGAACATAATGTTCATCAGTCCATCCAGTAAATGTGTTTAAAAAGTTGCCTGTATCCCTGAAGAATTTGACAAACTGTACCATTCTGCTTGCCCTGTATTTGGACTGAAATTGGATTTACATGTTAGAAACAAGATCTGTCAGGAATGGATTCTTGGATTCTAGCTTTGTTTTGCACTAGCTTTTACCTCACTTGTTTCTTTTCATCTTTTCACAACTCAGTAGTTTAAACTTGTAAAGACATTAGTACAGCCAGTCAAATATCTCTAATCTCTAGAATTCCAATAAACACTAAATTTGTTGTACGGATAACATAAAGATCTGGCTTTTTTTGTTTTCTGCTGTTGATGAAGTGGGAGACAGGCAAAATTCTAAATAACTGCTGGCATTTAAGCAGCATGTAATTTAGTTAAATCTCTGCATTGTTGAGGTAAGAAATGCTACTGTTCACCTGTTTTTATTTCTGATCACATCTGGTGCTAGTACTGTCAAAGCTAAGTATGCATGTGCTAGGAACATCCTCAGGACCAAAAATCAGTTTGGGTATAACATAAAGACGTCAGACTAACAGCTTCTTCCCTACAAAGCAGAAATAGGAATGCATTTCTTTAATCCAGGAACACCCTCTCCCCCTCCTTTTCCCCTGAAACTAAATGGGTAAATGGCAGTCCTCTCCTCCTTCCTTTCCCTTAGACACAAGCATGCCCAAACAGTTCTGTTTAATAATATCAGTACAACATACTTATGTAGTACTGCAACTTATTTCTGGAACCAGACTTAATTACCTCTTTTTATTTATACAGAGATAAAGATCCATGGGACTCTGCTATTCTTGTTTATCTCTCAAATGTGGATTAGCCATGGTTGGTTACCTGCAAAGACCAGTGGTTTGTCAAAAATCAAAGCACAGCCAAAGGGGCTGATTGTACCTTGCGTTTGCAGCGAGTCTTTGAAATGATGCTGCTTGTCAGGATGCATCAAGGGCAGGTGCTGCCCCACTCTGTGGGGGAAGGCAGCCAGACCTGCCTCTGGTGAGCTGGCAGGCAGGAGGAAAAACCTGCTGGGCTTTTGGGGGAGAGCTGCTCTGGGGAGGCCTCCACTAAGGCAGCTTTTAGGTTGCATCTTCCCAGCAGAGCTCGTTGTCTGTCCTGCCTTGAGCAGGGGAGGCTCAGCTGTGCTCAGCTCTGCTCAGCAGCTGCAGTTCATCCTTTTGAGTGCTGTACCTTCCATATTTGCATGAGTACAGGTGGCCTTGGGAGCCAGGAGAAAAATGCCAACGCTGAAAATAGAGCAGTCCTTGCAGTCAGTTGGTTCTGATATTGCCTTCCCCATGCTGATGGAGCACACAGTCTGCTTTGGAATGAAGAGCTTTGTGTCAGCCATCCATCAGTTGGATGTTTGTTTTTGTCTCCCATTTGGCTGGTGCATACTCGAGGTTGCACTCTATGGAATTGGCTTTAAAAGAATCTTTGTGAATTTGGGGTAAATGTCACTTGGTGCTTTAACTGTAACTGTTCTGTGTGTCAGCTTAGTTTAAATACCTTTAAAAATAAAGCTAGGCTGGTGAAGATCAGAAAAACCTGAATTATTTCTTCCTGATCTTTAAATAAAGGGAGACTAGGGTGAAGGACCAATGAACAGAGCTCTTGGGGGTTTTATATTTTTTTTTAATTTATAGTGTTTCCCTTTATCCTAGATACATTCATATTATAAAATTAGTTTTAATACATGATTTGGCTGAATTTCTGCACCTATATAATTCTCTTTGGATTGAAGTACATTTAGATTACATTCTGGTTTAATTTTTTTTACTATTAATTCTGTTGGAGGAGTGGAGTTATTAGGAGGGATGCACAAAGGGAGGTGACAGAGGGAAAATTAGATAATGAGTTGGATTTTGATCTGCTTTACAGTACACATGATCTATTACTGCTTTCTCATTTGAAATTTTAATCACGTCTCTTGTTGTGGACTCACAAGACCAAGAGACCTATGGCAGGTGTATGCTTATGTGAATATGGTATGGAGGACTGGTTTTGGATGAAAGGTGGAAATTTCTATTATAACACCACCTGCTGAAAAGCAGGGAATGAAGCACTGAAGTTAAATACAAAAAAAAAAAAAAAAAAACCCAAAAAAACCCCAAAAACCCACAGACCAACAACCCACCAGATTTCATTTGTATATGAAGAAGTGATGAGATGTTAGTTTCTCCCAGCTGGTTAAGAGGGAAGAAGAGGATTTCAGTAATCTCTAATATATTTTACTCTCCCTTCCTCTCAAGTGTTACCTGCCTGGGTTAAGGAATGTAATATAACTGTTTGCTTTTGTAAACATCTAAAGCACAAGGTGCTTATTGTTGAGGAAAGCTCTTTTGGCAGCGTGATCCTCCTGGCTGTAGGCCCCATTGTGGGGGTGTTGTCGGGAGCTGTGCCTGGGTTAAGCTCATTTGAAGGGAATTGGAACTCGTGCAGGGTTTGGTGGTGCTGTGGCACACGCAAGAGCTGCGCCCTTCTCTCTGATGCAAGCCACAGTGCAAATGTTTCCCAACACCTCAGAGTGACGTTTTTGAAGACCTTTCAAGGTCAACTGCACTGGATTTCATCAGAGATTAACATTATAAGCCATTTTCAAAGGGAAATGAGGTGGCCGCTTGATTTGGGGCTGGAAAAATAATTTTTGGCTCCCTTTATGCAAGGGACATCTTGACTACAGACTTGGGGCAGCAGTTGGAATGGGTTTGCTTGTAGCTTTTGTAGGAGATGAATCTTTTTTAATATTTACAGCTACAGAAACTTTGTCTTAAACCAGACCTTTCAGAATTTCAAGGATAAAAGGATGGGAATTGCTCATACAAGAACTTGCCTTTTAGGAAGTGAAATTTTAGAGCTGAGAGGTATCTGTTGGGCCATCAACTGTGTATCCAACCTATATATATACCTATATATAACCTGGTATATATACCTATACCTCTTCTAGCAGATACCTGTTCAGTTTAAAGAGAAGTAGATGCTGTGTGATGAAGTTCCTAGCGAGCAGGTTATGACTAAATGAGGCTGCAGAAGTCTGTCACTTGCAGTAGGAACCTTGCTAGCCTAATTTCCTGATCATGTAAAATGAAAGCATGCACTTTGTGTAGTTGTAATGCACACACGCCCTGGATAATTCTGGAGGGTTAAAACTGCCTTTAAGAAAAGCTTCAGAATGCATTGGTCATAATGAATTGAATAATTTGTTTGCTGTTGTGAGACACATTTTGACAGTGTCTCTGAGAAAGGATTACAAAGTCCCCACCGTAAGCCAATGTATTTATACTGAAAAGAAGAATAGTAACCTGGTTTCATTCATGTGAAGTAAAATGTTAAGTTTGCCTGTAACCATTGTTCATAACAGTCATTGCATCCTAAAAGGCCTTTATGTGTTTGTGGTGGTTTAGTAAATGGTGCTATAGCTGAGAAAACAATTTGCAGGAGCAATGCTTGCGTGTGAGCAACTTTGTATATAACATAGTATGAAAGAAGGTCCAGTAACTGTGGGGTTTCCAGATTCCTTTGACAGTAGTTCATCCAGGAGAGGATTTACTTTTCCCACTAATTTAGGTTTTGGGGTTTTTTTTAAGTCCAGTTCACAAATGCCCAGTGTAAACCAGCAGTGTTGGGAGATCAGTCCTATCCCATGTTCCTCGTGCTTTTGTTCCAGTTCCCATCTGCTGAGCTGTTACATTTATGTGAATGTGCCATGGGGCACTGTCAGCAAACAGCCTGGCTCTGCAGAGCTCAATCTCCTACTGGCCAGTTTGCTGCTTGTGTTGCTGGTGCCATTTCCTGGCAGAGGAGGATGGGGGGAGGCTTTCTGTGCTGCTGCCCAGATGTTTTCCAATGAAATGCCACCTGACATGAGCTGCCTGTTTTTACAGAGGACAATTCTCTACATCTGTGCAGGGAAATTAGTGCAGTAACTGCTGGCTACTGTGTGTATTTTGCTTATAATAGGAAGTGAACTTCAGACGTGTCATACAGCTTGCTGAAAGATGTGTTATGTCCCCAGTGAAAGATTATCAAATCATTCACTAATGGCAAAATAACTGAGTTGAGCATGACTGATACATCAACAGCTTATTTGAAAAGGCCTGCAAGGAAGTTTTTTCAGGTATACACTCAATTTGTTGGGGTTTCTTTGTTTGATGGTTTTTGTTTGTTTTTTTTTTGTTTTTTTTTTTTTTCTTTTTGGTTGGTTGATGTTTTGGGGTTTGTTTTGTTTTTGGTGAGTTTTTTTTAATGTGTGTGATTTTTTTTCCTTTTTTTTTAAATTTTTATTTAAAGTCCAAGGCTCCTAAGTAGGAATAATGAAGATTTGTTCTACCTGATACAAGTAAGGTTCTGGCTGTGCAGGCTGGATAAATGACAGCTTACTGCAGGTTGAATGCCTGTGTGATCTTTCCCTAACCTGTTCTGGTCAAAAGAAATTAACCTGGGAATGACCTAGTGTGCAAACTATTTCAAGCTAATGTATGAATTTTTTGGCTGAAATGTGTCCCCAGCACCCCTGATGACACTGAAGCCCTGAGGATTGCACTCCTGAGCTGGTTGTGCCTTGTGGCAGGCTGCTGTGCGTGTGCAGTGTGGGTTATGTAACTGCACTGTGCTCCTGCTCACATTGACACCTCTATCTCCCTTGTATCTCTTTCAAGCTTCTGTAACACAAATAGATTACTCAGACCTGCTTTTTTGTTTACCTCGTTTCAAAAAGGGATCTCTGCTAGAACCAGGGGGTTGGTGGAGCTGACTTATGTGTATTTGGTAGCTATAAATTTCCTGCACTGTTGATAATTGACTAATGAATCAGACGTATTTTTCATTTGAAAGTAATTTCTGGTAGGGCTTGAAAGACTTTTGATCACATTTAGTTTTATGTTCTTTCATTACTAGCAAAATGTTTGTGCTGCTTCCTCCTTAAGTACTGTATGGTACTTATGGTGTGTTTCCATTTAAAAGAACTTTAATCCTGGCTAGACCTGACCTGCTTCAGTGACAAATGGTGTGGGTGCTGTGCTTTCTAATGAGAGTAAGGAAGCTGGCTTTCCTGTCTGCCCATAGCGTTTTCTGCCTTTCAGAGCCTGAATCTACTGCCTTTTAAAATGCTCCATATATTCTTCATGTTAACTTTTGGTGCTGATTTAAAAAGCTGTTTTGTTTTTAAATATTAGTATCTGTATAAAACAAAGAGTGTCCCAGCTACCAAAGAAGGTAAATGGATATTGCTTGGCGAGGTAGATTGAAAAATCTTTCACTAATGGCCAAATAACAGCAAAATCCCCCAAACTGCACAGCAGTACAGCATGTCTATCCATTGAGCAATTTCTGTGCACAAATAATGTAGTCGAGGGAGCTTTGATTTAAGAAATAAATCTATGTGCAAGCAGGCAGATGAAATGGAAAACAATTCAGATCTTTAAGTTTTAGACTAATAGCTGAGATTCTAAATAGAAGCTATGTCAAATTATTGAAGTAGTTACTGATTTATTGAACTGTTTTTCTTTTGTCAGTATCTTTAAGACAAATGTGCATGTTGATTTAATCTCTAGTATCTGGTCATTTGAAAAACTGTGTGTACACATGGACTTCCCACACTTTGGGGTACATGGCATATCTAAGTACTGTGAATTTCATTCTCTGTGCACTGTCTATTCACTAAGCTTTCCCTTTGCCCTAAGGTCATTAAATCCCAGTTTTCCAAACACTAGGCACCGTTAAAAGAAGTAACAGTAAGAGAAGATATTAATGCTTAAGTATTGGATTAGCATGTACTTCTGAGATGAATCAGATAGCTGGCTGAAAACATTCCTTATCACCTTGGGAAACCTGAGCTGTCCTCTGCAAGCACATAAGTGCAGTGGGCCTAGAGACAAGGGATGCACAAAGCTGAGAAAACCAACTGCTTCAAGGTTCATGAACCCTAACTGAACTTTAGAAGATGGTAACAAAAACTGAAGACATCTATCATCTTTAACAGATAAAAACAATTAGAGGGAATTACGAGTACCATGTGTTCAAAAAGTGGACAAGATTGCAGAATTCTGCAATAATACAAAAATATTAACACAAAAGTGTTAAGCTATATAAACCTGATGTGATCCTGAGAAACAAATGGGATCTTTTATTCAAAAGCTGAACCAAGTCTTTTCGCCCCACAATGGGATCTTGGAGGTGGGCAGGGTAAAGCAGAAACTACTAAACACTTGCTACTTTTCTAAACACACTTGCTCAAACCTGCCACATGTGGCCTGCCTTGAGCACAACCTGGAGAATTTTAACTCATTCCTTCAAGGAATGATGGCATAGCTGGAGCTTTGTTTTGTACTAGTCTGAAGGTGGAGCTTTGTGATAGCTTTAAAGGAAGTTGTTTTTCATCCTTTAATGGATAAAATACTGCCATGTGCTTGGATGTCCTGTAGGAGAGAACAAAACCCAAGTTGTATAATTTCTTCCATCACACTGTAAAATGTGTTGTCCTGCAATGTATAACTCACTGCACACGGCTCCCAAATGCAGATTTATTTCACACGCACGTCAGAGGTATTGGATCAAAGGCAGCATTCCCTTGTACAAGAGTCCCTCAAAAAGGTCTTGATACCCATTGAAGTCTTGCTTCCAAAACTTGTGTCCCAGGCATGCTCAAGTACTTTCATCAAAGTTTGAAATACTGAAACGTGTGGCAGTGTGCACATGTGGGAGAAGTAGCCTTGCAGGATGACGCAAATTAAAAAAACAATTTGTAACATTTTCTGAACATCTTGGAACTCACTTTTTTTCTGCTTCTGCACAGCACTAGAATAAACAGGGGGTAGAAAATGTAGTGGTCAGAGATCAGATAGCACATTCAAATCTGAACAAAATGGGCTCAAAATTCCAGAGCCTTCATCCTGTTGCTTAATTAGGTATTGTCTGTGGGAGGAAAAAAAAGCAGTTGGGTACCCGTGCTGCCTTCTGAAAAGCTGGCAGTGGTATGTCCTGGTCCTGCTTACTGCTTTAAGTCACTGCAGAGAATGTGTTATCTCAGAGTTGCTGAGACATCTGTGCAGTCCTTCCTGGAACAGCTGACATTGTTCATTTGCAAGTATCCCAATATCTGCCCACCTCTGTCCCTGCTCTAAAATGTATGCTTGCCCACTTCCCAGCACAACATCTGCATAAGTGACTCAATAAAATGTCCTTCATTCATGTCACCAGTTAGAACTCCTTTTAAAATATAAAGAAGTCATGTATTTCTTAAGTAAGCTTTTATGCAATATCCACCAAGCAAATTCAGAGCCAGCTTCCTAAACATTTGACTAATGGCTTACTGGAAATTAAGCAGGAACCCAGAGCCCCAAGGCTGTTTCTTCATGTTGACTTGCCTTAAATTTTTCAAATTGCCCCATTAAGCACAGGATGGCTAAAGGCAAATGTCAGCTCTGGTCTGGATGCTTTGAACTGCAAACAGCCTGGTGTTTCTGAGGAATGAAGGGGACAGGCATGATTGATTGATATTCAGGGTGGTCTTATTAAGCCACTGTTCCTGTAGCTGTAAATACCTGGGGGCCTTTACTGCCCTCATCAGAGCCTGCAGTGAGAGGCCTGTCTCAAACTGAGTCTCTGAGAGGAAAGGCTGAGTGTTACACCCAGAATGTTCTCAGGTTCAACAGCAAATCAGTAACTGACAATGAAAGGATCTCAAAGAGTTTGGGGATCAAAGTCCCAGAATTAAAATGCCTTCTAGAATATCTTGTGTTGAGAAAATGGACAGGTTCTCCTAATAAAGTTCTACTGGATTCTCCAATGGAGTTGCCTGGAAGTACTGTAAGAAAATTATATTATTTGTTACTTGACAGTTTTGTGCCAGGATTCTTGGGGACCTTGAAAATGTAAAATAACTGTAGCTATAGTTAGTGAAATGTGTAATCCTTGGAATCTTTAAGTAGTTGAGCTTATTTGAGGCTGTGTACAGTCTAAATGAGAAGGAAGATGGCAATGCAGACTATAATTTTTCATGTTAGAATTTATCATGAAATAATTTTTTAAAAATCCAAACTTTTTCTAAGTGACTTTTTATGATTTGCATAGCTCATTGCTAAATTTAAGCTGTCTTAAGCTTAAGCTGATAATGTTGTCTTAAACTTTCTAATTTGTAATGCTGTGACAGTTGCATCCCATGCAAATAGCCAAATGGATGCATTCCTTTCCCACTGTTCCTTTCATACATGCCCAACTGATTTTGAGCATTTCCCTGGGAAGGCATTTAAATAAGTCTCTCTCTCCTTTTGTTGCTGTGTTGCCAGGATGCCAAGTGCACGACTTTGGAGATTTGAATTTCACTCAAGTTCCCAACGATGAGCTGTACAACAACCTGGTGTTGTACCCGCGCTCGGTGGGCTTGGCCGCCCAGATGCTGGCTGATGCAGTGAGCAGAGCAGTAGCTGCTGGACACAGATGTGTGACTCTGGGAGGTGATCACAGGTGAGCTGACCTAAAAACAATTAGTGGTTCATGCTGCAGGTCAACACTTGGAGTGCAAGAATTTAATTTAAAAAACAAGGGGACTTGGGGAACAGCTCATGGGTCGTTTCTTGGCAATACCTTAGGGATGGGCTTTAATGGTGGAACATAGAGGACAGCTGCAAGAACCTGACCTTCTCAGACAGTACTGCTTAGCTCCAGACTGGTCTGTGATCAGTTGTGTAGACACACAACTGAGGTTCTCCTCTTAGGGAAAGTTTGTGCCATCAGGTTCCTTCAGAGGAACTGCTCAGTTTCTTTACTGCGCAGTGTTTAGTGACGTGTCTCTTTTGCCCATCGTGTCTTAGGACAGGTTTGTAATGCCTACACACAGACAATTTTGCAATAGATCTTACAACATGAATCTTTTTCCTCTTTTTCACTAACCTTTGGTCTGAGAATTGGCTGAAGATGGTAGGGCATGTAAGAAGGAGTTGTGGGGGAAGGTGTCATGAGTAGAATAAAAAAAGGCTAGATTTTCTGGAGCATTTGTACCCAGAGCAGGGGAAGATTGAGTGTGTGGGAAGGGTGACAGCAGAGAGCTGGGGCTCATCTGTTACTGTAGCCCTGTAGTTCCTTGGCCTCCGGGAATCACAGCGGTGGCATGCCATGCAGTTTGCATGGGATGCTCCCTTGATTGTCACAGATGTCTGATGTGTGAAAATGTACCAACACGGAAGCTCAGAGACTGCCCTTTGTCCTTGTAGTTGTTCTGAAGGAGAAATGGTGACTAAAGACTTTGTTACTGTCCTTCCAGCCTGGCCCTTGGTTCTGTCAGTGGCCATGCACGGCAGCACCCACACCTGGGGGTGATCTGGGTGGATGCACATGCTGATATCAACACACCTCTCACAACTCAGTCTGGGAGCCTCCATGGACAGCCCCTCTCCTTTCTCCTACGGGAGCTTCAAGATAAAGTGAGTATCCTGATTGTAGTTACCCTACATGGCAACCTCAGAGCATTGCTCACCTTTGCTGATGTGAGGTTCTTTCTTACCTGCTGCAAATGCAGATCTTTTCTATCAGAATACAAGGAAAAGTATGTATTACTGTGTGTGTACATGCACACCTAAATACAAGTGCCACAAACACATGTAAACCCAGATACAGACACACTTAGGGGCACCATGAGAAAAAGCTTTTCTTTGTGTTTGCACCCTCGTGGGCTGCACAGTGAGCTGCACACAGCCCCTGACTCTGGTGCTGCTCCTGAGTCATTGAGGGCGTTGTTGCTGAGGCTGGGCAGGAACCTGCCCTGAGCCCAGCCTGTGAAAGCCCAGCTGAGCCCACCTGCAGGAGCAGCTGGTTCCTGCACACCTCACATGCTGCTTCTGCTTGGTTTGGCTCTTCCATGTTTTGACAACCTTGGGGGCTGACAGGGGCTGTTCCTCTATGATCTCTCCTAACTGGCTGCTCTGGTGTTGGCTCCACTGTAAATATTACAAATCAAAACAGCTGGAACTGCTTGCAGTGAGCTTTTAAAGAGAGAGCCTTTTTCTTGGAAAGAGGCCAGATTTTCAAAAAAAGAGCTGTTTCCTGGGGCACATGGAATGTGCATGGCTTGTTTTTGCTGCTGTCAAGAGGCTGAACAGGGGGTTGGCCTGAGGCTGAAGTACCCTGCTGGCTCAGCTGTGGGCTGTGGCAGGGGCCTGCAGCCCCTGTGCAGTGGAACTCTGATACAACAATCTTCTTCTGCTGCAGCTTAGGCTGGAGAGAGAGAGCAGGATCAGCAACTGCATCTTGAGAATGGATGCTGCAGCTGCAGGAAACCTGACTGCATTATTTTGGCAGCATTGCTAGTATTTACTCCTAATTTTCTCACTTCTCTGACAAATTTGGGGTGCTGTGTTGCTGGAAGTATACTTTCCAAGCAAGAACAAGCATGTTTAAATCTGTATGGCTACTGAAGATACCACTGCATCAGTTCCTGTTCAGCATGGCAATACTGCAGTCATCTCATAAAGTTCTGCTTTTTCTCCTGCAAATTCTTTTGAATTATTTCCATCCACAAGTCAATAGAGTCATCTGGTGCTTTTACATACTTTACTCTTTCTAGTCATTCTTATGTGCTCTCTACAAATGTGTTGGAATTCCCAAAGTAATGCAAAACTAATGGGGCTTTTTGGAACACCCCCTGCACATGAAAAGGTTAATACTAAAGGTTACCATATTTCTACTTTTTTGCCCATAAGTTAGAGAGGGTGATATTTCTCCTTTTTGGCACCTGTACACACTTTCTCAATGGAGATAAGAAGAGAAAGAGAAAATTTTGTGAATTTTAAAGCCCACTTAAGGTGAACAGTTTATGGCTTGGTGGAAACAGAACAACACTAAGGTTTCTGTAATAGCTGGGGAAGGAGCAGATATTGGTCTGCTGGGTTCCAATTCTTGAGCAGCATAGAAAAGCAGTAATTTTTTACAATTATTGGGATTTTTTGACACGCTGAAAGAATACCTGTAAGCTTTCTGGGGTCAGTGGGAGAGCAGGCCTTTCTTGCAAGCAGCAGTAGTGAAGAAAGAATAAGATTAGGCTGTGCTTAGTGGCAAGCTGCTCAGGCATGGTGCTGGTCATGGGATCTTGTCACAAGCCCTCCTCAAGTGCAGCAGTCTGGATGCCTCTGCAGAAGCAGCTCAGACAAGGCCTGGCTGTGCAGGTGCGCACACAGGTGTGTGCATTCACTCAGGGGGCTTTCTTACCCTATTGTATTCCTGTTTAGAGGGAGGAAAACTAACACCAGTCCTGCTGGTACCACCAGGCTTCTACAACTGCAAATTTTTAAACAGCTCTTTGGCAGTAGGAGGATGTGCCTTTGGCAATGATTTGTCTGGCTGATACCCCTCTGACTCTCTGGAGCAAACCATCATGTGTGCAGAACTGCATATGGCTCACCCTCTAACTCTCATCCAATACAGCACCTGAGTTGATAATGGAACTAAAAAATTATCATCCTCCTTTCCTGACTGCTTCAGGGCTCCTGGAACCATCCAAACTCACAAACTGCTATTAACACCTTCCCGTGAAAATGCCTGCCCCTCTGGCTTTACTATAAGCAGCTCCTTTCCCATGGGAACAATGCAAAGAACCTGTCAAAGGCAGTTAACACATTCAATTGTATTTATTTACAAAGAAAGAGCTATAATTGAAATTGCAGCATTAAATCTACTGAATCATTCATACTAGAGAGTATCTGACAATGTTATGCCATTATGTCATTACTATGCTCAGTTTATGATGTGGTGATGATGAATTTTGTGTAATTCATTTTTGAAACCTGAATTTATTTATCCCTTTTATAATCTGTGCTAATTTAACCCAATGTAATTAAATATAGCTATGGGTGTGATCACCTTTAAAAACATCTAATATTGTACTTAGAATAATTAGTAATTGAGAAGTCTAAGAGGGAAACAAAACCTTCTAGCTACTTGACAGCTGTGTTGGCTGTAGCCATTTTCAGAGCTGGGAGAAGAGAAATTTGAGAAATTTAATTTATATCACTCTTAAAATTAGCAAGTGTTACTAACCAAAAGGTTTTATAATTCTGTACCATGACTACTGAATTACCAAAGCTGACAAAGACCTCATAATCTTTCAGTGGCTATACTAGACCTGTTCTCTTCAATTCTGCATCAAAACCAGCATGATGTAACCCACTGTAGAGGCCCAACTTCCTGCTCTGCTTTCCCCCCGCTCTTTTATTTTTCTTTTTTTTTTTCAACTTCCCACTTTGAATTTATCCATCTTTAATATGGTTTTTGTAAACTTTGGTAGTTCTTCTAAAAAGACAAAGCTGCCTTGATTTTCATTCTTCCACCTAAGCATAATGTTCTGGGTAAGTTCCAGAGCATCACCATTAAGTGCCCTGTGTAAGTGATCTACATCTGGGTATCTATTCAGCATTCCTCCTTACACTCACTGATGCCATTTACCTATTGCTTGTGGATTCAGGCTTTTTAGTCCTCCTCCTCTTCAAACTGGAAAATGTAGAAGAGTTAAAAACTTCATCCACTGACATTCAACTCAGATAAAGTCATATCATTTTACCTCAGTTGAGCATAGGAATGACGGTAAGGACTGATGACATCGGCCAAACTGTCAAGTGCAGAGGTTTCTCTATTTAGAGAGAGAAAGGGTGCTATAAATCAATACAAAGTTTTCAGGGAAGCATCAAATAGCATTTTGTTAAGTATGTCGTTAAACTGACCTAATACCAAACCTTTGCCTGCAGGTACCACAACTTCCTGGCTTTTCCTGGCTAAAGCCCTGCCTTTCAGCCTCTGATATTGTGTACATTGGTTTGAGGGACCTGGATCCTGCTGAGCAGTAAGTTGGTTTAGATTAAACTATTTTTGTAAAGGTTGAATTAAAAAGCTTGAAACCACATCCATAAGGGTTGCTAGATTTCAGCTTAAACCAGTAATGATGGTTTTAAAAAAATTATTTTCACAGCTATATTTTGAAGAACTTTGACATCCAGTATTTTTCCATGAGGGATATTGATCACCTTGGAATTCGGAAAGTTATGGAAAGAACCTTTGAACGACTGATGGGCAGGTAATGAACTATTATCTAATTTAAACTATTCTTGTTGAACATCTGCTTTCCTGAAAGTTATTGAAGTCAAGTCTCTGGTGTAGGGTGGCTGTACAGAACTGTGGCAGTGCCCAGTGTACAGGGATGGCTGAGACAGGTTACCACTCACTACAGTTGTGGCTCTGTTTTATACTGCATGGTTCTGTTAAGTAATTCTGTATTTTCTGCAGTTTGACATGTTTGAATCAACTCAAGAGTGCAGGATACACGTTACACTTTTAAAAATACATACAGCAACTTGACAGTAACTTGAAATGAGCTGTTGGTATGGGAAGTGGAAGCTTTTGATGGCTTCCTCCTTGGACTGCTCACACAGGATGTTCTACTGGTGGGTGCCAGTGCCAGTGCAGCTGGTAAAGCTCACTTCAACCACTCCCTTACTGCAGTTCACTACTGCCACCTCTGCGACCCTTGTTCAATTTTGGGAACCAGCTCAGGGAGCAAACCATGCTAGGAGCTGGGAGAGGGTCACTTAGAAGGGGTAACCTCTGCCACAGGTTAGAACCTGTGCTGCATGCTGCTGTTTCCTAAAGGTGTGCTCACCCTTCCTCACTGCAACTGTGCCAAGTGAAGAAAATGGTAATCCAGATGCTTCTCCCTAGTTGGAAGTACGCAGTATGCCACTTAAATAATTCATGTGAGTGACAAGCAGTGTCCAGTCAGCTGCAGATGATATAGTAAGTAACTAACATTTTAGGTTTACTGCTTCAGCAGTTAGGCTACATGGCAGGGTTTGGATACAGCCTTTAAGTATTGAATGAAAAATGCTCATCTTGATGAACTGTCAGTGAAATCCTTGAGCTTGGTGCTTCCTCCATCCTAGCTGCCATGCACATCAGTGTTTCAGCCTTCACCCTGGCTTTCTGTACAAAAGGAGAAAAGGCTGGATTGTATCACACACTTCTCTACCTCATCCCACTGAGATGACAAATACCAGTTAAGATGGTTTGAACTAAAGTACTTCAACCAAATCCTCGCTGAGTAGATGCTTTTTTAATGTATATGAGACATGGTTCAAGGAGCTTGCGCTACTTTGCTGATTAGCCTAGACAGTAAGAAACGCACATAGAAAACATTTAAAGGCTCTAAGATTGCTTTTCTTGTTTTATTCCATCTCAGGAGACAGAGACCAATTCACCTGAGTTTTGACATTGATGCTTTTGATCCGTCCCTGGCTCCAGCAACAGGGACTCCTGTCCTAGGTGGATTAACTTACAGAGAAGGCATGTACATCACAGAGGAAATCCACAACACAGGTAGGAGCACCAGCTCATACTGGTTATGTTTTTGTGCTATAAATAGATAGTAAATGTAGTCAAAGCAAAGGTGCCTGCAAAGTCAATTCAGCCTTCAGTAAGGGAAAAAGAATTCCTGTGACTGGCAATTCCCTTGGTGTTGGAAGCATCTTAACCATCAACAGCTTCAGTTTAGCAAAAGAAAATACACAGTATGTTAACAGCTAATGTCAAAAATGTGTAATACTGTTCCCTAATCCTAAACACATGAGGAGAGATGTGAAAATGGGCATCTGGAATACAAAAATGGGTGCAAACAATCTTAAAGTTTGAAATTCCATTCTAGGATTCAAGACTAACAAATCAAGCTTTCATAAAATATACTGCAGTTGATTCAATATATGAGGACTTTTCATCTTATTACCATCAAGTTTTTATTTAATATGTTTAAACAATATTATTTGCAGTAAAAGAAGGTTAAAAAAATCCCAAGCAGACAGTAGTCTATAGATTCATGAACAGGATAGCAAAAGAGTATGAGGTGAGACTACCCTCATTTTTGGACTGGGAGAAAAAATGTTCCTCTCATAAATGTGTATGGAACATCAAATGTTTTTCCTGAATGCTGAAAGCACAAATGAGTGAGGTAGTGACAATGTAAGAAAGAACCAAATTCAAAACACAAATTTGCATCTGAGAACAAACTTCATCCCTTGAGTGCCAATCTTACTTGTCTAAGGGGTAGAGCAGGTCACAAACCCAAATACCAGACTTGCTACAATGAATAAAAGGCTGCAAACAAAACCGTGCAGAAGACTGTACCCTTTGTCAGAGTAACAAAGCTGCCAATCATTTTCACAGGAATGCTTTCAGCTGTAGACATGGTTGAAGTCAATCCACTGCTGGGAGCTTCTCAAGAGGCAGTGAAAGCAACTGCTCGCCTTGCAGTCGATGTGATAGCGACGTGCTTTGGGCAGACAAGGGAAGGAGCACACACCACCTTTGATGAACTCCCAACACCCAGCTCTCCAGATGAATCTGACAGTGAAGAGCAAGTGAGGATTTAAGAACCCATGCTGGATATATTGGACACTACAGAGCTCTGCTGAGGCACTTGAGTGGATAGATTGTCAACACTTGGCAAATACTGTTAACATCTCAGTTTTTAAATAAACTAGCTTTTCCATTGATCAGTGGCTACTTTATTACATAGCAAGATTTATTCATTTAGTTAAGTATATACAAAATGAGACAATAAAATATTTATTACCTTCTTATTAATCTTACCAGTAGTTCAAGCCTGTTTCTTTTTACTCCCATTCTCTGTCTTTCAAGTGTCAGTACAGTTTCAGTTGAATGTGCTGTCTCATGACTCAGTTCAGGCCTCAGACAGTCAAAGGGAGCAGACAA
This sequence comes from Melospiza melodia melodia, assembly GCF_035770615.1. NCBI lineage: Eukaryota > Metazoa > Chordata > Aves > Passeriformes > Passerellidae > Melospiza > Melospiza melodia. The sequence goes on from NC_086199.1 coordinate 76,099,522, forward strand.
CCCATCCTCCTCCTCATCAATGGAAAAGCTCATCTTGATCATGAAGGTTCATTTCTTGCGGAAGAACTTGTAGTAGACCACACCTCCTAGGATGGCCAGTTCCAGGATGATGATAATTGACAGCAGCAACTTATTTGTGGTTATTCTAGAGTTTAAAAATAAAAATCCAAGGTTTTTTGGTTTTTTTTAGCTTGTTTATGAAAGCATATTCTAGATCCAGATCCCCATCTTCCCTTCCCTGTTTCAGCGAGACCACACTGTGCTTTTCAAAAAGCTCTTAACAAGCAGAAAGGGCCAAACTCAATAGTTCACTGCTCCTGTTTTCCTGGAAATCCTGTTTGAATCTCCTATTTCAGCAGTAGCAGTTCTGTTCCTCTTCCCCTGTCCCACAGAAGGCAGATCATTGCTCTATATATGCCTGCTCCTTCAGTCAAGTGAAGAGGAAAACAATACCTGAAGCCCTGTGCTAAAAACCCTCATGGTGGTGCTTTGACTTGGAATTATGTTGCTGAAGGAAAACTAAAATCTCAAAATAATAAAGTACTTTTACTACTGAAAACTACACAGTTATCACAACTTCCTTTGGCAATAGGCATAAAGGAAAGGTTATGAGGAGATAAGTACCTGCTGGCAATGCAATCTATGAACTGGCTTTTTAAGGCTAATTAAACAATATAGATAAACTGCAAATCCACTTAAGAAGCCAAGGTTTTAGCCATCAAAATCATACATGGTCCAGCTCAAGAGTATTTCATGGTCCAGCTGAAGAGTGTTTCATGGGCCAGCCTAGGACTAACTGCTCTAGGGCACTGGTGTGGGCTAAACAGATTAGTCTGTGTCATCAGTCTGTGTCATCTAACCCACCCAGTGCTGCAGTGATTTATGGCACAGCCTTTCCCAGCCTCAATGAGGGGCACCTGAAGGCACCATGAGCAAGTCACTGTAACTTGCTCCTGTCCTCACCATGGTCTGGATGGGCAAAGACCCCACAGCACCCTGACCAAACAGCACACAGTCAGTGCTGTTCAACAGCCTGCACACCACTCACCTCCGGGACATGGAGCGCAGAATCTTGCGACTCTTGCTCAAGTTCTCACTGGTGTTCACCAGCTGAGGAGAGACACAAGTTACTTGTCAGTTAAACAAACACACACCAACTCTGGAAAGATGCATGTGAAAACAGCTGGTGTTGAAATGCTGCAATGAATTACAGGACAGGATGACCACATCCTCTCAAAATTGAGACACAGCACTGTTTTCTACTCACAACAGCAGCTGGAAGCACTGCCTCTTTTCCAAGGAGAAATTAAGACTTTTCTCTATACTTTCCCTTAGATACAAACAAAGACGTGCAATTTGAGACCACTTTCTGTCTCTTTAATTAATATACAAATATGAGAAAAGTGGTACTAACTTCTTTCATTAAGTTTCATTTCTGTTAACACCAGAAGAGAGTGATACTGATGTGTTCACCCCAGAGCATATCAAAGTGTTTGAAATGCTGCTCAAGTTCTGTTAAAGAAAGAACTGTGTTGCACTCAGAGGTCTAAGTGACCCAGTGGGTACAAGCTCTGGGCTGTTAATGGATAATCCATTTCAGCTTTGTACTGCCCAGCAATGAACTGCCCAGCATACCCAGCTATTAAGAAACATGCAATTAAGTGAAGTTATAGACAACTAAAGAAGCTGCTGCTTCACAGACAATTCATGATGAATGGCCACTGTTCTCCAGGTAAGATTTCACTATTCCACTTCCAAACATTCTAAGGAAGTGAAGGGTAAGCCAGGTCACTTATAGCACAGACACCTGCCTGCACAATTCCTCTGTAGTTTAACACATTGCCCACAACTGCAAAGCTGCTTGTATGTTTCTTTGCTCTGAGATGGACTGGACAAAGCTGAGGAAGAAAACTATCAAGTCCATTGGGAGCTTAGTAGATTTCTAATCTTCACTATGAAAGCACAAGTAAGAAGAAAGTCTGCTTCCAGCTGGAATGTGTGATTCACACAATTCCACAATTCATTGCCTAAGAGGCTCAGAATAGAAGTCACAGACCCTGTTTAGTGAGGAACACAGCAGTGATGGGTTAACAGCTGGACTCCATGATCTTTGAGGCCTTTTCCAATCTAAACAATTTTATGCTTCTGTGAACGATCTGTTGAGAGACTGTGATGCCTGAAGGACTGTAATACTTTTTACCAGTAATACTTTTTATCAGTTGAAGGACAAAAACTATCCCTACCAATCTTAAGATCAATTTCCTTTCCTGCTTTCTAACTCGAATTTTGGAACAGGACAAATCAAATTCTGACTGAAATTACAGAACTACTTAAATGAAAAAGCTACAGACTTTGCTGCAATGAGTAGAAAGAACTCCCAAAAGCAGGGGTATGCTTTTTGCTTTGGCTGAGTGGGCTTATTTGCCAAACTCGGTGTCCCCTGAAGTCACTCACCTAAAAGCTTTACACTCGGGATCCCTTGCACACACAGAAAATCCCATCAGTTTGTTAGTTCAAAAATCAAACTGTCAGTTTTGCATACGTGTGTAAACAAAACAAGTGAACTAGTTTTTGAAGCTTTCACAGCAGAAGCAGAGCTTCTTGAACCAAGGATGAGGAATAGACACCTTGTCGGGCATTTTCTCCCTCCCTGCAAATATTGGAAAGCTAGTAATTAAGTAATTACTCTTCTACTAAATTTAATTTAGTTACAAAAACTTGCTAACTGTTTCCAAAATCTTAACTTTAACTAGTAGTCTAGTCACAAGACAACTCCTTATGATCTGCAACTTTTTCAGTAATGCTATTTTTTTCTAGCAGATCTATAGGTCTAATCTCCCATTTTGCACAGACACAGCAGCAGACATTTTACCACCATGCTTTGAACCCTTCTACAGCAATTACTTGTCTTTTATGAGAACAGACAGCAATGTGGCAGCCTGAATTTGGTCTGTAGAGCTATCCAGTCGGATGACTATGCCACGGAAGGTCCCTGAGAGTAACTGGTGGCACAGAGCTCCCACCAATAAGAGCAGGCTGTTTCTGAGCCGTGCCAGCCTCCTCTCACCCTGCCCCGGGTGCGCTCCAGCTGCTCGCGCTGCTCGCCCAGCTCCTCGATGATGTCCGTGCCGATCTGGTCGGTCTCGGCGGCGATGCGCTGCGAGCGCTCGATGCTCTCGCTGGCTCGGTTCAGGCTGTCTGTGCCCTGGAGCAGCAGCACCCTCTGCGACTGCAGGCTAGTCTGAAAAGTAATGGATGCTTAACTATTAAGTATTAGGCTTGTGGCATTAAAAAGTTAGAATGTGACTCCATAGGCCATCCATTTGTATTAGCTGTACACACTCCTTACGTTAACTGATGCAGCCTGGTTAATTTTGGTCGAGCCTTGTTCACCTTGTAAGATTATGACCAAATCTGGTTAAATCTCTAAAAAGGATACAGCACTGAAGAGTTAAGACAGTTCCAAAAAGCTGTCTTTGTAACAATTTACTTTTCCATCAAAGAACATTTACATAAAAATAGTACCTTTCTTTTCCAGATGCTAACTTTTACTTCCATTCACATCTAAAGTCAGCCTTCACAGCTGGTTGCCAGGGAAATCTTTACGAGTTTACAGTCAAAAGGATTAGGAACAAACAGCACTAACAGATGGACAGCTAAGTAACAAAGATCCTCTTTTCATGCCAGTAGCCTGGTCTAGAGGATAAGGAATGTTTGCCGACCTTGGGGTCAGAAGGTAGCTCAAAATAAAGTGTTTTCTTAAGCTTCAGAAAGTCTAATCTATCACCCTGCTCTCAGGTTTTAGAGTAATCAGTCAAGAGGAATCAAATGCAAAAATTTCCCAAGCTGCAGCAGAAGGAAATACTAAACAAAGAACCCCCCTCAAAACTGGCCTCATCTAAGGCAGAAAAATGAAAAGCCCACCTCTGTACAGATGACAGCACTTTGAAGTGCTGTCATCTGTACAGAGTGAAGATTCAGTCTCACTAGCTCAGATATCTCTAAGCCTATCTGGTAAACAAGAAATTGGTGTACTTTTTGCATTGTAGCAGCAAGACCATAGTGAAAAAAGTGCTAGAGAAAAAAATCCTTATATTTTCTTGAAATTATTTACACTAAGATCGCTTAAAAGATAATTCTACCAAAGAACCTATACAATGCATGATTCATGCTTTGCTAGTTTTGGAGATTAGAACTAGGTGAGTTAACCTTTTTTTCATTAAGAAGCATCACTTCTGTGTTTTCCCTTCTGTAGGAAGGGAAACCTGTGCAATGATTACACGAAGAGTTTTGGTACAGAATGTTGCGCAAATTACTAACCATGTGTCTTTCAATGAGTTCTATTTTGATTACATTCCTATCTTTGTTTTAAACAGAAAAACTCTCCTCTGAGTTCCAGGTGTTCTTCTCCCTGAGATATTCATGTTACATGTAGACAGATATACAGGGACTCATAAAAGCACAGAGGTAGCCTAAAGTAGAAGCACTGTAAGCAATGCATCTGCGATAATGCTCTTGCACGATCACAGCACAGTCAGATCAAATTTACATCTAATCCTTACACTCTGTTCATTTTCTGTGGCAAAGATCCCATATTTTGTATCGCCTTGGTTTCCACGGCCCAAGCCCAAATCTGTGCTTCTCATATCCCTCTGGAACATGGACAGGTCTCTTCTGTAGGCTCGGATTTTGCTCATCATTTGGTTGCGGAAAGGCACAGGAGCGTACTTCAGCTCTTCCTCCATTTCCCGCAGCTTCAACAAAAGAAAGCAAACAAAAGATATTTATTTATAAAGCACCACATCCATGCTTAGCAGCAGCCATACTCAAAACTCAGCACCAGATGAAAGGATTCACATTTGTCTTGGACTGGCTGAGGGGGATAACCCTAAACCCCACACCCCATCTAGTACTGAGTACACCACGCTACCCAATGCTGTTGAGCCCATGTGTATTTTCACATACACAACACTGCAATAAAAAAAATTCCCAAGCTTAAATGCTTGATTTTCTTTCCCTAAAATATCACTCTAAATTTTAAAATTTGCAATTCTCACTTTCTTATAGTTTAAGCATTTATAGGATGGGTATCAGCTTTCTATTACATCTGTGCAAAGAGACAGAATCATAGTATGATTTGGGATGGAAGAGACCTTAAAGACCACCTCGTTCCAGCAGTCCTGCCATGGGTAAGGGCACCTTCCACTAGACCAAGTTGAATACTTCCAGGAATAGGGCATCCAGGGACATCACCCTGGTGGAGCACCACCTGGGACTCCACTGACTGCTTTGACTTTTTCAAATGCCATGGACAGTAGCTTAGCAACTACATCAGCCAATTCCCTCAGGACTCTGTGATGCATCTCATCAGGTCCCATAGATGCAGTATGTTCAGGTTTCTCATGTGCTCATGAACCTGGTCATCCCCTAAAGGAAGGAATTTGCTCCCATGGTCCTGGCATGGCAGTCCATTAACCCAAGAGATGTGGGAAAAGAGGTTACCATTGAAGATGCTGAGTACCTCAGCCATTTGCTCATTCAAATCTATTGCATGAGTAGGCACAGCACTAAATTCAGGCTCTGAACATCCAGGTTTGGCAACCTGAGTTACAATCTGCAAACACCAAGATTCTGGATGCATGAATTTTCACATCAACTTCTGGTGACAGCTGTAACAAATTCAAAATGCTTAAAGCTGTATGCCACCATGAGCTCTCACAGAGGGAGCTCCACATCTCATACATCACCACCTAGAGGTACCAGTCAATAAACCCCAGTAAGTCAGGGAAATAATGCATCATGTTCAGCTGTGACCAAAACACAACCTAACAAACTGCACAGTGAAATATGAAAAGAAAGCTTAATTCATAATGTCTTGTTTTAAAAGACAAGTCACATGGCTTTTCTGGTGCTGTTCCATATCACCTGCTGTCCAGCAAGCCTTTACACTACTACAGAAAGATCAGACAGGCTAAGACCAACATGAAAAAAGACAGCAGTGCAATAAAAAAACCCAGGCAGCAGATTCTCTACATGCCTGCCCTAAAACCTCTAGCAATTTTAATTGCACCTCCACTGCTCTACCTTCTTCAACGAAGTGAAGGCAGTTATCAAAACTGAGCATTCAAAAACCCCTCAAAAAACATGTAAGAATATGTGTCTATATTTTTGTATCATATAAGTATACACGACTGTCCTAACAAACACAGACACACCTATCAGATCAATTCTCAAACAGTAAAAAACTTAAACTCCTGCCTGCCAGAACAGGATCCATAAAAAAGTGACATTTGCAAGTGCTGTCCTTTGTAAGGCAGCAGCCTTGCAGCCCTCAGGAAGGCAGAACCCTCACACTCACCGTCTCGGTGGCTTCACGCTGCTTCTCATCGAATTCGCGAACCAGCTTCTTCTTCTCCTCTGGGAAAGTAAAAGCAGTATGTCAGATAAACTAAAAACTATACAGAAATGACAACAGGACTCCAACTTAATCCATTAAAAACAAGGAAGCTGGCTGCAGAGCCCCAGGTCAAAATTTATCTCAAATAGGAACAGCTTGTTCTTATGACAACTTTTCAGATAGGAGTGGGGAAAGAGAGCAGAAATCACTCTTCCAAATGCTGAACACTGCCTCTGCTAGACAAAAAAAGTAATTGTTCAAATATTTTCTGACCTACTGTCCTTCAATGTCTACTGACAGAATTGCATGCTGAAAGAACAGCAAAGAAGACACATTGGTAAAGAACTCATAAATACATTTCTTATTTTTTGGAAACACTTGGCAAGATTACTGAAGGCTGAAACTACAATTTGGATTTGAACAGAACATCAGGTCAATCTACATTCCCAAGCGAGACCTGAAGGTCCTGCCAGATCTGGCACTCTGCATTCCCGTGGCCATAAAGTACCTAAGCACACAGGATAAGCATTCCAGAGTTCTCTGAGACAAAAGATGCCACCAAGGTATCCCCTCAGGTTCACAGACTAAAGCCCAAACACTTCCCTCTTGTGGAACATGAATCAGCCAACAACACTGGACATTTCAGTTGTTTGAGACAGCACTTTAGCCAGATCTGTGTTCCTAGGGCTTTGGAGACCAAAGAATGGGTTTCACTGCTGTTACTCTATTTTTAAACAAAACCTTAAGGCCTGTTATTTTTCATGTGTTAAAAAACTATCATATCTCTCTAACATCCACCATCAATGAAAGTCTAAATCCAAAACTTTGCTTATCTCAACTGAGCAAAACCACATGTTCTGCAATCTTTTGCAAAAGCACTGAAGATGAACACCAGAGGACTGTTGTAGACTACTGCAAACAAAACCAGATTCTATCAGAAATCTGATAACTATGCACCTAGCTTAATTCACCTCTCTCCAAAGAGTATTATTCAGTCTTAAACAAAATTCTAGGCAGAAGAAAATGTAGATTGCCACCTTGGTAAAACTCCTCCAACTTGATTAAAGACAAAATTACACACAACATTATGAAAACATCATTGCAGTAAAAAAACTCACTTGATAATGCCTTTTGGTAAGTCATCAGTCATCTGCAAAAGATGTAGCTTTTAAACCACTCAGATCTCAACAGAAGATAAGATAAAACTTGGCCTGTTCAGAACATTGGTATATAGCTCCTCTCACATATACAACACACCTAAGCTGTAGGCTTTCCCGCTCAGTTCAAATTCAGATTAAGCCCAGAATTTCAACTGTGGAGAACTTAAGACAGAACTAAAACCCATCTTCTAAAGAAGTAGCTGTGGTCTCACATAGCACACAGAATTATTACAGACTAAGCTACATGATGACTGTTAATTCACATCAGCTGGTATCAGGAAATGCTGTTTCACATCCCAATTTATTCAGGAGGAAATGCTGACTAAAGAGGTTCTTAAATACACTCTCCTCAACCTCCTCCATGATTTGCCACCATACACATTTGTGCTGATGCCATTGTTTGTGCAGCTGGATTACAAGTGAAATCGTGGACATGAACTGTGGAAAAACAGCCTTTGGAAGTCAGTAATTTGTTTCACACAGGTCACTTCACTAATCTGATTTAAGCAGTGCCCTCTTACACCCACTTTGCTGTTTCAAAGCCATGGAAACCCATCACAGATCTGGAAAAGCAGCATTTCCCTGCTTTGTTTCTCCTGTGCACATTAATAAGACGCTGCACTTATGAGCTTGCAGCCAAAGAAATGCCAGCTTCCAAAAGGCATAGAGTCATGGAATGGTTTAGGTAAGCCAAGCAGCAATGGCTTGAGACCTTTTTGTCTACAGGCCAGCAAGAAATCCAGCAATGTGGCTGGAAAACGTTCTGCTGGATGTGGCTGGAATCCAGAAACACCAAGATACACTGAGAGGTTCCCCTGGTGTCGCTGTGCATTGAAGCACCACTCAAAGCACAAGGACACAACTCCAAAATGCACAGCAGCATTACCCACATGCTCATCAACATTTAGCAGATTTATTTCCAATCACTTACCAAGAGATTCAGTTGGAAAGTACAGCTAACTGAATTCATGTAGAGGAAAACACATGATTTGAAACATATCCAGGCTGTTTCCCCTTTGTCATCTTGTTTACATAGAGTGAAACAGCATTTCCAAACCTCTTCCCCTCAAAGATGTCCCAAGGACTACAGGTTTTGTTTTGCTTTTGGAGCATGTGAATTGTCTTAAAAGAGTATTCCAAGGTCTCTTCTATCACCTCCTGAATATTTCAGGATCAGATAACTCAAAAAATAAATATATATTCCCCTCCTCTTAAGTACAAGAGGCAAACAAAGAACATTAGGAGAGTGGAATGACTCTACCAGACAGACAAATTCCTAAATATTAAACTCTCTTAGAAACACTTTCAAAATATAGAGCCAGGATTTTTGCAGCAAAAAAAAAAAAATTTACAGAATATAACAGTTGTATTAATATTCTTTAGCATTCTTTAGCAAATTCAACTTGCAATTATTTACAATCTATTGAAAAAAATCCCAGGTATTGCAAAACCAGATGCCTCTAAATACTCCATTTAAGCCCACGGCTTAGACTTCATTGCTCAGGTGTACCACAGTGTCAAGGAGACCTGACAAAGTTTTTCTTCACCAAGAACTGATCATGCTTATTTCTACAGGAAAATAAGGATTTCTACCAGAAAAGGTATTGCTTCTTTTAAGTTTTTTATCCTTGTTGACCACTACTGAAATTAAGTCAGGTTTGCAGGTTGTCATTTGCAGGTTTCAACCCCTTTCTTGTACCAAACTACCTGGAAATGCTGATGACAAGGACTGTGACCCTGAATTTGACTCATTATTACATAGAGAGCCAGGTAAGAAACAGGACATTAAGTGTTTCATGCTCTGTGCAGACTGGTATTTTCTGAACAAACTGTCCCTATGACTTTACAGAAAACTGACCAACTGTGGGAGAATGAACACTCCAGCAGAGTGTGGCTGACAGCCCCTGCCCATCACTGGGGTACAAAACCTGAGCTGAGCTGCAGCAGCTCATGGCAGCCGTGGATTGTGGATTAATTACAATTCTCAGGGGAAGGGTTCAATCAGAAGCACTGAATGACAGTGGCAAAATTCTCCTTGTGGCACTGCTTCCCTTTCTGGTTCTCAGAACACTGACAAGCATCAAGGACAGAATCAGAAGCACAGATCCTTACAGAGGGGTGTTCTGTCAGAGCATTTTACCCACCGCTGTGGTATAAAGAATACCTGCAAAACCAGGCTGTGTTTTAATACAACTTAGTGTGGCAAGAATGATAGGTTTTCTCTATTTTGTGAGTACATAGTGCACAAACCAGACTTTTCAAACAGTCATTTAAAGTGCAAACATTCTCCAACAAATCTACAGATGCTTCTGGGAAGTTCTGTCAATAAAAGCTGCTTCTATTTCTGCCAATGAGGTTTTAAATGTGAATCCAACACAGCAAATTAAGAAAAGGGGGGACAAGAACCCCAAAGCCCCAAAGCACTGCAATTGTTAGAGAACCACAGAATCAATTAGGCTGGAAAACTCCTTTGCATCCATCAAGTCCAACCTGACCTAACAGCACCTTGTCAACCAGACCACGGCACTGAGTGCCACATCCAGTATTTCCTTAAACACCTCCATGGGGGGAACTTGACCACCTCCCTGGGCTGCTCATTCCTGTGTCTAATCACCCCTTGAGTGAAGAAATTCTCCCTAATGTCCAACTTTAACTTCTCCTGGTGCAGCTTAAGACCGACAGACAGACAGCCTGACAGACTCTTGTCCTGTCGCTGGCTGCCCGGAGGAGAGGCCGACCCGCGCCTGGCTGCGCCTCCTTTCAGGCGGCTCCGGAGAGCGACGAGGTCACCCCTGAGCTCCTGTTCTCCAGTTCAAACAGAAACAGCGTGGAACAGCATCCAAATAACAACTCCTCCTCAGAGACTGATGCTGTGAACCTAGCACGCACTGCTTGCCAGCGCAGCTGAAATGTGCCAGAGCAGAGGAGCTCCAGGGCAGTGAAGCCACACACCTGCAAAGCCACCAGGCCACGGCAGCCGCTAAAACACCACACGGCAGAGCCCCCCGCGCCTCCCTGCAGCGCCTACCAGAGCGCCGTCCCCAGTCCCCACAGCTGCAAAGGCCCCCACAAGGCCTTGGAGGGACGCTGCCCTCCCAGCTGCTGGAACACGCCTGTTTAATGAGAAGCACCCCAGCACTGCTGCCGCGGCCCCGCAGCCGGCGGGACAGCCCCGGCCGGAGGGACCGCGGCCCCGCCCGTGCCCCGAGGGACGTCCACTCCCGCTCCCCGCCTCACCGGCCGCGCTGCCCCGCAGCCGCTCGGGGATGGCCCGCAGGTCTCCGTGCAGCCCGCGGAAGATCTCGTGCAGCCGCTCCAGGTGCTCCGAGGACGCGGATCCTCGGCCCGCCATGGTCCCATAGCCCCCGGCCCTGCCCCGCCCGGCGCTTCCGCCGCCGGGGCCGGTTCGCGCACTGCCTGCTGGGAGCTGTAGTCCCGGCGAGGCGGCCATGCCCGCTCCGCGCGGGGGCGCTCGTCCGCCGCCGCCACGGAGCGCCCCGGGCCAGGAGCGCCGTGCGAATCCGGGGCTCCCCGGTACCGGGGTGACCCGGCGCCGCCGCGCGGCTCCCAGGCCTGGGCGCCCGCCCACGTGTGCATGGTTGCATGCCCCTTGCCAGGGTTAATGACAGGAAGGTCGGCGTGGAGTTGTAAAAACGTGTTTCAAATATTTTTAGTGTGTTTCAAACGCCACTGCCGACAGCCGCCGCTGCGCTGTGTCTGCAGACGTTTCTCGGCTCCCTAGTTGAGGAGCGCGTTTCCAAAGGTTTCGAGGCACCCAGGTCGGAGCACAAGCAGCGGGCTGCTGGCGCGCCCGCAGGTGCTGCCGCGGGGCGCGGCCCGGCCGTGGAGGTGTGGCGGCGCGGCTGTGGGCGAGGCCGAGCCGGGAGGGGCGGGGGCGGATCCAAAGGGGCGGGCGGGGGCTGCCGGGAGCCGTGCGCTGGCGGTGCGTGGGTAGCTGGCGGCAGCGATGCTCAACTGCTGGGAAGCCGCGCTGGGCGCCGCCGTCTCCGTCCCCGTCTTTCTTTTCGTGGCAGCGCCCTACATCAGGTGCGTCTTACCGAGCGCAGCCCCTGCCCTTCGCGTATGCTCAGCCCCGCAGAGCGGCGCCCCTGTGTGTCTGTGTGCGTGTGGCGCGAACGCGAACAGCGGGAGTCCCGTTCTGCAGCCCGCGCTGGGGTCGGAGCTATTCTGGCCTGCCCGGCTCCAGCGCCCCGGTGACACTGCCGCGCTGCGGGGCTCGCTCAGCCCCGGCGCCGCCCGCCGCGCTCCCCGGGCTCCGTCCCGGCACCGGCGCGCTCCGGAGGCGCGGCAGGGGGCGGGGCCCGCGTTCTCCTCAGGGTGCGGCGGCGCAGCCCATTGGCCGAAGGGCCTTGGGCCGCGCGGCAGCAGCCAATGGGAGTCGTGGCCCCACTTGACGCACGGGCGGGGCGGGGCCGCGCTCGGGAAAGCGCGGGGGATCGGGGGGCGCGGTGCCGGTGTCCCGGTCGCGACAGGGTCGTGAGCGGCCGCTTGAGGTGGGGGCGCCCGTGACTCCCTGGGCCCGGGCAGCGGTGAGCCCGAGTGTTGATGCGAACCCCCAGGCTCTGGGGCGCTCAGCCCCGCACGGGGCCCGCTGAGGAGGCAGAAGTGACTGGTGCCTCCCCTCTTGCAGGCGCTATGTCGCTGGAGGACGGTGTAAGTCAACAGCAAGGCTGGAGGGGAAGGTGGTGATAATCACAGGAGCCAACACAGGCATCGGGAAGGAGACCGCCAGAGACCTGGCACGAAGAGGCAAGTGCGGGCATCCCTCTGCAGCCGGAGCGGCTGTGCCTTGTGTCAGTAGCCCCTTTTCTGGACCTAAGGAAGATGTGTTGTAGGCTTATATTGAAGTAAACTGGATTCCAGAGTTACTGCAGATGAGCCCAAGTGCTGTTCCTTCAGAGGCTGTAACCACTGAGGTGCAAGTTCCCAGTTCCTCAACTGTTTTCATTGCTTGGACTCCAAAAATGTGCTCTGGGGACATGAAAATGCATTGCATTGCAACTGATTTGAGAGGACTGGGGAAGTTCCTGCACTCTGCTTATATGAAGTTGGGAAATTACATAGGTCCACCACTATGTGCTTTAGTTATATTTCAAGCTAATTTGATGTAAATGTTATTTGGCTAACTGATAAGAAGATTAAACTACCTGTTCACAATCCATTTAGAAATTACTCTGGCTGCAATCCATCACCTTTTTGTGCTCCTGGCTTGATGTTCCCATTATAGAGGCAGATAACAACCCTATCATACCTGTGTTGTTGTATGCACTCCTAATGTGGGAGAACATGGACAGAGGCACTTAAGATGTGCATTTGCCTGGTCTGAAATCATCTTTCAGCAAGACTGTAACTCACATTTGAGTGAGAAAGGCTTTGTATCTTCCAGCCACCCCCCCAACTGATGCCAGTTCCCTAGAGAAACAATATATTGTTTGTAAGTGCTGGGCATGTCAGCCTGCTTGTTGTAGCCTGGATCATCCAGTGTGCTCCAGTGAACTCAGGTCCTGCTCCTGTTGTTCCCCCCTCCCCTCCTTGCAGGTGCAAGGGTAATTATTGCTTGCAGAGACACGGCAAAGGCAGAAGCTGCAGCCAGTGAAATCCGAGCCGAGACAGAGAACCAGGAAGTCATTGCGAAAAAACTGGACTTGGCTGATACTAAGTCCATCCGGGAGTTTGCTGAGAGATTTCTAGCAGGTACAGTCTCTAGATTCTTCTTTTTAGTGAGAATATTTGCTAAGGACCGCTGTCCATTCTTCTAACCATGGCCAAATCCCTGCCCTGCTGGTCTCTGTACCTCTTGGGTATTGTGGTTCATAGCAGGGGCTGGTCAGAGGCCATGGGCTACTTTGTGGTAGGAGATACATCCTTTTTTTAAGGTGATGTGGCTGCAAGTCAGACAGCAAGGGGTGACTTGTGCTACTTTCTTGTCTGCATTCTCTGTTTCCTCGTTTAAGGATGTCTGTTGTTTCTTACAGAGGAGAAGGAACTCCATATTCTCATTAATAATGCTGGGGTAATGTTATGCCCTTACTCCAAGACTGCTGATGGCTTTGAGATGCAGCTGGGAGTCAATCATCTCGGTAAGGCCACTGGAATCATGTTTGCACTCAATATGGAATCATAGAATAGTCATATGGTTTGGGTTGGAATTGCCCTTAAAGATCATCTTCTGTTGCAAAATGCCAAAGGAAAATCCCGCCGTCAGATTTTCTCTTCCTCATTCTTCCTTTTACAGGGAGGATGGAGGGCTAGAGTCAAGAGTTCTGGAGATGCAATGTGGTGTATTTGCATATCAGAGATCCAGTTTAAGTATCTGTACGTGTTACCTGGGACATTTTGAAATGTATGACAGCTCCAGCTTTTTGAAGATGAGGAGCAGAACTTGAAGGCCCCCAAAAAAGTGTAGATGTTAATTCAGGGGAATTTAACAGAAATTTTCTTTTTCCTGGACTTGAAATGAGGGCAGCAGCGAGACACCACGTATAAGCAAGCAGGGCATGACCTTTTGTCTCCCCTCAGGCCATTTTCTCCTGACCTTCCTGTTGCTGGAGCGTCTGAAGCAGTGTGCCCCCGCCCGCATCGTGAACGTGTCCTCCCTGGCTCACCACGGCGGCCGCATCCGCTTCCACGATCTGCACGGGGAGAGGAGCTACAACCGCGGCCTGGCCTACTGCCACAGCAAGCTGGCCAACGTGCTCTTCACCCGCGAGCTGGCCCGGCGCCTGCAGGGCAAGTTCCAGAGGCAGCAGGGCCTTGGCTCGGCTCTCCGAGCACCGTGCGTGGGGAGGGCGGGCTGGAGAAAGGGCTGCAAATCATCTGTGCACAAATTGCATGGTTGGAGGCAAATGTCACCGAGCTCTTTGTAGGAAGAAAATAGCTCCTGTCTGTGGAACCAGGAGACTTGCAACACGGATTGTCTTTGCAACAGCAGGGTAGAGGAGTTCGGTATCTTGCCACAGTTGAATTTATCTCATTTTCCTGTGGTGCTTGTCAAATACTAGCTGCATCCATGCAGACAGTTGCGCTATGTGGATGGAAGCTGGGAACAGAGCCACAGCTGCAGTCTCCAATAGAAAACCTAATGCACACTCAGCTGCCTTAAAGGTTGGTGGCCCGTAGAACAAGCATAAGATTAGACAGCACCTTGTAAGTCACAACATCTGTCACAGTCATGCCATTCAGTCCTGTTCATAAACTGAAGTCGTATTTATTTACTACAACAGAAGCAGTGTCTTCCCCAGGAAATTACTATTAGAGTAAGGCAAAAGAGGCAGGTGTTCTCAAAAACCTGCTGGAAACTGCTGCTGGTTTAGCACTCAGGCCCCCTAGCACTTTGTTTTGCAGAAGGCACATAATGACTCCTGTGTTTAGAAGGGAGCAGGGGATGCTCCAGTGCCATGGATGAATGTTTTAAACTGCTTCAAGAATCACCATCAAAGGTATTAGCAAAAGTGTTTTTAACCTGATGTCATAAAAGGGTGACTTAACAAAGTCCGATGGCAAAGTTCACTCTGTTACTTACATGAAAGACACATACAAAGGAAAACTGATTTAGAATTAAGTTAGAATGATTCACACAGGACTGGAAACACACTGTGTAAGGAAGACCCTCCTGTTGAATCACGAGGCTCAGCTTGGAGCCCCATGCTTTTTGAACCCCTTAGGAAGCCTAGGTCCAGTTTGAGTCTCAGACTTGGACAATTTATATGTAATGAAATGATCTATACAAAGTTTATAATAATTATTATTGAGTAGCTACATGGACTAGTAATGTTTCCTCAGTATTAATTCAGCAATCAGTCACTTACCAAGGATTTGTTGCAAGCAAAGGGCCTCTCTGCCTTGCTTAAGGAAGGCTCTCAGTCTCAGGTAAGAAATCTCAAATGCTGAGAGGCATCTCTGCTCCAGGGGAGTTACCTGCTTTGCAGTCCAGTTGCAGCTTGAGCTGAGGTTCAGCTGGGCTCATCCAAAAGTTTGCTCTTGGTAAAAGGTCTCTGCCTTGAGGAGCAGCCTTGAGAGGTGAGCCAGCTCAAGGGAAGACTGTCACCCTGCAGTCAAATCTCCTAGCAGGGAGAGCTCAAGAAGGCTTACTTAGGCTGAAATATTTATGGAGTGGAGTGGTTGGCTGGTATTCAAATTATATACAGTGGGAAAGGTACATGAGACTCAGTGCATCCACAACCTTATTTGTTCCTGGAGGGAAGAGTATTGGAAAAGCCGTGTGGTACTTGTGTGAACTGCATGATGGGTGTTCCAAATGCATGTGCACTGATACTCACTGGCTTCTGTGGATTTCCTAGAGGAGTTCTGGCCCATTTATAGCTCACACCTGTACTTTCTTTGGAGCCTGTACCAAACTACTGCTGATTTGGCTAAGAGGTCAAGTGTATCCATCACATCCAGCATGCAGTAACTACAGAGGACTGCACTTATTCCCTGTATCTAAGGCTACTTAAAAGACTCCTCTTCTAAGTTATAGCTTATCTACAGGTAGAATTGAGGAGTATATTCCCCTTCTTTTAGAGACACTTTGATCCATGTGGATTTGTCTTGGACTGTTTTATTTTGCCATAGGCACTAAAGTCACAGCAAACGCTCTCCATCCCGGGTCTGTGTACTCAGATCTGGTCCGGCACTCGTCTGTAATGACCTGGCTGTGGAAGATATTCTCCTTCTTCTTGAAGACACCTTGTGAAGGAGCTCAGACCAGTATCTACTGTGCAGTAGCTGAGGAGCTGGAGTCTGTGACAGGACAGTATTTCAGGTGGGTGCAAGCTGATGAAGTGATACTCTGTGGAAGGCAGCTTTGCTGGCTGAGGAATGTGGGACTTACTGTCATTGTTCATTAAGAAGGGACCAGGTAAGGGGCTGTCTGGTAAGACTGAGGGTGACAAATAGAGCATTACCCCTTTCAGGTCTGTTGCAATCACGTTAGAAGAAATACCTGACCTGTGCAACACTTCATGCAATAGCATGTCCTGTAGTGCCAGAAATATTAATGTACTCAAAGTGCAGGAATGGCTGTCACACACTCAGAGCTCTAATGCTGACCTGCCTAACACTTGGGAAAATCACTTTTCAGTAGAACTGTGTAGTTACTTAGGTCACTTCAGTCAATTCTGGGAAGACACTTCATTTCCTTTCGTAGTTTTACACCACTAGAGCAGAAGGGCCTGTGCTCTCAGGGAGCTGGGAGAGCTGATGGAGCTGCAGAGACAGGTGAGATTTTCAGGTCTGGCATGTGACCAAATAACTTTATCCTCCAGTGTGACAGACCTACCAGCTGGGAGGGACTCTTGCTGGGCTGTTTGTCACACTGTCATGGAAATGCTCTTGTTTAGCTCCCATTATAAAACCTGTTATTTTTTTACTTCTTTGACGCATTCCAGGACCCTACATTGTTCTTCTTTTCCCATCACCAAAACCACAGCCCAGAGCAGTTTCAAGTCATCATCATTCTATATTTGAAGACTGCTATTCGAACAGATTCCCACAGATATGTCTACCAGCTTCCCACTGCATGTAGAGCACTGTAACAATACTGTTTTTTGGGAACAAATACAAAAAATCGTGGGTTTTTTCTCCTCCCTCACATGGATGCTGTTGGAGCCATTGTGTCTTTGCAGAGCTTTCTTCTTGTGATTAGATTAGTCTCTGTAATGACATCATTACCTGATCTTCATTTGGGAGTTAGTACCATCTTAATCAGACGTGAATGTATAAATAGACATCTTAAGTCTTCCATGACTGCCTGTCTTGAGATAAAAATATAGCATTGATGTCCCAAAGTACAGAAAACTGGTGGAATTTAAACTCATTAAAAAAAGGGAGTTATGGACCTGGTGGGAAATGAGGTCCATTTTCAACACTAATTCACAATTTACACTGGACTAGCCTAGAATCCTTTTTACTTTCCAGGCCATAGAGTATAAAACACAAGCGTGGACGTTAAGAAAAAAAATTTCATGCCACAGTCATGCGACAGGTGGGAGTCCACCTGTCATTTCAGGCATATTAAAGACTCCATCTATAAACACTGAGCTGAATGGAAACCTTACAAGATGCCATTTCTTCTGTGCTCTTAAACTCCCAAGTTATTGCAGCATAATAGTTGAGAACACAGGACCTCTTTTCCAGACTGAATGCTTTCTGATTGGAGAAGCTGAGAAGAAAGAAGCACAGTTCAAATGATAATGGAAAGGGGGTAACCATACATGGTTATTACAGTGTTATTCTTGGGTATACAGTGGGATAAATAGTTTAGAATGAAGGGCTGTTTGAGTGACTTTTTTGCAGGTTTTTTTTTAGGAAATGTGCTCCTGAAGAGCTTGGTTGGAGTCTATATGCCTTTTTAGTGGTATTAATGAGAATGCACACTAGTGAGGTTTCTTTTAAGAGTTGAGACAACAGATGGAGCTACACTTGCTTGCCAGTTCTTGGTGCCATTGGGAGAGATTCTTCCCTAGCTAGTTGGAAAGAAATCTTGCTCATGGTGGCTTAGCACCAACCCTTGCTCATTTGCTGGACAGCTCCCACCATTCTTGAACTAGTCTTGAATTAAGCTGCTAGAGAGCAACTCCCTAATCTTAACACAGACATTTCAGTGTACTAATGCAGATGGAGATGTCAGACTTGAAAGAATGAAAAGAATGTTTTTCTTACAGTGACTGCCAGCCAGCGTACGTATCTCCACGTGGCCGGGATGATGAGACGGCAAAGAAGCTCTGGAGCGTGAGCTGTGAGCTCCTTGGCATCCAGTGGGACTGAGCAGCACCAAGAGTGTCCCTGGCTGGGCCCAGCCAAGCTTCTCCAGGGAACAGCACTGCTGAGAGACCTCAAGAGTACAACACTGATACTTCAGCTGCCCTAAGGATGGCTCTGCGGGCACGACATAAGTTGAATTTCTGCAATATTACACTTAAGGATTGAGATTTGTAAGCAATCGGTCCCTCTTCCCAGCTGGAGAATTAGAGCACTAATGCAGGGAGCAACCTGCTTGTTATCTCACACAGCACCTCGAGGCTGTGGTTCTCTGGCTTTAGAATAGAAAGGGAGGTTGCAGTCTTAGGTTTAGAGTATGAAGTAACAAGGCATTACTTTAAATAAAGTTTGGTTGTTTTTTTCCCTAACAGCAATAGTAATGAGGTAGGACTCTAAACTTATGAGTTTAGTATGACTCTGAACTATGAGATTATTTTCAGTTCCTACCCTTTGAACTGGCAGAGCAAAAATACTTTGGGATATTAAATTTTCTGGAAAGTTATGCAATACTCTTTAGCACACAAAAACAGGTCCTGGCCTTTTTGTGCCAAGCATTAGGTAAAATTTTTTACACGGAATCACTTTCTCTGCATGCTCTGTAAGAAGCTGGACCCTAGCCACTGAGGTATCATGGCCCTTAATACCCACTGATTGCAGTAGGTTTATTGGGGGTTGGCAAACCTTCTGAGAACCCAGGTTTTGGTGCAGGTGACTAAGAGGTTAAAAGCTGCCGGAGGGCTGCAATTGTGCACAGACAAGTTATTAAAAAAATCAGCATCTCTCTCATGAAGCATTGAACAAAGATGGTGTAAAAGTTGTCACAGTAACCCCCCCCCCAGCTGCACTTTAAATTACTTTAGAACCTAGAAAATAGAGCAGAATGAACAAGGAACATCTCAACCATGTTAAAAAATATTAAACAACTTCAGCTGAGACTTTAGCTTTAAATGACACCAAACCTCCTAGAGCTAAATAGCTGAAGCAGGAGGCAGGACCATCTTGGTATTACGGTCAAGCTGGCCCCAGGACAGGAAGGTAAGAAATCCTTGTGCTTGTCTGCCCAGCAGCTACGGGGCAGGCAATGCCTGGCTGCCAGCCAAGGCTGCCTGGCTGCCCCTGCAGGACCACACAGCTTGCACTCCCACCAAGCAGCTGCCTCAGGCCACACAGCTCTGGGACTGCTCCCTTGGAGCCCCAGTGCTACGTGAGTGCAAACTGCTGGAGTGCAATCCGTGATCAGAGATTATTTCTGAAAGAGTTAAGCAGTCAGAAACCAAGTGCCACAGCTCATAGGATTATCTTCTGCTTCTGAAAAAATGCCTAGAAGTTTTTGGACTTGCATATGAACCTGCCACTGTGACCAACTGCCCGTTGTGGAAAACCAATGCTAATTTTAATTCTTCCTGTCTGGATGCTGTCTATGCAGATGAGTCCTGTGCTACCTCTGAGCAATACTAAATAAAACCATTTTCCTTTTACAACTGGACCCCGTATCTTCTCTCAGAAATGCTGAATCGGTTTACTTGGTGTTGCTGTTATCTGCACCTGCCTCACTAATGTAGAGAATTCAGTCCAGGTAGCATTTTAAAGTTCCTTTGTGTTTCTCCCACTCACTCTACTTTTTTTCCCCCCTCCCTCTTTTGTGCTGCATCCCAATGATGAAGCTAAATCCACAACTATAATGTAGGAGTAGAAAGTTACCTACCACTGGAGCGTTGGCTTGCTTTCTGTGTGTCATTCTCTGATCTTGAAAGTGGCTTCAGGAGCAAGAGAAACCAGCTTTTAAAAAAGCAGAACAGTGTCTCTGGTGTTAACTGTTTTTGCCCTTGCAGGTCAATGCACTTCTCAAAAAGTCTAATTATAGATTTAACATAAGACATATTAAATAAACATTTCCACAGATATACATCCACTCTCTTTGACCTTGAGCAAGTAATTTATACTTCTCAGCTGATCTCTAAAAAATGAGGAAACTAAAGCTCATTTAGCTGTCTCAAAGGGAGGCTTGTAAGGGAGAGTTAGATTAACTTGCAAAGCTCCATAAAGAGGATTACTGAGTACATGCATGAGGCTGAACTACCTAGGCTACCTAGCTGCTAGGGGGGACTTCTAAAGATGTGACATTCCAGTCGATCTAAATACTGAGGATACTCAGTAACATGTAAATTTGGCATGATACAACAATTACCCCCCCTTCTAATTACTCCACTAAGTATAGCCAAAAGCAAAATGCAGGTCTAGAAAGAGAACCCTAGCTGTGTTGGGATAAAAAATAAACTGAAAATACATTAACAGTCATAATACTTTATTTTTGTTTTAGTTGTAAACAAACCTTGGTCAGTAACAGAGAAATTCTCTTAAACTGGCAGTATTCAATCCCTTCTTCCTGCTCAAAAATTCAAAGCCCCTTGATAATTGCACAATTTATGACACAATGTAATTAACTGGGGTCAAAATTCCAGTTCTGCTGGTACAAGGAAGATCCCTACAATTCCAGGTTAAGAACATCAAATTACACCAAACACTATATAAAGTGCATCAGGTACAGTGCAAAGAGGTCAGGAAGAAAAGCAGGTAGGGAACTGATGGGTCTGCATGGCAAACTCCACTCTCAGTGCTCTCTGCAGCTGAAGGAACGTGAGCAGAACAGGAATATGACAGCAATGCAGATCTGGATACCCTCACACAGTAAAATCTCCTCCCCATAATCAGAGATTTAAAAATGACTGAAGCCATAGGCAGTGTCACGTTTTAGGATTAGCCTGATGGCTGTAAGCCGATGGAAAGCTAGGTCAGTCTGGCCAGGGAAACAAAAGCTTTCATTAGTACTGCTCACTAATGAGATAATGCAAATCTGTGCTCAGGGGATTCTGAAAGCTGTATGTGGTCATTTCTGCTCTAGTGAGCAGAGCAGAGCACCTCCAAAGTGTTTGTGTCAGCTCTTGAAACCCTGAAGAAGATGGACCAAATCCTTTCCAACACCATGGAAGTCTGTTCTTTCATTATAGTGAGCTTGGGGATAGTGCAAAACTCTTAACTTCGTAGTCTCAATTATTTTATGTACTAAAACTATTTACAATTACATTACACTTCAGAAAACCTGTTGGTTTTTTGATGTAAACAACTTTTTAATAAAAAAGTGAATTAGTTTTCCTACTTCTTGTGCTGAAATACATGTAAACAGCAAACACAAACTTGGGGAATGCCATGTTTTGTTCTTTTTTTTTTGACAGTCCTACTACTGTCTAACACATTTTTGCCAGTTTGTCATGTCCCAATACTAGTTGCAGAGAAGCAGCTACTTTTTTTCAGCATCCCTGAACACAGACATTGCACAGAGATTGCTGCTTTTTTTTTTTCATTAAACCAATCAACTTGCACTTCCAGAGCAAAACCCATCAATACAGGGCATGTCCAGTTCCATGTTCTATTGTACTTGAGAGGGACAAATTATTCTGGTAATAAATAAATAAATACATCCCTATGTGAAAGGGATACAGACCACCTGTTTAATTTTGCCACAGCTTGCTCTATCATTATTCTTTGCCATACCTGATGAAAAACTGTGGAAGTTTACTGTCAACTATTCAGTCATAAAGCTGCAGCACAATGATTTATTGGGTATTACTGCAGTAAAGAAAGAGGCACATGATTTTTCAGCTATTTTAAAGGCTTATTTTCCCTTTGTACTTCCCTTACCGCACATGCCCTTTATAACTTCATTCATTTAGTTGGCACTAGCCCAAGTACCACATCTATGGCACACAAAACACAGTGTGACTGGTAAGTTCAAATGTGCCAAAAGAATCAGTTCCTACCTTATCAAACAAACTAAAAAAAATGGGTACACTATACTGGGTGTGGGGGGGATAAAAAAGAAGTAGCAATGATTTGTCTAGAGGCTTAAAAAAAAATCTGAGTTTTAGTCTTTGAAACAGAAGAATTCTCCAATTTTGAAAACTTTTCAGGAAACATCACAAAAATTTTATACTCTAGGCTACAATGAGTTGATAAAATTTTTCTGTCCTCTCTACATATGTTTTCTGGATTAAAAATAAAACATATATTAATAAGTCCAGTGCTTTTCAAAAAATATCAATCCCCCCAAAAATTAAAAGCCAACAAAACGCAAAAACTAAAGCCAGAAACAGAAGTGCTCTCTTCCATACACCTAAATCCTTGCTTGTTCAGTTTGAAACTGCCCCCCCCCCCCACCCCCCACCAAAAAGAGAACCAAAAAACACCCTGAGGTAGTGACTGTTTGTCAGAATACAGGACTGGCACTTGTAATTTAGTTCCCTTCCTTTCACCAGAGGCACATTAGCAACACCCATCTGCCACCGCCATCAGCCAACAGAGTTCCACTGTACCTAGAGGCCGCGGAAGCAGACGCTCCTGAGCTGTCCCGAAGCCTTCTGCTCCGGCTCGTGTCAGTCGCCCATCACTTGCTGGTGCCCTGGGGGAGCCGGTGCCTGCCCTTGGGCTGGTGCACGGAGAGCCACTGGGCGCAGATGGCCGTGACGACGTGGTCGCCGCTGCTGAGGGCCAGCTGCCGCACGCGCTGCACCAGCTGCACGGCGCGCGCCCGCTCCTGCCGCACCGACACCAGGTAGGCCGAGCGCAGCTTGTGGCACAGCAGGTACGCCTGGATCTGACACCACAGCCTGGTCAGAGAGCTGAGCAAACCCACTGGGCAGGCTCAACAAGGACCCCAGGGAAATACCCGCTTTACAGGCCTGTCACGCAAGGTGGTAGTACCACATTACCAAACGCAGCATGGCGTGAGGCGGATCCCAGGGAAAGAAATGGGCAAACAGGTGTATTGTATTAAGTTTGTGTCTTGTAGACACTCCTTTACTCTGTGACCATGAAACTACTCTCAGGAATCCCATCTCATGCATTAATTACAGTATCCTCACAGCAAAGTGTCTGAATCTGTCACTTCTTCCACTGCTGGTTCTAGAACAACTCCCATCTTTCAGTGATAGATATTACAGAAAAGCAGAATTAAAAGCCCATTTTTCAATCTGCCTACAACAGTGAGTCTGCCATTCAGAGCAGACAGAGGACTGTCAAAACTCTTTAGAGTTTACTCCCAGCTATGCCACTGCCACTCGGGATCTACAAAAATCCCCAAATGCTGAGTCACGGCCACTTCTATAAACAGGGATCTACAGTTCTCCGGTGGCTTGGCTGCCTGGTATGAAAGCCAACAAAGAAATAAACTAGTTTAGGCTTCATCTCTAAGAGAAAAAGTCTATCAGAAGCTGGAGAAGTTTTATCATTTAACTCTCGATCACCATGGAAATAGTATAATCCTGAAACAATAAGCTGAAGTGGTCATCATCAGCTGCCTGCTATTACTAGAAATCTGCAAGCACCTATATGAGAAGTTGAATAACAAACCAATAAACTCACCAATGTGCCTTTCTGAAATACTTTTCCTTCCACTCTAATAAATGTCCAGCCCTCACTCTGAGGGCTCTCAGGGAACTAACAGGAATAGTCTCAATTGATACCTCTATGTCACAGCTTTACACATTACCTTGGCCTTGAGAAATTCACTGTGATTTCTACAATCTAGGTAGTAGCCTTCAAAAATCATATTTGCATGAGGTTGAGAGAGAAGACAGTGAAAAAGAGCTTGCAAACTGCAGACCAAGTCTGGGCTGTTTGGCTCTTGCTACTTTACTTACCTTGTTTTCATCACTGTCCATATCCTGAATCAGATTATCGAGATCCTGTATCCAAAGAAGGGAAAAGGTGTTCACATTTAAAGTGATAATAGTCTGAAAAACTTTACCCCATCAGGGATCAAACCCCTGTGGACAGGCAGGGCTGCTGAGATGACAGCAGGTGCTTAGACTGTCCCAGCTGCAAGAGTTGCAGATGTAGAAAATACAAAAAAATACTAATTCCAAGTCTTCCCTTTCCCCACAGCTTTTCCTGCCTGCCATCTCTGGGAGGTATCCCTAGAGAATGCTATGAGTCTCTCCTAGACATGGCCTGTGTTGCATGAAATGAATTTGTAGGTTTCCCCCATCCCAGCAGGAATTACCCCATGGCCCACCCTGACCCTAAGAGTGGGATGGAAAAAACTCTGTGGCAGGCAAAGGGAACCACAAAATTGGTTCCTATGGAGGCAGGAGTTTCCTCTGTGTTAGCCAGGGAGGCCTCACTGAAGGGAACACTTCTGCAGCATTTGACAGGGCCTTGTGAAGCAAATGTTCTGTGCCCCCCACGGGTGTCCCTTTGGGAAGTGCTGGGTAGGAGAGTGCCACAGCTACTTATGGCTTCCTCTCAGAGCATCTTGTACAAGGCAAGCCATGCACTCCCACCCTGCAGCTGTGCCCTCAGCAAGGAGCCAGAGCATCTGAAGGACTCACTGAAAGAGCATACAGGCACCAGACTTCCCTGCAGCCTGTATGGTCTATATCCTTTTTACTTCAAAAGAGACACAATGCAGGACAGAATTACCTCAGCAGGAATGTTTCTGAACTCATTCAGACAGTTTAGGATAATGTTATCCCCATCATTTTTTGCTGCCACTCCAGACTCATTGACACACTTCAGGAGCTGCTGGATCTCACTGTATTTCTGCTGCTTCACCAGCTGCTTGGCCACTCTGCTGTACACCTCTGTAGCCTCTAGCTGGAAGTCCTAGAGGTAGTTGGAACATCAGAGCAACACAGTGAATGTTCTCAGCAGGTTTGCTCAGAGGGAGTCTACACAACTGAGACAGTCTCTCCTAAGGACCAAATACCACACCACGCTCCAAAAACTCAAAGCTGTTTTGGGAGCCTCTGGTTTTCCACTCACCACTGCTCCAGGTTGACTTAAAGGTTTTTTTATAACCAGACTTGTAAAAATCACTCAAGAACAAGAGTGCTGTTAGTGCCTTCTTTTCAGGAGTGGCAAAAAATCAGTTTTATTTCTTCTGGCAAAAGCTCTTTCCTAGATCCCTACCCACCTCTCCCTCACTTAGCACATGACCAGTATATTTCTCCAGCCTCCCCACCAACAGCCACCCTTTGAATACCCCAAACAGGAGGCAACTGACCATGAGGGAAGAGATGATTGATAAAAGCTGTGAACTGATCCTGCAATGAGTAAGTAAAGAAAAAAAAAGGATGGAAATGGAAATGATAGGCAACTGGACTCACTGCTCCATTTTTACTGGAGGCAGTGGCTGCTGCTGCTGCTGCTTAGAAGTGCTGTTTTTCTAAGGCTCTCCATCTCCCTGCAAACAGGAGTTCTGTCTTGTACATCCTGACCTGAAAGAAGGAGCAGGGCCTGCCACATCCATAAATACTCTTTCAGTGTGCCACCTCTGCCCAAAAGTGCCCTGCTCTACTGTCTGGGACTATATGGATGCGAAACACTCAGAAGAGTTTAGAGGCTCATGATCTATGCTGACTGATAATCATTCAATTTCTACCCAGACATGAGGAGTGAGAGGTCCCCAGCCAGAGTTCCCAGTTAATTAATTTTGCTCTCAAATCAGGAGAACAGAACAGAGCGAGCCCTGGCCTCATTTATTCACTGTCTTTGCATGACTGTCATGAACTGCAGAGAGGCACCACGTGAGAGGTCTCTACACACATCTGTGACTGTGGCATGCCAGAGTTCAGGCACTGAACAAGGTGCACAGCAAAGGAAAAGCTGTACTTCACTCCTTTGTAGGATCCAATTACTCTGGAAATGTCCTGCAGAAACAGCATCTTAATTTCATTACCAAGCTTCCACAAATACATGGACATGTAAGACTTAAACTTGCGACTTTTTTCTTAAAAAGTTTTGCTTTTGAGGGGATTTAAATACATTTGGGGGTGGGGGGAAAGGCTTTTGTTTAAATAATTGCTGCTTTCAGGAGTTACTTTGCATTAATATTGCTTGTTATATCAAGTTTTTCCATACCTGAAGAACTCTAAATGCAATCCCAAACCCCTCCTCAATGTTTTTGCCTTCCAATATGACCTGAAAAGAGAGGCATAGACAAGTCTGGGAATGCACATTCCTGTTTCACTCTGTACGGTTAAGTAACATTAATGCAAATCCAGCTTTTGCCCAGAGGCAAAAATAAAATGCATTACTTAACAGAAAACAGCACCACCCCAAGAAGTACAGCAAATTATAGGGTCTGTTGTCACACACTGCTTCCCCTAAGGGACATTAAGCAATTTACAGATGGAGATGAGCCAAAGTTAAGAATGGTTAAAATTACTGCATTATTTGCCTCGCTTCCAAATATAATGGGGTGCACAGACTAAAAGAATATAACTATTTGTATTTTGGATGCTTTGCCCATGAAAATTTGAACTTTGAGGAGATGAGCTCCTCAAGAGAACAAGTTCTCACATGTTCTCTGCTACTCTGAGGAAAAACATTATTTTTTCATAAATGATGGGTTGCATTCATTGTAAGTAACCTGCCCAAAAAATACAAGAAACTGCTTCAACCATCAAATGCTTCAACCTGCACTACAAGTTAGTATTGTTAATGAAAAATAGAGCTGTGTTTAAAATAGCAATTAGTACCTTGCAAGCAACATCCATTTTCATGTTATTGTTTCCAAAGAGTGTGGGTAAGGAGGAGTCTGTCATTTGAGAGGCTCCAGAGCTCTCACACTGATGCAGGAATTTTGTTACTTCCATCTGCAGATCAACTGTATTGATGTGCCTAGACAGTGAAAAAAAGTGACTTTATTTTGTAATAGAGAAAGTGTCAATTATTATTTATATGAACTAATTTCTTCAATATCTTTCAAAAGAAGACATACTTATGAAAAATTATTTTAGTTGCCTTTTGACTTTGTTCATTGTACAAGTCTGCAGCAATATTACTTTTCAGATCTGTGCACTTAGCATACATCACAAGCTGAAGATGAGCAATTATTCACATTATTTCAAAGAAGTAAGCCAGAGAAACTGGATCCCCAAATTAACATCTGTTCCTCCTTTTTCACCTCATCACACACACACCCCTCCAGGTTTAAGTTAAGAGTCTAGACTAAAAGAAAGAAAGAAAAAAGTCCCTAAGAAAACCAAGATATAAAATCCCAAGTACAAGAGAGATCAGGCTAAATTTACAGTTTGACTTTTGAATACAGGAAACCAGTTATCTCTGGCACCTATAACTGGTACATAGTGCAGTGTTTTGAGTTAACCCCAGTAGACAGTGAAGCACTACAAAGCTGCTTGCTTTCTGGAGAGGAAAGGAAGTGAAAAAGAAAAAAAACAACTTGCGGAAAGATGTATAATTGTCTATGCATTGTAGGATTCCTGTTTGGTTTTTTAAATTGAAGGAGGGTAGTCTGATATACATACAGATTTTTAGTAGAAACAACTGCCCATCTCTTGGTTTGGATTTTTGGGAGAAAAAGTGATGGGAATCCTACACTTGTAACTACATAAAAGCAGTTTTGGGTCAAGGACAACCAGTAAGTGTCAGCTAAAGGCAACTTAAATGAAACTAATAAAAGCCCCAAAGTCTAAAGCCTGAATTTCACCTCTCCTAAAACTTAGCTTCTTGTTTATAAATACCTTGACACATCTGTAGCAGACATTTTCTTCCGAAAAGTGAATGCCATTTTTTTCCTTCCTGAACTTCTCGAGACCTCCTGCAGATAGACTTTGAGATGGTCCTTGATCTTTAGAAGCCACATCTGTTTTCCTCCAAGTTCAGTGTAAGACTTTGCTCCATGAGTGAAAAACCTAATGCAGGTCATGGCAGCACGGACGTGATCCTGGAAGAAATGCACTCAGCACTAAGATGGAGCACAGGACCCCACCTTCAGAGATCACTGTCTGCACAGAAGGGCTCACACAGAGCAGGCAGAGCTCTGCTTTATTTAATACAATGTGCCAGAACCATGACATGGGTCAGGTCAGCTTTAGTAAGGCTCAGGCCCTTCTATGTTTTCTAAGATTGTAAAGAGGCAAAAATATACTTGTCCAGCATGCAGGTTTAGACCAAAGTAAATAACCAAAAGTGTGATGGTATTCAGCATTTCATTGAAAGAGATGGCACTGTCCCTCAACCTACCTTCATGAACTGTTGCAGTTCATACAGAATATGGTAATAGTTCTTTCTTTGCAAGTATTTGCAGGCTGCAATCAAATAGACTCCCCAGCTTTCCAATCCTGGATCAATGGTTTCCAACAAGTTCTCCAACATATGCAGCTTTCCACTTTCATAACTTGGAATGAAGATCCCTTCAATAAACACTTCTGATGGGGATTCCTACACAAACAGAAAGTTGCTTGAAGCAAAGCCACTGTAGTTTATTTTCCTTATGTAATATAAAGGCATATTAAGTGACAGAGATAATAAAACTAATAAATAATTGACACTGGAAGGGATTTCTGGGGGTTATTTTGTTCAAAACCCCACTTAAAGAATGACTTCCAAGTTAGGTCATGCTGCTCTAGACCTGTCCAGTCAAGTTCTGAGCTGTGTCCAAATACAGGCATAAACCCCCCCCCCCCAAACAAACCCCAAACCTTTTTCTTTATATCCAATTGGAATTTCCCTTGCTCCCAATTGTGCCCACTGTCTCTTACCTTTTACTGGGCACACAGGAGATAAGCATGGCTCTATTTACTCTCCTCAAATATCAGGTGTTTCAGGCCCCCAGATGCTCTTCAATTAGACTTGCTTCACTTCCACAGTGCCTGTTGTGTACATGGGAACCCAGGACTGGGCACAGCTGTTCAGATGAAACCTCACAAGCAGTGACCTGAAGGGATATTTACTCCCCCTGACCTCCTGACTGTGGTCTTGCAAATGCAGCTTCACATGTGCTTCTTTCCACAGTAACGTTAATATGTGTCATCAGGGCCACCACAAATGTTTTAAAGGCTTGATATGAAATTTTTGAATTTTTTTTTAATCTCAGAGTAAGATACAAGCGACAAAGTCTGTACACATAAAAGGTCTCCAAACAACCAACTGCAAAATATTTAGTCAGAAGTTTAGTACCTTACAGCTTTAGGGGAACCAACTCTCCTCTCTGGTTTGTATGATTACTACCAGTTCCTTGTCCATAACTTCCACATCAAATTGTCTGTCTAGAGTATTTTCTGAGTCTGCTACTTAAGAGGTTAAATTATCTCCCCTACATTGTAAAAATATGCAACTTTTCTGCAAGGATCAGTGTTGCTCTTCTGTCTCACTGAATTCCTGTCAGTCACTGGACTGTTTGTATAACAGCATTTCAGGACCTCAGCAAAGTCCTGTGCAGAAAGCCACCCGAACACTGCATGATGCTCACTGCTGTTTTTCAAATTTCCGTCTTGGTGATGAAAATTGAACTACTCACCTTATTTAACAAGTGAAGCAGTGCTTCTCTCATACAGTCATGCCTCATGTAAAAGCTTATTATTGCCAGATTGGTGCCGTAACTGTGTAAATAGAACAAGCACTCCTGGTAATAGCTGTTGTGTTGAATCTTCCCCTCACACATCACCTCCAGAGACAGACTTCTTGTTCTCAGCGTTGCTTCAAGTTCCCTCAAAGTGGCAAAGTAATCATCATCCTACCATTAACACAGAGAACCAATGACAGATGATCAGCAAGAAAAAATATTCTCAGGTAGGTCTTGTCCCTCAGCCCTGAAGCATTTCTGTTATGTTGTTCAACAACCCAGTTCAAAGAGGCTTTTTTTGTCCTAAAATATTTACTTGGTCTTTCATCATCATGATTCTACAGTTATTTAGTACAAAAAGTAATTTTTTGGTACCTAAACAGAATTCCAAACCATGTAGTAGTGGTTTTTGATGAGAGGAGTGGGAAAGCATTTTAAAGTCTTTGAACTTTATAAAAGTTACCAGAGTTTCAGTAGAAAATTGCATCATTGCAGCATCACAAAATACTGCTGGGATTGAGTTTACCTTCCTTAGACTGTAGGAATAGTACATTATCCAGTACAGCCTATTTTCCCTCCACAAAGTATATCCCAAATTGCTGTAAAATCTACGATCTCTCAGGCACCACTTCACTGTCATGTAACAGCTAACAAATTTCTCAACAATATTCAGTTTGCAATACACAATCATGATAAAGAAGGAAAATAAACACCCTATCATCTGCTATTGTAACATGCATTCCTGTAAGATGTATACTAAACCATAATTTCTTAAGATTCTTACTGTGATGAGTACAGGCTTCACTGTGGACTCCAGGTACTGTATCACATCCTGGACCAGCCTTGAACCATGGTTCAGCTGGTTTAGGTCCATGGGTGGCTTTAAACATCGGGTAAACTTCTCTCTTGCTGAAGTTAAATTTCCAGCTTTAAGGCAAGCCATGCCCCAGGCATGCCATGCTCCACCTGGATCCAATCCAGATTTTGTAGAAACCTAAATTCAAAATCATTTGTTAATATTACAACACAGACTCAGTACACCAAATAGGAAAAATGGCTTATCACAGAGTCTGTGATTCTGACCTTTCCCATCCTAGAGCACATTTCCCATTAAAAACAAACGACTGAAAAACCATTCAAAAAACCCATGTTGATAATTTCCATATTACTGGCACAAAAGGCCAACTACCAAAACACTCACAATCTACAAATGTGGACTTTTTTTAATTGTATAAGTTTAAACTACTGTTTATCTGGGAAATTTCAGTTCATGAGTTCTAAACCAAGACATTTTCACATCAGCTTTTCTAAAGCAGGTGATTTTTACAGAGCAGAATTCATCAAATTTGTGGTTTTAAAAAAGGCAACAGAAGGCAAAAGGCAACAGAATATCTTGGCTTCATGAACTGCCAAGATATTTTTTATTTCACACAACTTTGCTGATAAAATTTACACCTGATTTTCTTTAGTAGACCTAAAGCTCTTTTAGCTGCTTTTAAACAAGAACTATTTCTATTCAAATAGGTCATCTATTTTTGCTGTTTATTACTGCTTAACAAATCTTAATACTATTTGTAGTATCATAATCCTGTATTTAACACAGCGCAATGCCAAAAAAGAGAGGCTTACAAAATCCTGGGAGCAGGATTAGATGATGATAAAGCACATGAGATGAGCTCTGAGGTATGGATTTGCCAACATTGCTGATTTCCAAGTAAATGGTTGGGAAAGGTGCCTTACCGATGTCTGCTGTCAGATTACAGACAAATAGAATCTAACATTTAAGCTTCAGATAAAGTTTTGCCACAAAGGGTGTCTCAGCCCTTCTACTGGCTGCAAGATTCCCCCATTTAATGACTTCCTTGCAGTTAGTCCATTCCAATCTTAACTCTACCAGAAAACAAAGCTGCTTATCCTTCCCTTCTGCAGCTGCTCCACAGCAGGACTTTTCTGTCTCAGAAATTTTTTTCATGGTTCAGAAAATTATTTCTTCCACATTTAGAAACTTAATCTCAGTTTGTAACTGTTTAAATATTGTCCATTTCCCACATCACATCCACCTGAAGTCAGGAGGGAGGAAAACAAAAGCCACTACAGAAGAATTAACACTGACATCCCTCCACAAGTGTTACCTCTATAGCTAGTTGATAGTACTCTGCTTCCAAAAGCTGATTTCTCAGTCTTGTTACTGCTGCTGGGAGAAGGATCTGATCCAAAGGTGGCACTGGACGGTAGGCAGCAGCAACCAAAATATTCAACACATCCACTTTGCTGATGTAGCTAGAGGTTAAACAAACACATACACTTTCACTGTTACTGTACATTGAAGAACGTTATGCAAAGACAACTCTTAGGACAGTGGTTTCTAATCACCAGTACACCATGTTTGTCTAGCCATCATACAATCCCTTCAGAGTATTTGTTATTGTTTGGGGTTTCTTTGCCATGTTCAGTGTAACACGCTGACTGAAGATGCCAGCAAAACAGTATATGTGAAATTCATATATCACACCTGCCACCTCAAGCTCTGTAGGACAAAACGTGAAGAAGTGTAAAATGTTCATTCTCAGGAAGCACAAGTTTAAAATCCTGTATTAAAATACACATTGAAAGCAGATACACAACAGCATAAGTAAGAAATGTACCCATCTTTGTGAATAATTTCTTCCTAGTCAGAGAATTCTCTCAGTAATTGTTAAGAAGTGATATTACTTGAACTTCTCCTATAAGAACTTTCCCATTATTCCTGCATTATGAAATTCTCATTTAGACTGGTCCACAGTACAAACACAAAGTAACCCTTCCACCTCCACTCCTCAATGAAAAAAGATAATGCTCTTGACAGTACCACAATATATCCTAGTGAATATCTGATTAGAGTCACCTGTCACAGAGAGCTAGGTCCTGGCTCCTTCCAGCTTTTACAAACATCATTTTAGCACTGAAGAGCAATTGTTTCATGATGTCCATGAGGAGTCCAGCATCCACCTCAGGA
Organism: Melospiza melodia melodia; assembly: GCF_035770615.1. Taxonomy (NCBI): domain Eukaryota; kingdom Metazoa; phylum Chordata; class Aves; order Passeriformes; family Passerellidae; genus Melospiza; species Melospiza melodia. Next base: position 76,132,221 of record NC_086199.1, read on the forward strand.
TTAGTGAGCCCTTGGGACAACTTGCAGCAGTGTTCTATCAGTTGGTGGCCACACACTATGCTGTCACTGTGCAGGCTAAGGATGGCAATACACAAGGAAGAGCTGGGAGCCTGACAATTTGAGGAAAGACAGGCAAATATAGGTATTGAGGTAGCTCTCCAGTGAACTGCTTATATTGGACTCTCTCATGACCTCACCTGCTCATAATAAAACTCTCTGCGTACAATTTCATTCTCCTCCTCATTCAGGGAAAAAATCCATTCAAGATCAGTTGCCTTGGGTATTCGTACCACTGTGGAATATTCATTAATAGAAGTTTCTACAGCAAAAAATAAAACACCAGGTAAAATCATTGCACAAGAAGCAACAAACCCAGCTAAGGACATAATGCAGAACACTCCCATCTCTCAAAAAACAGTCATCTATAGTGCCACTCACTGTGCCACTCCCTGCCAGAATCACACGTCCAGCACACATCACAGGAACAGTTCCTTCCCTCAGCAGGCTGCTACATCATACCTAAACTTACTGTCACTGTTACCAAAAACTGGTTCCAGTAACGTATTTTCAAATTATTTTTTAACTGTTATGCTACTGGGCATCAAGCACAGCAACCTTTCCTCTTTAGCGTCCCCTTAGACAATTTATTAAATATTTCTGAGCAGGAAGGAACTGGAAATATGAGAGCTGTGGGTTTCAGCTTGAAGGGGAAATACAAAACAGTTGTAAAAGAAAGGGTAATTTGACTTAACCACCTCTATGTTCTTTTCAAAATTCAGGTGATTTGCCCATGGAGTCCATGAGCTTTAGGCCAAATGATTTTAAGAAGACCTAACTCCTAATGTTAAATTTTCTAATAAAATAGTACTGCAGAAAACTGGAGTTCTGATCAAATGATTCAATAAATATAATTTCTGTGAAAAGTAGTTTTCTCTCCTCCAGGTTAAGGAAATACATTTTTTGAAACTTGTAACCCAGAAGAGTTATAAATTAAATACTGCCTGTCATCTGGGTGTAGCTGACAGCATACAAGCCCTCAACTTGATGATCAAGTTTGTGATTCCAAAAACACAATGGCCAATCTTGCAATGCCAAGAAATGGAGAATAATGATAATTTGCTACTCTTTCCCCCGATCAGCTTCCTCTGGGAAAAAAAAATTTAGAAAGTCTCAAAACACACTCATTTAGTTCACATCCCTTTTTAGAGTGTTGAGTAACTGTAGGGTGAATTTAAAAAATGCCAAAGCAACTAATGTAAAGCAAAACCCAACACCCCACCTTCACTTTTCCAAGTTGAACTGTAAACTGAATTGGCACAAATAAACTAGGCTAGAAAGTATTTGATAAGCCTTCTTCACAGTCACTCCAGATAATTTAGAAAAGCAAAATGAAACTCTTTCCCTCTTAAATCTCAGGATTTTCACTGTTCTTATCCACTCATATTCAATAGATCACATAGGCCCAGTGATGTGCAGCAATGCCACAAAAAAGCTACATTTCAGCTGTTTCAGTCTTGAAACAAAGGTAGCAGTAAAGCAAATTTCCATCAGCAGGGGAAAAAATTCTCAGATAGCCCACCATACTTTAAAAAGGAACAAATAAGAAAAAAAATATTATTTGCTTTGTTATTACACAAATGCAAATTTTGCACCATGTTTCATGCTACTGTTATAAGCACTTCAAGTAACTGTGTCTTGTTCTGACAGAATTTTCCTACACATCAGTGTAGGAAAAATTTGCAATCACCCAAAACACCAAAACCAGTAAATACCTCCTGAGGAAAAATGGCAGAAAAAGTCAATTAAATGTTGCTATTATTCCTGAAGCTTAAGATACTAGATTTGGAAACAGAGGCACCAAAATGCAATTACTATTTTCACACAATCAATACAGGAGATGGAATTCAGGACACAACCAGAGCCACGAGAGAGGCTTCATGCTGTGCTACCTCTTGGCAGCACGGGGTAAAAACCCCACAGCACACTGCAGTGCTACTCAGAATTGTACTGTCATGGTTAATAAAAAGAGGATCCCTCAGCACTGCTCTGTAGTGAGCTGATTAATTCCTACTAACACCATTGCCCCTCAATGTTTCTAGAATTAAAAGTGAATTCTCCAACTCTTTTTCAGTTCCTTTCAATAACACCCATCCAACGCATTCAATATTGGCTCAGATAGCTCTTCTAAGTCTCAATTTCCATTCACAGAAGTTTGAAATGCCCAATTTCAGCCTGCACATGCAAAAACCTTCAGTGATATTTTGTAATTGAAGTTTTCATCACTCTTTAGCTGCAACTAGGCGTATCAGTTTCCAGTATCTAACTGCTGATTAGGCACTTCAAAAAGCTGAGGTTTAACATTATTCCTTTCCTTACCTTCCACTTGGTCCTGATCTTCTTTTCTGCTGTAATGAAATGACAGAAAGAACCATCATGCCTACTCCAGCACACTGGGGGAAACATGCTTTTAAGGCAGACATCAATATGGCTACCCTCCTCAGAACACTGCTCTGTAAAAATCCAACACCCGTCCCTACCTGTCCTTTCCAACACACTGCCCTGCCCCTAATCCCTTCTGCTTGGAAATCCAATATTCTGCCTTTGTACTGTTGTATTTCAACTGCACTAAGTAATTGGCTCTTATGACCTTCTGTAGGAACAGCACTGTTGCACACATCATAAAAAAGCAGACACAGAACAAGAACCGCCCAGTAACAGGACATGTCAGAGCTAAAATGAAGTCTTTGGTATCCAAGTCACTGCCCTTAAGATTTAGTTGGGTTTGATATACAAACAGGGTGAGTATAAAAAACCCCAGAGAATTAATTCAAACCCGATAGGTGGCATTCAGTGTTGAGTGCTGCTGGCCTAATCTGGCAATGTAAGCAACATTCTGACACAACCACAGCTGCAAGTGACTGCTTGTTTTTTCACAGGTTCCTCTTCAGAGCTGCACAGATTTGCTCCTTTTCTAGGAAGCCTGCTGATACTGCCCTAGTAGGTACTGCTATCTGCAGGCTCGATGGGAAAAGGGGAAATGAAAGCATGGCTGGAAATCTTACTCTCTGTGACCCTACCAAGCCTGCTCAAGGTCACAGAGAGTAAAACTTTTCAGCTGCACTTTTCACCAGCTAGCCTGTGTACACACAATGAATTTCAGTCCAATTCTCAGCTGAAAGCAACCACATTATGAAAATCTGTCATCACAGCTGTCCCTTTTATTAAAAGCAGTTTCAAAGCCTATCTAATCAGAAACTTGCTTTTTAATTCCCAGGGTTCAGGGAGCCATAATCAAGGGATTATGGAATAACTAAAACACTGATATGTTCAGCAGAGCTAGTCAACATGCAATACCAATTCAGAAATTGAGTATACTGCAAGGAACTTGTCACACGGTAGCAATTTGTGCTATGTTTTGCATCAAAGCATTCAATTCTTAGGTTAGTGATTAATTGATCCTTAAAGAATTATTGATACTTAAAGAACTAAAGAATTTGTTGCCTGGCCCTCCAATGTTCTATCCAACGTGAAAAGAAAAGTGAGGCATAAGGAACATTCCCACACCTACCAAACCTGAAAATCCCAACTGCTGGAGGCCAAATGACTGATGTTACATCACCCAGATAAATCCAAAGGATTATGTCTCTCTCATTCCATTCCTGCACTCTGCTGAAAACTGAGCAGAACCAGGACAGAAGGACTCACGTGCTTGTGTCCTGCACTGAGCCAGGCACGTTTTCTCTGTTGCAGTAGCTATAGCATTGATCACACACCCGAGACAGATTTTCTCTGCAGGCTTCTATTTCCATTCTCTTGGTGGAGCAGGAGCTGCAGACCAGCCTGCCACAGCGCCGGCAGTGATGGCGCCTGTTAAACTAAGCACAAGAGGCCATGGATGAGCCACAAAGAGAATTTACTGAGGTCCCCTTCTCGTCTCTCTCTACTCGTGAGTAAACTTATTCCATTTGAAGAGAGAAAACACTAAGCAGGATAAGGCTTTCAGAATTATACAGTGATTGATTCTCCCTGTTAAAATTCCTTTTTGAAGAAAGCATAGCAAAGAAAAAAAATCAAACCCCAAACCCAGAGGTCAGTATTTAAAATACATTTGCAGCAGCCCTGGGCTTTCTATTACTTAAATTATCCCAGTTTTGATCACAAAGCTAATTAGATCATGTCCTGGAAAACGTAAAAGCTCTAGACTGTTTTTCCTGATGCCATTGAAGAAATTTCCAAATTCAAAAGCAGCAGATACACTTTTGAGAAAACTGTACTGTTTCTAAGCAGCAGAAGATAGCAGACTGCCAGCACACCTGCAAAACTAAAAATTAATGTTCTCCCTTAGAGCACTCATGCAGTTCTCAAGTACTCTGTGAAACAATAATTTTTAGAATAAGTGTAACCAAGAGCAAAGATTTCATTTTCTATACTCATAATCTGAATCATATAGTGATTATGTTATTTCTTGCCAGCAATTGTCCTCTCTCCGATGACCAGATTTCCTCTTTGGGCTCTATCACTTCACAGATCTGTGCAAGGAGCTATCTGTTCCCAGTCTCCTCAACCACTCTAAATAAAAACCAGTGGTTAAATACCAAAGGACTGGCAATCTTGTTGGACCCATGGTAATGCATATAAACCTGCTCAAGTAGCTCAGGTCTCTCAGGAAACAGACTATGAGGAAGTGCTCATATTAAGGTCACAGTTCTAGGAATGTCTGTACTTCATTTTTTCTCCTTACCATAGTAAAGCGTTCAGTTTTGCAAACCATACATATTGTTTCAGTGTCATCAGGTATCCATTGCTGCTTGGGTGGTGGCTTCTCAGGAGGCACAAATTCTTGAGGAAACAAGTTCTGTGGCAGACTTCTGTCTCTGGGACTTGCAGATATGGTTACACCTGAAAATGAGCCAGGCCAAGAAAAGTATGGGAATGGGATTTAAGCTGTTTAATAGAGTCTCAAGTACCAGAAAACACCACAGACTCAATGAGGCTGTAAGATCTTTCTGCCTCACAAGATGACTACTACCATTACCTTTCAGCTAGGCATGGCAGAGTAACATTGTATAAGGAATATATATGCTGTAAACTAAGATAGTAAACTTACAGTACTTCAATACTGACAAGCAAGAGAATGTACTTATTAAGAGACTTTTCCCACAACAGTTAGAGAGGTGTAAGACAATGTGTCAACATCTGTTTTTGTATCACAAGCAGAGACATGGAGGAGGAAGAAAAAATGGTATTGGATACCAAAAAGTAACACAGGATAAAATAGAATCTTAAGTACACCCAGTGCTGACATTCCTGAAGACTGGGAGTTTCCTTTGTTGTCTCAGGGGAGATGTGGCATGGCCAGCAACAGCCTAGCCCTCCCTGTTCTGGTCACCTTTTCAATCTGCTCTGGGGAAATCAGTTCACAGAGGCAGGAATTTAAGTGCTGCCTTTGGCATCTTAACCCCAACAATGAAATACTCATTGAATGAGATATCTACAGTATTAGACAGGCTATTAGTTTATATGATGTGAGTCAGTTACACAGGTTAATTAAAAAGTCAACGTATCCCTGCAGCCCTGCAAGCCACCTTCTGTGTACATGCATTTTAAACTAAAGAAGAATAAAAATTTCCATTTCACTAAAGCCAACTCATTCTCATTCAAGTTTTGCACATTGCAAACAAACATTAAAGGACCTTGCATTCCAGTTTTTTAACAGGACAGAGATATCAGACTGACCATTATAAGAAAAAAACTGAAGAGGTACACAGCCCAATCCAAAACACTGCTGTCACTTGATGTAAGCAAGAAGAGTCTTCATTTCAGGATACAGAAGCAGGAAATAGTTCAGACACCCTAAACTGCAGATCAGGATATCATTCTGCAGCTCTAGTCCAGGCCCATTACTTGCTAAAATCATCACTCTTGGAGGTCTGAAGATATTCTGTTAGTCTTTCCCTGAGAGCACACACAGACTCTGCATGTCTTGCATGAGTTACTGAATAGAACCTGCAGAAGAGTTTCTGGTTGTTTCTTAGCTACAAATATTCTCCAGTTATTCTGGCTTAAATTAACTAGTTTCCATTTTTTATGTGTCTGAGGACTGGGAGTAGAACCTCTCAGACAATACAAGGTGTGTTATTTTCCTCAGGTCACAACAGCAATCTTAGGGAAAAAAACTTCAAGGACTGTAGAATGGCATACCCAGGGAATGAAATGGGTGAAAGTGACTGGCAGGGGCTGATCCACACAGGAGAATGGGTTGGGCACTGGTCAGCAGGTGGTGAGCAATTGTATTATACAGCATTCATTTTTCTTGGGTTTTGTTCTTCTTTTCTATTTTTCTTATCTCCCTTTTCATCATCATTATTACTATATTTTACTTGATTTCAGTTAATAAACTGTCCTTACCTCAACCCCCAAGTTGTACCCTTTTCCAAATCTCCTCTACATCCCACCTGTGAAGGGGCTGACAAGGGCATGATCAAGCAGCTGTGGTTGCTGCTGAGGTTAAACCCCAAGAGGCACCAAGGTCTCAACCTTACCAGTAAAGCTGACAGGAGATAGTTCTGATGATCCTGATTTAGACAATGCTTCACACTCCAATACCTGATTGAGACTTTCCTGAATACGTATCAGAGAATCTAGGACAAAGAGAGGAATGAGGAGGAAAAAAAATAACCAGAGGACAATACTGGTCAATACATCTCCCTGTTTTCAAGAAGATTAGAGGAATCCATTCACAGGAGCATGTAAGAAGGTCAGCACAAAACAGGGCTATGTTTTGCATGCAAATTAATCCACAGCAATTAATGCAAAACTGTATAAAACTCAATTACCAAAAAAACAAAGAAAGGGATCCTTATCAAAGCAAGGGAGTAATGATAGCTATAGGAACAATACAGTAGAGATGTGAAAACAATTGGTTAATACAAGATGCTCATGGCTAATATGAAATGCTTCACATTGAGGTGGAAGGAAAATGCATACTTGCAAAGTTAGAGACTGTTTGGCATGAAGAGATAGTTAAGTCTGATGCTTTTATGTTAGAAAGAGCTGCATCTTTAAATCACAAAACTTGGGAACTGGCATAATGTAAACTGGTACCATATCAGCAGGTAAAAATATAGATAGATAGGTACAGAACCCCATTTTTTTAAGACAATGACACAAAAGCATTGGAATGGATCTGCAGCACCCTCTGCTGTTCCAGTTCTAAAACCTTAAAAGAAGCCAAGTGCACAAGACTCAAAGACAACATGGATGAGAAGGGATTTGCAAGCTAGAGAGGAGAACTGTAACAAGACTGTTAAACAGAACTGTGAGTCTGGAAGCTTTCTATATGAAAAAGGAATAGGACTCTGGTAGGAGGAAATACTACAGAAGACTAAATCCCCATTCTACTTGAGGGCAGATGTAGTTGGCTGCAGGCCTTAGAAGTGCTTAAGTTGTAAGTGACTTTGTGTTAAATAGGAGTAAAATAGAACTGATCAGTATTACACAAGAAAAGAAACTTCAATAAGGAACAACAGAGAAAAGTCTGAGAAACTTTTGGAGCTGTTAGTCCTTGAAAGCATCTCTTTACAAGAAAGGCAAAGACTTTAAGAACACGTTCTGGGGTAGAGGGACTGGAAGCACACATCAAAAAAATGTTATGGCATGACTGCTGAACTTATTCTGGGATGATTTTGGCCCTTCTTTCCTAAATGAAAACCAGCATTCTGACAGACAGTTACCTGATCGCTTTTCCTTTAATGTGAAGGGGAAGTTGAGAGCTTTTTCTGCATACTTGGAAAGCAAACTGTCAATGTCTTCTACAGTAATACCAATTTCCTGCCCAGCCAAGAGCTGGTGCAGTGTCTGCACAGCTACAGCTACCCAGTCCACCTTCATATTCATGAGGAGCTGTTCCAGCATGAGCAGTGGCCTTGAGGAGAGGTGGAAGTAGTTAACACGGGAGACCTCAGGCAGAGTCAGCAGCACCTGAGACACAAGAAAAAAAAAACGTATCATAAAATTACACACCTTTAAATATGTTTTTCTGTGAGATAAAAGCCAAGAAACTTGAGCAACAACTTATGCAGAGAATGGAATGACAAGTGGAGGTCAGAAAAAGGGGGTGGGACTTAGACCAATGCCTACTTCTGTTACAGAACTACTGAGAGGATTTGCAGAATCACTTAGCTTCCACTTTCCATTCTATGAAACACTGCCTTATTTCAGAGAATATGGAAGAGTGAAACCTGTGACCCTGTGACAAGCATGCTGTAGCAGAGAACAGCACATTCTCTTATTAAAGTAAACCTTTAGGAAGCATATCAACCCAATCCTTATCCTTCTATCATTTGAGGAAATGTTACAAGGAGAAAATAAGAGCAATTCTCCTCTAAATGGACAGTTAATATGGATGCTTTTCAAACTAAGTCATATCTTCAGAAGGAACAAGAAATAGGCAGCCCAGCAAAACACTGTTGTGGCACACACTGGAGCAAGCTGCTGCTTACAGTCCTACACCAAAACAGATATTACCAAAAGCCCTGCATTTTATTTACATGTAATGCATTCAACTAAGGTTATCTGCTGATTAATGCATCTATTCCCAGGCTGAGCACAGAACCTGTGTGACTTCTGTAAAGGCAGTGGCCATCCAGAAAGAGGAGTGATACTCTCCACCTCTGGAAGGCACTTGGGAGAAACCACCATATGGGTGAGCATACATAGGACACCTGGTGTTACTGATACAGACAGTAAGTTGAGGATACTTCCTTCTTCACTTGGGACAAAGATAGCAACTTTTCTGATAAACTCCACAATTTTATTTTCTTCCACCCTCTCCTCTTTCAGCCTGTGTGTAAATCCACTCTCCACAGCTCAAACCCAAGACTGCTTTGTTCATAGTATGGAATTGCAAAAACGGAGAAAGGAAAGAGAAGCTTTAAGCCATCTCTAACTTTCCTTTGGATCATGAGACTCAGGATCTTAGACCTGGTGCGGTGAGAATGCTCTGGTAAAGCAAAGCCTACAGGCTTTTTATATTACGAATATAAAGCATGACAGAATTACTTATACAGTTCTTTATTGCTGTTAATCCCTCAAGGCAGGGGTTTCACTGACCTTGGATCCTATATAGAGTGCCTGGATTTCATTCCGGCGTGCCGCTGTCAGACTGGCATAGAAGTGAGCTGTGAGGTAATCAGCCAAGAAGTGAGACGCTGCCAAGTTCGGATGCTGGTCCAGGGACTGCTCACTGATGGCAAGGCAGACACCAGGGTCTTCAATTCTTTGTAAAAGCTACAAAACCAAACAAAACACACTGACACTCTACAACATTCCTGGAAGGCAGGTTTCTGTCCACAACAGTTTATTACAGTGTTCCAGCAAACAAATTAATTCACTTTTTAAGTGACGGCTCCACCTTTATTAAAACCAAAAATGTTCACACCACTAATTTGGGCACAGCTGACTGATTCATGCTATTAGTTTCACTTCTGATTCTTCTGCTTAAGCAGCACTGATATGCTTCATTATGATTTTTCAAATGAAAGGAGCCTTGTATTTCCATGAAAGTGACATTTATGCTATTAGGTCCAAGAACTAAATTGCCAAGCTGGATTTTTACTTAAGCATAACAGGGGAGAGCTGGGATCCTAAAAGCTTATCTAAGCAAATAACATCTCTTGAGGGTGGAACCAAAAAGACCATGAAAACACACACAGTGAAAGTAGGCAAAACAGCTGTCAACTTACTTGATCTATGGATATGAGACTGAGAACACCTTGCTATTACCTGCAATGCCTTTTCCATGTCTCCCATCTCCAGTAAGTGGAGAAGGTGCTCACGGTGAAGGTTGATCAAGTCTTCTCTTGGGACAGGGTACAAGTGTTCCCATTCCTCACACAATTCATAATCCTAAAGAATTAAAAAAGAAGTAAAATCAAAAGGACAAACTCTACCCTTCCTGATCCAGTTGCTTCTCCCAAAGTTCTAATCAAGAGATTCTGTAGCTTAGACTCCTCTCCCAGATAAAAATAATAATAATTACACTGACAAAGGAAGATGATAGCCAATTTAATCAGTCACAGTCTGCATTTAAAATACCTAAACTAGTCTTTCTGAAAACAAGCTAGTTTTCAGAAAGACACTTAAAGCCAGCCAGATTTACAATATTAGCATTTCTCAAATAATCACATCTGTATTATGACCAAAGTTATGCTACTTTAAAATCTTCAAAATTGTAAAAGAAAAGAACAGGTTATATCTCAGAGTAAGAGTTTAAACTAAAACTTGAGAATTATTAATTACATGTAAATCTTGATATTAAACACAGATCTCTATTTGTTTCTGTAGCACAGAGCTGAGTAAAGGAATCCTTCCTCCCGATATAATCTCCACTGATCATTGTTTTAAGATGCCATTTCAATGACTTTATTTACTTCAAGTTTAATGCATTCTAATTCAACGAAATTCACGATGATGATGTCTAACCTTTGCTTTCAGAATGATATTCATGACAGCCTGAGGATCATCAGAGCAGGCTTTTTTCAGATCCTGCCAGTCATTCCACAATGGTTCATTTTGCACATTCAAAATCTGAAAAAGTTAATATTGAGTAGCATAAATTATAGAATCTCGATTTATCTCAATCAATAGACTAAGAAAACAGCTGAGCTCATCACATCAAGAGTTTTGACAAAAAAAAGTCAAAAGGAGACCACATTTAGACCTTTTCAGGGATGATATAACGCCCTTGCACGCAAAAAAAAAATCTCCACAGTTTTCACAGATATGAGTCTGCAAAGCACATTTATAAGGGAAGGTCTCTGAAAGATTAGATGGCAATAATTATGGATGTAAAAGTACACATTTACTGCAGACATTGCCGGCACTAACAGAGAGACAAGTGAGCTGTCAGTTAGCAGAACTCCCACCGGACAGAAATCAGCAGGGATGGCTCCTTATTTTGCTGTCTGGCTTTTCAATCTGTGCTGAACTCCAGGCCAGCCTGTCTGATTTCAGGGTTTCTGCACTACACTGCAGTTAGAAGAACTGACTGCAATACAAACTTGCCCCTTGGACCACTAGTCTTGTACACCATCCGCATTTCTCAAACTTGTAAAATGATTAACTGCCATGGAAAGCTTCCAGAGGCTCTAGAATTTGCATAGAATGGAAAATACTTTGCAAAACAATGAGATTCACAAAAATGTTTGTATCTGAACATGTTTGCAGACCAGAATGCTAACAGGCGAGTGAGAGAGTTGTGAAGGATGAAAGCTGAGTGTTAACTGGATACTATAGTACTTCACATGAACTGTTTTGGATAAAAGACTTGAAAAGCTCTCATGACCAAAAAAGAACCAAGGGTAAAAGCTTCTCAGTGGGCAACCAATATTTGCTTCCTGCTGCCTATTTCATCTCACTGGTTGCTTGAAGAATGACCTTGTACCTTTTGATAAACCTGAAGTTCTTTCTTCCTGCTCTGCAGATTGGCTTTTAGTTCATGAGGTATGCCCAGGTCAGAAATGCAGTAAGCTAGAATTTCCAAACAGGCATCAAGGGGCCACTTGTCCAGGCAGCGCAGGGCCAGGCTACTTCTCAACACTGCATTTTTTACAGGGAACAAGTATTGCCAACCATCCTTATCTGTGGAGGAAACAAAACACCAATTTGAAATTCAGTTTCTATAATTCAGAAAATAAAAAAAAGTCCTTATCCTTGCTGGATCACATCAACAAAAGAAACACTGACAGGGCTGAAAAATCATTGCAAGACTTATCCCAAGCATCAAATTTTTGGGAAATGTCCAAAGTTAGCACGAGGTACTTACTATTCAGTCTCCAAAAGGCACCTTTCACAGATCACATCATCCATGCATAACAATGACACTGCTGTAAGAGATGCTCCATTAACAATACAATGATTACTGTGTCCTGATGTATTCAGCTCTTCACATAAAAATTACAAAACAGAAGCATTCCAGTTCTCTTGTACTAAATTGGTCATGATTTGCACATTTGTGAAACAGAAACTACACCATCAGAGAAAGCAATTTCAGGATGAAGAAAGGAAAATTATCTATTTCCATCTCTGGATTTGCCCAAGGACCACTACTTCAGTTTCTGCGTTTTGATCCAGGCTGCATTCTTTGTTAAAAAAAAAGGATTGAGGAAAAAAGCCTGACTTAATCCTTCTTACCTTCAGCAGCTGCACAACTCAGCACAGCATCCTTCACACTGACCACTTCCTCCACATCCTGACAGTACAGATCCAAGACCTTCAGAGCTCTGTCCCAGTCCTTGGCCGCAAGAGCTTGTTCAAAGACTCCTGTTAACACTTTAACAGCTGTGGTGGAATGCAACCCCAGGAGCACCAGAGACATGTATGCCTTGCCAGAGAAGACAGCAGCCAAACTGTTACCTTCCTCCTGATTCCAAAGTGGCTCAAACATAGCAAGAAGAAATCGTTCCAATATTGGGAACTCCTTCAACAATGCCTCACACTCCCTGGAAATCTGCTCCAAGCCTAAGGGCACTTCCCGTTTGCCCCGAAATTCCATCCACGACAAACCTGATTTGTGAACTTTCTGTATATTAGATGCACTTAGACATGCCACTGTAGCCATCAGCTTCGACTGAGACTTCAGGAAGTCCAGGGAGGAGGCAGTCAGTGTGTGCTGGCTCAACTCATTCAGAGAGGATGAGGCCTGAGTGGAGATATCCTCAGAGGTCACTGCAGAATTGTGAATAGGTATTTCAACATCTGGCAGGCAGTGGCAGGCACACTGCTGTGTCAAGTTGCTGATGTTGGTCAGAAGAGACTTTGCCTGGCTGTTTTGCCTTGCACTACACAAGGACAGTGGCTCACAACAAGAGTTAACAATGACTTGCTGCACATTCAGGTTCAACCCTTCTTTAGCCAACAGAGAAGAAAGTCTGTAGGATTGAAAACAGAACCAGATCACCCAGCACATATAAAAGGTACTTTATAATTAGGTATTTTCATAAATCTTCTAAATGCTTTAAGAACACAAGCCCCCTAATATTCTTCACAGGTACATACACAAGAAGATTACATATACTACTTTAACTCTGAGCTTAGGCTGTCATTCCTTTATAGAAAAGGAACTTACTCCTCAAACATTGACTTTTAGCTAACTGCAAGCTACTAAAATAGTTCACCATTAGCACTCATCTTTTTAAAAGCTACCTCATCTTTTAAAAAACCTACCTCATCAAATCAGACAGTTTCCATGCCAACCTAATTTAGTAGTTGCAGTGGAAGGAGCTACATTATCCAGTTTACCTGCAAGGGCAAGACAATGCCCAGTATTCTTACCAAAACCTACTAGCCTACTTTATTTTATTACATTGACAAGCTACAAGTGCACTCCTCTGAACTGTCACACAGTTAAAAAATCAACATAATTCCACTCTCACTTCATAACAGATAGTAATTGTGAAAAATATGGAGCCACTGCTCTCCCAATCAAAAATCTTCTTGCTGGAGATGGCACTGACTAAGCTCCTCCCTGCACACCAATCCTTGCAGCATCAAGTGATCAGCTGGTGGGACACAGCTGCACCACCTGTGGTAAGTAGCCAAAGAACCTAATAATGGCTGAGGTAAAAGTCACCAATACCAAAATAACCTACTGGAGTATATAACCTGAAAAAGCACTGACCTGTCAGGATGAACTTGTCTCTCAAAAACAAGCTGGGAAAGCAGCTGAGTTGGACTCTGCTGTAAGAGTATAAATGGGTTTCCCACTTTCACTTCTGCAGATACATCTTAGGGAAAAAAACACCAGAATATTTATTATAATATAAACACATTAGTTGAATACACTAACCAACTTTTATTTTAGGAATATAAATTTTAAGGCCCTGAGTCTAAATCTCTTTGACTAAGTTCACAGAGTTCTAAATTCACATTAGAATAGTAAAATCCAGAGTAAATTGCAAGGCATTTGTGATTACAATATGCCTCTCAATTTTGGCAATATTATGTCGGATGTATAACCAAAACAGGTAGAGATTCTTCATCCTTTATGCAAGATCTACGTTCAAACAGTTTAGCAACTCTACTTCAAAAATTTTCAACAAAATATGTACTTGTAGTGAGAAGTAGAAAACATGCAGAATTATTTCCTGATGAGTCTCTGGATGTAGACTGGTGAGTCCATGCTCATTCAAGTCAGTCAGCAAGGGCAGAGGGAACTCACAGGCGTACAGGTACTTTTACAAAGGAGTGAAATCCTGGCCACTACTGCTGGAAAGCATTTGTGTCCACTACTGAGTTACATCAAGTAACTTTGGACACATTTTCCTAAGTTGACCTTTTCCTTTCATCTTCTAACACAACAACATTTCCCCCAAACTCACCCAGCCCTTGAATATTTTTGTGCAATTTTTGGCTTTGGCAGTTACCCAGTGAGGACTAAATCATGTCCATACAGAAGCTACAGCTGGCATGGCAGTGACCTGAGCTGAACCAGCATGTCTGCAAACAGATCTCTGCTCTTTTTTTTTTATCCTCTTGAGAAGGTACTCCCTGAAATCAGTACTGTGGGATTTTACATTACTGCAGCTCAATTAGTGTCAACTTGAAAACATGGATAAGTGTCGTGGACATCTTTTCATGAAAAATCCTTTCTTTAGGAGTTTTCCTCCTGAGAAGCTGAGAGGCCTCAGGAACAAAATGTAAACAATGGTTATCTGCTGCTGTGGAATGCAACAGGTAGAGCTTTGATTGGCCCATCTTGGATGTTTATAATTAATGGCCAAACACAGCCCAGCTAGCTCGGAGAGAGAGTCCGAGACAGCTGCCTTTGTTATCATTCTTTTCTTTTCTATTCTTAGCCTAGACTTCTGATGAAACTTTTTCTTCTATTCTTTTAATATAGTTTTAATGTAATATATATAATAAAATAATAAATCAAGCCTTCTGAACATTGAGTCAGATCTCTGTTTCTTCCCTCAACATAAGACCCCTGTGAACACTGTCACAGATAAGCAGTTTTACTCTGAGCACAGTGAATTGTTCTGCTGTTCTGACAGCTTTATGTGCTGATGGCACATTCCCTTTCATGGACCATCACATGCTGATTCTATAAAAAAATTCTGCCTGGTTACCTCTGCATGGTCTTCTACACACTCTTTTCTTACCCTTGTGGAGCAGCAGAGTGCCTGCTGCCTCTAAGGGAGCTTTAAGTTACACAGCATGCTGATCTACTGGATGTAAAAATCAATCTCGCCTTACAGGGGCAGTGCTAAGAACTTTTGGATTTCAAGGGCTGCTGGTTTTGTCTTTACTCTAAGTGGAGTGCAGAGTCTGGGTCAGTAGTTAGCATTTCTGTTCTCATTTTCCCACTGACATCAACTATTTCCATGTGAGCTGTGGGTGGCATAGGTGTTATGAAATAAAAGGAAAAAATAAGTAACAATCAGTTGAAATCAAAAGCACACGTAGTAGGTACATTTGGCAAGGAACTGTTTCTGCACAATTACTTTCCAGAATTTGGCCAGCCTACACAGTGTGAGTATCTCCACCTAGGCTCAGACTTGCCAGCAGAAAGCCCTTACCTAGCTCTGCATTCAAGCTCCGCAACACCACAGCAGCCAGAGTAGTGATGTAGTCAAGGAAGGCCTTCACAAAGTTTGTCTGTGTGTTGCTCTCCCGCACGCTTTGGCTGTGCTGGTCAAGAGTTCTCAGCAGGAGCTGTGTTTGGTTCCAAACCAGGTGCTTCTCCAGCTCCACGGGTTTGAGAGAGCCCTGCTCCACCAAGGTGCCAAGCAGGCTCCCTTTAGAGTCTGGTTGAAGAAAACAGACAAAATTCAATGGTGAAATGTCAAGAAGAAAGGAGGCAGGGGGGTGGGGGAGAAAGAGAGAGAAATGCTTTAGCTTTATTTCCTCTCCACAATTATTGATCTCAGTATAAGCATTATAATTTAATAATTTCCCTTGCTCCCTGAAAGCAAGGGACATTTTTACTGTGAGCATTATAATTCAATTGAAAACAAGAGACATTTTCACAGCAGAATAAAACTATAGTACATCTAAATTGATAACCACGGCTCTGAGAAATTAGAACTATATTAAGGCAGACCTAAAATATATCTAGTTCGTGCCATTAATTCTAAAACACAGGTGCTGACCAATCCTTGAGCTCCATAACATTTAACTCTCAGAGCTCTCCTAAATTTTTGCTCATTAAATATTTTAAGAACACCAAAAAGCCATTTAGAAATTTGGTGACTAGAAGAGAAACACCAGTACTATATAATGAAGAGAGCTGTAAGAAAAAGCAGCTGTGGAAAAGATGAGATGTTTTATGACAGTCCTATGAAAATTGCAAGGTATTATGATATTACAAAGGTTTTGAAGGTTTATCTCCATTTTGTTACTTAAAAAGAAAAAAAAAATAAAAAAGCAAGAGTAAGAATACACCAAATTATCTATAAGGTGCCGCTTTAAAATATACTTAAAGAATTCCTTGCTAGGACTGCAAAGAAACAGAACAAATAATGACTCTGACAAATTCAGAATTTTAGTTGTGAAAACAAATATAGGAATTACAGCTAAATTTTACCCTTTGCATTTATGATTTTTAAAATATATATTTGTGCATATGTCAAAGAGCATTACTACTGGATTTATAGCTGCCTGGAAAGGCCAAAGCAAAAATTTTGACCTATACATCAATCGGTCTTTATGTTCACAAAAATAACTCACCCACAGAACGTTCAACACATGTCAGTGCTTTTAGGATATGATCCAAGTTTTGTGATAAAACAATTTCATTAGTAATACTTTCTTCAGTCAAGGCCGGGTAGCAAGCTTGCAGAAGGTCTACAATACTGCATCGAAAATGGCTCCCTATTTTCTCATCAGACACCTCTACAAAGAGGGAGAAAAAAACAACAACTGTAACAAAGACACACGTATTCTTTTGCATAGAAGGCCCACAAAACCAGAAGTGTATGATGATATAAAAAACCAGACCATTTCAGATTATACAGAACTGAGCTCAGGTCACATCCCCCTTGCCTTTTCTGTTATAAATACTAAACCAAAACATGGAAAGCTCAAATTTACACTGCAACAGAAGACAAGAATTTGATTTAAGCACATTTCAACAGAAAGCCTTATCAGCAAAGCACACTACCTGGTCTGGATTGACCTTGTGATGTGCAGGAATAGTTGAGAATTTTACTTATTTGCTGGAGAACTGCTGGAAAACCCTTGACACCTTCAGAGTGCAGTAGAAAAAAGTCAGGTCGGTGGCCTGGAACAGTCATCGTGCAAAGGGAGACAAAATCAAAGTTAGGAGTGGAAAAAAGAGATGCTAACATGAAAGTACAAAATGAGATTTAATTAAGGCTTGGGTGTTAGCACAAACAACACAGCACAGAGAGGCATTTTCTGTTCCCAGGCCCATGCTGGTAAACAAAAAAATCAAAAGCCTACCCCGAGTTTCAAGGCTGTTGTAGAGCCTCCTTTCTGCTGTCTCCAGAAGCTGTTTGCATGTCTTCCAGAGACGGCACTGAGTACAAGCTAGGTCAAATGCTGCCATTGCTGAAGGACTGAGGTCCTCAAGGACTTCTCGCAGAGGATCAGTATGCTCCAGCTGGATGTTTCTGACCCAGAAGTTTTCTTGAAGAGCAGGAGCAAGACTTCCAGAAGTTGCAAGCAATTTATCAGTAACATCCGAGATGGAATAAAATACCATACCTACACGTGTCATCAAAAACACACAAACACTGGTTAACAGCATAATTAGATCAGATCCTGTAATGGGTTAACTATTTTTTAATCCTTATAGAAAATAATTCCATATGTGGCCTGCTTCATGGACCAATCAATTACTGTAGAATGGATGCAGCTAATCGAGCATCAACAGCAAATTTTCAGCATTTATAGTCTCTTTCTAACTGAGAGGACCACCACTTACCCTTCTGAACAAACACTACACTCATTCTGACATTATCCGAGTTGCTTTTTTCTTCCTTTTTTACTTCTCCCCAACCCTTTGTGAGAAGTCAAAAAGCCCAGTCCTTACCAGCTGCTGCTGCATTGCCAATAGCTTGCAGTGTTGAACGGCCACTGCCAGATTTCCTGATGCCTCCAGTGCCATCAGATGCTTGATTCTCAATATTGTGCTCCACTCTCGCCATTTCTCGTACAGCCTCTTGGTAACGCTCCATGAAAACCAACTCACCATAGCAAGGGGAAGCCTCCAGATTAAACATCAAAGCAACCTTTCAAAAGTAACAACAGATGTAATTAAATAGATGTACAACAACAGATGTAATCAAATGAAGTTTTCAAAGGTCAAGGAGCTTGGGGGGGAGTGGGGGGCTTTAGAGGAGACAAAGGAATAAAACAAATACTTTAACTGAAAAACATCTCCACAGACACAACAGGCTGAAATGGTGTGGTTTTCTCCTAAAGAGTTTTAAGTGCCTGGAAAAAAAGACCCTCAGAGATGTTTTTCAATTATTATTATAAAGCTTACCTATTATTTGTTGCAGGATTAGGGCTGAATTAATTTTCCTAACCCACACCTTTCAGAATGACTCTCCACAATTTCAATACACTATGTAATGAGAGACATTATCAAGTTTGCCTCCAAAACAGACTATTTCAAATAAATTTTATTCAGCAAGGAATACCTTCTCAAAATTTAAACTCAAAGTAGCTAGGCATAGCTGTGCATGAAACCAGCAACCAAAATCAACCAACCAACTAAGAAACCAACAACAGAATACAAACCAAGCTTGAATGCTTTATCACTGGTGATACTGAAAATCAAGGCACCAAAGCAAAACAAAATGCTCCTTTGGCCCTGTAAGTAGGGAGAAGATGAAGTGGCATGCCTGCAGTAAAACAGAACTAATTGGCTGAGTAGTAACCTGATGCTAATGCAATGTTTAAGTGACATGAACTGTTCCAGTATGGCTACCCAAAACTCAGCCAGGTCACAATTTTGACAGAAGATTCACCCATTGATGCACCTCAAGGTATTTTTTCAGAGCATCAGCTCAAAAGCCACACAGAGAAAGGTATGCACAGCTGTGAGGGAGCAAAGAATCACAAATATGCGGACTGTCAATCTGCAAGTCTTTCTGCCTGTTTTCAATACTACAAATTTAGTCTCAAAACATACCTCCCTCAAATGAAAATAATCACTGCTCTGGGTAAGGAACACCTTTGCATGTTTCTACCAGGGTTACAAGTGGAAGAGTGCCACGGTTTTGAAAAACGGATTAAATAAAGCAGTTCAAATAAAGCTGAGTCCTCATGAGACTTCACATGATCTCTCTATTCTTCAGTCAGTTCAAACACTATGCTTGACTAGCTCTCATCAAACATTTGCATGCTTTGAGAACCCAGGTGTAGAGAAAACATTTTCACATAACAAGGCAGAAGGCAGAAAAACCTTGCAATGGGATGTTGGTTTGGAATATCTTTGTTCCTTCCACTTGCTTCTACTTCTGAAGTGTTTCTTTCACTTGGAAGGCCTATGTTTGCTAAACGCAGAAGAAGCAGCAATTTAATTCAAAAACTGAAATACATGCACCTTATTTACCTGGTGGGCTTCCACAAAGTTCCCTCTCAAAACACAAGAAACTAACAGTGATTCTGGTGGGGAAAGCATCATAGGAATGAGGGAGTTCTGCTGACGTGGTCTTGCCCTGCTTTCCAAATCGCTCAAGCCAGACACACTACTGGCACTTCCCTCTGCAAGACACAATTCATCAGTATACTATTAGGGAAAACACATTTCACCAAGTAACAGCCACCTAGCAGATAACAGCATTTCACATATTTAACACAAAAATATAGGACCAGAGTTGCAAGCAAGTTTTAGGGTAAAGAAGTCAACATAAACATTTTTAACATAAAATGTTAAAAATTCTCATAACATTTCACTATTTGGTCAGAATTTGGATCTCATCCCTGTGTAACACTTTTCAGGAGCTACACAATGTGCACACAGGCACTGGTTCAGTATGGACAAAGGCAGAAGTCTAAAGCATCTGACCTATTAGATCATTCCAGCATGCCTAAGCTGTCTTAGCTTACATGACTATCAGTTCATTAGCTGTTTTTATGGTTTGCAGACCACTATATTGCTTGCATACTGTTTCCTGCAAGCCAAAGATACCAAGAAAAATCTAATTCTCTTATTCCAGACAAAGATACATGTTACTCTGACTACCAAAGGGTGATCCAAAAATAGGACCTCTGAGAAGCGAAAAGACAGAATTCTGTCCTGCACACAGCAGTAATTCACATTAACTACTCAAGCAAATTCTTCATCGTGCACATTGAAAAGACAAAGAAATACTACTTTTGTGACTTGTTACCTGAGGTACTGGTGCTTAGCTCGCTACTTGTGCTTTCTAATGATGGACTGGATGCTCCCTCTTTCCCATCTAAAATGGAGAAAATCAAAATCAGCACATTAAATGCACTTTTATTAAAACTTACTGCCAATAACAGATTAAGCAACCTCAAGAGATCTTCAAGAGTATCTTGTAAATGAGCCACCACTGGCATCTATGATAAAGGCAAAAACTGCTGATTTGAAGAAAATGCTAGGCTTAGAGACTATGCTGGGTGGCCCATCAGTGACTCATGTCAGACACTTCCATATTTTGGAAAACGCCACTCCAACACCAGACATGCTTTTCAAAGGCTAAATAGAAAAAAGGTGAGGAACACAGCTTTCTCCTAAGGTTGCCAATGTATGCCACAGACTCCTGTTAATTCACATCCTAGATAATACCACAACAGGAATGAAAATATACTGAACAGTCATAGGACATAGGGGAGAAAGGGAAAAAATAATATTGTAGCTCAAGTTCTCCCCTGCCCCAAATCAGACTTGATTGAAAGAATTTATTCTTCTTGGAAGGAAGTTATTTGTGCAGATGAGCTTTAGAAAACAATCCAAGTGGAACTGGACTGACACTTCAAACCACTAAGAAAACTAAAGGAAATAAATCTAGTTCTCTACTCCTAGGCCATGAAATGCAATTGCATTCAGCCATGAGCACATTTCAGAAGCGCCTTCTCCAAGACACTTTTTCAACCCACCTGTCTTGTACCTCCGATATCTACTTCGTTTCTTCAAACTGGAGCCCCTGATTAAAGAGGAATATCTCCTGGATGCTGCAAGCTGATGTTCTGTGAAATATTTAAACAAAAACATTACCAAGTAGCTTCATAGAGGGAGACTTGACAAACAGTTGAACACAAGCTTGGAAACTTGCAATATTTAAGGTCCAGACTGCAAAGTCTTTCTTGGGACATGGAGCTTACATAGTCTGACATACACAATAAGCTACACATGATACAAGACCAAACCTCATAGCAGCAAGGACAGCAAGTTATGGGCTATGGAGAAGGGTGAGAAACAGGTTCCTGAATGTGCTGTTCAAGCTACTTCAACAATCATCCAGAATAATACAACCTCCTCTGACACATTTTCCTAACATGTTTCCAGACTAGGCTAAATCAACACTGTCCATGAACAAGCTGAGACTATTTGCCTTGCACTGGATCCAACATCACCATGTCCCTTCATATCATTGCAGTGTGATTTGTGACAAAGGGGTGGGACAAAGGCAAACAGAAGCAGTGCATCCACAAAGGGGAGGGAAATGAGAAAATGACCCAAACTTTCTGATTAGAATAGAGATCACTTCTGTTGGAAAATGGTGCAAGCACCAGGTGTCTCCAGGTAGGTCACTCTCTCAGTATCTGCCAAAATGTGCTCCCTCAGTGAGATGCTCACGGGATTTAGCTTTGAAATCGCTGTCTGGATAGCTGTAACATATCAGAAAGTGCCAAATACAAAACCTACCTGCATTTCTGTTACTCATCACCACCTTGTATCGCCAGTGAGCTTCAGAAAGGTATTTGGAAAACTGTAACACGCGACTTCCAAAGGCATCTCTGCTTGCAGAAAGATTCAAGCACTCAACAAGCTCCAGCTCTTCACGAAGCACATTACTGGAGTCCCACGGGAGAGAACTCTGGATTTCTTCCAAGTGGTTGAGAAGCAATGTGAGGAAGGCCTCCATGGCCACATCATCCACTAAAAATCCAGTAACACCACTGGTGAAGTGTTTCAGATCCAGGCAGCTTGGCTTAGAGGTTTCACAGCTTTTGCCATCTAACACAGAGTCACAAAGATCTCGGGTATCTGTGTGAAGTGTTTGTGCAGCCAGCAGAGGCTTCTCTGATTTTTTTTCAGCCTCTGTTAGGTGTTGGGGGCTTTGCGTGGTGGAGGACCGCCGACTGTCACTGCCTTCTACGCTCAGAGTAGCGCACTTCTTGTCAAGGTCTTCATCCTCTGCATAGTCCTCAGGTAGAGGAGTGTCAGTATAGAGGTCATTATAGGAAATGAAAAGCAAGGAGAAAATATTCTCCAAAACCTCCAGGCGCAGAGGAACGGGAACACTCCTTAAGAACTGCTGACACTTTGCAATGTACTGAGGAAATACTGAAGAGTAATCTGTACAATTAAAAACAAAAATAAAGAACATTTATTCTACATTTTTCAGGGATTCCTTGCTCCAACTTGTGCTTTTTAAGAAAATCCCAGAAGGGGAATTAATCCAGTGGCTCAGACCCAGTCATTCCTCCAAAAACCAAGTAAATACATGTCCAACATTTTACATTTAGAAAGGTAGTGTGTGTCTCCTCCCCCTAAGCAATGCCCATTACGGCTCTGTTCAATGATGTGCAAATTCAGATTCCACCAATTCTAGCCATTAAATCAGTTTCAGCTCTGGGAAATCATAAACTCTTCTAAATTATCTGTCACTACAATCCTATATCTAGTATCACTTCCTTTTAGCACTGTATTTTTTGTACAATTGCCTTAAATGTTTTTAAACAAGGCTGGTAGCTTATTAATATCTATTATTACTAAAGAAATAGAAATATCTCAAAGAAATACCATTATACTTGCTTGAAAAGCATCCATAGCCACTGGATAAAATACCATATGTACACAAGGTGCAACATTATCCTCATACTAAGTGATAATTCAGAGCCCAACAACTGCATGGAGAAGCACACATTACTGAACCTGAGAAAGGAGGCCAATCACCTGCTGGTTCTCCAGAAGTTGCATCCTCAGGGACATCACCAAGAAGGCTGTGTACACAATCCTTGCACCTGGCATGCCTGTGTGAATTCACACAGAGAGCATAGATGGCATACTTCATGGCGCAGAACGCTCTGAAGAGGGCCAGGTTGCGCTGCTGACTCAGGGTGTTAGGGAGCGTGGCTGCTGTGCAGTGAAATCAGGGTGGTGAGGGGGTAGGAGGTAAACAAGAAAACAAGTTAATTTTCTCCTGAAGTTCCTGCACAGCAATAGTTATCCAGTCTTTCTTCCCCAGTGCTGTTTTTGTCTCAGCTTTGATCTATCTCACCGTTACTTTTGGAAAAAAAGCCCAAACAACACAACCCACAACAGATGGGCACAGAAAAGTCAGGTCTGGATCCCCTTCTAAAAATGAAATTTTCTGTGAACTTGTGTAGCAGGACCTGACTACAGCACAGAATGACCAAAATCCCTCACAATGACTCTCATTAGCAGTGTGTGGTTAAGCTGTACTGCTGCATTTACAACAGAGGGGCAAATCCTGCTTCATTTCAGCATCTTAGAATTCTGTGTTATAGTACACAGTAGATGAGTAGGGAAACAATGTAGACAGGTTATGACTGTAGTAAGAATAGATTCTTACTTCTTCAGATTTATACTAATAAATAGATATTATGGTTGATTCACAGTGGCTGACACAATAGATCAAACACAATCTGCAACTGACTAAAGAAGAAGTCAATCCCACAGTTTCCTTCACACATTTATGATAAATGTAAACTAGAGCAGTACTGCAGACACTTCTCTTCCCCTTTGGGTTTTTTCTGAGGGAAGATACCACGTGCCAAGACATCCCTTCCGAGTACAAGAGAACAGGACAGTTTCAAATTGTACAAATCACATCATCATCCCCTTCACCCAGGAACACAACAGAGTGTCATATACTCTGTTATGCTGACAGTAGACGAATTATTCATCTACTGTAAAAAGGTTAAAAGAACCCCACAACAAAGAAAGAAAAAAAAGCCCTGACAACCACACACAGTGTTAAATTAGTGCTTGGAATCCACTGTCCTGTATTCTCATACAAGTAATGAATTGTGTCTCTACCTGCTGTCAAGCAGGAAAAGCATTTGTCAAGTTATCTTTTTTTAACAAAGCATAGGTGCAAAGCACGATGTACTGACAATGTCCACATCCAAATTCTGTAACTGAACAGAACTACCTAACCTAAAAACTATTTCAGCACTGTCCTCCACAAAGTTTGAGCACAATTGCAAAGAAAAGCACTAGTATAAACTTTTCTGAACTACAGAACAGCCAAAGCAAAAGGACTGAGAGCACAAACAGCTGGAAACAGTTATTCCCTATCACTGCCATTCTAAACAGTGACAGTAATGGAAAATGAAATGTACAGAGCAGATGGAACTGAGGAGACATCCACATCTGAATCCTCTGAAGAACCCACATGGCCACTAAAATTCTACTGTTGCCCAGAAGCTCTACACTAATATGTAAATACCCAAATACCTCCCAATATCACTGCCTTAAGAGGACTTCAGGCAGGTAAAGCTAGAGATTTGATAAATACAATACTCTGGAAAAGAGAAATAGTTAGCTGGAGATACTGTAACAGATACTGGTAATCAAAAGTAAGTTTAATACACTTTTGCCTCACATGTGAAAAATCTTGGATGCAGTGAGTTGAGTCTGTGTCAGTGTTTGTACCTAAACCAATCCTCCTCCTTTACTGAGACTTTCCTTAAACCAATACTGAAGAACAATCCTTTAACTAATAGCACTGGCTTTCCTATGCCAGAAATACTAACACCTTCTTTTTGAATACTGTAACTCATGAGGAAATTGCTGTTCACCATGACTGATCAAAACCAATGTTTTGCACAGCCTGAACTCAACTGCTTGCCACCACCCTGGTTTCACTACTGCAGCTGACAGATACATACTAAAAAAGAAGGGGGAGAGGGGGAAGCATGTGGGGTGATGGGAGAAAAAGGCCTGTTAACATCATTATATCTGACAAAACCAAAGTTTATGACTCCTCTTCCCTTTACAGCTCAAAATAGAATTTTAAAGGAGATTCTATTAAGCTGTGTTTTTATAGAATGATCTGAATTCTGCAATAATTGCTGGATTGAAAAGAGAAGGAGGATTTGTCTTCCAATAATTATTTCTATAAATTATTGTGACATGAAAAAAAGAAGAGAAACTGCAGCTAGAGTTCTTTTGCTACAGTCATGCAGCTCCCAGAAGATATGGGACTGCCTCTTCCTGCTTTTGAAAGGCTTTGACAGAATTTAAGCAGAAAATAATTCAAATGTAAGAACTGTTTAAAAAAACCCACAATACCAGCAACAACAAAACAATTGCAGAAAGCAGGACATTGAAAATAAAGATCTATATAGAGTTTCAATTCCTACATATTTTAAGATTATTCAAGACAAGTGTCATGATAATTTTAACACCAAAACCTGTAGTAGTAGGAATAGAAATCAACATCACAACAACATGATATGGAAGGAGGGAAACCTGCTTCCCACTAGGTAATCTGGAAAAATCTGTGCAAGATCCATCACTGAGAGCTCTCCATGCAACACAGGTTGCAATTACACATGTCCAAATTCACAAACATAAAAGAAATATTTAGAAAACAAATTCTGCAGCTTCTTAGGTTCTAGTGCACGCAGGAAAATGGAGCTTAATAATCATTATTAAGAGGACCCATCAGAAAACAGCTTTAAAATTGCAGCAGCTGAACCTGGACACAGGATGCAATCAAAGGTGTGACCAAAGACAGTCACTTGTAAGTGATCTGATGTGTTTAGCTGTTGCAGGTATTTTAGGCACCCGACTGGAACATGAGAGAAGTGAAGCAGGAGCAATGTACACACAGGCTGTAGCTAAGTCTCACTAATTTAAATACTAAATTTAAATTTGGTAACAGTTAATACCAGAATTTTAAAAACCCACTTTTTATCTCTTTCAAAAATTAAGATGTTATAGTACAAGATATAGTCAATTTCATCTGGTTTTGCTCTTTGATTTTCAATTAAAGAGCAATGAAATACAAACTATACACCTCTTTTTCAAACTAAAGGTGTTACAAGTTACAATGAGCAGCAAGTATCATGAGCATGTGCCAAGTCTTGCTACCATCTTGAAAAAGCTCTTTCAGACATCTATCCTTGTGAGATCAAAGAGATCTCACAACTCCTTCTTGAAAGATAATTTACTCCCCAAAAGGTTTCTAAAATAGTTTCCACATGCTCTTCCACATGTTCTTCCACAAAACAGCTAGTAACTGGTGTCTTCCACAATTACAGAAGCAGGTCAAGAGAACAAATCCTGGCAGAAGTCCTGAACATACATATTCAAGAGATTGTGAGTTTTTTGTGTTCTCACAACCCTACACATTTACCCTGCATCTGCTGGTCTCTGGCAGGAACTTTTTGAAGAAGCTCAATAACATCATCTTCATTCAGTGCCAGAAGATTGGTGAGATGATGCAGAGAATACACTGCAGTGTGGCAATCCAGATTGTGCAAGTGTTGCAACAGAACCTTCCTTGGGACGGTAATACTACAAGAGAGAACAAAGAGATGACACAGATTTAATCTCAGCCATGTTTAAAGATGTAACTCCCACTCTAATTCTGATTGAACCAAACTACTGCAATTAAAAAGAGAAACAAAGAGTATAACTGCAACCCATGAGATATTTCAGGAGCTTGTATATACAGTCACTATTACATGATTAGCCAAGAAAATAACACCTTCTCTATTTGCATGTGTAAGCTGACTTAACAGGTAGATTTGGCAGCACAGTTTGAAAAAAGTCTTTCTGATCATTTTACCTATTTTGCTGCATGCACCATTCAAGAACTTCCACGTGAGTCCACAGCCCATCACAAAAATCTTTCAATACTGAATCATTGCACAGATCCTAAATGGAAAGACAAAAAACCAGAATCTCATTACAACAAATCCCCCAGCCAGACAGCAGAATCATTTCTCACACGTTTGTTTGCAAGACTTTACCAAGTAATAAATTTCAAATACAGAAAACTGCCAGATTTATTAAAGCCAGCAAAGGAGGGCTATTCTGACAGAACATAAAAGTCAGTCAGCCTCCTCTTGACACATCTACAGATCATAGAAAGGTGGCTACACCCCTGCTCAAGAAAAGCTTATAAAACACAAATTAATGCTCCTTAGTAACAGTCTAAAGGTAATCTCTAGAACTAATCATGTACTTGAAAGATGCCATACTAGGTAGCAGATGGTTATTCTCCTTTCCCACTTGCTTTCCTACTACAGATGACTGCCTGCTAAGAGTTTAACTTTGCAGAAGCTACGGGATAGATTTTTGGTGTATTACCAAGAGAGTAACTCCCTTAAGGCAATACCAGCTTAGGTCTGCACTGACCCAGCAGTACAAGGCTCCTCACCTCCCCACCTCTGACAGCTAAGCCAGCCAGCAGGCATCATCTAAGTGCAACTATACCTTCAGAGCCCCATTTCTTTTGCACAGATGAAGACTGTTCCCAAACAAGGTGGATCTTTCACTCACAGCTCTTGTCATTTATCATTTTGCTTTGAGAATGAGTATGGGGAATTTCCAAGCCACCCTGTTGCTAAACTTAGGCCTGAAGTAGTCACTACCCAGGATGACTCACTGACGGAAATTATATGAAAGAAAGATGCCCCAGCTCTTTTCAAAACTAATCAACAACCATTGCTGCCTTTTCTCTTTATGCTGCTCATGTTAACAGCAGAGGCTGTTTATGAGTTTATGCAAGAGAAACTTTCAGTCTCCTTTGCAGTCATGCTGTCTTCACAGCCAAGAAATCAGAAGAAAGGCAAGTGTCCCTACATAATGTTACCTGCGCACGACTGTAATATCTTAGCTTTTTCAATTCCATCTTGAGGAAGACTGACATTCTCACTGAAAACTCCCTGGTTTTACTTGTTTTTGCAAACAAATTGCATTACTTGGACTCAGACTGGGAGACTAGCACTTGCTTTCTGCTGATTTACCTGAGTTTTGTGTAGAGTCCATAGCAATGCTTTTGCTGATTCCAAGCTCTGACAATGAGTCCATCCTAACAACACCAGGAGGCGGCTAAGAGGGTTGAATTCCCTCCTCAACAAGCTCTTCAGGCCCGAGTAGTCTTCTCTTTTTAGTAAAGCTAATGCAGTCACCTAGAAAATAAAAGAAAGAAGTATTAATTTTTCCAAAATGTGGAGACCCATAATGCCTGGTAGACTATGTAAGGAAGTAGCCATTTCAGTATCAGCTTCACTAAAATAGTGAAGTTCTGCACCCAGAACTTCCCTAAACTTATATTGTCCAGGCCATCAGCATACTCATTAGTAAAGATGTCAGGAGGAAAAAAACCACCATTTTTCAAATGCTTACTGCAGAACCAATTCACATTCCACTCTATGCTATCTTTGCATTCCTTCTATTTATTACATTTCTGCCAAGGACATAATGTAAAAGACTTCTACAAGCACATTATGCAAAAGTTGAAACATGCTCAACCTTAAAACCTCACATTTTTAACAGTGACCACCTGCCTGTATTCTATTTCTTTTATCCATGTACCTACATAAAAACAATTAATTCATAGCAGACTGTTTGCACCACAAATTTTACCATGCAAACTGTTCTCAATGCCCCAAGTCTACCAGCATTAGAAAGCAACAAGTTCAAGGTCATGAGGTAAATCTTGCATCCAACAAAACTACAAGCAGAAAATGAGACTTAAACCCTGAAGATTTAATCTTCAACCTGCATGCAGATAAGCTTTTCCAAAAATCTCACCAGCAGTTTTATTGCACTGCTGGAAGTAGGGGAGTTATCACCATTACCTCCTTGCTCCTATTAGTCATCACCCCTGGCAAACATTATTTGAATACAAAATGCTTCTGTGCACCACTGAGATATGTTCAACACAGGGACTGACTTTAGCCTCCATTGGGTTTCCCTGTTAATGATTTTATGGCTGTACCAGAATCTGTTCCAGAAAGTGCTTGCTGCTGCTCAAGCAGTAGAAATAGGCTGTCTTCCAGGAAGGAGCTTCTTTGGGATCTGAGAACAACCTCATCACAGTTTGCTCTGTATCCAGCTGCTCAGATGAACCTAAAAACATCACAACAAGATTACCTTCCAGTAGAGAGGGGTACCTCTGAGAGAAGCATAATTGCTGTTATTTTAAACTGAGAAACACTCAGTATTTCCTCATTCACTAACCAGCTGTTACATGTTACTACTGGGTAACAGGAAGACCAAGCAAAGAAATTTGACAGAGGTCAGACAGAAAACCAGAAAAACTGTATTGACAATCATTAACATAGCAAAAGCCTGGTCAGCACGCAGGTTGTTTGCACCAGCTCAGGTCACACTGACTTTCTTTAGCCAAGCACACCCTTATCTCTGAGCTGCATGAATTCTCACTTGTGCTTGGGACACTGCACTACTCCGCAGGGCTTTAGCAGACTTGTCCAGCACTGGAACTTCTCAGATCTGTGCAAAGTGAGACCCAAACTACTCCCAATGAGAGTGAAGGTATGTGGATCTCCATTGCTCTTTCCCCATGAGGAAGCACTAACTCTAGTTACTATCAGAATTTCTAGAGTCTGCCACACCAGCCTGAGCTTCCCTTCAGCCATCCCTGAGCGAAAGGAGAAGTGAGGATAGAAACCCTGCTGACTTACACCATAGTGAACAGAGGTGAGCAAAAAAGGCAGGCATTCTAGCTTTTCCCTCCTTGCTACTTCACTGACAAGGCCATGGGCATCACTTGCCTTTCAGCTTCAGCTGAGATCCTCAAAGAATCACAGAATATGCTGAGCTGGAAGGGACCCATCAGGATGATTGAGTTACAGCTAAATGCACCAGTCAGGCAGACAGACAGAGGCTGTGAAGCCATGGTTGGTACAAAACCAACAGCTGGGCTCTGGCAAGTGAGCAGGTATCAAAGTGCATCTTCCCTCCTGCTGGGGTATCACCCTTCTTCACAGCTCCTTCCAGTTTCATAAGTTTTCTTTTTCAATATTAAGGGGTTTGAACATTTTGAGATTACTGAAGTGACTGAACTGCTACTGGCCAGAAATGGAACATACTCCAAACACAGATGACCCTGAGCTGGAGGTGAACAAATAAAAACTGTATATATATGGAGTATCAAACTTCAAGTTACAAGCAAGATTTTCATCAAGAGAAATGCTGAGCAGATTAAAATAGAACACAACAAGGTGTGGTAAAGGAAGTGATCACAAAACATAGCACAGACTGAAGAAATGTAGGGGAGAGAACCAGTCTTGACTACTTGTCTGTTTAATACCTTAACAGTTTTGGTAAACAGGTGATTAGTACAAAGCAAAAAGTGAAACAAACCTTTTTGTATTGATTTTGACAACAAAAACTTTTCTCTTGTTCTTTCTGTGACAACATTGCTATAGAGGCTTAGCAGGCCATGGCTCTGTTTCCTCAACATACAGTTTAGTAGCTTCTCTTCCCTCAGAGGGCTCCCCTCAGCCCAGCATACATCCAAGAGCTCCCTGAATAGGTGCTTTATTTCATCTGCTTGATGCTCCACCTCAAAAGTCACTATACTGAGAGCAGCATAAATTGTATCTACTAGTTCTCTTTGATCTAGCTCAGCTGAAAGCTCAGAGCTGCTCTGAAGCCTCTGCAGAGATTTCAAGGAGTCACAAAGGAACTCGACAAAGATGTTTTTCAGAGAGTGATACTGCTGGAGTGAGGAGCAGGGTGTGCTTTGCTCCCCCTGGAAGAACTCCAGCAGGGCTTTTGCCCTCTGGGGAGCCCGCAGCAAAAGCTTCCGGAGAGCTGAAACAACATCCAAACTGAATTTGTGAGAACAGTCATCTCTTCTTTTGCTCTCTGTGATGGGCTTGTTCTGTGCGCACTCAAATGCTTCAAACAGTTCCTGGTAGGAAAATAATAAAAGAGTAAGCCTTTTAGACTACATTAATATACGAAATTAATTATTTTAAAAAATAGAAGAAACTTGAAAGCAAGCAGATAAATCAATTTGGAAACACCATACTACTAAAGAAATCCACTAATAACGGTTCACTTTGTCCAATATCTTTCCTAGAAGAGTGGATATGCCTCAATATGTAACAAAATACAAAGAATCCTGTAAAACACAAGTACACTATAAAGACCACATACAAGCAAGGAACCACAGCAGTGCCTAGGGGATGGCTGAAGCACTGCCATACTCTACCTCTAAGCAATATCCTAATGTAACTGTATCTTGATAGTTCTTTAAGAGCATAATGATGTGTGGGGTTTTTTTCTCCTACTTTTCCAGATTTGTACCATCTATCTACCAACTACATTGTCCTCATCAATTTTTAAAATCTGATTAAAACTGACCAAAAGATTCAGAAGCAATCTCATAGACTTAAGCAACAATAATTTTTCTACCTATCAGAAGCAAACCTACAATTTCAGAACTGGCAAGGGGAAAACAAACAAACAAAAACACCCAATTAACCCACCCAATAAGAGTTGGGAAGATGAGGGACAAGCCAGTAAAATAGCACTCAAGAAGTACTTTTGGCATTCCTAGAATTATGTGAGTGCTGTCCTTGCCTCAAAGAGACACCTCAGAGATTACATAGGGGAGAGGTGGATGGAGTGCACAAAGAATGAGAACAGAAAACAAGACCACAATACCTTTTTTTAATATTATTTGCTGGATCAAAATGTAACTCTACCTACCAACATGCCTCTGACAGAAATTGTGACAAAGATATGAGATTGTTGAATCTCATGTTTCTATGCAACACTGGTGGATAGTGCAGACAATGGTGGAATCATTCATGACCTCAGAGGTGAGATGGCAACATGAACAGACTTCATTATTCATTAACTGACTTCAAAGAGATTTATTTTAATCAACATTCAAGTATACTTCGCTTGGTTTCATCCTGTAATTGCTAATTCTGTATCCTTAGTGAAATACTGAACAACTTTTGCTAAGCTGAAATAGCCCCTGAATATAGTAAGTTCATTTTCCTCTTAAAATATAGACAAACCAAAAAAGAGTATCTTAAAGGAGTTACAATCTGTAGAACTAGAAGCAATACCTTATGACATTTCACACACCACATCAGATCCAAAGCTGTTGTAACCAACATCGAATTAGGACAGTTCTACAGATAGCAACTTTGCTGATATTCTGCTCTATACTTGCTTTTGATATAAATCCATCTTTGCACATTTCCACATACTTCTCAAATAAATCAGCCTGCATATTTTAATTAATAATAGAAAGTGGATCCTGGACCTCAGAACATGTCATAACAATCCCTAGGCAACGTCAGCAGTGATAGCAGAGCATCCAAAAACTTCCAGAAGGGGGAAAAGGGGTGCACAGGGGATGAAAATTAAGATCCCCAAAGAAAGAAAAAGAAAACACACATACATTTAAAATGTGCTTACTGACTACAGTTTATTTGGGCTCTCAGTGGGTTGTAGGTTTATTACAGGTGTCTGTGGACTGAAGGCTGTGGCAAGCAGCTGCAGTCAGGACTGATGTGTGTTAAAAAAGGCACGTAGAAAAACCTGTTCCTTGCCTGCCTGCAGCCTCCACTCTAGCCAGAGAAATCACTGGCAGGCACAGATTAACTTCACAAAGGAATCTGAATTACACTCTCTCTCAGTTGCCTAGAAGATTAATAACACATTAACATCTCAGGCAGTTAGCAGGAAACATTAACTTCGATCTGATGAAGCTGGGCATACTGCAGAACAAGAAGAAATAGGACACAGAAGCAGCTCACCTTTAGGACTTCCTCAGAGACATCTTTCTGCAGCTCTTCCAAGAACAACAAAAATTCAGTTTCTTTCCGAAGAGCAACTGGAACAGTTTTCTGAAACCATATAAGAATGGGAAATGTATTAGTCATAAAACTTCTATTTACATTAGCATATAAACATAATCATAACATAATCATAATTAACACTTTGAGGCAGACTGAAACATCTCTCTGAAGTAATCTAGTCCTCAATTAAAGGCTATTCCAGTTAGGTTCTGCTCTCACACCAGTTGATTTTATTTATCCACACATTTGGGAACAGATCTCATCAAGAATCACAAAACCATCATATCCTCAGAATGGAAAGAAAAAATGCAAGTCCAAGTAGTGCCAAGGACAAATTACTTTTTTAAAAAAGTATGCACATCCCTCAGAATTGTCTGATGCTTCAGCCATTTAATCTTTACTGTAAGAGAGGTGCTGCACAAATGCAGAAGTTGATGCACTCCTGATTTTCATTTACATGAATGTGAAAAGCTAAAATGTTAACTTTGAATATCTTTTTAAAAAACTGCTAGTTTTTCTTCAGTGTGAATATTACAGTTCTTTCTTGATAAATTTGTTAAATGCAAAAGCAGTGCACGTCTCCAGATACCTTAAGAACTTAATTCCATGAAACATGGGAAAGCCTACATTTAAACAAGCAACTAGGGGGTCATTCTGGACTTGGAAGTCAGAGCTATAAAGTGCATTTAGAATCATGAAGATGTTTCTGTACCTGATTCATGGCAAGCCATTTTTCCAGCACAAGAAGCCAAAGCCATGCAGCTCTCGATGGGCTAGAATTCTGTCCACATCTACAAAAGCAAGGGGCATACACAGGGGATTATACAAGCTTGTCTCCATATCCAAGATCCACAAAAACACCGTCAGAGATCATTTTGATTTTGTATCTCTTTGAGTGAGATAAAAACAAAGACAAGTAAGTAGCCAAAGAAAAAGGAAAACAATGCAGAGAAACCAGAATGTTGGTGTTCCTGCACATCAACTCAGTGACTTCTGCTGTGCAAAAAACTGCTTTTAGATACACCAAATACTACTAGCATAGTTCCTCAAAACAAAGAATCTAGTTCTGGTCCAAAGTTCAGTCTGTACTGCTCTCTTTGAGCACTTCAGCAGATTTCGTTGAAATGTGACCACTTGCCAAACACTGCTATTTCCTGTTCTGTCTATTTCTACCAAAAAAATGAAGCCAAATTTTAGGCCACAGCACCCAAATGCAGCTCTATATCCAAATTAAAAATGAAGCAATTAAACTAATTAAACAAAGAGTCCTTCTAATTTCCATCAGCATTTCACATCCTCCAGTACTTCAACATTCCAAAGCCTACACAGTTGGGAACATATTCAGTACTGTCAAAGGGACCAGGAAAAGGAGAAAGCACAATATTGTTTCCTGTCCTTTAAAAATCTCGGCACTATTAACTAAAGCCTTTAAAAGTGATAGCCTATCTATTAAAGATCAAAAGATTGAAAATTCCTATGTCTCAGTGGTTGTTGGCAATATTCATCTAACCACGAGCACACCTTCCTCCAGACTCCTTCAGCTGCTGTCAGTGCAAATTGTCTCTCAGAACCCTTACTGAAATATTATACAAACTTTAATGTGAAGAAATAGGATCATCTGATTAGACAGGGGGATTACCAGTGTTCCCTGAATCGATAAAAAGTCACCTTTCATATACACCTAACTGAAAAAATAAAAAGTAAGAGATAAAAAGTAACTGGGATTGAGTAAAATGGACGCCATTCCAAAATACAGTGTGAGAGAAACAAGAAATCAACAGCATAATTTGAACTTCTGGGAATTGCAGTTTTAGAAATCAGGAGATTTTTCATGAGTTGGAAACAAGATAACCTTTTAAATAACTTCACCACTGATCTTGGTGGTTCCATTTCTAAACTAACTGAAGCTCAGCGTCAAAGAAACGTAATTTCAAGAGATGGTCCCTTTCCCTCGGTAAAATCTAACTAAATCAGTTCTGAAATGCTTCCAAGTAGTTTTAAGCTTGTATCAATCACCATATCAGCTACGTAAATGAACACAACTCGTTATCCCGGTGGGATGGGCAGCCTGCTAAGTTCTTGGTCAGTGATAAGACATCAAAGCTCAGACAACAGCATCACAAGACACCTCAGCACTGAAGTGCGACTTCCCTGATTCTACCTGTCTCCCACAGCCAACACTAAGCCAATTGCTCCTCCCCATTTCACGCTCAAGTCCACGGAACCAGAGCAGTACCTCACCTACCTTACAGCCACGGGACAGGCTACCAGAGCCTGAAGAATCGCCTCCACCTTCGCGGGGCCGTCCCCGTGCCACCGGCTCAGCTGGGGCACGCAGGCCTGGGCAAGCTCCCAGTGCCCGCGCCGTACGCATTCACAGAAAAACCCGAAAAGACGCTGCAGAGAATCCGCCTCTTCGTTCCCAAAAGAATGCATCTTCCCGGGACGACGGGATGACCCGGGCCGGGGTGACACACACGAGGGCGATGCCGCGCTCCCTGGCGGGGCACGGCACGGCGCGGCCCCGGCGGCGCTCGGCTCTACGGCACCGCCCCGGCACCGCCGCCCCTCCGCGCCGCCATCTTGGGCGCCGCCTCAGCTGACCGCGCCGCCGGCCGGGCACGCGGGCAAGGCGCCCGCCCATTGGCCGAGCCGGGGCGGAATGTAAATAAACCGCCATGTTTGGTTGGGGCGCCTGACGCCGCCGAGAGAGCCCGGGCAGGGCACGCCCCGCCCCCAGTAACCACGACCAGGCTCCGCCCCCACCTGCCGGCTCCGCCCCTTGTTGGTGCCTCGCGAGGCTTTGATTGGCTCTCGCCAGAAGCTCCGCCCCCGTGCGGACGCCGGGGTCCGTGAGGGGGCGGGGGGTGGCTCAGGGTTGGTGCGGGCGGCTGTGGGTGCGGGTTTAATCGTAAATACACCCACACACAGCCGCGGAGATGCATGTACGCGTGTGTGTGGGAGTATAGGTACTCCCTGTACAGCTGTAGGACACTGTACATACACTTCACTCTGGTACACATGTACATACATACATATATATATATATATATATATATATATATATACACACACACACCCCTCTACATATATACAAATATATATGTACGCATCTACACTGTATACAGTATATATAGGTACATACATGAGGTATACAGACCTACATGTAGGTGTATGTATAAGGCTGTAAATTGTATATAACGACATATATATGTATATATACATGTGTGGTTATGCATTTGAGAGAGGAGAGTGTCGGTACCAATAAATAAATGAACTGGGGTTTGAATGTATTACATATACAAGTATGCATATGTAGAACAGAGTATCGTACGGGTAGGTTGTGCCCGCTGGCCCGGAATGTTCACCACTCGTATGCGATGTGCAGGCACAGCTCCCCCTGGCCTCGCACGACGCCATTTGCGAGCCTGCCCCTCACGGGACCGGCCGCAGCGGGGGTGACTCAGCTGCTGGGCTGGGTGGCGTCCAGGCAGTGTTTGCCAGAGATAAGACCCCCCCTCAACATCCTCCCTTTATTCCGGGCTTTTTGTTTGCTTTTGTCCTGACACGCAAAACAAAAACTCCTCCGGGGACTGCAGCGGCGAGGCAAGTGTAGGAGGGAGAGCGGTGATGACAGAGGAGAGGTGTGCCAAAGTAAGTGACCAAGTCAGTCCCCAGGGCTCCTGGATGGAAAATACGGGATGGGAGCTGTGCCCATGTGCATTTGCTGGGACCCACCCATAAACTCTGCAAGAAGCTTGCAGGAGTTTCTACCATTGCTTCCTACATCTTCCTGAGAGTTTCTCACCTGTACAGTTGACTAGGTGTCCACACATAAATTCAGAGGTGGCAGTCACACCTCCGAATTTTCTCCAGCCACGCTGGATGAGCTGTAATTCTTGAGACCATGTGGTTGTCATCTGTTCTGTTCAGTTCTGATACCCTGTGCCTTTAGTGATGGTACTTACTATGGTGAACCTCTGCACAAGCAATTTTGCTATGCGCACTTTCAGTTTGGGGTAGTATTTTGTATCTTGTCTCCAGGCAAGGAAGAAGCTTTAGTGGGACATGAGACCTCTATGAGCATGAACTTCATTTATCCTGAGATCTTTGATGGTTATTACCTGCTTTCTAATTGCTTTATCCAGTTTAAAGTATCTCCCTGCAGTCAGATTCTTTACTTGACAAGCAGTTTCCTTATGTAAGACATGTCAAGTGCTTGATGCATTTCTTTTGTTACAAAGTTCAAAACATATTTGGTGGAGTCACCTGTGCAATCCTGCAAGTGTAAATTTACATAATTAACAATTAGTAGTACTGCTGTCATTTTTGAAGGTAAATTTTAAAACTATTCTTCCAATATTGACCTTGTTAGGAATTAAAGGTTTGTTAATATATCTGTGAAGCTCTAAAGGTAGCTGGATGGGAATATCTAAGTGGGAAAATAAATTGTACAAGGTCATCTTAGCAGAAGACACAACTAGAATAATAAAATTAGAAAACGAGGTACAGGAAAAACAATTTTTTATCTTGAATTTGTATGCAAATATTGTGCAGGTCTTCTAGCAAAACTGCCTGAATTTTTACCTTGGAACACTGGAACGATAAAGCTCTTTTTATCTCAAACAGGGTCTGTTGCGCCTTGCCTTGGAATATTATCATTGTTATGCAAGCTGCTAATAACCTTTAGTGGTTTATAGCAGCTTCTTTCTAAGTGAATCTGCATGGGGAGTGATTACATGCTGCACTGTAGTATTCTGACATTTGCATTTTAAAGCCATTTCTGAAAATGAAGCCTCAAAACATCCCTATCAATTGTTTCCAAGGTCTCTCTCTTTAATATTTCCATGTCAGCTATGGCCTGTGTTAATTCCTCTTCTGACCATCAAAGCTGTTAGAGAATTACTTGGGAAAAGCAAATGTAGCTCAGATCTTTGGGTGCAGCTTGCAACTACAGGTCTCTGTGAACAAAAGCAGATCCACCAAGAAGCCTTTTTTTGCCTCGGGAAAAGTGTGACTTTTCAAAGTGACTGCCACAAAAGGACCGGGATTGCCTGTGGGGATGTGGTCAACATGCAGTGGCAGGGCAGAATCTACACTGCTTTTACAGTGGGGGACAGAGCCTGCCTGGCCTGGTGTAAGGCCTAATGGAGCCAAGTCAGCCCACCAAAATCTGGTAGCAAATTTGAGGTGGCAGGACAGAGGAGGTTCAAGCAGAGTCTGCACCACACATCATGCTGCCACAAAGCTTCTCATCTGCTGAGCAACTGGAATGCTGTTACCCGATTTATTGTGTCGTCAGAGTGCAAGAAGTACTTTGAGATGGAAATACTTTTGAGTTCTTCTGTACATATAAAAATAAACCCAAGTTATATCAGGTGATCAAAGCAGCTGTTAAAGCTGGTTTACCCAAAGAATGACCCACTGAAGCCATTTTCACTGTTCCCTGCAGGTGGAGCAGTATGTTGGTGAGATTAAAGGTGGCCTGAGACCAACCATGAAGCTCACAGTCATAGGCATGGTACACTCCAAACCCAAGAGGTAGGTGAAGGGACTGCTGGGGGCTTCACCCTGATACACATGCTCCTACCTGTCTTCTAAATTCAGACACTTTCTTGGAGGTATGTGCTCTTCGGAGGAAGAAAATCAAACAAATTAACAATTTATGGCCTTATTTAACTTTCCTGCATTCAGACTAAGATTACAAGGTCAGGGAGGAGTTCACTGTTTGGCCTTTCTGACTGCCCTGACAAGATTTTCTACTCCTTCCCCTTGTCTAATGTGAGCTGGAGGGAACACAAAAGTTGCATTTCTCCTTCAGAAAGAGGTGCAATTCTCAACCTGAATCTTGGTTGTCTGTGGGGGGTTGAAATCAACACCATTTAAAAACCAGTTTAGGCACAGGAGGTGGAGGTTCATTGCTGTCTTTTATCTGGATAACAGCAACTTTGCTCGTCATTACACTGTTTTGGCATCTACAGCTATCAGCTCCACTGCTTCCACTGGTGAAGAGTATGCCATAACCTCTTTTAGGACATAAATGAGTACCTGTTGAAGGGTTTGATTTCAGTCAAGACAGAGGGAAAGCAACATCAGAAATCACTAGCATTCTACTGGACACTGGGGCAGGAAACAAAGACCAGCTGGGTCTCATCCCTTTCTCCAGCTTCTAAGCTTGTAGAAGTCCTATGTTTCTATGTTTCCTATGTCTGACATGGAAACAACAGCTGTCTCTAGTCTCTATAAGCATCTGCCATGTTCACTATGTCCTTTCATATTTCTGAAAGTTCCAGTCATTTAACAGATCTTTTTTCAGCTTTTCAGTGAGTCTGCTCTGTGATCCAGTGGATGCCAACAAAGATGTTGGGCTGTTATTCACAGTTAACTTCAGTGAGAAATCCATCACTCGAAATGCACGAATTGCTGGGAAATGGGGAAGAGAAGAGAAGACTATTCCCTACTTTCCATTTACAGCAGGCGACACGTTCAAGGTAATTTTTCAGGTACTATGAACAGGTAGAGAAAAGGAGGGGAGAAAAGCTGAAGGCTGTGTATATGGCCACAAACAGCCAGCCACTGACATTGCCAGGTTAACTAGTCTAGTGTGGCACAGACAGCAACAGTTCAAGCCCTGATGGGAAAGAGGCATCCCTTTCTCTAATCGCAGCTGGAGTACCCACTGGAGCTCTGCAGTATCCTCTCAGGAGAGGGCAGGTTATTTATTAGGGGCATTGCAGAAGAACTGGTAGACTTTGTGCTTTGCTATCCATAACATTTAGTTCTAAGTCCATGCTGTTGAAATCAGCCCTGCTGCTGATCTCTAACACCCTTCCCTGTCCTTTTCCACTGCAGATGGAGCTCTTATGTGAACACCAGCAAATACGAGTCTTGCTGGA
The DNA here is from genome assembly GCF_035770615.1 of Melospiza melodia melodia. Taxonomy (NCBI): domain Eukaryota; kingdom Metazoa; phylum Chordata; class Aves; order Passeriformes; family Passerellidae; genus Melospiza; species Melospiza melodia. The sequence goes on from NC_086199.1 coordinate 76,172,117, forward strand.
TGGACGGCAGCTCTGCGACTTCACTCACCGCGTTCAGCCTCTGAACCTGGTGAAAGCTCTGCGGATCTCAGGGGACATCAAGCTTACCAAAGTGGCTTGAGAAAAGGAGACCAGGATATCACCAGAGGACAGAGGAAAATGTACTTTCTCTTGCCTCAGACATGTTTTGTCTTTTTCCCCTGGCTGATTCCAGGGAATGGGAACTGTATCTTTTTAATTCGCTGATGTGTTTGAGATACACACTTTTTTCCCCCCATACATACTCACAGCAATTGCAGAGCTATGGCTGGTCTGAATAAATCTCGAAGCCTTTGCTGAGAAACACTTGTGGCTGAAATACTCCCAAACTGCAAGATTTATGATGTTATGCAGTATCTCACATCCTTATGGCTCCTTACTCCCTCAGGCATGCCAGGAGGCAGAGCTCAGTCCTCTGTGGTGGGTGGCTGTGGTGGGTGACCAGAACTGGGCATTATGCAGGTGGTGGGTCTGAGAAAAGAGGAGATTTTCTTATAAATGAATTAGGGAGTCTGATGGGCCCCAGCAAGGTTTCACATTATCAGGAGGGAATTGCTTTTCTTGGAAGCACTACTCAGTCAGCACAAAAACATCTGTGCCTTCCAGCAGAGAGCAATAAATGCCTTACCTGCCTTACCCTGTCTCTTCCAGGCAGCTTTTCCAGAACTGAAAGGTTTTGACAGCTGTGAATTTCACAGTCTTCTCTGGACCAGCCCTAGGAAATGGTGTCTGCAGCTGAAACTGCACTGCCCATTCTTGTTCTTGCATATGATTAAAACTGCACCTTTGCTGGCAAGCTTCTTTATGAGCTCTCTTAAGTATTTGAATGCATGCAGTGTTATTTCATTGCTGTGGCATTTGAGGAAAATCCTAAATACATGGCTATTCTAATAAATAAAAAGCATGTATCATATTCTGCCTGTGGTGATGAAGGGACTTCTTTTTAGTACACAACTCAGAGAACAAAACATCTGTACAGAAACGAATCTGTGGATAGAGGATTATCAAATTCCTCTATGACTTCAGGGAAGATATCTAGCATGCTGCCTTTTTGAAGGCTCTGCAGAATCTGGCTGTCAGATACAGGTACTCAGATAAAACAAGAAACTTTATGAAAATAGTGTATCAGCAGGCTGATTGGGTATTTGAAGAATTTCCTACATTCCATTATATCTTCTGGTGTCTCAGTTTATATATAAATCTAAAATTATAGTGTATTAAACCATTATTTTTCATATACTCAAACTGACCTCTGAGAAAAAAACACATCTCTAAAAAGCACAGGATATTCAAATGCATGGGGTTTTTTTGTTTGTTTGTTTTTTTAATATTTAATTATACCAAAGACAAGTTTAGTAGACAAATAATGGAAAAAATAATGACTTAAGATAGAAAAAGCAATAGTGAGGACTGCTACTATAGTTCTCTGTCCAAATGGTGCTCCAACATAAATGGACTTACGGTAATTATCAGAAGGAAAAGTCTTGGTTTTATGGATGAGGAATTTCTTCCAATATATTCAGCACCAGAAATTGTCTGGAACTTCCACTGGTCTGCTTTGATACTCAGGATCCTATTCTGATGTGGGACATTGCCAGCATAAGAGTAATCTATATGGGTGAGGAGCAAGATCTTTTGTTCTTTTCCAGTCTAACAGAGAACTAAATAGTAGGGCAGATGGATGGATGGACGGACAGACAGACAGACAGACCCCTTGTTTGTTTTGCAATGCATATTATCCTGGCAGCTGGGCTGTGACTTAGCACAAGATTCGTGTGGTATGCCGAGAAAGGCAGCCTCAGCCACCAGCACCTTTCATGACTTAGATGTTTCAGTCTTAACTAAGTTCATGAGCCCCTTTATAAAGGGGGAAGGAGCAAGACAATTCTGCTTGAAGATAAAGCACAACCTGGATCTGTCAGACGTAGACTGAATACTTGTACAAAAGATCCTTTTCTTCCATCTTGGAATATCTTGACGTTTCTTTGTAAAGCCCCATTTGTCTGTGTCCACCTGTTTTGGTCTCTTTCTTAGATGGTAAATTCAAGGGGAGGAAATTATGGGTCTACGTGATTTGGTCTGCATGGTCTCCTAGGACCTGGTAGGTGTTATGGTGATTCAAATAATGAACATTGACTATCAAGGGAAAAACAACACTCCTGGACAACATGAGCAGGAAGTTTGTCACAAATGTGGTTTGTCATTTGGCATGGAGTCCACATTGCTCATGTCAGCGGCTTGATTGCCTCAATCCACTGCACTCGCTCTGCCTTGGAGCTGGCCTGGATGTAATAATGAATGTCATTTTTGGTGATGATTTTGAAAAGGTTGCCTTGCACATTGCCTTTCACTCCTGCAGAGAAAAAAAATCCCAACATGTCAGGAGGGTGCACAGAGAAAATCTTTCTGGCAGATATGAAGCTTCATAAGAATTTGAATTACATAAATTAGGGAATCAAATCTTTCCTTTTTATTATGGATAAGACATCTAAAGCTTTTGTGTCTTTGATGTCCTTCTTCAAAACCCCTGGAAGTGTTCAAGGCCAGGTTGGATAGGGCTTTGAGCAAACAGGTTAAGTTGAAGTTGACCCTGTCTGTGGCAGGGAGATTGAAACTAAATGATCTTAGAGCCCCCTTCTAACCCAAACATTTGTTGATTCTGTGATTCTATGAAAATGTAGTATAGAAAATCTTGCCACAGATTGTATGAACTACTGTGCACTCTACAACATATCTAAAATAGTCTCTGTTTAGGTGGAGACTATTACTTGAGTTATACACTGAATGAATAATGAACCCCTACCATTTTGCATGGTAGATTAGATTTTCTCTTGCCCATAGCTGGGTTCCTTTCAGCAAGGAGCTCTATTGTTCATCATGTGCCCCTGCCCCCTAGACCAAAGCTTTTTCAGACCTTCTCTTTAGAAAGATGTTCTGTCCTTGATATCTACACATTGTGCTTACTGCCATAAAATAAATTGCTTTAATAGCAGAAACACTTATCTATGAGGCTGAGGCTCTGGACAAATGCCTGAGCTAAGCCTACACTCCAGCAGAACTGGTTTTTTATTGCTGTCTTTATGTGTCCCCTACATTTGGGTTCTAGCAGGTCAGAAAGGAAAAGGTAATAGCGTAAGTTGAGAGGACACAGAAATGGATGGCACCATAAGATGCCTCAAGACTTCGAGTTAACACCCAAAACGAAAGTGGTTTCTCTTTGTCTGTTAACTCTGGAATATTAATCAGTCTTAGGACTGTCTCAGAGGTCATATGACTAAGAAAAGCCCATATAAAGAGAACACCCAAGATACGTAGAAATGACACTAAAAAAAAAAGTCCCCTTTGCTTTACACAACCCAGCAGTACTTGTGACATGCCTCTTCCCTTGCTTGCAAAGGGAAATGGAAAGTCAGCCCACCTGTGCATACGAGCAGCCATACATACAAACCCATACCCAAAGACTGTGTTGCTGCAGCATACATATAAATGTGTGACATTTCAGAGGCTTGTGCTCACCTGCTGGGACTCCATTGTCCTCCAGAGCTGAGACAAGACAGCCACGAAGAGAGAATCCACCTACTGGCTTGTTATCTTCCTGCAAAGAAAAAGGAAACAAGGCATAGCTGGAAAACATCATTTCCCAGAGCACATGCATCACTTTTATGAAGTTGGAGACATAGTAGCAGTTTGGTTTATCCAGGAATGAAACACCTATGTCACAAGAGAAACCAATTAGAACATGTAGTTAAAGGCATTACTATATTTTTTCAGTCCCAGGTGTTTCCCTCATGTAGCTGGGCATGGTGTACATCCATTAAAAGCACAAATGTAGGCAATCGCACTTCAAATGTACGTATGGTTTTATCAATAACAACATACTGAATTATATATATTTCTGTAAGTATTTAGCTTGCTGCTTTGCACTGAGACTGTATGGGAAAAATCTGGTTCTTTTCCCTAGTTGGCTGGCACTCTTGTTTCTTGCCTGCAGGTTCTGCAGTTTCAGCTTATAGCCTTACAAGGATAATTTGCAGTGAAAAAAATCCCCAAAACCCATGTAGGAACAGGAAACAAAAAATGAACTGGCTCCATAAACTCTTTTCACTGATATGTCATTTCTATTCACTTTAAAAGTCACATAAAGCATTTCTATACATGTTCTTCTTGCAATCCTGTTTGGCTTTGTGGTACCCTAAGTATCTGAGTTGCTCACATTGGTTATTACATTCATGAACATAAATTCTACTTTTCATGAGAAAGTTTAAAAATGAGTAGTAGAAATTCTATACATACTTTGGCATTAAGAAGACCCTATTCAGTGCTGGAATAAGGTTGTAAAAAATCTCAGACCCAGTATGATCCTCAAACAGTAGGATTTCAGCCCAGAAAGATCACAACCCAGGAAGAAAGCCTGCAGGACCACGGTCCCAGAGTGCGAGGGTGCAGCAAGAGAGCAACCCCAAGAACAGGAAGCTGCTGCCCAGCTAAGGAAGAGGAATCTCGCTGTGAAAAAGGACAGAAAATGCAGGGCTACAAAATCCTACAAGGACAACCTCCTCGGGTGAGGCCAGAGAAATCCAATTCCTGGAAACGGATAGAGGAACCCAGAGTGACAGAAACATTTACAGTGTAACTGTGCCTTCACCAAAATGTTTCTAAAAGGATTTCTGGGGATGGTAACTTCCCACTCACGTACCTTGGTGGGATCATAGTAGTGCAAAAAAGCAGGATCAGCTCTCAAAACAAATTTTCTCACCTTCCAGTTTTTCCTCTTGTGCCCCTGCAAAATGGAAGAATTAAAATTACTACCTTGTGAAATGAACGTTTTCCTACAAGCTGAAGGGGAGACATAAATACCAAAACAAGAGGGTTTGGACCCAACAGAGAAAAATATTTCCTAACATCTTGGTAATTCCCATGACCTTCTGCTTATGTTTCTTCTTCATATATTGACAATTCCTTCATCTCTTCCTTCCCTGTGCTGAGAACTAAGAAAGCAGAGTGACAGGAACAAATGGTTATATTCCTCATTCCTGCTTTTCATATCAGATTAAATATGGGTTTCAGATTAAGACCCCATGCTGTGTGACCCAAAGGGGTTATGTCAGGTCCTTTTGCAGCTCTTAACTCTTTCACCACAGCCCTGTCACTGCTGCCAGGTCTGTGCCAGGCCCTGGGAGCATCCCCTCTCCTGGAGGTTTGGTGCTGGCATCAGGGCTGAAAGAGTGATTTACCCTCATCTTGTTCACAGCAAGTGTTGGAAACTACATTTTGCAGACCAAGGGTCAGATCTTGGAAACAGTTATTACCAGCAGGTACTTGTGCCCAAAAACATGTTTCACCACCACCAAAGCACCCATGTGTACATGATGATTGCCCACAGGCAAATGTCCACTTCATACAAAGGTCAAGCTACTCAGCTTTGAAATTTGTCTGTGGCCAACAACACATCCTCACTGTTGACACCACCTGGATGGGATGGGTTAAACCAAAGCACTGGTGGCTCTGCTTGGAAGTGGATGTAACACCTCTGGTAGGATTTGGAGTTTGTGTGGTACTTCTGGTTTTGATGCTGTTTTGTACCTTTCAGTATATGCTCAATATGTACAGAGTATCCAATTAATCCTGTCTGAGCAAGTTCCATAGTTCACTTCTTTATAACTGGATACTCTTAACTGCAAGATCTCAAGTACTGACAGGCACATTAGTTCTGCTGAGCGCATCTGTCCAGCCATCATTGTACAAGTCACATTTACTCTCTAAGGAACCCTAAGAGCTGTACTGTTCCTTGTGTTCTGGGGCAGGTTCCAAGATTATGCTTACCTGTTTCACTAAGAATCCTTGCTTCACAATTGTGCCACTTAATTCAGAGATGTTGAAAGGGACCTCTTCCTTGGAACTAGTACTTTTCTTACTGCTCTCAGCCTGAAAATAGGGAAAAGACAGTTCCACTTTTGTTTTTAACCTAAACAGACTTTTAAGTAGAAAATTCTGCATTTTATTTTCCTTAGCTATTTTCAGCTTATATTTCCTGAGTAAATTCTCCTCCATAGCTCTGCTGCTCAGCCTTGTAGGACCAAGATCCACAGGCAACAAATTACAGTTGTACATCTATACATGCTGGGTATAAGTGCTGTGGCCTTGAGCTGTAGCACAACTACAGCACTGCCTGCAATGCCCATAGACACAGCGCTGCACTCCAGGGACACATCTCTTTTAATGCCCAATTATGTAATTTGTAGATCCCTCCATATCCACGTAGCTATCCAGCAAAAGTGCCAGTGTTAGTACTACTAAACGACTAGAGCTTCTCCTTGTGCAGATCTACTTTGTGAGCCTGCACATTTGCCTTTGGTTGCATGCTGTGCACCTGCGCCCCAAACCGAGTGTGTGGCGAGGGAGAGGAGGTGCCCGTGTGGGAGCTGCGTCACTCACAAACATGTACAGAGCCGTGGAGTCGTCGAGGAACTTCTCAGAGGGGTCGCTGGAGCGCGTGGCCTCGGTGCTGCGGACTCCCACGGGCCTGAGGAAGTTCTCATCCATCAGCATGGACGCCAGGGTGACGGCCTCGAATCGCGACACAGCAAAGCTGTTGGAGATGAGCCAGTCCACCAGGGCAGAACCTGCAGGAAGAAAGGCAGCTCTCATACCAAGACAGTGTGCTCTTCTGAGGGTGGGCAGATGGTCTCCTGCCTCACAGGCTTTCACTTCGCCGCAGAAACATTTTGGCACCATCCCAAAGATTGTCAGAGAAGTGCAAAGTTGGCCAAAAGTCTGGGGTTCTAAGTATGCTTCCATACATCCAAAGAGCAAGAGAGAAAGGTGTTGGAGAGCTTGGCTGCACTGCCAGGTTCCACTGGGCCAGAGCTTATCCCACTATGAAGGCAGTACAGTAGCTCCCTTGTCCCTGCAATGTGGCATAACAGATGTGAGGTGGCTCTGATATATAATGAGGTGGCTCTTTGCCTGCCAGATGTACCTGTGAAGGTCTCTTTGTATCTGTTGCCTTGATCCAAATTGCGGGTCAGCTTAATTCCAGTGCTGCTGTCATACATTCTCTCCACTATATTGCTGCAAATGAGAGCACAGCACAACATCAGCAGATGAAAAAGACAGGTAGAAATGTCTGTATACTTTCTGTCAGTGCCAGGGGTGTCCTCATGATTGCCCACATAAAGATGGGAGGTATTCTAGGTACTCCTCCAGAAGCACTGTCCTAAGTACATTCCAGGAAAACTTTATTCTCCCAATGGCAGCACTAAACAAGATGCCTCACAAAGAACCTTTCAATTCAGAGGACTGCAAACCGATTCATAGTCAGCCCGATTTACCTGTTCAACACAAATCAAATTAACTTAAGACTTCTGTTTCTTAATCAGTGTCCATTTGTTTAAGTGTCCTCTTGTTTAAGATGAGGCACTCTGAAGTCCTAGTCTGGATTCCAGATACCAGCTTTGAAAACTCCACAGGGCACAAAGCCACCACGCGGTGCTTCCCTGATGTTACATCCCTTGAGGTAGCACATCTCCCCAGGGAGAACATTTGCAGCTGACCAGGAAGGTCTTCAGGCTAGCGGTGAGGTGCCTGTGCAGAGCACACATACTCCCAAAAGATGATGGCCAGGAGAAAGCACATTCCGTGTGCAAACCTAGGGCAGCAGTTCAGGGGTTCGTGGCCACACAGGAGCGGAGCTGTGCAGAAAGGAGCTTCCCTCGGCCCTCCCCACCCATCAACTCAGGCTCTTTGCAAACCACAGCAAAAACAGAAGGAGAAATCGTATACACTTACTGGAGGCTGATATTTTCTAGCAGTTTGAAAGAGTTCTTCATTCTGTGAAGTTCTTGTACCTGTACTGGATGACCAGCATGAATAGCTCCGGTGATGTCCAGAGCCCAAGAGTCACGTTCCTCCCTGGAGCAACATTCAAGGAAATAGTCTGTATTGGTTTTTGTCTTTAGTTTGATGAGTAGCTGTGGAGAAAGAAGGACAAAGCAATAACATCATTTAGCTATTTTGCTCCTCTTGCAATTTGCTTTTTTTAGCATTGGCCCAAGTGACACAAGTAGTCTGACAGTGCATCCCACCTGAGCAGTTCAGAGCAATTCTTGTTCAGAAGGATGGTGGGCACAAATCTGGGTTGTTTTTGGTGGGTTTTTTGTTGTTGTTTGTTTGTTGTTTGTGGGAGTTTTCTGTTTGGTGAGGGTTTTTTTGTTTTGTTTTGGGGTTTTTTGTGGGTTTTTTGGCTCTTCTATCCCACTCAAATCCCTGGGTTTTCAGTTATAGACATGTTTTACATGGATGGATCTCCTGGAGAAGAGAGCAGACCACACAGATACCCCACACAGAGGAAATATGCATTGCTGCTACCTATAGGAGAGCAGAAAAACACAGGAGGAAGGTTTTCTTCCAGAGTCTTCTTGCTGAAAACTTTCTACAGCAGCAATATCCCATTGCTGAAGGAAAAAGGAGTCGATCTGGCTGCCTGGGAGCACCCCATGGATACCCAGGCTTTAAGGCAACTACCACAGGTGATATTCCCTTTTTTCCCCACCCTCCTCAGGTTCTATTGGGGTGTTCCTGTCCTCTCTCCACACACTGTTGGGCTGATGCACTTACATTTTTTTCTCCTCACTATGTGTACAGGAGAAGTGGTTGGGGTTGTGTTTTTATTAATAGCTGACTCACATTTTGGGCACACACTGAGGGAGTTCAGTGCTTGTCCTGGTTACACTGCCAGTGGCAGCTTGCTTTTGGCTGGGCCTAATTCTGGAAGCACCCCGGTGGTATGGTTGAAGTAGTGGAAGCCAGGAGGAGAGGAAAAGATAGGAAGAAGTTAGAAAATGAGTGACATAGAAAAGAGATACATTTTCCCAGTCATACCGGTCTGTTCTCATATTCCAGGCATGGACAAGTGATAGTGCAGCCATCCAGAAGGATCCTGCCCTTTGGAGAGGGCTCCTTCTTGCCTCCTTCAATTTTGTAATACAGCAGCTTATCCTGGAGCAGAACGAACCATCTCACTTTCCAGTTCCGAACAACGTGTCCCTGCAGGGGGAGAAATCCACATAACTGATTGTACCACAAGCACTGAGAAATGGCCACATTTTCTTCTTGGCTTCTTGTATGAAATAAAAGCACAAGAAGTCATTGTGAGTCCTGTTCTGCCTGAAATACACAGTTTAAGTAACAAAATAGCACAGCTCCATCACCATAAAATCACAGAGGGATAGAAAAGTGCTGTGCTCTTTCTTCAGCCTGGAGAACTTTGCTGGCACAAACTGTTTCTTGTAAAAGCTCACAGGAATTATCCCAAAGAGCTGATGTAGGTTCACACCTGTCTGCCGACAGCACAGGCTAAATCCAAAATGTGTGAGGGCTCTTGGCAAGCAGCTCCTCCTCTCTGGTGACCTTGAGTGCTGTCTTTTTCATTTTGATGTGGCTCAAGGTGCCAAGTGGTTTTGCAAGAGCTTTGCTGGGTGAATTGGCTTTTCCTCACATCTCCCCCTTACTGATAATGAGAAATTCATTTCAACCCCATCTGTCTCCAACTTCCTGGGCTAAAACATTCCCTGTGCTACTGGTTCCTGTAAAGGAAATATGCTTTTTGATGACAAAAGACTGAATGAAGGCTGCTGTTGAATGCCTCATGGATTATATAATACAGACAAATCCTCCTATTTTTCCTCTGTAAACAGCCTCCAGCTCTCTTTATTCTGGTTAAAGGACAGCAAAGCCAGTGAGGGCTGGCACTGGCAGGCTTAGTCCTGTCTGATGGTGTCTGGTCCAGCTTGGCTGTGCAAGAAGCTGACTTGTGTTTCTACAGGGGATGGAGCGTTACAGCCAGCAGGCAAAGCAGGGGCTAAAGGAAGCTCTGACACCTGGGATAGGGTGGGCATGGCTAGAAGAAAGAAACATGTAAGGTCCAGTTATGGCATGAATCAAAGCCCATTAGCTCTCTGTAAATAAAGGGGAAACCCAGCAATCTCCAAGTAAAGGTGGAGTAACAAGTCTCTAAAATCCAGGGCACTGCAGATCCAATGTTTTCTAGTCTATACTAAATACAATTTATCTATCTCAGGTTTGTTCTCTCCTTCCCTTTGTGTTCCTCAGGTTTTTTTTTTTTTCACCTGTTGTAAAGTTACTTGGCCATATTTCCTGTATGTTCTTTGCTATGGCTCTATTCTTTGCTTCTGGAAAATGTTGTCTTTTCTCAGGAGGTTGCCTTACCTTTTAAAATTTATCTTTACCTAATTCCACACATTCACTTTATATTTATAGTGCATTACAGTACATAATTCTGCCATTTATAATGCATTTAGATAATCTCCTTGCTTCTGTTCTCTTCTTATGAAAGCCCTGTTTTCATTACCTGATCCCATCCCTTCCTTTCTCCTTTTTTCTCTGTGGATCCCTGTTTCCCTAGTCCCTCTGCTTTGGTTGTCCCCTTTGTGCCCTCCTTCCTGCCAAGCTGTGTGTTTGGGTGATGTTGCACAGACTGGCATCACAGCTCTGTGTGCTGCCGATCGCCTGTTCCTCTCACTCACTCGGTGCCTCGGCTTCCCATTTGAATTCAGCAGCCCCTTAAGAGCCGGAGCACAGCTGCAGCCCAGAGAGGAGCCGGGCAGCGGGGATGCTCTGCCCTTGCTGCAGAAGGCAGGATGGGGAACAGCCCCTTTTCCACTTGGCCAGTGTCTGGCCGGGAGCCCTGCCAGGAAAACTCCTGACCAGGATTACCTTCGTGTTAGCACCAGAAACATCGCCACGTACTGCACAAAAGCATTTCCCTAGGCGTGGCAAAGCTTTGAACAAACCTCTCAATCACATTTTTTTCTATGAAATCAAGGACCATATTAATCATCGAGACAGGTTCTTGGTACTAAAAGCAGTTTATGCCCCTTGCTAAATTGCCTCCTCGTGTTCCAGCAATGATTGACTCGGTCCTACAGGGAGAAGTATTGGGAAGGTTGAAATCTTTCAGGTCTTTTCACCACATTTTGGCTAGAATTTTCTAACAGCACTGCTTGAGGAGAACGGGAAAAATAAGTTATTTCAAAAGTTTGCATTGCTTTGATCCCGTTCAAAAAGGGGATCCAAAAAAAGGGGTCGTTTCTCCATTCTCTTCCATGAAATGGGAAGCTCTGCACGGACACGTCACTGAAGAAGGCACAAGCTATTCTAACCCACCCAAAGCTTCTCCTTCTCTCCATCCTGCCAGGGCGGCCCCCCTGCTGCCGCGGGCGCTCCCTGAGCACAGAGGTGTGCGAGGTGCAGCCGCACTGGCTTTCCAACACCCGAGGCATCGATCCTGAGGGCTGATTCACCTTCCTCCGCAGGAATGCCAGCACAGGGAAGCTTGCGGGGGGCAGGGGACAGCCGGGTCACGCAGCTCCCCTGGGAGGCACCTGCTCAGGGCTGGGGAGCTCCTTTCCCGGAGCAGCGGCCGCAGCCCCCGGCCCGGCGCCCCGCGGCTCGCCCCGCTCCCGGCTCAGGAGCGGCTCCGTGTGGGAGCGGAGCGGCGGGGGGAACGGAGCACTCACCCGCTTGACCAGGAAACCCTCCTTCAGCACCCCAGCTTCCTCCTCCATCGCGGCCGCAGGGAACGGAGCGGAGCCCCCGCCGAGAATCGCCCGAGCCCGGGCAGCCTGTCCCTCTGCGCAGGATTTGTTTAAGAAAGCTCATTTTTCTTTGCTCCCCTCCTCCAATGTGACGCACTCTCCCTCTCCTGGTTTCTTCCCTCCCTCCCTCCCTACCTGTGAGATATTAGTTAAACAGCGAGCTGGCTCTGATGTTTTACCTGCCCTCGGGGAAGTAAAACAAAGGGATGTCTAAAAGGGATCTTGAAAGAATTTAACTGAATTTAGTAAAGCAAAAAATCACCACCGAGCGAGCTGGCCAAAATAAACAGCTAGAAAATGACAAATCAGGTATTGCATGGGAGGGGGAAGCAGAATTTTAAAACCGCATTCCTCAAAACTTCAGACCAAACAACTACCACCTAAAATTTCTCATCTAACAAACCCATCTCTCAGTTCTACAGATTAGCACAACTTGTAAGTGTAACATTCAGGATATTATGATTACAAGGAGACTTTCACAAATCTTACAGTAACTTTTTGCTGAAAATTTATTTTCCCAAAGAAGCTCCAAAAGCACCTAAGAGTCCACTCTACTTTCAGTGACCCCTTCGTATGTAAACCAAGATTCTCAACCTAATATTCTAAATCTCTACATAAGCAGGCTTCCAGTAAAGCAGCCTGATCCTCGAACACTGCAGTGACCTCTTGTACCTCCTGAATGCCTTGAAACAGACTGCCTTTTGTGTCTAAAGGCAATCTCGGATGTTTATTGTATTTCTGAAGACTTCAGCCACTGTGACAAATCTGTTTAATATGAAGTAATATTTCAGAGAGTGCTGCTGTTCTGAAATAACAGCCTTTGCTGTACTGTCAGCATTCCACGACTCTCACTAAAATTAAGGTGATGAATGTGGGCAGAGCTGTGGGCTGTGATAAGAAATACAAGGTAGAGTATAGCAAATAAACAAAAGCACTCGTTGCTATGTTAAGAGTCCGGAGGTCAAGTAAGACTAAGTGACTCCAATATCAAGGGACACACTTTCATGCACTAAGGAAAAGGAACAAACAAGTTATTTCTTTATACATTTTTATAACTTCTAGCTAGGAATAGCAAGACGCTGAAGATTTGAAACCAAAATTGTGCTGGAGACAACCCAGAGAAGAGTCCTGCAGAGGCCATAAGAATACAATGGGTGACTAAACACTGCTGGAAGTTAGAAAATTGATTCTATATAAAGAGAAAACATGCTGGCTGAGATTTCAAAAGCAGAAGTTACCTGTGTAGCTCCTACTGTACCCCTTTTGACTCTTGGGAAAAGGCAGGCAGCAGGCTCAGTAAGTCATATCCCAGTGTTTGCTCTTCAGTCCACCTAAAGTACAGTAACAGAACACTTGGAAAAGTACTTTGTGCTGCTGGCATATAATATTTTCAAAGTTATCAATGGAAAATTTTGTAGTTTTAAAAAATATAACTGTAGCCTTAAATAAAGAAAAAAATTAACCAAACAAAATGTTTTTTGTTAATTGAAAAAATAATCTCTATCTCTGTAATATACATATATATTTGTAGATAAAAGATGTATTCAGAAACAGAATCTTGGGGGGAAAAAAACCCTGATAAAGCCAGCAAAAAAAAAAAAAAAAAAAAAAAATCAGCTCACCATGTTTTGTACATCAGAATTACACTGGAGGGGAAAAAACCCCCAAAAACTCAAGTCCAGGTTCACAAGAGACATTACTGCTGCATGCATTTCCTGGACATGCACTCTTTATATAACCAGCTTCAAGAATACAGTGTTCCACAGTTTGGTATTTGAGGTTTGACTTCACATTGTTCAGCTTGTTACTGCAGGCAATTTAGTCAAGGTGCTATTTCATGCTAGGGAGGACAGGTAGAAGCTTGCAGGGGGCTCTGGCTCAGACAGTGATCTCAGAATTGCTCCATAAGCAGTCCTCACTGAAGATCTGACAAGCTCCTTTTCTCCAGCATGCAGACCACCCACAACCCTGCAGACAGATCTTGGCAAAATTAACATTAGCAACAAAGAATTCTATTGTCAAACTGCTGGTGAAAGGTGAGACAAACCTTGATTCAGCTGGTCATTAAATAACAGGTTTTCTATCAACTACTTATATAGAGCCTTCACTTACTTCGATTCAAAAGTATTTCTTCAGTACTTTGGATATTTATGATAGACACACCCCTTCCTCTCTGTCTCATTCTGTAGTTAATCAAGGTTGAAAAACTGCCCCTGTGCTGCTCCCTGAGGCTGAGTAAACACAGATCTTTCAGGGTCAGGTAGTATAAAATGAGTCAGTAGATCTGAGCTGTCTGACTCATGCAGGGGCTGGGAACGCAGGTTCTGGCATTGAACCTTCCGGTGGAAAAGGACATGCTTTGATCTGGATAAACTTAGGGAGCTCTACATGACATCTTCTGAGGGCCTTAAAACTCACTGCAGAGAAGAGCACCCATTTCCTCAGGCAGGGTCCCATTTTAGAGTGCTTTCCACATCAGTGTAGTACTGTAACAAAAAAAGAGCAGTTGAGTGCTTGACATTTTCTTGCCTTTGAAGTGACTCCCAAATTCTTTATATGCCATAGAATTTGGAATGGGATGGCCAGAAAGAGTTGCCTTCCAGACCACAGGATGCTGCTCAGGCATTCAGGGCAGGGAGAAGCAGCCCCACAGCTCTGAGTGCAGGCTGTGCTGCTTCAGCTGGCACCTCCCACTCAGTCCTTCAGGAAGTCTCACACAGCTGATTCAGGGAACCTGCCCAAAGGACAGCCCCGTGCCATGCTCCCAGCCTGTATCACCATGTCACACACAGCACTGGGGCACTACAGACACCACAGCTTTCAAAGCAGTTTCTCACCACTTTGCCCTCCAGTGCAGCACTCCCAAATTAGTTCCTTTAGTGAATAAGGGATGAAATATTATGAAAACAAACCACATCAAAATGAAGCATGATGAAACATTTCTAGATAGAAGCGAAAGACAACAAGCATTCAATAGTATTCTGACATAACAGCGATTTTAAAATTAACTGTAGAAAGGTGGAAGTATTTGGAAACAGTTGTTTCATTGTCTACACTCTTAAAAATCAAAGTGCAGGTTCTGCTATGAAGAGCAACACACCAGGTCCACTGCGCCTAAAGAAAAAATCTGTGAGCCAAAATCAGAGAGAAAATAGCAAGGATTTGTCACTGTATTAAAAACCAGACAAACCACAACCCCAAGGAAGCAGGGAACCCCTTTTTAGGAAACCGCTGTTTTCCCTCATTAGAAATGGGATACTGGGCTGTGGGTTACCAGACCTGAGCCAGAACACCCGTTTGGGTTTGACTTTTGCATTGAACACTTATCAGATAGTATAAGTAAAACTGTTTCCAATCTGTCAATCTTAGAAAATCAAACTGAGGTAGGAAAGTCAAACTGAGATCCTTGCAATGAACACATCAGGCTGAGCCCTGTCACAGGTATTCCTGTCCCCTTCCACTGACTGTTAGGTGCAAGTGGAGGTGTTGGCATTGTGATTACAATTGTGCAAACAGCACAGTAGCTAAGGAACAGCAGGAATGTGCTGCCTGGATTTAGCAGCTCAACAGAGACATTCACAAAACCCCCTTATTTTAAGCACTTGGTAAGCAAAGGCAGTTTCACAAATGGAGAAAGAGCCAGGGTGAGACACAAGGCATCAGCTCAGCAGCTCCTAAGATCTGTAAGTGGAGGAGCACAGCAAGTCCCCAGTGCTCCCTCACTAACAGGCCTCCAAAACACATCTTGTACCTCCTCCTTCCTGCTCCTGCAATGCATGAGAAGGATCTACCAGGTTGTCTCGTGTCTTTTATTTATTCTTGGCTGAAATATGCTCAAGAGAATAAATTGGGAGAAACCTGTTTTTTTTTTTTCCTGCCAGGATGACAAGAGATTGGAACACATTTATCTGAACCTGCTTTGGTATCATTCTCACCATCTTGGTCATTTTTTTCAGGCACCCAGAACTCAGACTTTTACCAACCAGCACATTCCAGCTCTAATTAAAAAATGCTCTGGTAGCTACTGTAGAAATTTAACAACTGCTAAGTTACTGACAGAAACAGTGCTCACCAATTAACACAGCAAAACAGCTCTCATAGATTATACTAAGTATAATCCCTTCATTGCTCTCCTTCCTTCCTCGGAGCATGCATGGCTCACTTATCAGTCCTTCTTCCTTTACAGAATTATTATGGCATGGAGATCACACGGTGATGGTTTTAAAATACTTTGTTCTTTACTCCAAGTACCCACCTATTGTGTTTAACAGAAGTGAAATCACTATTTTAGTGAATGGGCACAGTTGGAAGGCTGTCACACACAGCTGCTGAAAAGACAATATGAGAAAATTATTAAAAATATTTTTTCTTCATTTTGTGAATTTGCACATTCAAGTATTTCCCAACAATCTGTAAAGACTGAAAGGTGTTTACCCTTTTTTGGCTCTGATACCCCAGCATGGAAGAGCAACACACTGCAATGTGTATGCCCTTTTAGAATGCCTTTTGTGGCAACACCACACAGCAAGCAAATAGTTTGTACCATGGCAATCGTAAGAATGTCTAGTTAAGGCTCAAGGCCTCATCCTTCATGCATTTTCCCTCTGGTGTAACAATGTATTAAGAAAAAGAAATGGGCAGTATGGGACATGGCAATGAGAAAATAAATAGCAACACATTTAGAAATCTAGCAAGTTGGAAAGATTACTTAAAAAGCACAACTATTTTCCCTCAATTCCCACTGAGAAGGAAAACAGGAAATGAAAATTCTTTTTTTTTTTTTTTTTTTTTTACTCCAGTTTAGAAAACACATCTTGTTTCTCTTCTTCAGGGAAGATAAACAGTTTTTTTTTAGAGTGAGTTATCTCAGTTCAGTGTAAATGGGATACAGGGTAGGCAGAACTGAAGGTCATGTTGCAGTGAGCTCACAGACAGTGGCTGCTCATTTTGAACTATGTAAGTTCATTAAAGCTCCTGCTATATTCATCCATCAGAGCAAAGTGCAACTATAAGTAGTTCTTCATTTATTAGCTATGTTTATTGGAATGGAAACAAGCTATTTTCAAAGTTTTCAAGTTCTCGGTCCCTAAATGCAGATGATAAAGGAAATGCTAATTTAAACAGGTCTGCACCAACAAGCTTGCAAGGAAAACAATGTAAAACATTTTGTTCCACTCATTTCTCAGCTTGATTTAAAGCAAACAAAAGAAAGCCCTTTCAATGTCAAAGAGAAGCCACCCATTGATCATACTGTTCCAGGTTTTATATTCACACCACTCTAGGTCATATGACAGAAGAGGAGGAAAAAACCCAAAACCTTGGAGTTAGATAGCCCAGAAATTTATTGAATACTTGCTCAAATACATTCTGGATAGAACTGTTCCACTTGCTTGGTTTTGCTGCTCCCAGGAAAGATCATGAACAGATGCACTGAGCTGTAACCACCAATTAGGAATTGTTATGTATGAAAGTGTTAAGTATGGGGCTGCAAACTCCGTCTGGCTACATCTGGGTCTTGAATTTGACTAGGCACCTTCCTTTCAAAGGGATCAATTTGTGTAAGTTGCTGCACCAAATGTTATTTAGAAGAGCCTTTTACATTTTGGTCTTTTTAAAACAGGAAAACACTTCTTATATTTGCTTTTGAAGTTTTCAATACTGGAATAATTTAGTCCAGAGTGTTTGCAATGGGGTTTCTAATTTTTTCATACGGTCTCTCTTCTAAGTATGCCAGAACATTTAGTCTTCTGTTTTGGCTTCCATTTCCTCGGCATCATCATCCCCGTCCACTTCAGCATTTTCCCTCTCCAGTCTTTCCAACTGCCTTGCAAGCTCAGTCTCGTCTGTGTCAGTGACCACCTTAGGCTGAAAAAAACCAAACCACAACACATGGCAAACTGTCATAAAGAAAGGTCACATCATTGGTAGACTCTGATTCTACACAAAGAGCAAGAGATAAAACACGTCCTGAAGTCACACAATAAAACCCAGGAAAATTAGATTTTCTGGCCATTTGTTTATTTCAGGAACACAGAGGTCCTGACTTTTCTATTTTTTTAAGAACTTAACAACTTTCTGCTCAGATTTTTTGTAGCACTACTGATCTTGCTCTAGTTTAGAAATATTGCAAAGAAGCAAGTTGTATTTTAGAATGTAATTTGTTCTTACCTCCATCTGCACATTAAAGACTCCTCTCTTCTCCTCAATTTTTTCCTTAATTACAGCCATGGCTTGATTCAGAACAGACAGTCCTTCAGTTCTCTCCAGTGTAGTAGTAGTCATCACATAACGAGGAGGGGCTATCAGATTAATCTACACATTGTAAAGATTGGGGAAAGAAGCAAACTCAGTAACAAAGGAAAAGATATTATGCCTAGTTACACCAAAAATTAAAAGCATTAAAACACATATGTTTTCTTTTTTTTTATGATGACTGAATAAGTAAACTATTTCTTTTGTTACAAGAGACCATTATAAAAAGAAATTTTCAAAGGAGAAAGTACTTGCAAGTTTTTTAAAAACACTTACTCAGTAGTTCACTTAACATCCAAAAACTGTTGGGGAAGAAAAACTAGATCTGGGTACAGCAGTCATTCTACCAACACTCAAATGTCAGTGGAGCAAACTTCCCTTTTCTTACACAATCTTATACCTGAAAATAAAATTTATTGCTCCCCAGCTAAGACTGCATAAAGGAACAGTGGGTATGTTCTGTGTCAATATTAGACTTTAATAAATTGAACAGAATAAATAAAGCTTCCCAAACTTTGAAAGGCACTGCACAACCACAGGCAGGACTGCCAGCACGTGACTGAAGGAAGTTTGTTAAAGCCCTGCTGGAGGAGAGCTGGAAATCAGGCACATGGCCTGATGGGGCAGAGCAATTGCACACCACTGGTCCCTAAGGGCATCAGAAAACTTTGCCTTTGATTCCATTATTAAGACTGACACTCACTTTGATGGGCATGTTCTCCGTGGAACAGTTCAAGCCTGCTCTCAAAGCTTCTTTTACTGCATCTATGCCTTCATAACCATAACAAGCCACCTCAATATCTATGACAGAGAAATACAAATAATAAAATTTTACCATTACCAAGAGCTGCAAAATATTTAAAGCTTAACTTAAGCTTTAACAGATCTTTTTTGCAACAAATGTTCATCCACAATGAGAGCCTCAGTACCTCCCAAGTCTGAGGAAGGCATTACATTTGCTTGACTTTTAAGTTGAAGTAAGAGTCTTTTTAAATTCTTTAGATAATGCAACATTTTATCTTGTGCTTTGAAAAGCTAGGATACAAAACCATACACTCATTTTCACTCACTTCTCATCCAACAAATACAACGCCAATAATTATGTACTTTACATGGGGAGATGAAGATATAAAAGCAATAAATACCAGGGAAAATGCAACATCAGGAAAAGTGAAATGCAAAAAGGAGCACATCCACAAAGTTATGGAATTCCATCAGCAATTACAACAGAGGCACAGAGGCATCACTTGAGGAGCATTAGAATACATTTTTATAAGGTTAACACATGGTTAGAATTAGTTAGCTATAGCCTTTTGTAGGTATTTGAAAATCAAGGCATAAACTAATACTGCTGATATCTGTAATACCCTGACCAGTGTAAAGACAAAGATTTCTTGACCTGCATAGCAATGGCACAAGACTAAGCTACACAAAGAAGGTAGTTTCACTTCCAGGCGACTCACAAAAACCTGCCAATTCTGAGCTCTCAGGAACAAATTCACAGAGGAACATCCCAGTCAGCCTCAGGATGAGAAGAGAAGCCAATGGCAAGATTCTACACTTGTGCTGATGACAAAATTAATGACAGACCATCAGAACTAAATAGGCAGCATGAAGGAAGTAAGAAGACATGCTCTTTAACTTTATCTTCAAAAGTGATGAAGTGCTACTCATGTTAGTAAATGCACTCTTCATGGCAATTACATCAAATTTTTGAACTCTGTTAACTCCTGGCAGTCTCAAGCAATAGGTAGAGGAATTTTACATTGCCTTACTTTTTGTACTCTTCTTGATTTCAGAGTGGAAAAGGCCTATCTCTTCTCTCCACTGTAATCAGCAAGTGTTAATGCTCTTCAATATACACTTGCAGAGCAGAGGCAGTTTCTCAATCTAGTTAAAAATGTGATTTGGCTACACTATCTGTTTAATGGCAAGTGTGCCTTTAGTCTGTTCTGTAGAGCCAGATTTACAGTTTTGAAGTATGTCTTCTGAAGTCATGCAGTCATGTGCTTTTTCTGCCACACTAAATTAGTAAGAGACAAACTAGCTCATAGATTAGAGATGTGCTAGGCTTGAGCTGATATATTCTACTGAATGGTCTGCAATCAACCTGTTAGAAATACTATTTTCTCATGTTTATGAACAAGTGACTAAGGTGCATGCTGTAGCTGTGCTGACAGAGTTCAATTATCCTGTCAGGGAATCAATGAATGTAAAACTCTGAATAATGAAAAAGAATACTGTAGATGCAGTAAAAACTATAAAATATTTAGTTTCATTGTGTGCCAATGCAATATGACAGAACACATATTCTATCATGACAACCAGTCCATGTTCCAAGGAATCTGCACTTTGGGAGGAAAAATAAAAGCCAAACCACCTTGCACTTTGGGATAGAACCCACACAGGCAATTTGAAAGCAATCCTTGATTAAGGTGTCTTAATTCTGAACAGCTCCATTCAAATATCAGCATTATGAACCCTTAGTTTTAAGTGAGTTTATGGTTTGCACCAAGATACACTCTCTCAAGGCAAGGATCAAGACAGGTTCAGGGAGCAGGTGGGATGAACTCACCCGCTCGGATTTTGACTGCCTGTGGTGTGAGACGTCTGTTAATGTTGTCAATCAGCACACGCCTCTCCTCCTCTGTCAGATCCAGGCTATCCAGGATTGCAGGGTCTCTGAGCCAAGCAAAGCAACGTTACACAACTTATACTGAAGAGGAACAAACACAACATAAACTTCTGGTACTAATTCTACTTCTTACAAATAATCCTAGATACCTACTAGGCAAAGAAAATGGAAATTTCTTAAGAACCCATTGAAACACTTCAAGAAAATGAACATATCTATTTTCAAAGCATTTTCTACTGGTAAACATAGCAGTTTACTCAATTTGTTCCTGGAAGGAATAACCTGAATGATTTAAATTTTTTTTTTAAGCAAAGGAATGGCTTTTCTCTTGCTTCCTCTATATAAGATAAATAGAATGTGACAACTATCCAGTTTCTTGATATTTTTATATTTTCTCCAAAGTGAAAATAAACTCATACCACATAAAAGTAAATCCATGATGAATCTGGAGTTTTGAAATTATTTTAGTGTTTCATTCAAACACAAGATATTTGTCATTCTACAAAGTAACCCACATTCATTCCATGTTATTTGGTACTTGTTTTTAACAGTATCTGGATCACAGACAGATATTTATCTGCTGGCTGCATTCTCAGCTAAAGCAAGGATAAAGGTTTTTTAAATCCCAAGCTCATAGTTTCAAACTCAGAGATCACAGAAGCAAACTCCTCTGCTGTTTACCAATATAAATTAGCAGTTCTCTTTTAAAGAAGTGGCATCAATTTTCTATTGCTGTATTAAATTCACCCCAAATCTATCTGAAATAGAGACCATAACCAAAAAGTTCCTCACAAAAACATCTCCTGTTCTGCAGAGACAAAAAGTCGGTTTTCTGAAAAAAACACCAGATCTCCTACAATACCACCAGCAGGCAAACACAAAATAAAACGGCCCAAAAGCCAGAGGTAATACTAGAGATTGGTCTCTGCTGCTAATAAAACAGCAACTTTCATGTTTTTGTATGCTAAGTATAGAAAGTAGAAGGGCCAAACAAGCAAACAAAAGCCAGAAACATGACAGGTTTTACAGATCAAAATATGAAGCTGTATGGCAGAAGTAAATTATGGTATATACAAATTCTGCTTTCTTTCCAAACTATCCTGTTAATCCACCTGTTAAAGCATTTGGTAGGCTTTCAACAATAGGTCCCCAATATTTAATTTTTACTGATCAGAAGGTAAATATACTGTCCAATTTCTGCCATAGGCATCATGCTATGTGAAACTTCAAAACACTAATCGTCAGTATAAAGAAAGGAATAACAAGCCAAATTCTTAGTGAGAATTCTAAACTTCACACAGCAATCCAGCAAAACCAGGAAGGCAGCAATATCCACATTGTTCTACTCAACTGCTATACATTTATGTAGGAGCACAACAGGATCATATAAAATTTGCAGACCACAGTCAGAAATCTTAAGGCATTACTGATGGAAAGATCTTTTGAGAACAGACAGCTTCTGAAGTTTGTACTCCAAACTGAATAGCAAGTGAGCAACAAAAGGCCTGTGCTCAGGAGTTTTCATGAGTATACAGCTGAAGCTAAAACAGCCAGTGTAACTAGAGGTGGTTTTTTTTAAAAAATTTATATTACACAGATGTTTAACTAAGTATTTATTAATCACTTAAGAGTGATCTGGAATTCCTTTTACAGCAGTATGTCCAGATTTTCCCTTTAGCAGTAAATTTGCTATCACTAGAAAAGCATCATTACAATATGAAACAAAACACATTAATTCTAAACAAGGACACAAGCTGTTCCTTGCCCCAGAACGCAGAGCTGGTTTTCAGCTACCTAAACACTACCGAGCGCCCTGGCTCCTGGAGTCAGTGCCGCGTTGTTACTGCCATCTAGCGTTCAGCTCCGCTGCATCACACACACACCGCGGGGCTGGGAAATGCAAAACTGAAAATGTTCACTGAGAAATCCAGTTTAGGATTGACAATTTCACAGCAAATTCTGTAGGGTGAAACCAAATACTTCGACTCTGAAAGCAAATTAAAATATCAGACTCCATTTAAAAAATAAAAGCCATCTATCTCTGTGCGTATTTCCTTAGCATCACAATTTCCACCTTTCTGTTCGTAATTCCATTTCTAAGTTTATGATCCTGCTCCTTAAGTTCAGAAATGGAGATAAGTAACAAGTCAGCTTGTTGCATTTAAAAAAGAAAAAAGTGGAAGAGTGACAGTCAGCTCTGAGTAGAAATGCGTTCAGACATAAAGCTAGGTATTTCGGATAAAATCTGTCTGGGACTAAAACCAGGCAAGTTCTGACAGACAACTGAAGACCAGTGGTTCTTCCTCTATTAGACTGATGTCAAAATTTACTAGATTTACTTGACCAGTATATTCTTCATACTGATTCTGGGAAAGAAGCCAAATGACACAAGCCAAAAGAACATGGTGACAGGTCTACTTAGGAAATACTTGTCTGCAATTTGAAATAAGCCCCTAGAAGCATAGAAGAAGTCCTTACGAGACTGCATGCTTGAATGCATCATAAGCACCATATCCAGGTCTTTTGTACTTGTCATCAAACACCCAGGCAGTTCTCTGGAACAGGCTCTCCAGCTGCTCATCCTTAGTGTACTCCAAGACTTCAGCAA
This sequence comes from Melospiza melodia melodia, assembly GCF_035770615.1. Lineage (NCBI taxonomy): Eukaryota > Metazoa > Chordata > Aves > Passeriformes > Passerellidae > Melospiza > Melospiza melodia. The sequence goes on from NC_086199.1 coordinate 76,195,245, forward strand.
CGTGGCGAAGGATGCTGTAAACCTGCAACAATGAACTGCTGAAAACCTCAAACCAAATACTGAAAGAGACAAAAATTTCTACTTGGAAGTGTTAAGACCACACAGCAGTAAGGATGGGAGCCTGAAACTACCAGCACGTCTTTCCAATAAAAAGTTGCCCACAGTGTGCTAAACCTGCACATACTTTTGGATTTCTGATCATTCAAATATATCCATTTACATTATAAGTTCTTAACTGACATCTTTCTTGATCGATTAATTATTCAATAAGCAGCTTACCATGTAATGCTCATGGACACATAAGCTGGTTATATATCTTTGCAGAGATAAATGAGAATCACAGTATGCCTAACACCTGAATGCTTTACTTTTATCTTATGTCTGTGCATTTTGGTTGCTCAAGAAAGAATCTTGAAATACACAGGGCCTAAATACAGAAAGGCAACTTACAGTCTTTGATTTTGTGAATTTGTCTTCACATTTTATTGCCTCCTCTGGAGAAACTCTTCTTTTTGACAAATCAATATAACCTGTTGGGGAAGATGATTTTAGAAATGTCAGTCACTGTGCAATCTAAGTCTGATTCCTTCAAGAGAAACTCAAGAACAAACACTCTGGCTCAGGATTTGCCCCCTGCCTACAGTATCCTGATATTTTGCTACAGAGAGAAACAAGACCAAACCTTGATGAATTTAAGCAAATTATGATCCAAATTAGGATTCAAAATTCTTTCAACTGTAAATACTTAGAGTAGCAAATTTTATCTCAGAAACTAGTGATCTATTATTTTTATATTTCTGTACACAGTTTGGGAAAAAAAAATTATTCCAGCATACAAAGAAGCAAATGTAATGCATATTTTTTTAGTGCTCAACACAATTTAATTAAAGCCTGGCATCTCATCACTTTAGCTCTGAACAGTTTCCTAATAAAACAGACTCAGCCTGAAAGAAATGCCCATGAAAAAATTTTTGAACTCTCTTCTAAATTATAAAAGGCCTCCACCTATTTCTCACAAACTATATATTCTCCAATAAGTTCAATAACAGACCACTAGATGAATTCCAGATGTGTGTCTCTGTTAATATGAAAACAAGATTAATTTGTAAAAGTATAATTTCATTAGTGATGTTGGGAAACTTATTTCACTTCATATTTATCTGCAGTAAGTTTATTCCTGCCCCTCTTTCATCTCTGCTCTTCCTTATCCTGTCATTCATTACTTATTCTCAGAAGCATTCAAGAAAAGCATGTAACTTGAGAATCGTCATACCAACAGTAACATTTCTAGGAGATGTGCTCAGTGTTTATTATTTCTGTATTGCTGGATAGAGATTTTAGAGATTGTGTGGAACAGCATTATCAAAATCTGAAATGTTTTCAATAAAAATTACATTTAAAAAACCTTCAAAGGGAGGAAAAACCAAAACTGCCTGTACAATTCTAACTTTTGTCTAAGGAATTCACAACGATTACGTACTTGTCATCACCTTTACCAACAAGGTTTGAGACTTGTTAACAAACAGGATGGATGGTGAGCACTAAATGCTTAGCATCTAGATTTTTAGTTCTACAGCAAATGATCCTTCTCTTCAGCTGACTTAGAAAATCTACATAGGTATCAAAAGAAAATTACACTTCACTACAGTTCAGTGACTGATCTGGTGAGGAGCCACTTAAATCTTTACTGACGTGATTTACTTTCATCAACCCAATTCCCAAAGGACACAGAGGAACAGAAGAAGGTATGGTCAGTGGTATGGTCATAGGTATGGTCAGTGATGGTCTATTTTACTTCAATGCTCAAAAAAAAGCAGCCCTGACAAAACCCACAAACACCTGCTTGGTTTATCTGCATTTCAGTGTACAAATTCAAGTGTGACAGAGCCCAGACACCTTTCTCTTTGTCGACCCTAATGACGACGACGCACTCGTTCCTGCCGATGCGGATGAGCTTGTTGATGGAGCGGATGCGCCGCCGCGACAGCTCGCTGAGCAGGATCATGCCCTCGATGTTGTTGTACTCCAGCAGGCTGACATAGGCTCCCATCTCAGCAATGGAGCGCACGTTGACCATCACCACATCCTCCACCTCGGGGAATTTATGCTGGTAGAACCTACAGCTGAGTCCCGGCATTCTGCAATTCCAGCAGAAAAAACATTTTTATTTCACATTGCACCACTGCCTCCTCCTGCAAACACAGCAAGAGACCGGCAAGGACTGGGGGTGATAGAGAGGAACGGTGGCAGGAAAAGCAGCAATTAGGATAAGGTTGTGTTTAGGTCTTAATAGAAATTAAATAATGAATTAACTTGTATTTCAAATACCACTACCAAAACCATTTCCTAAGATGCTGTTTCTTCACATTAATGTAGAAAAAAGCTTTGCTACTCAGACTTTGTTACCCACTTCACCTGTCACACTGCCTATACACAGCACACTGGAAAGGCTTCTTCTAGTGCTGGAAAGGTGGCACTGCACCTCACAGCCATCTAAAGTTGTGTGTAGCATTCTCAGAGATTCACAGAATATGCTGAGCTGGAAGGGACTCTCAAGGATCATCAGCTGGACTTTAAGAGCAGGAGGACACTGGAGAGAAACTCACGAAGGATTTTGCATGCACATAATAAGACAGCATGTGAGGCTAAGAAAAGAAGAGGCAGATGGAAGCTTCTGTAGTACTGAGGAGAAGCAGACTCCATGACTTTTAAACTCAGCACTGTATGTTCACAGTAATCCTGCAAGACCTGCTCCAGAGGCCAACTGTCAGCAAAGAAAGCAAAGGCATTAATCATAATAGAACTAGCCTGGCCTGAACTACTGAAAGGGCAAAAAAAGTGCCCCACAACAGACTGCTAGTGTGGAGGTGAAAAACCCCAACAAAATCACATGAAAAAGGGAATTCCTTCATTATACATTCAAAACGAAAAAAGGGCAAAAGCAATATTTCATGATTAGGTAGTGGTAAGAAGAAATGCTTAAGCTGCTTTATTTTTCTGACAATGAATCCATATGCTCTTAAATGTGTAACTAGATTAGTTTGGTTGTCTATGCCTTAAAGTTACACACAGAAAATTTTCTACAGTAGCAGCAGCCTAAGATGCCAAATCAAAGGCATCACTCCTTCAGAAGATTTTAGTCACCATTTTAAAGTTTTAGTCATGATCTTTACAGCAGTCCTAGTGCTTCCTAGATATAAGAAAATTTAAAATCAGAGTAGGAAGATAATGCCAAATGCTATGCACACATGTCCACACAATTCAGATGGCCATGTCCACCCTTATTTGCATTCCTAACTTGTAAGAAGGGGAAATACAAATTAGCAAAACTTTATAAAAACACTCTGAAGGTTTTGTAAAACTTTGTCTAAGCCGAAGCTGAACAAACGACTCCAAGGTTAAAAAGGAAAACTTTACAGCTCGGCTTTCTAGCCCACCGCATGCAGCTCTGCTCAGTCCTGCCGGTACTTCTGGGGTACAGGAGAAAGCCGCACTGCAAAGCGACTGGCTGGAGCCACAGCGGGCAGGAGGGACAAACACCGCTCAGCACACGCAGCCCTTCACTGCTCTCCCATAGCCCTTCACTGCTCTCCCGCAGCCCTTCACTGCTCTCCCGCAGCCCTTCACTGCTCTCCCGCAGCCCTTCACTGCTCTCCCGCAGCCCTTCACTGCTCTCCCATAGCCCTTCGCTGCTCTCCCATAGCCCTTCACTGCTCTCCCGCAGCCCTTCACTGCTCTCCCGCAGCCCTTCACTGCTCTCCCGCAGCCCTTCACTGCTCTCCCGCAGCCACAGCGTTTTCATTTCGGCCTTCTGGGGAAGGTCCCCAGGAGCAACGCTACGCCCACCGTCCCGAAGCTGGAATTCATCTTTTCCAGAGGTTGGACACGCCTCAGACGAGGCCCTCACGGCCGCACAACGTCTGCGGAAACCGAGCCCGTCGCGACCGGCGCCGCCGGCACGGGCGCTGCCCCACGACGGCCGCCGCCCGGGAGAGCGGGCCGGGCAGCGCCCATCTGCGGCGCGGCGCCGGCGGGAGGCCGGGGAGGGCGGCCCCGCGGCTGCCGAGCGCCGGTGTCGTCAGGCCGGGCCGGGCCCGAGCGGCGCCGCTCCCCGCGGCCCCGGGCCCGCCCGGGAGGAGCCGGCGCGCGCGGCCGTACCTGGCTGCGGCCCGGGGGGTCCCGCGCTGCGCTCGCGCCCCGCAGTCCCGCGCTGGCCCCGCTCGTGCCGCCGCGTGCGCCCGGCCGCCGCCGCCCCACTGCGCAGGCGCGGAGACGCCGCGGCGAGAGGGGCCGCGCTCCCCTCGAGCGCCCTCTGGCGGCGGGCGGCCGGAACCGCGGCCTCAGCCAATCGCGTCTCCTCCTGCCGGCCCCGGGGGACACGTGACCACAAGCGGCGCCGCGCGGGCATCCGGGTTCGGTCCCGTGCGCGCGGGCTCCGCCTCGCGCGGGGGCGGGGCCGAGTCACGTGACGGCGGCGGCGACGGCCGGTCCGGGCCCCGGCGGTGACAGCGGCGACAGCCCGAGCCGGCCCCGCCGGTGACAGCGGCACAGCCCGAGCCGGCCCCGCCACAGCCATGTCGGCCAAGGACCGCATCGAGATCTTCCCCTCGCGGATGTGAGTGTCCGCCGGCACGGGTCGGGATAGCGCCGAGGGGGGAGCGCGGGGGCTCCGTGCCGTGCCCGAGGCGGCGGGAGCGGCGGGAGCGGCGGCTCTCGGGCGCTCAGGGCTCCTCATCGGGGCTCGGCGCTCGGAGTCGTTCCGCCGGTTGTGCTGCGCCGCCGAGCGGGGCCGCCCCGGTTCTGTGGCGGAGCCGCTGAGGGCCGCTGGTCCTAAACTTGACGTTCTGCTTCCAGGCTCCACATCGGCGCTGTCCGTCCTCACCGGGCCGGGCAAGGCTCGGCACCGAGATGCCGGGTGTGATGTTTAAAGTAATGTGATTACGCAAACCTTACTTTAAAAAAGGAATAATTTTTAGAATGTATGTGTAGGAAAAAGGGACAAACGGAACCACAGCTTCCCTTAATTTTGCAACAGAGGATACTGCTTCACGAGAGGTTGGCCATAAAGCGTTAAGGAAGTAAAGTGCTGTCAGTGTCGTGGACAGTCAGGTTATTTTCCAGCTCCAGACAGCAAACTATTTGTCATGAAATCAGATGTCTCGTCTGAGAAGGCTTAGAAAGCTGCCAACATTGGAACTAACTCAAACAATTGAATAAAATGCTGTTTAATAACACTGTTCAGTTTGTCTTTGGAACTCTCCAGGACAGACAGACTTTGCTTTAAGGTGAAAGGCTGCTTCACATCTTCTTGCATAAAACTGGGTTGCCTGCACATAATGTTTATATGTGCAGGCAACATATAAAAGGATGCCTTGAAGGACAGAAAACCTCAAACATGAAATAATAATTATTCACTCCGTATAAGCTCAAGACATATAAAGTAACAGTTTATAAGGAAAGATTAATACATTACATGGTAAATGTTCTGTTTTGAAATTTACTATTGCATACGCAGAAATGAATTGCTGCATACACTAAGTCATCTGGTCTCACTCCTCCTCTTTGGCAGTGCTTTTTTTCATTCAGTGTAGGTGTCCAAGGAGGGGACACTTCAGTCACTTTTGAAAGGTATCTGGTTTTGTGAGGTGATGTGTCACTGTGGCGTGAGGGTGGTCATGTACAATATTTACAAGCTTATTTTCAAACAAAGTGACAGACAATATTGTGGGTGCTGTTCCCAAAGGAATATAAGTTAGAAAGGCAAAATAAAGATGTCCTGTGTCTGCAACAATTAATTTTCTTAACTGACAGAAGAGGATTTCACAAGGTTTACTTTTTACATTGGTTTGGGGGTTTTTTGTTGTTATAAAATGGCTTGCTGCTATGAGCCTCTTCTGTGCTGGAAATGTTCAATTCCAGAAGCTGCTCGGTTTGCTGGAGAGTAAACAAGACTTTGTTTATTGCACTCTCAGAGCCAGTGAGATCTTGCTGGAACTGGAAGGCCAGCCAGTCTCTGGCAGGTGGTGAACAGAGCAGGCAAGTCAGTCCAAGGTGATGACAGACACCTGCTTGCTGGGAAAGTAAAGTTGCTTTTTACTCACTGATTTTTTTTAAATCATAAACATTCATAAAGTATTTGGGGTTTTCAGTTATACGTATTTGGTAGATGTTAATGGAGCTATTCTCATCACATGCCAGTAGATGTGGCCAGTAATGGATTCCACTGTGTAGATAGAATCTTAATTATACTTACTTTTTCCAAGGTCAGAGAGGAAGTGTGTAAGAACTTGGCTTGAGCAGTGTCCTTTGTGCACAGTGGCTGCATGTAGAAAGCAGTACAGTTCCTTATTTCATACAAGAAACTTCTAAGTGTGCTACTGGTTGTACAGGTGAAAGCTACAGCTAACTCACTAATATCCCTTTGAAATTGTTGCTGCTTTTGATTGTCTTTGATAGCTTGTAAATCTCCCATGCAGCATGTGAAGCTAAGGGAAACCACAATGTACAACTGCTGCATCTTCTTGCTCTGTAAAATCAGAACATGGCATCAACTGTTATGATCACATGAAGAATTTGCTTTGTTTGATTTTCCAAAGATGACATGGCAGTAAAAGAACTTAAAAGCAATGCCAGTGTCACAGCGGATATTTGGAGGAGTTTGATTTCTGGTGCTTCTAAGTCATGAAGAAAAATGAAAACTCTTATTTCCTATTATAGAAGCACTGAAAGATGTCTTGTCAATTTTCCTTTGACTTCACAGATAATAACCTTGTAGTTTTCATTGTTGATGGAGATAAATATAAATTCCCTTGATTTTAAATGGGAATCTAATATTCTGCCCTGAAGTGGCCATCTTGTTTTACTGCAATGGTGTTTCAGGGTTCCTTCATAATTTCAGTCGTATGCATGTCAGAAAACTTCACTAAGGTTTTTCCTAATCCCTTCAGATGCTGCAGGATGTTTTTTCTTTATTCCTCTGCTTACCAGGGCTCAGACCATCATGAAGGCTCGTTTGAAAGGAGCCCAAACAGGTCGTAACCTCCTGAAGAAAAAATCTGATGCTCTGACGCTTCGATTCAGGCAGATCCTTAAGAAAATTATTGAGGTAGGTAAATTAGAATTTTCCTTTGTTTGGCTCACTTTACTGTTCTGTCTGTTGTGCATTCCTGTTCTCCTAACTTCATTAGATAGGCTGGAATACAGGATGACTTTCTGGCTAACCTGTTTTTTGTAAGTGAGACTACTGAGAACACATGAGCAGAATTCTGATTTTTTCGCTGCAATGATACAGAAAATTGGAAGAGTTAATGTTCTTCATCTCTTTCCAGAGAGTCTTAGCCTCTGCTTTCTTTTGTGTCCCAAGCTCCCTATCATGATGCTGCCAAATACTTTAGGATTGGTGTTAAAATGTTCTGTAGTCCCATTTTTATTGCTTTATCTGGCTTGAGGGGATACTGCACATCTGTAATGTTTCCTGCATGACTAGGTACACTAGCAAGCAGAAGTTCTGTTCAGATGGGACTTGTTCCTTTAGGAAGAAACACAGAGTCCTGCTGCTTCTTTTGTAACAAGGATGACAAAGCTGAGGTAGTCAGTAGAGCCTGGTATGTGTTGTTCTGCTCTGCCATATCAGATAGGTTTGGTTGTACTGTTTTAGTTGCAGCTGCTGCAGTGTCCATGGTTAGCAGTGGTCCTTTGTTGCCACACTGTAGACAAGCTCTCATCATCTGTCATTGCTTCCTATACATTGTCTAACACACACAGGCTGGTGTTTCTCTATACTTTTTAGCTACAAAGACTACAAATCTGTAAAAATTGGGAAAAAAACAGAGTGGGAGGAGAGTGCAGCTTCACAAAGCTGTAAACATTTGTATGTTGAAAACCAACTGCAGCTGTCTCATAGTATTCCATACAATGTGAAACGAGTATTTCCCTACTGAGCCACTTTATTGTTGTTATTTAACCCCCATGTAATAGAATTTCATGATTAAGACAGATCTTTTGCTTTTTCTGTGAGTTCTACAATGTGAAACAGCTGAAATTTTTTTTTTGCCAGTCACCTGAGAATTACAATTTCCAGTTTGAGAGTAAGCTATGCATATAGGACTTGCTCACTCTCTTCAATTTCTTCTCCTTATGCTTATATTCTAGGATATTTATCCTAGAAAAGGAGTAACAATGTGCCTTGTATTTGCTGCCTTTTTTTTTTTTAACAGACTAAGATGCTGATGGGTGAGGTGATGAGAGAAGCTGCCTTTTCACTTGCTGAGGCAAAGTTCACAGCAGGAGATTTCAGGTGAGGATTGCTGGGCTTCCATGAGCATAGCCTACCTATGGGAAAGAGCTATCAACAAATTATTATTTTCTCTTTTGGAAAAAAAGGTAAATTCTTAAAGGCACCTAAAAAAAGACAATAGTGGAGGGGATGAACTAAATCCTGTTATGTAAAGGCAGGAGAGAGAGAACTTGCACAATGAAAACTCTGTTGGAAGCTAAACCAAGTGGAAACATCACCAAAATTTTTTGTCCTTGGTTTGAGAAGGTGTTGCTTTTTGTGGCTTGGAATCAAAAATGTAGGAAAGCAAGAATTTATATCAGAGTATTGGACAATTTCTTCATTTGGTCTTTCTTGTGAATTTGAGGGATAGATGTGTGCTCTTTTCTGCCAGTAAGTCACACAGTGATTTTACCAGTTGCTCTTATCTCCTACCTCACTGCCCTTTGTCTCACTAGGGCTAGAGAGGGCTGTATGCAGGAGGGGAAACAAATCCTTTTCTTCCAGCAGGATACTTGAATTGTATTTTAATAAATTACAGTTTTGTCTAGGGTGTTTGAGTAATTCATTCAGGTGTGCATGGGGAAGTTTTTAAGATTCATCTGATGGCACTTCCAACTAATGGGGAAGAGCCAAGTGATCAGACACAGCAGGAATCTGCGTGCTGCTGAAGAAAAGTCTTTTTGCCCTTTCCTTTGGTTATAGTGCTGTTTCCTGTCCTAACTAGTCACTGTGTTTAGCCATAAACAAGTCAGATTCCACCCTGTAAGTAAACTGGACTTCAGCAGAGGAGTTAGCTTAGTGAGCTGTTCTTGAAAGACTTTAGGTTACTTTGGAATGCTTCAAGATTAATTGTTGTACAAGTCCAAGTTTGTTAATATGGTAGTGAGTGAATAAACTCATTAATAGTCTGAAAGAGTAAATACTTAGAAACTAAAATGAACAAAATGTTGTGGCATTGGTTTGCATTTAAATCCTTGAAATTCCTTCTCTTTCATTGTGAAAGAAATCTTACAGGTTGATTAGACTCAATGTTATTAAAATAATTTGCCAGATAACTGGATAGTTTTTTTAGCTATGCTTTGTAAATTTGGTCTAAGACATTTTTAAAGTTATATTTCATAGACTCTGCATCTTTTCCAAACTTTGCTGGAAACCTGTTTCTTTCAAAGCTTCTGTGTTAGCTCTGAAGACTTTGCAATGAATTGCAAGGAGAACTGAGCTGACAACACTTTCCAGGTCCTTGCAGCTATTTGATAACTGATTTATCTTGTATATAATGATGAGTTAATGAACCACTTCAATTTTCCTGATTAGGATCTGTGTTTTCTTCCTTACAGTACCACTGTGATCCAAAATGTGAACAAAGCGCAAGTCAAGATCAGAGCTAAAAAAGACAATGTAGCAGGTGACTCCTTTCCAGGCCATGAGTACTTCAGCTCATAAGGGAATTGTGGGAGGAGACTTGGAAATAGGCAGGAATGTATCCAAACAGTCTCCTTTTTTTCTTACCTGTCTGTAGGAACAACTGGAATTTGTTGTTTTTTCACATACAGCTTATGATTTTTATATTTGGTTACTTACCTCTCATAAAATAAAATGAATGTGTGTAAACTGCAGTCCAATTTCTGAATTGCTGGACAAAGTATAACTTCCATAGAGCTTTACTGGAAAACAGATCAGGAGTTAAGCCCCAAAGTTAAATAAATTTCAAGCAATTGTCTATCCACACAGTTGTCTATAAAGAAAACAAGAGAGATAAGTCAGGATTGAATGACTGAAATATTCCTTAAGCAAAGAGAACATAGTACTAAACATAATAAAATGGATGAGCCAGAATACTTCCCTGAATTTTTCATGGGTCTTGATCTCTACAAACTCAACACAATTCTGCAGTTCTATATTAAATGTCAGCACCAGCATGACTTAATTGTTCCAAGCTATGTAGGAATATTTTGTAAACAAAGCTTCTGCCATTACATAATCAGAAGCAAATGGGGCAAAAGTGAGCTGTACTTCATAAATCTGTAACCCTTCATGTCTCTTACATGCATTTTTCTTCGCTCATCAGGAGTGACCTTGCCAGTTTTTGAGCATTACCAGGAAGGAGGGGACAGTAAGTACAACCCAAGTGTTTTCTGTCTTTATGTACTTACAGCCATTCCATGCTCACACAGAAATATTGTCATGTCCTAATGGTAAGTCAGTTTACATCATAGGCATAGGGGTACTTACTTCCTTTGATGTTTTGCCTGCTCCTGTGACATGGAGGGATAATTAGGAACGTCTAAAAGATTCTACTTTCCAAAATCAGTGAGTTCTTCAGGTGAGGAGAAGACTTGTATTTCCAGATTTTGAGACTTCTAAGTGTTACTAGAGACATGCACAACATAAACCACTAAAAAGACAATTTGTTAATGGGCAAAGGCTTTAGCTTCTCACTTGATAAGCTCTTTATATCCCTATAGTGTGTGAAGTATTAATTTTTATCTAGTAAGGAAACACTATAAGAGCAATAGTAACAATTTTTGGGTTTTTTCAGGCTATGAGCTGACTGGCTTGGCCAGAGGTGGAGAACAGCTGGCTAAGCTGAAGAGGAACTATGCCAAAGCTGTGGAGCTGCTTGTGGAACTGGCCTCATTACAGGTTGGTGAGAGTTAAAAAAGAACAGATCATTGGTTTCTCACTTTTCTAAAATGAAAGTATCATCCCTCAGTATTTGTAGCTTAATATAGTCCCAGTGCTGTATAAAGTCGCAAACCTTTTTTAGCCATATTACTGCTTCAGAGAAATCCTTGTTCTTTAATGCTCAGAAGAAACTTTTTGGGAGAGTTGGTATTTGTAACTGCTAATGTGCAGTATTCAGCATGCTAGTGACATTAGTAGAAAACATTCTGCTTCTATCAAAAACATAGTTTTTAAAGCTACATTATAGACTTGGCTTTCAAGTGCTCTTTGGTTTTGTGTACAGAATTGATGGAAATGCTGAATTTGTCTTGTTATATATTAACTATTTAATCCCATTCCATCAGACATCCTTTATTACTTTGGATGAAGCCATTAAAATAACCAACAGACGTGTGAATGCAATTGAACATGGTGAGTATTTTTTCATTTGGGATGCATAACATTTTTCTGTTTCTATGTAAGATGAGGAGCAGGGTCAATGAAGCCATTCTTTCTTGTTAGAATTTCTCACCAGTTCAAGAATGCTTTCTAAAAAGCATTACAATTAGGCATATTGCAAGAAAGAAAAAAATTAAAAGCCCAGTGGAATGGACTGGAGGACACAGAGATAAATGAATAGGTAAACATGAGAAAGTAATCAGGAAATTGTATTAAGAACCTACAGGACAAAAGTTTTACAAACATTCTGCAGTCCCTGCTAGTGACTTTGACTTAACTGGTGAAGCCTGTTGACTAGAAGCAAAAGATATGATGTTTCTATGTGTTAAGATGTTCCAATAGCTAGCATAATAAACTTCAGACAACTAAAATATATTAAATCACTCTAATGAATTTTAAAACTGTAATGGTGGTGCCCGGTGAAGAGGCTGATGACTTCTTCATTTTGGATGGAACCGTCCTTATGTCAATAACCTGTGTGTTTTTCTTTGATCTAATTCTTTGTTCTTCATGTTCTTGTTTGTAAATTTGTTTCTTGCCATTTCTTAAGTACTGTTACAATCCCAACATTGGCTGTGCTTCCTTTTGCTGCAGTGTCCAGAGTGCTTTGCTTTGACTGTTTCAAGTTGCTTTCTGAATTCTGATGTCCTAGATTTAATAACTTTTGCATGTATACAGTAATGTATTTCAGTCCATGTTTCCACATCATCCTTTTCAGCAGTTTTTCATAGACTAGTTTCTTTGAACATACAGGCCTTAACTGCAGCTTATCACTGAGAATATGACTTAGAAAAGGTTTCCTCTGCAGCCTTCCAAATAATTTTGGTAGTGCTGGTAACAGGTTTCTTCTTTCAACAAATGATTCTGATACAGAGCTTGTGCAGTTTGGTGTGAAAGCTGTATTTAGTGTCTTTTGTTTTGTGATTGTGTTGTATTTGAGTATTTGTTTTCATGACGGCCTTTTAAATGGATAATTCCGAGTAAAGGTGCTATACTGAAGTTTCTGAAACAATGTGATGGAAGAACATAGTTTTAATTCAAATTTGCCTGCTTGTCAGGAGTTTTTTATATTTTGTGTACTTGTCCATCAGGAAATAGTATGATCTTCCATGAAAGACATAGATTTCCCCTAGCCAAAAGGATTACTAGACTGACATCAGACAACATCTGTGCAATACATGGATACTTCCTGGCTAATTTAACAGCAGTGCCACCTTCCTTATATTTTTTTTAGTGATTATTCCCAGGATCGAGCGTACTCTTTCTTATATCATCACAGAACTGGACGAACGAGAACGAGAGGAATTCTACAGGTAAAAGACTAGTCAAAAAACTAGACTGGTCTCTTCCTAACATAGACCATTCCTCAGAAGGGAGTTAAGAGAACTGTTCACCAAATGTGGAAGCAAGCATTGTTAAAAATGACCTCATTCTTACTGCACATGGAGTTTCCAGAGCCAGGCACTCACCAATTGCTTGTCTGAAAGTTATAAATGAATCCCTTCTATTAATTTGTACATAGCTGTCATTGTTCTTTCAGAGGGAATGATGTGATACAGTTCCCTGAGGTATTCTGCTTTAACAACACCTTTGCCAATACAGTCAATGTTCTGGGCCACCTGAAACAAAAATGTCAAATCTGAAATAAATGAAAGAGGAATGAACTTGATTAAATACAAGCAGAATAGTATAATGCAGTGTTTAGGGTCAAGAATATAATTTATAATTTGGTCAAGTTTTTCAATTGCTGCAGCTAGCAATAAAAGCATTTTATTTTTGCCATTTTGCCAAATTTGGTATTTGTTAGAGAATTTTCATTTTCTGTGGAACTTTTCCAGGTAGCTTTATCAAGTTCAAGTTGTATGGTATAGCTACTAACCTGTTGTATGAAAACATATTTGCTTCACAGATAAAGCTGCATTTCTCTTCACAGGCTTAAAAAGATCCAGGAAAAGAAAAAAGTCTTGAAAGAAAAGTCTGATCAGGAACGGGAGCTGCGGAGGGCTGCTGGTGAGGAAAGTGAGCCAGCCAATCTCTTAGCAGAAGAGAAGGATGAAGACCTGCTCTTCGAGTAGTCCTGCACAGTTGCTGGGAGCAGGGGACCCAAAATACAGAATGTCCAGTTGCAATATAATTCAAGACATGTTGCCTCCAAGATACTTATGTGGCTTCTCATTTGGTGTCCAAGTCTTGAGTTGAATGGATTGTGGATTTCTCCTGGGAGATTAGAAATCTGGGAACTTGACTACAGCATAGGAGGGAAGGCAGAAATGGGTCAGATGGCTTACTATAAGGAAAGCCTTCTAGTCCATGTTCAACCTGTTTCTTCACTTAGTAGGAACAACTGTTGAAAGCTGTATTTTTTTTTGAAGGATGGCTCTGGATTTGCCCAATCAGATTCATCTAATTGCTCCCCTTCCTAGTACAAGCAGAGAAAAATGTTACTTAGGGAGGAAGATGCATATGATGTTCTTTGCTGCTGAACCAGTAATGTTCAAGTTGCTTAGATCCAGTTTTGGCACAGCTGAAGTCAAATCCCTGTAAAGGAAACTCTAGCTTTCTCACCTGTTGATGAAATCCACAGTCTTCTGTGATATATTTTTGTTGCACGATTGTTACCATTGGCCTAAAATATCTATGGTTTTAATTAGAGGTTCTGCCAACTTGTGTACTGTCTGTGCTAGAAACAAGTGTAAATTTTAACTGCTACAATACCTGGTGTCTGGCTTGAGTTGCTAGAAGATGAACTTTAAAAGCTTGTTGTGTTGATTTCAAAATAAAACCTCTGCTTCACCCTTTCTCCCTGACATGGAAACTACACAGTATACATCTCTTACAGCCTGTGCCCACTTTTCATTATCTTTAGTGCTTTAAATAAGTAACTGTGGAGAAGTGGATCCCTCCTGCCAAAAGCACATACAAAAAAATCATCTAGCTACATGTTGCTGCAAATCTTCATTGCCTCAGGCTGGCAGGCAAAGCGGGGTTGAATGCACAGCAGTCCATCCTTTCTGCAATTCTTAAGTTCAAGGTTGATGAGTGGAGTCCAGGAGAGTGGCTGACCAGCAGGCTGTCACTAAACCCTGCTCAACTGGAAGAGCTGTTTTCCTAAAGACAGAAGCACAGAATCACTTAGGCTGTAAAAGACCTCGAAGATCACAGAGTCCAACCTTTGACCAATCACCACCTTGTCAGTCCACAGCCATGTCCAGTCATTCCTTGAACACATTGGTTGTGTTCTTTTTCTTGAAGGCACTGGTTTGCAATCAGCAAACTGAACACATGCCCCAGAACTAATGCTGGGTCATAGTTTCCAGTACTACAAGTCTAGTCTATTCAAGGTAAGCATCTTGTTTTAAACATGACATTTAACTGCAGATACAGGGTAACTGCAAGGAATAAATGAACATCTTTAAAAAATCATTTTAGAATTGTATGAATAATAAGGCCATTTCTTTTCTCTTGTGTAGCTGTAGACAGCACAGCTGAATGGTAGGTCCATAGTCTGTTGTAAGACACAGATCCAGTTTCAAAGAGAGACACTGGAGCTCTGCAGACCTGTTGCCTCTCCCACAGCATGGATGGTGTCAGAAGGTACACAGAACATCCTGCAGGGCACTGATGGGTCACAGCATGTTTCACATATTCAGCAAAGTGGCAGAAAAAAGACTCTCAAGATCCACTACAGGAAGTAAAATTGTACAGTGATTTATTTTAAATCTAGAAATATTTTACATTTTTACATTAGTGTGCAGTTCGTGATGTCTCAAAATAGAGAGTGCAGATATATGTAAAAAAGTAAAATGTGGGGCTAACCACAGGTCTCAGTAAAGTTACCTTAATTATTTAAGGCATGGAACCCCCCGTCTAATATTTTTAAAAGTCACATTTAATTACATTCAAAAATTCTTTATGCAATTCATTTAACATTTATTTTTAATTAAATCAGGATTGGTAATAATGCAAATACCCTCATTTCAGTCTGATACAACTCACAACAAAGCCTGGGATAAGGCTGAAGAGTTCTACCAGTGATGTCTTATGTATTTTCTGTTATTCTCGAGGGAACTAGCACACATTCTTCATTAAACAAGACAATGATTTCTTACACAAGGTAGTTCAGGTCCAAGCTGGCAGCAGATGGACAGCCAGGTACATATTTCAGTGCTGCTCAAGCTCTTCCTTTCAGCAGGAGGGAGACAAAGCTAACACTGGTTAAAAGCTTCATAGCACCTCTATGGATGTCAGTGAGTTCTGTGTGCCTCAGGAATTAGGAGAGTAGAGCTCAACTTCAAGCAATATGCTTTAAGTCTACATTCAGAAGCTCATTTGTATAAAAACAGATTCTGTACACCATTTCTGAAAAACTGGGGAGACAAACATGAATGAAATATCATTAATGGCATGATTTGACGAGACTGATGCTGCCTATAAACACTGAATACCTAAGGGGGTTCAGCAGCCACTTTGAGCTGGTTGTGACTGGCAGAATTTTAGCAGCACCTACACAGCTGAGCCAGGTTAACCTTACTCAACATGTTCTACTGCTTTCCACCTTGTCCAGAAACATTCAATACCCAAAAGCCTAATGCATTTACAATAATCTTTCTTTAAAAAGGGTAGAATCAATACAATTTTTCCAATACACGTGAACACTGTTGTTGTCATAAGCTATGGATGAAACTGAGAACATGCCTGCAATGTGAGGCAAAAAGCCACAATTTTGAATATCCAGCCCTTAGGCCAACAGTAGCACAGTATTATTTCTAATGCTGACTTGAACTAAGATACTCAAGTTTCACCCCATTTTCTTTCTGAAGCATCATTACTTATCCCCACTAATTGCTTAATTGCTTTTCAGCCCTATATATTAATTACACCAGCAAATAATTTCGCTTTCTAGCAAGACAGGAATGCACTCTATACTTCAAATTTTCAACATAAAAATGTACTGATTATTAGTTCAGTACCTAGGACAGTTATCTGAAAATTTCTTTATATCTGGTCTATACTTTCAGCTCTTTAACTATGGGTGTGAATTTGTTCTACTAACATTTTAAGAAAGAATATATGCAAGACAGAATGGAAAACAGTAACTGCTTTTTTTCCTTCAACATTAGACAGGAGTGACCGACACATTGACATAACTCCAGTGTTTTACCTGTAGGAACAAAGAAACTCTATGGCTAAAAGAGATATTCACAGTTAAGGTTCTTTGTGCTACCCAAACCAGCCAAGATACTACTATTCATTTAGTGTCAGTAACAACAGCCCCACTGCAGATGCACAGCCACAGCAGTTAAACCTTCACAGCCAGAATCATCTGAGGATGTAGAGATGTTCCCACCTGCTTTGCAGAATGCATCAGGATACAGACCTTACCTTTTGTTCCCTTATTTCAAGTTTTTTGTTTTAACCATTAAAAATATTCCCCTTTCTTGTGACTTCGCAGTCAGTTACCAGTGTTTTACACATATTTTCACTGCAGTACTGAGCAAATGCAGGGCAATAAGTTGGCTAGCGAATTACAATACTCATAACACAGTAGCTACATTCAGCTATTTTAATTCCAGTTAGTTGTCCATTAGTCCAACAGCCACAACATGAACCATTTGCAGAGATTAAAAAACCCCACTGTCTTCCAATGTTCAGCACATCAGTCTGTATTAGTCAGTATTCTGTTATAAAACATGAGAATTTTAGTTGACTTTCAAGCAGCATGTCTTATAACTATATATTTTCACAAAAATATAACCTCTGCCTTTCTGTCTCTACAAGTCTGTGAATAACAGCGGCTCAAATCAGTCGGTATGTTTTAAAGAAAATACCATAAAAATATCACATCTAGAAGTTCAATATAATAGTCATCTTTGATTGGACCTAAAATTACTGTGCAGTCAAATCTGATTTTAAAAGTCTGACTAAAAAGACACAAGGATCGAAATATTTACATTATACACATTTTTCAATACAGTGCTATTAGAAAGTGGAATGTTTGAGAATTAAAATATTAACTCAAGCCTCACAGGGCAGCTCCAGACCAGAGCAGAATCTTCATTCTGTGTATTTTTTGAACAGGAGAGGTTTCTCATTGATATTTTTCATGTGTAGATTATTCCTCTGCCCAATGATCTGTAGAATTATGCTCTTGAACTAGCATCATGTCCCACAAACTCATTAAGTTAAGTGTTAAATAACATTCATATTTATAACTATGTGACAGCATGGACTATATATATACATATACACACAAACACACTTAAAATCTTTGTCCTAAGGGTGATCCTAAGTTAAAAAAGTGGATTTATAAAAGTAGTTGCTAGAAAAAAAATCTATCTAAAGCTTTAGATTTAGTACTGCTATGGTCTCCATTTCTAGACCACAGAGAAAGAAAACCTGGACAATCTTTAGATCAGTTAAACTGGCTCACAAGCTGGTCAGCGTATTTTTCAGTAATACGCAATTTCACTGGCAAAGGATGCTGCTGCTGAGGTCTAGAGCTCACATGCATTTGTACTAGAACTGGGCAGACCTACACATGATCTGCTTGGAAAGGTAACTAGACTGAAGTCCTTTTGTCCCTTGGAACTGCTCTCATCGTAGCCAGGTGGAGGGCACCCACTGGGGTTCTGTGTCGAGCTTATTTATTAACCGAAGTAACTCTTGATACGCCTTATCAAGATCAGAATTCACAATTGCTGTATCAAAGTAGTGGCCATTGTTCTGTTCCATCTCCCTTGTCTTCTCTATGATTTCTCTCAGCTCTTCTGGCTGCAATCAGAAACAGAGAGTTAGTGTAGGTGTGTAAGCCTCCTCCCCACAGTAACAGCAGGGAATGGGAACAACTCCATTTCTTTACACAAACACTCCTGGTGTTGCTATTGGCTTTTGAAAAGTTTACAGGAACACTCAATCATGATCCATATTTGAAAGCTAAAGGCATTCAAGGCAATCTTGACTGATTTGCTATGAGTGGCAAAGAGTAAATAACTGGCCAGGCTGAAGAAAATGAGGAAGATTAGCACTGCTCATTGCACAACACTGATCTCACTGAGGGAGACTGGACCCGTGCAGAACAAGGCAGCATTCTGCTGGCACCACCAACACTAACAGCCAGAGGAGACACTGACACTGGTGACACTGTGCAGTACACACCAGGGAGAGCCACACGTTTAGGCTGACCAAATCACCATAACATCAGGTGAATAACACTGCAGAAATATGGAAAACACCACTTGGGAGCTAGAAGGGCATATATTAAAAGCAAGAATATTGCAGTGTAGATAAATGATACAAAGGCAGAAGTAGAAATGTTTTGATTTCAGAATTTTTCTTACACTTAGATTCTAAAAGTGTGTTTATTTTTCTCAACGTATTTTTGGATTGTGTGAAGAAATATTCAGGTTTAATTTTTGAGATAATATGCTAGGGAGGATATTTCAAAAGGAACTTTCAGGCCTTCAGGATTTTTTTCTTAGTCATTACACACTCTTGATAAAATCAGAGCAACATTGGAGCATACATGCAAGAAATACCTTTTTCTTTATCAGGAAAGGGATTTGACCCAATTGAAATAAATACAACCCCAATACAATTAGTCAGAAAGAAAATAGGCACAGTGTAACAGCAAGAAATGCACCCCTTTTTATTGCAAATGGATTCCTTGAATATTGCAACAAAAATCCAGAACATAAGATGCAATATTTAGATAAAATAACGTTTTCTTCATGGCATAAACATGAAGGAAGAAACACCCATTTAAAGACTATGATTATATTTGACACAGGGGGAGGAAAGGAAAAAAAGGAAATTTCTTCTGTTTCAACATTTGGACTTTAATGGACTTTAAAATCTGACACACAAGTAATAAATCGCCCTTGCATCAAACAAGGAGAGCAAAACAACACAGCTACAGAACACAGTGAGTTATAATTCCTGAGCAACAGCTGTGTCAGGAGTAACTGTGAGTTATCTTGGGAAGATTGTTTTCCCTTAGTATGAAATGCATTATGCTCAATTAGTACTTTGAAGATACTGTGGTGGCAAAGGGCACCTGCCAATGACTACAGGGCAGATTTCAGTTAAAAAGGTGATGATGAACCTATTCCACTGCCTGAGCAATAAGCACTTGGTATATCATAGCCTGATAAGGAACTTCTCTAAGCTTTCAGATGTCCTGGTTTATTCTTTGGGTTTCAAGTCCATTCTGCAGAACTAACTTCTGAGAAACTAAATAATCTCATAAGCTCAGATCTTGGACATGACTGGTTAAAAACGAAGAGCGATCCCACAAGATCAAGGTTAAAAATAATTTTAGCTGAAGAGTTTTGGATTTTCAAGTAAATGCTTTTCCAAAGGCAGGTACGTTCTGAAATGAAAACCACTAATCCTTTGCTCCATTAGAATTACTCCCAGGTTTAGAGGACAAAACTGAGTTTTCCACAGTTTTGAAATAAAAGGTCATGTTTTTGTACCCAAATGCAGGGACCCCAATGCAGACAGTGTGCCCCAGGATTACTGAATTAGCAGTGCATTCCCTTTAAGCAAGAGCATTCTGAATGAACCCTTCCCTCAGCATTGTCTGCCTGGAGCACAACTACACTGGTTCACTGCAGTGCTGACTGCCAGCACCCTCACCGTGACCCCATCCCAAGGAAGGAGATTTATGTGCATTTATTTGTTCACCAAACCCAGCATGGTTTCACAAGAAGTGTAAGACACTTTACCTTAGGATTTTTCCCTTCTTTGGCCAATAAAGCACGAAGTCTTTCTTGAGAAGGTGGTGCAACAAATATAATATATGGCTTCAAGTCAGAGTTACGTAGTGTTTTCAGTGACTGCAAAAACAGGTTTACATATTTAACAGTTTCACCCAGGAAAAGGGCATTTATCGATGCACTATTCACATGCTATAACATAATACACTCTTCAAACACAACTGTACAATATATTAACAGCAACAGAATTAACTGTAACAGCATTCAGAGTTCAGACACCATTTCCTTGAATTTATTTATATTCCAACATTTTTCAGCTTCATGAAACTGAAATATTTACTTTTTTTCAAGAATATTCTTCATAACTGAACAGAAGGAACAGATCTTTTGGTATGTAAAAACAATAAAAAGGTTAGCTACATTGAACTAGCTGTTGTACAATTCTAAGAAAAGGTATCAGCTTTGAACAGGGAGAAGAGTCTTTAAGTATTACAGATTACTTGAAAAACTACAGTTCAACCTTTTGTGTTATGAAGATTAAAATAGAAGACATCAGATGCACTATTACTGTATGTGTAGCATTTTGTTTTGTCAGGTTTGTCTTGGGATAAACAACTTGTCTCGAGATAAATTTTTATAGCCACAGAATCAGCTAAATTTTTAGAGTTATGAATTTTCATCTCATGACATGCTTTGCAATGCCCATGAGCTATGCTAGTAAAGTATCACATGGTCCCAGCTGGTGATGACTAACTGATGACTAACCATAGCTTCAATACTACCACCCCATCTTAGTGATATGGCTGAGTTTTAGGGCTTTTTTTGCAGCATCTACAACAGCAGCAAGCCTCATACATATCATATGTATCAGAAAACAGGCTGCATTCCAAGGCTCAGCCTCTTACCATGTTTGACTAAATTTCCAAATAGAGGTATACAAGCATGGTTTTTCTCTTCATAAGCAAAAGGTCACAGCTAAATGTTTTTTTCAATAGTGTTGATGTGATGTACTTCATTTCTGAACTGTATTTGGAAACTGCACAAACATTCCTGAAATGCAATTTCCAAGTATAATCACAAACAATGTCCTCTCTATCTTCAAAAACCCCAGAGATCACAGAGTAATTGGAAGATGGAGATACACAAATTTTATTTTAATTCATTTTTAATTTTAGATGGTTTCCAGATACTTAAAGCTGGTGAAAACTAAGACCCCTGTCAACTGCAGCACAGATAAAGATGTGCACATTTGCAAACAAGGAACTGAATAGAGGAACTGAGCATCCTGGCATAAACACAAATATGGATCTTGAAAACACGCTCATTTTATAAACCAGAGAGACAGATAACTCACAGCAGCTTCTACAATGAAAACACGACAGGCAAGAGCTGTGCCATACCTGGGTATGAAGATTTAAAAGGCAAATCTTGCCCGAGTTGATGACCTGCCGCACGGAGTCGATGCTCGTTCCATACAGGTTCTTCTCAAACTCCCCATACTCGATGAACTTCCCTGCAGCTATGTCACTCTCAAACGCCTGGCGGGAGATGAAATGATAATCCCTGCCAGCTGCCTCAGTCTCTCGCCTACTCCGAGTAGTATCTGCAAAAAAGGAATTGAGACAGTGATACACGTATAGAACTGAAAAAAAGAAGGAGTTGTTTCCTTAGCAGGCATATTGCTAATCATGCAAACACAACCCCCATACCCTCCCCAGCCCAACACAGGAAATATCCATGAAATCCGTGTATTTTATTTTCCACAATAAATGTCCCTGGTCAAATTAAGTTGTCAAACTTAATTTAGAGGTCTCTTTTACATTAACTAGAGGAAAAAAATAGTAAGCTGCAAAAAAAAAAAATAGTTTTAATTGTGCAGTTGTGTTCTGAATGTGAAAACAGCTATTAGTTGTTTTTCAACAAACAGGTATTGCTGAATGGTTTGTAAACATAATCTAGGGTACATTAGACATTAAAAATATAATATTCACTGAAATACAAGTGGTTTGGGAGGGCACTAAAGCCACCTAAACCTAAATTTATGCAGAACATTTGATTAAAAGTTTTTTGTCCATTTATACTGGCTTCTTTTTGAACTTCTGTGACACACTCCAATTATATTCAAACCGATATAAATGCATGTCTTATAATGCCTCTGGAACACTGTGTTTGTAATACTGGATTTGCATTAGCTTCCCTTTTTCCAAGAGCATAATATACCCTGCCCAAAGCCCCAAGCTCCCAGTGACTGTTTCCAACAGAGCAGGATTTGTCTGCAGCCCAGGCTCGGAACACTCACGGGGCACGGCGGTGGCGAAGCGCTCCGCCTCGCTGTTCATCAGTCTCTGCCGCAGCTCGTTCTGCCCGCAGCTCTGGGGGCCGATCAGCACGATGGGACGTTTCCTATTTGCTGGCTGATGGTACAGTGACATTTCCTCGTAGGTCAAAATTTCCTCGTTGTCATAATCTTGAGAGAGAACGATAAAACGGTCACAAAGTACTCTACTGCCAGTTTCATGTATTGCCTGTCATGCAGTATCAGATTTCAGACAGTTCCTGAGTCTCTGCCCAGCAGCTGACTCACCAAAGCAACAGAAACCCAAAGACTATCATGTGCCCAAGTATGATGAGAATTTTTTCCCTTTCTTGGGGGAAAAAAAAAAAATTCCACTTATTACTCTTCATTACTCTTCATGTAACTAGTAGCACAAACCCCAGAAACAACTTTTTTTTGCAGAAAAAAAAAAGTTTCTAGTACAAGAGTAACACTTTATAGCCAAAGGCAGCAACTATCATCCCAATTCCAAAGTACTTTTGTAAGAACATAGCCTATAAAATCTGTCACGTTTCCATTTATGAAGTTTAATTATGCAGAGTGAGATTATATTACAAAGCTGTAATAAACTGGTTCATCATTGTAAAATAATGAGTGCTTCTATGCCTAAAAAGTTATCTGTTTTTTTCTCTTACTATCTGATCTTTAATAAAGACACTACAAATCCTTTCACGTCTTTTACATCTTTCACTAAATGCTACAACACAACATAGCATTGCTCTTACACAGAACTTACTGCTAGCATTTCTAACATCATATCCTGAATTTCAGCATTCTCTTCACAATCTTTTATAGTTGTTAGTAATTACACACATTGTACAAAAGTTGTTCCTTACCATCATTTTTATTTGCATTGTATAAAACCTTTTTCCGTTTCTTTTTGTTCTTCTTCGCGCACCAGAGTTTTCCTAAGCAAAATAGAAATTATGACAATCAAACACCCATACAACAAAAATCTTCCTATTCTGCCCATGTTTAGGATCTTTAAAGTGGAGAATTTATTCTGCAGTTTTCAGAAGGCATAATATCCTTTTATTGATTACAATGCTTTAGTGTATTAAGCAAATGTCAAGGACTTCAACCAAGTCACAGCAGATGAAGTTCTTTATGAAAAAAGGGGCTTTCCAAATTCTCTACATCATACTAATTACAGCACACATAGTTGTGAAAAACCCACGTGATTTATACAACAAAGTGTTCCATTCAGACTTTTATTTACATGAAGAATTTCAAAGAATCATCCCACTTGTATTACAAATAAACAAAAACCACACCAGGAGATTTTTCTACAACTCCACCATGACAAGATTCTGTGTTAACACTAATTAACACCGCTACAAAAGATATTTTTTTTCTCCCACCTGATTTTTCAGGCTCCTTGTCTTCTTCTATGGTTTGCTTCATTGCTTCTCTTTGTTGCTGAAAACTTTTTCCTTGATGCATTAAAAAAGCACAAGAGTCATTAACATTTAGAAACCATTTCCATGCTTTTTCATAATGACTTACTAATTTAATTCTTTCCTAATCTTTCACATCTCTGAAGGTTCTAGTAGAAATTAACATACAAAAGAAATTTTAAAAGACAAACCAAAATTGCTGCAAAACTGATTTATTACTTCAGAAATATATTCATCAAAAGAGACTTGCAGAGTATTTGTTGTATACTAGACAGTTTTGCTTGGAAAAGGGAAAGTACAGGAAAGACTACATTTCCCTACTAAGATGATGTAATTTTCTAATTATTTTTGTATGTCAAATGTGTTCTATTTATATTAAATATTTTGAACTTCAGTTTAAAATAGATTAGCCTGTATTTAAATCAATGTTTCACTCAATTTATTCAAGCTTCATAAAGTTACAGTGTGATATTCTATGGAATTTGAAAAGTCTTTTGTTCACCATGTTTAACAAAGCAGCAGGTCTTTAATGAACTAGGCTGCAACATATATTACTATGCAAAAATTATGAACAGACTTCAGTCTGAAAATCCTGTTATCCTGTTATTCCTATCTCAACACTGAGAAAGGAAGTCTGCCACAAGTAACTGAAGCCCTTTGTTAAGTGAAAACATCTGAAAAGTGACCACAAATAGGAATTGTATCAAGTGGTTTGTTTGGAAAAGGTAGGAAACCTCAGAGCTGCACCCATCTCCAGAGAGCAGGTGGGCTGCAGTCCCACATCTCTGCTGCAGCCAGCAGAGGGAACTCTGAATCTGCTGAGTCCCCGTGGTGGAGGAGTAAAGGAAGAGCAGAGAGCTCCTGAAAGGGGCAGTGAAAGCAGAAGTTTTACTCTGCATTTAACTCCAGACATGGTGATGCCCAACAGTAGGCTCTGTTGCAAATGGTTCAAAGACACAGATATATTTAAGACAACAGATATTAAAGAGTACACAAGTCTTTGAAAACCTGAGTATTGCTCCTGTGTGGCTATAATAACTAACTTGACTGACCGTCACACTTTTTCTAGAGCTTTATTTACCAGGGATAAGGCCTGCCAGTGGCTGATTATCTTCATCTCCATCTCTGTAAGCCTGCCACCAGTTTGGATCCTCTTGACTGATCACATGGAGTATGTCTCCTTTTTGAAAAGACAGGCCTAACTCTCGGCAGGGCACGTAAGGGTCATCAGAGGGATCGTAGTCAAAATGAGCTTTCACGTGTATCTGCAGGAGATCAAAGGTTAAAAAGAGGGAAAAGACCCCAGTGACTTCTGAAGAATGAAACCTTCTCTTCCTGTGATTGCATTAGAGCTATGATATAGAAAAACTCCAAGCTTCTACAAAATGGAAATTTTATCTGGGGCATACAGGAGGTACTGGAATGGAATCATTAGGTTAGCAATGGAAAAGACACAGTCGTGCTAGGCTGGACAGAAAGGGTTGAATTTAACATGCAATTTCCTCAGCACTCTAGGAGACAATCCCCCCAGCTACTGATTTAAGGTCTCTGCATTCAAAAATCATGAGAGGTATTGTGATTGCTTAAAGTACCTAATAAATACACAGACTGAAACTCATTTGCTGGACTTAAAGTGAAGTTTCACTTGTAAAGTATTTTGTCACCAATCATTAATGTCTGGGCATTTTTTCTTGAAACATTCTACCTTTTCCTCCCAATGCATATTCTCAAGTTTCAACAGCCCAAGTTTTTTTAATACATACATACATACATTATATATATACAGACACACACAAAATACAGAAATTCAAAATAAGAACCTCAGAACCACAGGAAGTTCTACTTTTACAACTTCTTTCAGAAGCTGAGTTAAAATTGTACTAAGAGTTTCAGTTTGATATCATTAATAATTTTCAACGCTTAATTCAGGTGTTAGTCTGATCACAAGTAAAATCAATTTAAATTGTTAAGTTTTAGGTTTGTTCCACAATGTAAAGGACCTGCAGAAGAACTTTTAACACACTACTGGTAAAACAAGGTACTCTTCAGCAAGTACAAGAACACCTGTAGAGCTACTTACAACTGTCTCCTTCGCAGGGGGTGGCTTGCTCTGCTGACTGGGAATCAATACGAAGGTCAGAGTCCCATGCATGTCAGCCTGAGAGGAAAAATAGGCTCTTCATATACAGCATCAAAATATGGCTTAAGGTTAAGAATTTCAATAAATAATACGTTTTAGAAAATGCTTTAAAAATTCCCATTCGAAGTTGTACCTAACACTCCATCATCTACCACTGACCTGGTTTAAAATATATAGTACAGACAAAGATGCAGTGATTCAGTAAGACTAGAAAACTAAGTGTTGATACTCAGATTTCAAAAGCCTAGCTTTCTTGAAAATAAACTATTTCTATTTGAAATGGAGCAGCTGCTGTTCTGTCAAGCAGAGACATAGGAGAAATGGATAATTGTTCTGTTCAAACAGAACAATTGTTCTTGTTCTGTTCAAAAATACCAACAAGTGGGTCTACTGGAATGTAAAAATATATTAAAAATTTTAATTTTTCTAGGACTGTTAAAATGGAACAGTGCTTTCAAATCTAAACATTTGTCCAATGACTTTATGCTGTTAATATTACTAAAGAATTCAAAACACTGTTTAAATATTTTGCTAAGATACTCAAATCTTGCATATGTGAAGTGCTCAATACCAACACTGTAGTCATCCTTGATAAGAAAGAACATAATAAATGTCTTGACTTTATCTTCTTTGTTTACATACTTCCACTTGCAGAATGTGTTTGCACACATAAAATATATCTTGATAAAATGCAAGTGACAACCTGTGACACAGTCTACAGATGTTTCACGTCATATACACCATTCTATGAACCTTAACACAACAATTTATCCTGTATAAAACAAGAAAATGCATGTATCTCAGAAAATTCAGAACTAAGGCTTAAATACAGTAAATGTAACTTGAACAAGCTCCATTGCCTGCAAGAAAGGAAAATCCATTATTTTCAGTCCACAAGGAATGTATATAATCTCACAGTGATCACGTGAAAAGTCTAGTCTAAAAGTCAGGTGTAGCTTATTATCACTTGAGTAGGAAGTAGTGAGGCAAAACTAAGGAGGGAAGTAATTTCTTTCTCCTGTGCTTGAAATGTTTTGGGGGGGTCTAAAGTATTTTAGAACTTCATTTCCAGATTACAAAACAAAAATGATGACATATAAAGGATAAAAAGTATTATTTAAAATTCGTTGCATTAAAAATATACTCTAAAAATCCACAAAGTTGTGTTTATTTTATTTTTCATTTTCAGCAAATTGATTTTCTCTTATGCTAATGTAATTCAGCTTTACACCTTTTCTTTTTTAACCCTAGGCTGCTGGAGGTACTCAGGAGCAGAATAAGCTCTCTGCAGAGAACAAAACTGCCAGACTTGAACTGCTGTTAATCACCTCCAAAACACTCCTTTCAGAAGCACAGGACTTGGCTAAATATGGCTTTAAAAAAATACAGATGGCAATGGAGACAATCACAAAACATGAAAAATCTCAGATCTGATGCAAAAAAGAGGACATTCAAGGCTTCTCAAAGAATTGTAAGCATCTTTCTAATTGATTTAAAAACAGTAAAACAAAAACGCCCAAACCTCACACATTTCTGCTTCTACTTCCTTCCACTTGATCTCACTGGATGAAATAGATGAAAAATTTTAAAATAAAATTTTAGAAAAAAGCCCAACTGAAGATGGAAATTGTCCATTAAAAACCAGTGTCTAACTGTACCATAAGACAACTTCATCTATGGACATTGCTGTCTCCTATTCCTACAATACACAACCTACAGCTGAACCTCTTTGTCCTGATTCTGCTTTGTCTCTAGAGCATAAACCTACTAAGTAATTTGAAGATTTACTAAATATGTTTCTCCTCTTTCCGCCCCCCCCGCAAACTCCCTACTAAGTAAGTCTTACTTGATATTTCCAATGTTTTGTGTCAAAGTCAAAAATCTTACAAAAAATCATTTTTATCTGTTTCCACTCGGACAATATGGTCTTGCCTGCTGCAATTGGACCAAAGATTCAGAGTTGGGTTCTGGGTGTCTTGGACACTGATCCAAAGCAGGTACCAGGGAAAAGCGTGAAAGGAATGAAATTGGGCAACAGAAAATACTGGTGGTAATTGCCAGCTTTTGACATTTTTCTCACAGTGCCTTTTTGAAAGTGAGTACCTCTAACTTACTAATTCCTGATGGATTTCTTGCCTAGCTGCTTTTAAACTAAAGTATAATTTTGTCATGAATGGTGTAATAGACAAGAAAATGTCTATGCAAGTAAACTGCTAGACAAAAGGCTTTTACCAGGCATGAAAGAGTAGTAAGTCTAGCCACAAAAAGGTTCCATGCGATATAATTTGTGGTGGGTTAAGTCTGGCCAGCAACTTAAGCACCAGCCAGCTCCTAACATACTCCACTCTCCCAGCAGGTTGAGGGAGAGAATTGGAAGACCAAATGCAAGAAAAAAAAATCTCGTGGGTCAAGGTAAAAACAGTCTAATAAGTGAAGTGGAAAAACTCCAACTCAACAAGAGATGCAAAAGCAATCACCACCCAGATTTTACTGCTCAGCCTGACATTACATGGCCACTCACATCACTGTGGTCAATTTGGGTCAGCTGTCCCAGCCATGTCCCCTCCCAACCTCTTGCTCACCCCAGGCAGCAGACAATGAGAAGCAGAGAAGGCCTTGACACTGTGCACGCACTGCTCAGCAACAGCTAAAACACTGTGCATTATCAACTGTGCATTATCAACACTGTTTCAGTCTAAACCCAGCACCATGTAAACTGCTATAAAGAAAATTACCTACAAACCAGCCACACATTTATTACTTGTGGACTGAATCAGAGATGAAAAATGATGGCTTTTCAGAGCTAAACAAAGTTTTCTCAGAAATCATTAAAAGTAAGTGTGAAGACAACATCTTGACGCTTCCACATTTGTTGGCTTCATTTTTCCAGGTAACAGCAATTATACTTGTCAGTATCATCCTATGTGTCAGAAAGAAAACTTGAAATGTACCTCCACATATGGACACCAGCTACCAGAATGAAAACACTTCTGAAGCTAAATATGAGTAAAATGACAAGCAGAGTCAATAGGCTTAAGACTCATGAAATGAGTATTTTTTGCAAAGGAAATAAGAAGTGTTCCAACTCACCAGCAAGTCAAAAACTTCATTAACATCTTTTCCACGGATCTCAATGCCATTGATCTCCAGAACTTCATCCCCTTCATGCAACAGCCCACTCTTCTCTGCAGCACCTCCTTTGACTATACGACTGATGATAACAGAATCCATTTCATTTCGAACAGTAGCACCCTGTGTAGCAGCAACACATTCTGAATTTATTATATATGTGAAACTCAAAGCCATCTATTGTATATATTCCAAGCACGTGGAAAAACTATGCTGAAAGAGAATGCAAGTAACAGCTTGGATGCATACACACAACACTCCAGTTCAAAAAAACCACTGCTTAACTCCTTCAACCTACACTAAAGACTGAAGAATTTAATTGCCCTACACTGTAGGATTAATTATTTTTTTATAAAGATAGCTCTAAGGAAACTCTTATTTGAAAGATGTAAATAGCAGATTATAACTGCTAAACAAAGCCCAAAAGCAGAAACTAGCCAACCATAAAAACCTACACCTGGCTTGCACAAGGTTTAAGCTCCCTTGCAGCAAGCTTGGGATAGTGACTCTTGCCAAGATCTGTCCAAACCCAAGCTGAGAGAAGTTGTACAGATTTTACATGGTAGTATGGCTACTGCCCAATTCAAGTTAAACACAGCTTTACTGTCTATGACTGTTTCTCATTTCAGAGGGAGGGAGAGTGTTTACAAGTTAAACACTACCTTGGCATTGGAATTCCTAACATTTCATAGCAATCTGGAAAGGACAAAAAGGATTGCTTCCTCTGCATACAACTGAGTAACACCAGTACTTACCAAGGGAATATCCCGAGCTTTCTCAATGCGAACTATCTTAACCGTCTCCCCTCCATACATGCCAACATTCTCATAAATCTTTTCATCTGTCATAGGCTCTGGTTGCATTTCTTGTTCTGCAACCTTATCATGAGCCAGTAGAAGTGCCTAGTGTTAAACAAAATCAGCTCAGTTACAGAAAATATCACACTTGATATGCATACAAAACAGTAGAAGAAATTCTGCAATTTCAACAGTCTTTGCAGGTTTTAGAACCTTGAAAACTGACTCAAACAATAAAAAAAATAATTTATCACAGCTACATAGAACCTACTTTTTTTCAAAGCTTTCAGAATAGAAAATAACATAAAAGCAATTTTGAACACAACTGTGACTGTACTTCTATCTTATCTGTAGTAAATCAATGTCTGATTTTTTAGCATGTACGTGTCTGCAGACTCAGAGTAAGTTTTGCAGAGAAAACTACTTTTGCATCACCACCTCAGGACAAAATTTCCATTATGCACCCTAAGGTAAGCATGAAACAACTGCCAAAGGTAAAAACAAATAAACAAAGCAGCTCATGTGTTGCTCTGTTCCCACTGACCTACTGCTACGTTGTTTATGTGTAAATCACCCTGTAATACATACAGACTGTAGCAAGGGCTGAATACAATCATGTACTACACTTCATTTAGAAGTTCCATTAGTTTCTGGAAATTGCAAATTCCTTATCCTAGAAAAATTAGGGTTGAGGAATAAAATTCATACTTGCCCAGTCAGCCCAAGGCAAAAAATAAGTTACACTGAAAACAGCATCAAGAAATAGATCCATTAGATTCGAAGTTTCATTTTGTTTTACCTGCATGTGAGGGGCATTCAGCAAAGCATTAAGCTCCTGTCCATCCTTATGGTGGCTGGGTTTCAAAACACTCTGTACCTAAAAAGAAATCAAGCAGTAAAACTAAATCTAGCCAGCGATTTATCAATCCTCCCTCTCCTACTCAAGCACAACCCCCTACTTGCAATTACTCATTTTACTGAAAGCAAAGCATATCCATGTAGTTGTTACACTACTGCTGATTAATTAATCTGGTACACATTAGGAAAACATGCAATGAGATCACAGGACTAACCCAGCACATCTTGCCTCAGTAACAATCTACCAAATCTAACTTGGTATGCAGTACCTCACACAGATTTGTCAATATCAGAGACTGCCAATGAGCTCAGGTATCACAAAGATGCACACAAAAAAAACCCTCTAGACAATGAAAGTTAGCGATTTCATGGCAGTGAAATCAGTCACAATGAAGTGTTTTATGAGACTATGCTGGGCTTTTAAATTGGAGTAATTTCTTATTAATGTGACTAGCCTTCCTCTTCCTTAAAAGTAGATTATCATATTCCTATTATGCAAACTATTTCCACCAGCAGCAAGGCCAAAGACTCTGAGACAGGTTTTGCAATGCATCCTGGAGCTCGTCTCAGGAAGTGCACAAATTAAAACTTCAAAAGGTCCCTCCCTGATTTCTCTGGCTCCTTCCAAAATGATCCACACTAACACAAGGATAGTTTTTGCTCACACAGTTTCAGCTGCCAAAATAAGTTTTCCTTCTCATACAGTTACTAAATGAGCCTTGCCATCATCTCTTGCCAATACTGGTATGCTCATACAGAGAGCCAAGAGCAGGGAAGTGCTCTTACACAGAAGTGAGGCTGAAGATGCTTTCCAAAGCCATTATCCTCTGGCCTAATCTGACCAAAGGCACACAAGTGCAACTGCACAAATGAATCCAAAGACATCAAGAGTAGATTATACAAATCAGAGCAGCAGCTTTCAGAAAAAGAGAAAACATTTTGTTCAAGAGCTTTTGACTCTTACAGATGAGGTAATGTGACATCAGAGAAACAAGAAAGTTTCAATGAGAAAATAATTCTGCTTTTTGTATGATCTAACAGTATCTAAAGGTCAGAAAAGCATCTGTATTAGGAGCAATTATCTACAGAAAAGCTAACAGCTATCTTGGATACTACCAGAAAACAGCACAGAAAACTTTCAAGTCACAACACTTAAATTCTAGGAGAAGCTACTAAATGAACTGTGCCCATGGAGCAAGATCCTCAGATTGCCAAGACAAGTGTCACAGTGAACATGCTCCTGTGCTTTGCAGTAAACTTGGTACAATCTCCAAAAGCCTTTCTTCTGACATCTCTAGAGCATGCCTCATGGTGAGCAAATGTAATATACCTTACAACAGTCAGAGAAGAAGCCAGATTTACCTAGTTTTTTTTAAGTGGTTTCTTTAAAATCATAGAGAACAGAAAGAGTTCAGCTTCACAAAGTCCATACTTCAGTCATATGTCTAAATTAGAAGGGAAGCTATTACACCTGGCTTAAACTGAATTCTAGGATGTCACACAGCAAACAGAACACAGCAAAAGACATCTCATTGACAAGTTTTCCTCTGTTTTGAAAGAAAAGATTCTTCTATACAAAAGACTTTCTCATAAAGGTTTATTTAAGGTCTCTAACTTTCAAGAGGCTTTGAAGAAGCCACAAGAAGCCTTAAAGCTTTATTTATAAAATCTTTATGATCTTTTAATTGGAAAACCTACTCAGAAAGCAACTTGGAAGTCTTGCAAGGAACACAATCTTCTGAATGCTAGGTCAGAGGCTGGGAATTTGACAGTGGAAAAGAAAGTAATCTGGTTCAACCAGTTACTCTGTGTGCAGTAAACATCCTTTATTCAAGTTGAATTTCTGCTTTGAATAATTTGATTATTAAAAATTTTAATATATCCCCCACCCCCTTTAAGAAAAACATAAAACTCTCATTTGTTTATTTAATGAAGCTCTAGGAAAGCTTCAGGCTGCCCTATAGACCACTTATTACAGCAATAGTGCTGCTTGCCAGAGTCCTTTGTAACTCATGGTAATAAATCCCAGAGCTTTTTCAGACTAAGAAATTTGAAGAAGTCTGTCATTCCAGGAGTGACACACTACACACAGCACAGATGATTCACACTGAGTATGTGGCAATACCTGTATTTTCTTAACTCTTCAGACTAGTTTTTATTGTTAATCATGTTACCTTTAGATCAAGAACCTCCCCCCCAACCCCTGAATTAGCCATTTGGTTTCATTACAGACACCACAATTTGTAGGCATGTATGATGGAGGCATGTGCTGGACTGATACGAAGCATTCAGAAATTAACTGCAGCTGCAAAATTCTGTTGTTGTTCACTGGCAGGTGAGCAGGACTGTCAGATGGAACACACACACATTCTAGGGCACTTACACCAGAAGTTATGAGCTTCCAGTGCATCCCCTCAACAGTATGGATCTTGTTCATTAGTCTGATTTTGCAGAAGAAAACAGTAACACATCCAAAATATTTAGGAACATAGTCTATATAAATTGAGCCTCTTAAGTATATTTAATAGCAGGAACATCTTTAAGGTACTTGGTATGTGCTGTTACAGGCCAAGTTATAAGCTGTCTTGAATGCTGTATCAAATATTCTTACAAGGTCAAGATTCAGACCATGCTCCCATAATCCATGCCCCCATCTTGGTCAAGTTTAAATGGATTTAAAATCAATTTAATTACACTTGATGTTTACTGGCTATTTTTATTTGAGACTTGGAGTACACCCCACTACATGAAGATAAGCTTTCTCAAATAAATTCCTTAAGATCAAGTGCTTCATTCCGCCCTTTTAATTCAACTGAAGTTTCTTAAAAAGATGAGAAAAAAACTTGAGTTGTTAGTGGCTGGTCATCAGAACTGGTGGGAAAATTAACCATACATGTATACTACCACTTTTAAGAATTTTCTAAAGAGGACTAGAAAATTAAAAAACCCTAAATAATATTAATTATTACTTATTTTTAAAGGAAGACTCTTTCATGCTACATTGTGCAATTGTGTTGTAAAATGCTTTTCCCATTAAGAGATGCTCTCTTGAACAGTATAAAGCCACAAACAAAACATGTCTGTAGCTTTAAGCTGGGGCACACACTCCAAACAGTTTCAGAGCTGTACACTGTTGCTCATGACCTGTGCACTAAAATATGCACACTAGCACTACCTGCTATTTAAAATTAATGTTATGCGTGTATCTGCTATTTTTCTCTCTTGTAATGTCTTCTGGCTTTTATCATCAAGATGTTATCAGTATCTTAAAAGCAGGCTTTTGCAAGTGTCTTTTCAAAAAGACCCTGAAGTAAGTAAATGAGCTGCTTTCTGGGGGAGTTTCTTATGCCTGTGCTTAGAGGTAAAAAAAAAAGCAAAAGACAGCCAAAAATGAGAGTACAAGAAAAACCAGACATGCAATATAAACACATTGTCAGGATTAAAAAATACCCCAACAACAAACCCAAAAAAACAAAACAAAAACACCAACAGTTTTTCTAAAGCAGAAATAATTTCCTTCCATACTGCTACATAACTAATACTGAAACTTTTCAAAAATGAATAAAAGATCTGAAAACCAAGCATAAGATCTTCTACGTAGGCAAGACAAGGAAGTACAAAGTGATGTGAACAGAGGCTTCAAGGTATCCTCTCGAGACACTTCTGTCAGACACAGAAATATTTGTCCTGAATTTCTGGCTCTATCATTTCAGGATGTTATTTAATATATTGCAAAATACAAGTCACTTAAATACACAAGCAACTGAGTCACTGAGAAACTAGATTACATCTGAAAATGGGAACAGACATTTGCAATATATTGAGTTTTCAGGAATTTCAAGGCTGGCAAGACACGGATGGGAGATGAAGAGTCAAAAAGAACACAGTGATGTGTCTTGTATGCAATAGTCTTGTGGATAATGATCAAATGCTGTTGGTTGAAAGATTTTGGATAAATGAAATATTTTCCTTTTGCTTAACCTTATTCATGACTGGTAAGAGACACAAAACTGGCTTTGCACCACCTTCTGATTTTAAGATTTACCAAATCACCTGAAAAAAGAAAAGAATATGTTGGGAAGGTAAGGGGTAGTGAGAAATGGGGAGAAACACAAGAATTTGGAAACAGACCTAGAGTTTTCCTAGGCATATTTTCTTATTGAAAACTTCTATTAAGTAGCAAATATTCACAAAGGGAAAGAACCAGCTTTCTTAAGGGTTACATCTGTAACGCCTTGTATGATAAAAGGAGGTTCAAAAATTCTAGCCTGCATCTGAATGAAATCCTAAACTAGGCTTATGTAAAGTGGATGTTTGGGGGAGCAGCTTACAAACAGAAGGTAACTGAAAAGGCTCCTTCAGACTCACAGACACAGTGAACAAGCCCAGTGAGGAGTTTGAAGTAGGCTACAGACTGAAGAATAAACAAGCCAGAGGGAAGCTCACATGTACTGCAAACATATGATTACAGTGGGTTGATTAGAAGTTTTCACAGATTCACAGGATATTCTAAAGTGCTTCTACCTGCTTTTGGCACAATCTTACTGACAAACCTAAACAAGAAAATCCTAAGCTGAAATTTAATCAGCACCTGCACCTTTAGATTGTATTTAAATGATGTTCCTCCTCATCATCAAGAGTCAGTAATTTCTTCTGCAAAAGAACTTCAAGCTTGCTACAATGCTGCTGGGCTTACAAGATTAAAGTCTAGTAAAAGAAAGGAGAGTGGAAAAAGCTGTTGAAAAAAATGCTTCAGGAAGAAGGAAAATCAGATCCTAAATCAAACAAACTAACCAACCCAAAAATCCCACCAACACCCACCACCTGCTGCCATACTGAAATACTCCAAACCATGCATCTGAGTCAGTCTGGTTTGCTGGGTGCTAAATGCTGGAGCCTTTATCCAGCCCCTGGATCTGGCTTTGCTGAACACTACACTGCTAGGCTTGCACTGATGTTGGTATTCAAGCTACCGAGGCCAAAGCCAACAAATTTATATGGGTTTAAGATGTAGGACACCCTTCACTACTATATATACTTGCACCAGACCATAGAAAATTGTGACAAAAGTTACTGAGTGACCCTGTAGTATAGTTTAACAATTTCTTAAAAATGCATCAGATCTTATAAAAGAGCTGTCATTTGTCAGACCAAAAGAAGTTTAATCACAGCAGTAATTAAAGTACTGAAATTAAGTATTAATGGACCTGTTGCTCACTTTAAAGGAGAAAGCTTGTTTCCAAGTATGCTTGTATTTTCAGAGATGACTCCCAATCTAAGAACCATGGCTCAACTTAGAGGAGAGTCACAATAAGAGAAAGCTGTAACTCAGTTCCTGAATGCTTGAAATAAAGAATACCAACGGAAAGGGAGTTAAGATTATCACAACCACTCCCTTTTCCTATGTTTAAACATAGTACCTTCTCTATTACGTATCTATCCATGCTAAAGAGAGAGTTCCTACCCCCTAAATATTTTTCTGGTTACTGTTTGCTGTATCTGGTTTTTCCAGATTTCCAATCAGTGACTATTATAACCTCTTTCATATTCAGCATTCAGTCAGTCAGACAAGCTTGACAAGCATGTATTTCAACAGTAGCTCTGATTACAGGTTTCATGTATGTCCCAGGGATGCATACTGTACATACCTCTTGTGCTAGTTCTTGTGCATTGGAGCTGAGAGGATATGGAGGGCTGGCTTTGTTCATGTGGACTGTAACAGCGTTGTGGATCTTAAATGCATTCTGAAAATCGCTGTTTTGAACAAGCTGTAAAATGAGTGAGATATCCTCTTGACTCTGAGGGTCTACCAAAACGTGCTGGATATGCTTAAGAGAATTTAACAGTTCTTCCACTTCTAGGTAAGAAATAACAAAATACAAATAAGATATGAGTTAACAAGAATGATAACTAAGTAATATTTATATTAAGAGTTATAAAAAAACATTTTTACTGTTCGGTTTTTAAACCACCAGTGATATATGCAAGTTTATTAGTTATCTGTTATTCCAACTTTTTTGAAGCAGAATGTAACTGAATTAAAAGAGTAAAGAAAGAAGAAGAAAAAAAACGACTCCAAGTCAGTAAGAGCAGTAAGACTTTATTGCTAAGCTCATCTTGATGCACTGAATATTCACTGATACCTTGGTTCACCTTTCTGTGTGTACCTATAATATATGGTAGAAATCTATGTATCTCAACTATATATTGCTTACTTATACAATGAATGTAAGATAAGTAAACTACAATCAATTTGTAAACAAAATTATGCTCAGTCTTGGCACATTAAAATAAAAAGTATGAAAAAATACCATCTGTGAACATCTATGAGTTTTGAAATTATGTACAGCAAAAGAAAGTCCACATCTTTTACTTACACAAATACGAGTTCTGCTTGGGCAGTAAAATATTTTAACATTTTAATAACCAGTTTCTATATGTTTGCAGAATACTATACATGTACTACATTCTTGAGTTTCTAGAACTGATCTGATGCTTTACAAGCACTTTTCAAAGACTTTTATATTATTTTAAGTCAAACCAAATCTCTGCTAAATACGTGACTTCTCAAAATTAAGTACTTCAGAAACCACCTAAACCAAGGAATAGGAATCAAACCCAGGTAAGAAATTCTG
Source organism: Melospiza melodia melodia (assembly GCF_035770615.1). Lineage (NCBI taxonomy): Eukaryota > Metazoa > Chordata > Aves > Passeriformes > Passerellidae > Melospiza > Melospiza melodia. The sequence continues at coordinate 76,232,654 of NC_086199.1, forward strand.
AAGCAGACAAAAAAACAATTCATGTTCTGAGCCTTAAATAACATACATGTTTTCACACATTATCTGGAAAAAAATCTGTTCAGCCACAAGAAGCTGGTCAGCTATCTAACATTTTAATAAATTCAAATAAGCTAGAACTTTTGAACCCTGGTATTTAAAGAAGATGAACAATAAAGAAAATCCCAAATTTTAAAACTGTCAGTTGATACTGCTACCAGAATACCAGTTTTGAGAGTAATTTTAAAATTCTAGCAACCTTCATTTATTCATTATGAGCTAATAAAATCAGGAACACCATCAGCTAAATTGCATTTTTAACATGAAAAATCACAGTAGATACTGATCACTAACATGATCAGTACACTGAACACAAGCCTAGACTCAAAATTTTTGAGCACAACATTAAAAATGGTTGATAAATGGGCACATAAAAACCATAAAGCCTAACAAAATATGCATTTCCAAGAAGTTCAATTGTTTTAACTTCCAGCAAACCATATCTACATACAAGCTGTCTAGTCTGAGTTTGCAAGCTAAGTCTTCTGTACTATAAATGGAAACAAACAAGCCAGGGCTACTACTACTCTTGTACATTACTGTCTGAAGGACAATAAAAAATAGTAATAAAACCCTCCAAAACCATTTCACACATGCTAAAAACATCCTACCCACCAAAGGTCAAGGACTTCTTCCTGTAACCACCAAGGAAACAAAGGGCAACAGGACAAAAGCTGCACAGAAAGCCTGGATACTGGATGTGCAGGATATTCCACTGCTGATATCCAGTACAACTCACAGCACTAATTATGGTAGCCAATGTCTCACTAGGAAACTGTATACACAATATACTGCTTATCACACTGGGAGAAATGCCATTTGGAGAGAAGGCTAAAGAACACTCCACAAGTGAGAATATTTGCTGAACAGGACATTGTCAGCTGGCAAAATTCTCATCTAATGGAGAATGCCCAGTACTGAAGTATCTCTTCAACTCAACCTCCCAAGTCTGAGGAAGTGTGTTACTTTCAAGCATAAAGGAAAAAAAAAAAGTATGCGAAGCAGATGTTATTGTATAGCTCCTGACACCTGCTTGGTTAAAAAACATACTAACTCAGAGTTCTGCTATTTGTTAAGGTTATTTGATTTAAAAAGCAGTGAAATATTAGAGAAGAACCTTCCTACTTTTATGTCTTGCTAATTATTTTACTCCATTATTTCTGAACTCTCTTACATATCTGAAAATTCAAATACATACACACATGTACACAGACACACTCCTAATACATGTTGCATGTAAGATACAAATGCATACAGAAAGACAGACATCTTACTCTCTATCTACAACAAAGACATCCTGTTCCTAGATGTCTTTACATATTTTCTCTTTTTAGCCCTTTGCTAGTTCCTTCTGTGCTGCCCTTTCTTACAAACTACCACAGTAGTCTCTTCCCTGTATAATTCCCTTCTACACTGAGGCTTCATCTGCTGGATACCAAAGCTTTATACCAAGTGATTTCCCCCCACCACGAAACAGTAAACAAATACCCACCCCAACACAATTATAAAAAAGAAATAATGCTTCAAAGGAGTGAAATTAAGTAGTCCTCAAAAGGCAGCACTCCATTTCCTAGTCACTTGTTTAATAAAAAACCACACACATTAAACCACACACAAATCCTGGCTTTATGCATGCCTAATTCTATATTCCTGCTTCTGAAGTCTATATCACTGATGAGATTATGATGCAGGGTTAGGTGTTCTTTTTGTTTTGTTTGTTTTTGTTGTTGTTTTCAGTCTTTTTAAAGTAACAACAATACAAAAAAGCACCAGGTAACAAAAGACTCCAGATATTTCCTATAAAAGGGGTTGTCTTGAAGAAAAATAAGTTCAGTAAGACCAACATGTGCATTTACTCACAGAAAAGTCAGGGTTCTTTTGCAGAACAAGTCCATTTTTTAATTGCAGATCAATTAGCAATCACATACTGGTTTTGTCAAGTCTTCTTTTACATGAAGTGCTGCAGCCTTTTTCCATTAGACTATGAAATGGCTGGAATGTGACTGAGCACTGTGAGATATACACATTAATCAAAAGACTGCCAGGGCAAAAGTATGCAACTGCAGGGGAGGATGTGCAGTCACAGCTTAACATGTTAGATTAGAAAACCAAGAAAAGAAAATAGATGTTTTTTATCACCTTAAACAAAAAGTTAAGAAGAGCAAACTTAAGAAGATAGGATTTAATATACCTCAGCACCAATGTCTTCATTCTCAAAATTTTCTATAGAGCAATCTATGTGCTGGTACTAGTACTTTAATGCTTCAAATAGAACATAAATCACATAGTTAGGAAAAGTAGTTTTGGATAAAGCAGTATTTCAGAAAGTTTATTTATAACATATTTATAAATAAGTTTTGGCCAAGGTATAAAAGCAAAAAACAGGCAGCTTTAAAAAATAATCATCACTGTAGCCAGAAAGGGCTTACTTATGAAAGGATTACTTCCATGAAATGTTAGTTACTCATTTAACTGAATTAGCTGAATGAACCACAGAAAACCAAAGAAGTCTGCATTTTATAGAAGCATATTGCTGTGAAAAAGCCAGTAAATACTTACATGCACATGTGCTAGGTGCAGAGACTATCACTTCCATTTAAACAGCTGTCTAAATCATATACTGTTTTGATAACAAACATGCCCTTTAACATTCTTTTGGTTAAGTCTCCTGTTTTAATTTTATATATAAATTCCAACTTCTTTAATCTAGTCTGCTTTCTTTTATGATGATAAAAACATTAAAGACTGGCAAGGATCTGCCAAATTAGACACTGGCACTTACAAAATAGTTTCCAAACTAAAAATACAGACACATAGGTCAATATTCTTACTTAAAAGATGTGTCTTCAGGAGAAGCTCTACGGATTAACACACACACAAGCAAAATGAAAGTCAGTATTTTAAAAAATACCAAAGAAGGACAGTTGAACATCTCTGTCATTCACTAGCACCTGTCCAGATTTATTTGGGGTTTTCCGAACTAATCTCAGAGATTTGTAAATGTGACTAAGCACTTCAACCTGGACAGTTAAAGTAGAAAGTGGGAAGAGCCAGATGCTGTGTTACAAATGTTAGAAAGATTAACCCAAAAACTGGAAAAAGGACAGGCTTAAGAGTAGAAGAAAATTTTGTAACAGTTGAAGTTACTGCAGAAGCACTTCACTGAATTTAAATTTTAACTCTGTTTTTGATAACAGTAGTGACTGAATACAGATTCTTTAGGGACTATATAGGTTAAAAAACCACCATGCTTTATTTAGAACTATTTTTTTCCTATATTTGCAATGATTCAACATCATAGGTGTCTACAATCAAAAGCACTACTCTTAATCACAGAATCCCATAGCGGGTGAGGTTGGAAGGGACCACAGTGGGTCATGTGGTCCAACCTCTCTGCTCAGACAGGGTCATCCTAAAGCACACTGCACAGGATTGCATCCAAACAGTTGTTGAGTACCTCCAGCGAGGAAGGCTCCAGAGCCTCTCTCAACAATCTATTCTAGTGCTCCATCACCTGCAGAGTGAAGTAGCTCTTCCTCATTTTCAGGTTGAACTTCCTGCCATCGGTTTTTGCTCACTGCCTCTTGTCCTCTTGCTTGCCACCACCAAGAAGAGCCTGACTCCATGCTCTGACACCCTCCCTTCAGATGCTCACAGACACTGCTAAGGTCCCCTCTCAGTCATCTCTTCCTGAGGCTGAACAGGCCCAGCTCCCTCAGCCTTTCCCCAGAGATGCTCTCTTGCTGCACTTCACTGGATCCACTCCAGGACCTCCCTGTCTCTCCTGTCCTGAGGAGCCCAGAACTGGACACAGCACTCCAGGTCAGGCTTTACCAGGGCTGAGCAGAAGGGCAGGATGCCCTCCCTTGACCTGCTGCCACAGTGCTCTTCCTAAGGCAGGATCTCATCAGCCTCCTTGGCCACAAGGGCACTGCTGGCTCATGGAATGCTGAACTATAAATCCTCTCTTCTTAAATCTTAAGTTTACTGATCCAAATGACAAGATCCAAATTTTGATTACAGAAGTGGACCAAGTCACCTAATAAGTTCTCTTCAAGATGCACCACATACCATATATTATTTCCTAATTTATCTCTTTCAAGACACACACCTCTATAATCTTCTTGTCCCTGATGTCTGGCATTTCTCTTCTTACAGCTAGTATTCACAGAATCCTAGCTTCCATTCAAAACCAATTTCCCATCTTCTATTCTTGCTGAGCCAAAACTAATTTCCTCCTTCTAGCTTTTCACAAATACTTGGAAAATCCTTCAGCTTCTCCTACAGCTAGTACCCTTCTGAATTCCTCACTGAGAGATTTTAAAACCCACCCTTCATCATCATCACAGTAATTTATTTACTGTTATTTCTCCTATTCAAACACCTTCAGTCTACACCAGCTCCCAGCTGGCTCTCAGGTGTGTCAGACTGATGTATTACTCACTTCTCATCCCTAGCAGCTTCCATGGGCAGCTGCTTTGCCCATTGCTTTGCACCAATCCTCCCTCCATGATCTCAGCACCTCCAGCATGAAACCTGGCCCCAGCTTTCTAATTCCAAGTCGCACTTTTCTCCCTTCTCCAGTTTCAATTTCCAATTCCTTCAGCCGTCTTCACAGCTTTTGGCCACTGTGGCTAAACAACTCCCAACTGAATACAGTTTTACTGTTTGACATCTAGTTTTATATCTTCTGCTTTGTGTTCCCTCTAAGGAGAGAATTTTACAATCAAATACCTAACACTTCATAAAGTTAACTACAGAATCTGCTTCTTGCAAAGAGATCTCTCGGCTGACAAGCCCTGCACTAAAAAAGGTACACCCTCCTTGTTTGTAACTGACCCTCATCTCCACAGGAGGTTGAACAGGATGACTTCCTGATGACCCTTTCAATCTAAATTTTCCTAAAGAGGGATTTGTGCAATAAGGATTACCAGAGGTTATGGAGCAGAGACATGTCTTTAGCAGAATTGCTGCTCAGGCACACAAATATTAGAGATGAAGTAAAAAAGAAGAAATTAGCAATTTCATAGCTATTTTTCACTCTGTATTCTCAACTACCAGCCAATAGGAAAGAAAGGAAAAAAAAAAAAAATTTGGTGCAGCCCAGAAAAAAAGGCTGCCTTTTTAAAGCAATCTGAACAGGTATGGATTTTCAAATCTGAACAGGACTCTCACAGATTCCCAGTGCATCTTTTTCACTCCAATGTCACACATTTTATTTAAAATATTGATGTCTGAGGAAGAAAGGTTAGAAATTTTCTCTAAACAACCAAATTAAAACAATGACAACTGTGAAACGAAAAATTTTAGCATCCATTTCTTAAAAAATTATTAACATTACATTTTCTTCAATGCCTAAGCAGATTTTCATTACCAACACCATTACTTTAAGAGATGAATTGGTGCGACGTATTTTAATTGGTGTTAATTGATAATGCAAGACAAAACAGGAAAAAAGCACTAGCATGTTTCTCCCTAAAGTATCAACAACTTTTTATTTTAAATGACAATCTGTGTTTATTCATTCCTTATTCTGGTCTACAGTTCATCAAACATCATAAAATTGGCTATTACTTACATGGTTTTTCCCAACCTTAAGAAGACAGAGGCATTGACTGAATTAGTTATTATCCACAAGGTATTTAACTGTTCCCCAAATGAATCAGTTTTGAAAAGCCACTTGCTGAGGCACATAGCCTGATGTTTGGCTAAACAAAAACACCCCAAACCACCGCAAATCTGAAGGGTAAGAAGACTTTAAATCTGTTTGTGAAAGATTAGCTAAATTAGGTTTTTAGTGGCCTAAAAGAGTATTAATATCAAACAAATCTTTACTCCATTAGCACACTCACTGCATTTTACCCACCTAGTGTTTTCACAGTGTAATGAGGACTCTCCAAAACGATCCCTTCTTCTGTGTCAAATATTGGATTATCTATTCCAGTTTTAGGAGGAATTTGTGCTAGTTTCTTTAGCCTCATGGAAGCAGTGAGGTCCAGCTCTTGCTTCCTTCCCTCTTCCTCCCGCCTGCGCCTCATGTCCTCCTGCTGCTGGCGGATGCGCTCCAGCTGCGCGCTGCGCCGCACGGGCATCGTCCTGGAGCCCAAGTCCCCGGGGCAGTCCACAGCCATCTCTCTGTGCTTCTGGGCTTCCTCAGGAGACACGAGATCCACGTGTTTTGCTTCATTGTCAGAGTCTTCTGTGATATGTCCATTCATATGAGAAGTTGTCATGATTATCTGTGGTTATGCTTACGCTCTTCAAACCAAAATGCTGCTATTGGGCCAGTTTGTGTTACGATACTGTGTAAAATCCATTATAGATTCAAAAATATTTCCCTTCCATCACAAGACGCTCGAAGAGGCATCCAGGAGGAAAATCTAATGACAGATATTAAAAAAAAAAAAAAAAAAGAAATTAGTGAGTAATAAGAGACAAATAAGAAAACACCTAAGGTCCCCAGGCATCAGAACAATGAAACTTTCCATCCAAATTTACATAGTGGTTCTTCCCCCACTAAGAACTACAGAATCCTCACAAATCTGTTTCATATATTTTGGTAGACTTCAGGTACCAATGTCAGAAAAGAAGCACTGTTCAAACTAATGATAAAGTCTCTTTTATTCCCAAGTAAAAACCGTGGCGATTCTATACTTAACACAATTGCAAATAAGCAGTTTTCAGAGAGTTCTCATTCAAGTTTTAATTTGTACTTGCATTCTTAAAAATTCCAACACAAACCACACTTACAATCCTACAGACACTAAATTTGAAAAACTTGTTTTAAACAACACGTTCTTAAGTAGTTGAGTATGCTGAACACCAGTAAAGATATTTGCATTTATTGTTTATAAATTAAGGCATTTATATAAACATTGCTTCCTGGATTCAGAGAAGACAGGTCTGACATAGAGTTCATCTGAAAGATACTATCTAAAGCAGACAGGAGCTGCACTTACACAATTACAAGTACAGATAAAGTCCTAGGATAAGGGTTTGGACAATTCTGGTTAGCAGCTACTCTTAATACTTCCCATAGGTATGCATTAAAGCAGGAAGGATTAAATACAAGAGTTAAAATCCTTGTGTGGGAGTACAGACATACAGATTTGACAGAGAATAATAATTAATCTTCACAATCAACTATGATATTCCACTATACTACACACACTTTAATCTGGTTTCTTATTCCTGATGATTCAGGCTAAAGAGCTTAGGTGTCCTGATAAATATAGCCACTCATCTCTAACATAGAACTACAATTAATGCACATGTAACAGTGTGTTTTATACCACACTGCCTTTCTGTCAGTGATCATTATCCACAATCTGTCCAATTAAAAGGTCATAAAATTAACAAACAGTTGCATACCATATCATCAATATACTTAATTTTTCAAGTTACATTTTATCACTTTTTTTTTTTAATTTACTGAAAGGAAATAGTATGAAATATCTCTAAGTTCTATTACACGCTGGAAGACACCAAGACAGAAAAAAAACCCAAAAAAACCAAAACCCAGAATCACCTACATTCTTTTACCAAATGTTTCTGTTTGGAGGAGGAAGGGAAGGATGTTTATGCTGTAATTAAGTTGAAAATTAAATATCTATAGTTCTGTTTGGGAGGAGCAGCAATAGAGACTCCTACACAAGTTTTTGCCAGCTTGCAATTCTAAATATGTAGAGCTTTTCATTTTCATGAGGAGTAGCACACAGCATACAGCACCAATTATTTCCTTTACTTGTTTCCTGTCTAGCCCCTGCTACTAAAATAGTTATTACTAAAATCTTCCCAATAAGAAAATTAAAGCATTTCTGTGGTAGTAAAAATTCTTTTTTTTTTGCCCTTATAAGCACTTAATTGTACTCCACTGATATGCTGAACATCCAATACTCAGCATTCATACATTCAGAAAAAAAACTAAGCAAAAAAAGCTGATCAAAACCTGCATGGTACTGGGGCTAGCACTGCAAGTACCCCACAGTTACTCAGCGCCTGTAAATCCTTCAGTTACTGCCCAACTTAGAACAGCTTTTCAAAGAATAAAGCCACATAAAATTAGCATTTAGACAGAGTTATATAAAACACCACTTTAAGAAAAAGTTCTGTGAAATTCAGAGAAAAGTGGATAAAAATTTAGCAAAATGATCCCCAGGATCCTCAGGAGCATTTCCCCTTCTGAAAAGGCAAATTGTCCGTACAGAAATTCCAATGCCCAAAAAGGAAGCCTCATTAGGAACAATAAAATTGCAAAGACCACTACTTAACTGTGGACTGAAGATAATTCAAATTCTTTTAAATTCAAATTGTATTGGCCATAGCTTGTCTGAACACTGAAACTTTTCAAAGCTACATTAATCTCTTTTCAATTCTGACAAGCAGAAAGAAAACTCACATTCCTGAGTCTACAGGGTACAACCAATTGGTGCTGAAACAATGAATAAGGTGCTGAGGGCACGAATGACATCCATTTAATCAGCACTAAAAAAGTCAAAAACAGGGTGCGAGGACCTGTAAGAAGTAAAACACAATTTTATACTCAATATTGTGTAAGCTGAATGATGTCACACTCTCTAGTGAATCTTAATCAGAAATAATTATCAGAAAATTGAGTTGATGGCCAATGCTGAAAAACTGGTCAAGAATATTTACAGTGGGATTAGCTACATATCCTCCATCAAATTTCAAGTGCCAGCTACATAAACAGCCCACCAAAAACTCATAACTGTATATAGAGTGATAAGATTTAAAATCTCTTTAGTTTAGTAACATGAACTGAAGACAAGAGAAACAAAAATATAGGCTGGAATAACAGGCAACCTTAGTAACACTGCTGACATTTTCAGTATAGACTGTGTGCAAGACACAAAGGACATATAAACTCTTTGAACAGGGTACCAAGACATTTAAGTCACCTGTGATAATAGCTCTCTACTTTCAGTATGCAAGATCTGAGCCAATCAAGTAAAAAAGAAACAAAAGCTACAGAAAATCAGAGCTCTCTTGCAGGAACAGTCAGAAAACAGTGACAATTTAAGAATTTTGGAATTTTAAATAAAAAGTATTTCTGGTGTCCCAGAAAGCTAGATACTTCTAAAACCAGCAATAAACAGTACAGCAAATGAATCATGCTCAGATTATACAAAATATCATGTTATCAGCCAACATAAAATTTGACCTTATGAAAACACCAAACCAAATACACAAAAACCTGACCCCAGATATAACAAGCTGGTAATCCATAAAAGCATAAGCATGCTGCAAGTCAGGAATGCTGAACAACTTCCTTTAATCAAAGCACTTCTGATAATGGGTGACCCCTTCCAAACCTCAGCCCCTCTCCCCCTTCCTGTTGTCTCAGGTCTGCATCAGACATCACAAATCCTCATCTCCAACTGTTTTGGGAAAATGCTATTGCCCAACTGCAATAAATGAAATAAACACGTAAGGAAAGAAAAAACCCAGATCAGCTCTCAAGTCCCTCTACACAGCGGTCCTAAGGATGCAAAATGTAAAATATTACACTGGTAAAACCTTTAATTTGGTTCTCAAATGAAGGTGGGGCATAGCTGAGATTAAAAATAAGATTCAGTTTAAGGGAGGTACTAGGAACAGAAAATTTTATTTTAACTAATATGCATGGCATCAAAAGTCATAAGATGGATAATTTCAGAAACTGTTCTCTTAGTTTCTCTTTCTGAAGGTTTCTTTTGCAATTTTAAAAATTCTGTGACAGCAACTACAATGGAAGGTTGTTACCTTCTGTAACCAAGTCTGTTCTCTGCAAATTGTGTATCCAATAATACAGATTTTCAGTCCAAGAGAAGCTTATTTTGCCAAATTAATATTTAGTTCTATGGATAAAAATTTGCAGACTTACTCAATAAAAATTTTTACTAGTTCATATGTACAATCTATATAACAACATTTGTAATTGAGAATTCCTTTCCACTTTGGAACTTAGTAGTAGCAGTTCCTGTACCTTCTAGATATGTACAAGAGTCTGTTACACAGCTTGATTGCTCAAAGTTTAATGGGGTTAAATCATGGCTTTGAACATCTTGCTTTGAACTGTTGATATCTAAGTGGGGAATCTTAGTGTTTCCACATGACAGGTAGAGCTTTCCAAAATAAACCAGATTTATGACTCTCTCAGTCCAACTTCCTATCACAAGCCTTACCAACACAGTCCTGGAGAGTGTAGGTAAAAGTCTTTTCTTCACAGATTACTCTCATTTTTGGCCTCCAGAGGAAGATTTCTTAAACCTGATAATGTTAGTACAGCTATTAAAAAATATCATTCATTCTGGTCACTACTGGGCATCATATAAAATTCTGACTGGGATATAATTATGAGCAGCAAACAAACAATATCTCTGATGCAAGTTCATAACAGCAAAATTAAAGAAAAAGTACAAGTACTGTTTTGGTAACTATACTAACTATTCTCAAAAATATTGTATTTTACAAGCCACCATTCTTCATTCTTCACAGCTAACAATGTCAGGCTTCTAACATCTTTTTAAACATCCTGAATACACTAAACAAAGCACAGACCCCAAAAACTCTGTAAAAGAATAAACATACATAAATGCAATGATTTTGGTGTGCAAGGCAGATGCTAGAATAAAATATATACTGACAGAGACTGAAATAGAAGTGCTGTAAGGTGGTTTAAATTTTCATTTGCTTCCTGGTGACTGTGGCTGGTGTGCATAGCAATCCTAATTGCTTTAACAACTAAATTCTGTACAGTAAAATTAAATTTGTTTTGCTTCAGCGACTTCCAAAGAGTAAAAATGACATTTTCTGGAGGCTGAGGTTGTGTGTTACATTTCAGCAGTGTTTAAAATTCTTTCATTGCTAGAAGTATGATTAGACCTGATAGTTCCCTTTTTAAAATTCATTAAAGCTGCAAATTCTGAATGACTGCAAGGAAGTTCAGTGCTTACCTCTAGTGAAATTTCATTAGTTTTGGCACAGATTAGAGTATAAAAGCCCAACCTACATTTGTAATTTTAATATAAACACAAGAAATAGATATTAGACATTATCACAGTGCAAGGCTTTATCATCAGCTTAAAGCCATATACCACAACAGACATGGTATATTAAAATATTAATTAAAAACAACTGGAAGATCAATTCTAGGTTGCTGAAGTGGATTAAAAAGTAGATTAAAATCACATACAAGATGTTTCCTGATATCCAAACTACTAATAAAGTATGAGCATAAAACTATGCTACAGATTTCTGCCGTGTATTATTAATAGTGTTTCTTCTGGTATTTTTACTCAGCACTTCAGATTCTAGGTAATCAAAACCTAAGCCATAAAAGTCACAAAGTACCAAAGTAAAACACTTCAATAATTCTAAAAATGGAAACTTGTTGTAGGAAAATAAAAAATAATTTCCAGCTTTCCTTGCATCATCTCCTATGCACCATTTTTTCTTCAACGGGATTTCAGTGAATCTGCAAGATTAGGAAACTTGGAAAGCGATCACATAAAGGAAAACACAACACAAATAATGTTGCACAGCATAAAAATGACTACCACTACTTGATGATAATTAAAGATTAGCGTTTATGACAGATATTTCCTATGACTCTTAATAATACCTGAAATAACTGATATAGCCTGAAACGGACTGATGTTTTGTAAAAATAAGTAAAAGTTACAAAATTTATGGCAACTTGATACCTCTTGTCTTTAATTTACAAAAAAAAAAATCTGTAATGAAAAAAGAAACTTTACACTAGCTTTGCAACATGTTCAAGAAAATTACTTTCTGGCATGGTTTCTTTTTTCAGTTTAATATTATTATTTAAACTATTCTTTCCTAGAACTAGATATTCTAGCATAGACTCTAGTATTGGGAGCAAACTCTTCCTTTAATATCCAGCTGACACTTGTTTTAATAATTTCAAAACAGAGTTCATTATAACACCTGTCAAGCACAGTAACTCAGTACAACATGTGAATTTCAAAGGGCTGTCAGACATGCCGAGAGGTTTTAGCATTCCACGCTCACTTAAACGTGCAAGATAAGTGAATCAACAGCAAAAAGGGCTAAACCCTCAAACTGATCATTATTTTCACCGTTAGCAGTTTCTAAGTCACCTCGGTGATTTAGAAAAGAACAAAAGCAATGTTAATTTGCAGCATTAAAGCACAAAGAAATTGAAATGAAACTGAAAATTCAGATGCTAAGGTTAGATTCCAGTTTCATAAATGGCATAAACAAATTGCACAGCCTGGCAACCTGGGACATTATAAGCGCATTTTTATATCCCACTGGTATTAAATCTAAGAACTGTGGTCTATTTAAGCCATCAGATTTTATTAGGCTTGTTTATCTCTGAATGCAATGTCACCAATCAAAAAAGTCACAGCTCGAGAACGGGCCTCCAGTACCAACTTCAAAAGACACAAGAGGCGACTCCCTACAAAACAGATACAAACAAAGTGTTTTCCATGAAAAACAGGCACCAACAGGACTCGTACAGCACGTCAATCAGCAGCCACCTCAGCCAGACCTCCTTTCAGGAACTGCACCTTTGCAGCAAAACACACGCAGGATCCCTCCTCATACAGCTGCTGCAGAGGTAGGAACAATAAAGGCTTATTTAAATTCCTTCCCATCTCACTGTGAAAGACAAATGCTGCCTGTTCTACCAGCGGCAACCTTTCTTGGTTAGCATAGCAACAGCGAGCTCCTTTAATCAGCTAAAATTGATAGCACAGGTCAAGCCACACACACGATAGCACAGAACCACTCCACACAAAGCTTTCTCTTCTCTAGTAGTAACACATCTTTCTACGGCATTTATCAACATTTTTTCTTTTCAGTTACACAAAGTGCTTCCTAAGTTGACTGAGATTTGAAACAATTGTTGAAAAAACTAAGAATAAACATATACCACGATTCCCTTTGTTTTAAACAAACACTACTACTTACATATCATTAATTTCTGCTTTTTAGATCAAATGAAAAATAGATAGGGAGGAGAATATAGTTACAGCTGGGGTGAGAGGGAATAACAACAGAAACAAACTAGAGTCAGTTTCAAGAAGCTTATTGCTAGAAGTCACAGATAGATAAAAAAAGTTAAAATACTTGTGGAGGTCAGTTAAGCAATTCTGTAACACAGTATTTATGTTCTAGGTTCTGTTTATGCTTTGTATCCTCGATAAAGCTTCAACACAGCTGTGCTGACAAGTCCTAAACTGGGTGACAAGCACAGCAGAGGGCAGTCTCTGCAGCAATTAGTGAAAACCTGAAAAAAACCCCAAAACTGTTTCAAAAGAGAGCTCACAGAAACCCAACACTACAGCTCGTTAAATGGTCTGAGCCCACATCACCCCAAAACAGCACACACAGATCCCACCCCGGCATTCCAGCAGGTCTTGGATTAACAGGCTACAACTATGCATACATTTGAATACTCAGTTCTAATCAGCTCTTCAGCACCCATAATCCCGGTGACAAAACCCGTTTATTTCATATATAGATATGAGTGGATAACACAGATGTCTACAGGATGCAATGAAAATATGACATAACAGTATGAGGAAAAAAAGAGTTACCTTAAGTGAGTGTTTTTTTAAATGTTTAGAAATCTTCAAGCATAACAAATGAAGAGAAATTCCTAGAATTCCAGGGATTGTTAACAGATCTCACAGGACAGCCAGAAGCATGCTAACAAGTTGGTAATTTCTTATCACCCATTCACAGCTAAGACTTCAGCTTTCATTGTCTTAAAAGTAAATATGCCTGTCCTCACTTTAAACGGTGGTTATAGTCCATCTGAAATTAAAAACACTGCTGCTATTTTAGTTTTCTAGTAAGATTCCTCCAGCCCCCTTCAAACTGTGTCCTTGTTGGCTCAGGCTCTTGCATTCTAGTCTCATTTTAACCCCTCATGTTTTTTAGCATGTTATTTTTAATGTCAATGCTTGCCACTGCTTCTATGTGAAACACAGTATTAATAGCAAACGTTCATAGGTACTAGTATGTATGTGACACTGTCACTTCAAAGAGGTGACTGAACCAAAGGTAAATTAATCTCAAATTAAATTGAAGTTACAATGTTCCACAATTTACATCTCATCTGATGCCTAAATTCACACAAAATGCCATTAGTTTAGTATTCCAGAGCAAGTGATTCTTAAGCCACATTTACAATACTCTAAAGAAAGTCTAACTTCTTCTTTACTCATTTTAATACTCCAATGTCTGCTGAATTCAATTTAGAAATATCACCTAAAGAAAATGTAAATACAGCTATTCATCTAAACCTTTCATCCAAAAATGCCAAAATGTTAGCTATCTAATTCAACAGTCTTCAGAGATTATACTGGGACCAAGACTGTCTTGTAATTTTACATGATTGAGCTACAGGCTCAATCATATGAATAATTGAGCCTACAGGCTTTGGAAGTGCAAAAAAAGCAAAATCTTACAGCATTATGTAACAAAGATACATGTGCTAGCTTCTTTCATGTGGCCATCTTCCTCAGGCTCTCTTTTCAACTCTATTTTGCAAGATTAACTGGATGCATGTCAGGGATGATTCTAAAAGCTTTTTATAAATGACCCCCAATGATATAACCTGATTAGCTGTGTCACTATGTTACTCACAGGTATGTGGGGGCGAAGGGGATAAGGATCTTCTGACTTTTTTTTCTGACCACAAAAATAGGTTGAGACTTCTAAAAATTGACATTCTGAAAAACAGGACATCAATCACAAAACGATACAATTATTCTCTCAGCTTCACAGGACTCACACTCACAAAACTCTACAATTATTCTCTCAGCTTCACAGGACTCACAATCACATACCACAAACTCAGAACAAACATATTTCATTTGAGCTCTTCTCTCATTATTTATAGGAAAAAAAACCCAGTGCACAAACTATTTTAGCTACTCAGGTCTCTAATGTCACAAGACTTTCATTCCCAAATTCATCTGAGATGGTGGTGACAGTTTCACTGAGCTAATCCCTAAAAAAATGCTGCATAATTTAAAAAATTTTCTTCCAGAAGTATTTTCTCTTCATGGGTGTAAGATTTTCTTTGTCTAATTAGCATAATCTGTAGTTGATTTTTCTGAAGGAAACTGTAAGCAAGGTGTACAAGCCATGGGAGTGTGTATTAATTTTTTTAGCCATTTCAGTATTATTAGTATGATGAAATGCCCTGCTAGACATAAATGACAGAAGCCCTTGCTACTATGGAAGAAAGAAACTCTCCTCAGCCAGGATAAGTGCCATGGATAACTACAGCAAATGTATCCTCTAAAGAACCAATGGGTGACAGTTGAAGATTCCAGAGGATTATGCTCAACCAAATTCAGGTCCATGAAATCTGCTGGGATGCTTCTCAGTTCTGAGAATACAAACAGCAAAGTCAAAACTCCACATTTTGCAGGCTGAAAAAACTGTTGAGAATTTGCAGTATTGTAGTTTCTTTACACTGTGTCAGTCATACATTACTTAGTATTTGCAAACACTGCAGTAATTTTTTCAGGGAACTCACATAATTCATATGTTTGTGCATAACTAACTGCCAACTGCTAGAAAAGAACAAAGCTGACTAGGCTTTCAAGTGTGCCCTACTTCTGCAGCCTTCCAAACACAATCAGTAGTTCATGAATTTATGACAAGAACCAAAAAAGAGACTGTCAGTATGATTCCTTGGACTGTTAAGCTGTGCTACTTTGCTGCTGCCAAAGACCTGCAGTCTCATTACTCTTGCTCTTGACTGCTCCCTTGTGCTCTCCAGTTTTGGGTTGTACAGCCACTGCCTTCTCTGACAGTTTTGAAGCCTGTCAAACCTGTCACCAAATCATTTTAATTCAACAAGATTGCAGAATGTCACAAAATCCTTTTGTTTGGTTGGTTTTGGTCAAATTGGCATGCCAGAACAGGTCACAATAATCTGAACGGTGACGAGATTGGCATAAGGGTCTGGAGCACATGTTTTAAGACCAGGAGGTAAAGAGGTAAGAATAAAGACAAGTAAGTACAAACTCCTGGCCCTGGCAGCAGGGAGACAAGTCCAAACGGGACTGCATCTTATGGGACCATACGCTGTGAGTTCTCCTCACCTCCCACAAAAAAAAAATCCCATCAACACCTACTGATTCTTTTCATCCTAAACAGCCCAGACAAAAAAACCCTCAAAAAACAAGCAGTCAAAAAAAAAAAAAAACCACCACCAAAAAAAAAAAACTACCACAGAAAAGCAACCGCACACCTACAACCATTTGCATATCTTCCTGATGATGTAAACAGGGCAGTTAAAAGGGAAGTATTGGTTTCTCTTAAAAAACACGCTCAAACACTGTGGGTGTAAAGCACCACAAAATCTACATTTATTTTTGAGCATATTTCCCACTAAATAAAAATGGTAAATTAATCACCTCAGTGT
Source organism: Melospiza melodia melodia (assembly GCF_035770615.1). NCBI lineage: Eukaryota > Metazoa > Chordata > Aves > Passeriformes > Passerellidae > Melospiza > Melospiza melodia. The sequence goes on from NC_086199.1 coordinate 76,249,152, forward strand.
TTAACATGGTGAGTTCAGTATCTGAACATCTCTGCACATTCATTACTTGAGGATACTCACTAGTATTCTCTATTATGTTTCTGTAAATTGTATCATCCACAACTCAGAAGCAAGAGCTTTTTATAAAGGACAGCAATAACACAGATCTTAATTTTCTGCAGCAGAAGGCATTAAATAGACCACCTGCTGATTAAACAGTACACCTACTGGTCAAACACTAATACAAACAAAAGTACTACCTCAGGCATACAACAGAATTCATACATGGATGACCACTTAGGAATGGACAAAAACTACAAAACACCTTTCCCAGTCCTTATCACAATGATCTCATAAACTTGCAGGAGCAATGCCAAGCATGACCAAGGAACTCATTCCTGGGTCACACTATAAGGGAAACCTGCTGAACATGCCTACACCATGCAGTAACTTAAAACACAGGCCACACTGAAAATGTGCAAAAAAATATTTTATGTGAAGTATGACCAAAATTTCACTATGGGATGTGAAAATCAAATGGTCTGTAAATAACCTCCATTACTAGACTTCATAATAAAAATGCACAAGAAAACTTCACAAGGTTAAAAAGACATAACATTAGAGACCTTCTGTACCTTATAAAAACAGTCTGTCTCCTTCCTATTAGATCTAAGTGGACTCTTGGGCCTAATGTTAGCAATCTGTTACACAAACCAAAATAAAATCCTGACAGGAACAAACTCACTTCTGCAAAGTGAATTCAAGTACCTAACCAACTGCAGAGCTTTCCCTATATCACAGAATGACCATTTCAGTTTCAGAAACTTTCTTAAATCACCGTGTTCTTTTTATTAAGAAAACATTAGAAATTTGGGATAAATTCACAGGCATTTAAGACTCCTTCTACATGAAGCCAGGCAAACTTATCTAATGGGGCAATAATCCTGTTCAGAAAACTGTCATCTACCTGAGCTGTTGAACCAAGATATTAAACATGACTGTGGAAGCCAGGCAAAACCACTGGCAAGGTAAGTGATGTAACTCCCCCCTCAGAGCTCTCAAATCATGCTAAGGAACAAAATTTGAAGAGTTAGGAAAGTGGAATCAGCAGAAACCCTTCTTTGCCTAGGATGATGAAGTGAACTTTTAGTGCAATGAACTTCCAACACATCATTTGAAGTTAAGGAAGTATGTCTTCTCAACTGTTATCCTAATCAAACTGAAGATGACTCTTCAAACAATACTGTTATAAACTTGGTCTAAAATGTTTTCTTTCTTTGGCAGCATCTTTAAAGACATTTTTCCCCACCCAACTCATGAGTTGAAAGCTGAATAATGAACTTTGGTTTTCATACAAAAAAAATTCCCAGTGATGCTTAATATTCTCTGCCAGTGAAACAAATAAACACTGAAATGTATGTTAACCTGTACTTTATACTTGCTTATAATAACATATACACAATTACTTATTTTTAAAAACCCAACCAACCAACCCCCCAAAAACCTAAAATAAACATATACTTTGCCACATAGTTAGAACATTCAGAAGTGTCTGACAACTGAAACTGGTTCCATAAACTCATATTACCTACTATGATCCACTGTAGAAAAGCAAATGTTAACATTAACAATATTAAAGAAAATGTTAACAGCAAAAGAAAATGGAAATCACAATACAACAGCCAGTCAGTCTCCCAAGTTTTATGTGCAAATTCAAAATTCACTGATTTGTCCTCACTTTATCTTTCACAAAGTTTTACTTTGTCACCTGAAACAAGTTTCTATTTCTCAAAAGAAAAGTATAAGAGAGGTAAGTTATTAGGACATCACTTTTAACTGCAGTGAGTGTGCACAAAAATAAAGCTAAATTAAAATAAAGTTAAGTAAACTTAAGCTAAGTTAAAATAAAACATGGATGCAAGATAAGGAACTTCTCTTAAGGAAAGATTTCCTCCTGGTGTTTATGTCAGATCTCGGCAACTGAGAAGTTTTTTAACAAGAAAATGGGAAGAGAGGTAAGAATGCTTTCAACTGATGAATGCAGGATATCTTTGCATTACAAAAGGGCAGCAAAAATTAAGAATACATTCAAAAAAGTTATTGAGCAATGCCTGGAAGAATCTATCACACACCCAACCCCTTAAACAAATACCTAAAGATTAAGTTTGTACAAGTTATACATACCAGTGATGCAAACACATATATATGCACTGCACCAACATACCTGACAAATCTCTCTAAAGAAAGCATCATAACATTTTATTACCCAATATTTATAGCTTGGCCATCAGGCACTTCTGAATCAGAATGTAAGAACTCAGTGTCCCAAAATAATCCCAAATACATAAACTGTAAACTCTCTCATTTATAGCCACTTGAAGTAACCGTGTCTTCACTAAGCATTCCAGAACCACCAGAGCATAGACTCCTTTGGAACACACTTGTTAGAAAGTTGAAGCTTCATAAGAACACAAATGCCATCCAACTGAATACAAACTACTATTAAATTCAGAACTCAGAGCCAAATTTCCCTAATGAAGCTTATCTGAGAGCGTTAGCTACATATTTGGCAGTTTTTCATTGGGTAAATACTAAAGTCTTCCATAAATTAGTCTTTGACTCCTTTACTATACTAATACTTTGAATAAAAAGAACTGTAATATTCTGGGCATACTTTCTTAAAATCATGTTTACATAACTGTAAAAGTATCAACTTTTGAGTGAAAGTATTACTTTGTAAGCCCTTCAGCAAAATGAGATCCTGGATGCTGCCCTCATGCTGAGACCACACAGGGAGATGTCTTCCTCTAGAGGTGGAGGCAAATCAGCAACCTAACGCCAGTCAATGTACAAGACTGCAATTGGCACTACGACACTGAAACATTCTGGAAAACACTGTTACAATTATGAAGCCAGCCTGAGAAAGACCGATTACAAAAACATGCCATAAATGATGGCATACGCCACCAATAAAAGTCAGAACACCTGGAAATATTCTCAGCACTTTTGACACAAAATTGTCAGTCTTGCCCTAATGCAAAACCAGATGTCATGGCTTCAATTGCTGCTCCAGACTACTACCAGAAGCTGTATGCAATATGAATGCTAAGGAGGACCCACCTTGTTTCTTCCTGAGAACACACAGAGAAAGGAATGAAAACTTAGAGGACAAAAATTCGGAGAAAAAAAGGGGAGAGTCTAGAACTAAATGATATAAGGAGAAGCCAGAGTAATTATCCATTCCAGCAATAATCAAACCAACAGCAAAGTCAAAGTACCCTAAATTCCCTGCTTGTATAGAAAGCAGAATCCATTGTCAAGGAGCAAGGCTAAGATGACAGAACAGACAGCAAGAACACTAACTGGATATGGGGCTCAGGGCCAACATCAGCATTTCTCTATGCTGCTTGGGAAGCTGCCACTGTCTTACACAAAGTTTTTCAGATCAAAGAGGTCAGCCAAATGGTAACAGTAAAGAGTGAAAGTTATGGTCCATTGGAAGAGATAAACTGTGTTTTCTCTCTGTGACAGAAGAGTAGATAGAAAGCAAGCATATTTTCTTTGATTCTGGTATAGGAAATGTGCTGAAAAGTAAACTGAAAGGCTTATGTACGTAGAAATTATAACCACCCAGTCTGGTGCATATATCTTGTGAGCAACAGGAAAAAGCAGAAAATTAGAAGACTGAACACCTAATATCTCTGTGAAGCACCAGATCCATCACAGACCAATCTTAGGCCTTCCCTGCAGTCATCCCAGGAGACAGGCAGGTTTATCCTGACCCTAACCATGGCATCTGACAGGCTGCAAGCACTCCAGTTGCTACAGTTATGTACATTTGTCACTGTAAAGTTTGCAAGTATTTGGTTCTTCTCTTGCCTAGCAATTTGAAGAGCTTTGACCAGCTAAAACAGAAGACTACAGTTTCCTAAACATCCTTTTTTCAAGACTTCACAGCAGTAAATTCCCACAATGCGCTGGAGCAGCACAGCTGAAAAACTTCAAGGTGTAGCAATACACATCACCCATCCCTCATCAAGTATGTATATCCATGTTTCAGAGCAATCAAGTTACATCCTCTATTTCCTCCTACCAGTTTCCCCACTTGAACTTAAGATATGATTCTGCAACATGGAGACATCCTCTACCTTATATCACAATGCACAAGAGCCAGCTTATCAGAATAAAGCGGCAGAAAACAAACCAAAGAGAAAGGTATCTACCAGTCTCAGTTGCAAAAACCTCTTGAGATCATCCGCATATAAAACAGTGGTCTCTCTTCACCAAAATGACTGCATTTTTTGATGAACTACAGATTTTTCAAAGTCAAATTGTAGAGTAGACCATGCACCCAGAATAGGTTTTGCTCATCTTAAAAGAACCAGTAGTGTCTAAAGACCAGTAGTGTAAATTAGAGAGACACGACATGATTTGCACACAAAACAAAAAAATACACAAAGAGATGTACAGATAAGGAACAGCCTACAGGAGTTAAATAATTAACTTTTAATTAAAGGGCTATTTGACAAAAGTTAAGACCAAAAAAGTGGTTTGCTTACAAAAGTAATGAAGGGCAGTGCACAAAATGAACCAAATAGTTGCATGAACTGGAAAAGACATGCAAATACAAGAGCATGATTGTAGTCAAGCTATCACACAGCTATAGCAGCTAAATAGCATTATGAGAACAATGTTGCTGGCTCCTTTCACCCCCCATGTCAAGGGGAGACATGTCAGGACCTCAGTGAATTTTTTTCACCACAGAGGCAAGAGTATGAGGAGGACTGCCATGACCACAGGTCAGTTAAAAACAGTCTTCTAGCAAATTTTCAAAGGACCACTCAGTACAATGTCTGGAAAAAAAAAAATTGCAATAGAGATATTTTATCAATACTGCCACTAAGCAGTAAGAGACTGGGAAACTGCATAACAGCAAAGTCTGCAGATACAAGTTTAGAGGACTAAAATCAAACGACATGGTGAAGTTCTTGGGTCCAGCACAAACAGCAGTGGCCTAAAATTAATAAACCATGATTAATTTCTGTCTCTGCTGTGCTAATTAGGCACTCCAAGTTCTTGACAACTTATTATCTCACGCACCTGCATTTTAATCACAAGTACAGAGAACAGGGCTCTCAGAAAACAGATTGCTCCCTCCCTGGCATACCAGTGCATCAGGCAGTGTGGCTCTGCAGGGTCCTGGCCAGGTGACAGGTTTTGTCTGGGCACAAACCTTGAATTCCTTCTTTATTCACTACAAGATGCGACTGTTGTTTTTAGAGACACCAAAGAGTCTAATTATGAAGCCACTGAATATGGTCTTTCAGGCAAAGTCTGGTAGACTGAAAATACTTCTAGCAAAGAATTTTAACTGAGATTTGGAATGCCATATACAAGGCAAGTAAAATCAGTTTGGGAAATAGCTTGTTATAGTAAGAAAGTGCCAGAAGTAACGGTAGATACTCAGTTTTGTACCATTCATCCAAAGGAACAAAAGCAAATCTTTGTGGCTTAGAGCTCCTCGTGAGAGGTTAGCAGAAATGTGAAGCAGTATTAGTTGTCTGAAAAGTCCAGTAGGTTAGCCCAACCTCTAACCCAGCAGATACACTGTCAACAGCACCAGTCCTTCACTTGAAAGCAGCTCCTCTCATATTTTTTTAAAGCCTTACAAACAGAGGTTATTCACTAACAGCTCTGCACATCACTTTCTTTTTCAGCACCCCTTCGGAACACTTGTTACATGCATGCTGTGTGATAACAGGAAACAAAGGCAAGGTTGGAAGAATACCCTTTATAGTTTTGCACAGTGAGAACACAGGTTCTTGCCCTAAGGAAGCATTTAATACTGAGAATTTTTCAGAGGTGGGAGAATTGAACAGACCAAGAACACCCAGACATTTTTCCGAACAAGCCAGGAACACTATGGTGACTTTACCAACCTGTCTGGAACCAGAGCATAGAGAGCAATAGCCACTTTTTCAAACAACATGGGAAAAACACTGACTACCTGAATAAGAGCTGCAGCACTGTTCACATAGAAGGGCAGGTACAGATCTCTTCTCTGGTCACCAACGAAGAACCCAAGGAAATGGCATGAAGCTGCATCAGGGGAGGTTTAGGTTGAATTTTAGGAAAAGGTTCTTCGCCCTAAAGGTGGCTGAGCACTGGAACAGGCTCCCCAGAGTCACAGCACCAGCCTGACAGAGCTCAAGCAGCATTTGGACAATGCTCTTGACACAGGGTGTGACTCTCGGGGTGTCCTGTACAGGGCCAGGAGCTGGACTCGGTGATCCCTGGATCCCATCCAAATCAGCACGTTCTGTCATTCTACACGTGGAATAACCAACCATCAATTCTGGTCGCTGGGTTTAATCCTTAGTGCTGAATCAACCAACAGTATAAGTGAGGGAAGTCAGAGCAGATAGATGTGATTTTCACAGTCTTGATGAAATTTCTACACTTTATTGTTACTTTTCACCTTTGGCTACTAAGGAAACAAACTAATTTTGGGATGTACATAACCTGTTATCCATTATTTCCGTTTTGTCACTTCAAACTGTCTCTTTCACACTTACTACAATGCAGTTTAGGATGGGCTATAAACCCATTTGAAAATTTCAAAACAATCAATGCAGCAGTCATTGATGATTATCAATGGAAACTGTCGATTATTAATTCGACAGGACACCCAATATTTACAGCAATGAATTCAATTTTTTTTCAAGTCTGTGTTTTTTGCTTCAAAGCTGCAGAAACTGACAACTTTTTAAACCAAAACATCTATTATATTCTTAAGAACATATCTGTTTAGCAGACATTCTGTTAATAATATCTCACTTAATGTATAGGAGTGTAGTTGTAGTTCTTTGGTTCCCAGAGACTGCAAATCATCTCAGCAATGCAGGCAGAGAATTTTGTTCCACCGCTACCAAGGCTGCAATGCTTGACATAGCAAAATTTATTTTTGCAAAGCAGAAATAATAAAGCAAAATTAGAAAGGTTTGGGTATCCCATGGTTGGCTAAGTTTTATGTATCCCACAGGTGGTCCATCACTTACAGGTGTTTTGAAACTTGAACCAAAAGCTTCACATGCCTTTTTCCAATGGACCAATCCATTGGAAGATACTTGTCTAAGATGTATTTTCTACCTGAAGCCAGCTCACATTTTATATTAAAAAACTCTTTAGTCAGATTTATCTAGAGAACTTCCAAGAGAATTGGCATTCATAACCTTTTTGTTCTTGATGAATTCTGAATTCATAGAAAGAAATAGTATTATTTCCATATATTTATTTATTGTTCACAGATGAAAAATATGCAGAGTTAGAGAAAAAAATAATGTTACAAATTAGGTACTGAAATCAGAATCTATTATTTGAGGTCAGTGAGATTTATGAATACCTTCATGCTCCACTAACTCAAATCATTCTAAGTATGCACCTACGCTCTTTCAAGACCAAGTTCTGGAATTCTGAATACAAACAAGGGCTATTTATTAGAGAACTTTAAGTTTTAGCAAGCTAAACCCATAAACCTACTTTTAACACTTTCTTATTCCTCTAAACTTTAGAGCACCCATTCACACAGCTCCCATGCAAAACATTTCAGTCTTAAGAGTAACAGGTCTTACACTTTTTACTGCTGCCATTATCTGCTTTTCTGTTCTGTATACCCTGTGGTTCTGTACACTAAACTGATGCAGTGCATTTCTGCATGGTTTACCTGCTAAACAAAAATGTTCAGAAATATACCTGCATGAATACACTAAAATAACAACATATGAATCCACAATACCTGAAACAGTGTAATGGTCAGCAATAATATGCTACTTATGGACTTCTCAAAGCAGAAGTCACAAGTTTAACATGGAATTTGTTGTGAAGAGACCATAAAATAAGGTTAATTATTATTTCTCCTTGTGGTTTTTCAAAAAAAAAAAAAAGAAAAAAATAAGACTTAATATGAGGCTGAACTAAAAGAACAGCAAGCTTAAATTAAAGATGCTGATAGAAAAGCTCTAGCAAATCTTGTTGTAGCAGATTAAGTTACTATCCTCAGCTGTAGGCTGCTGCCATCAGAAGTCACTGATCCCAAAAGTAGAATTGTCAGGGGGCACATGTGCTGCCACCTCAGCCACTTCACTGCTAAGACTGGCATGGCAGTTTGCTTCAGGTGTCACACCATGAACCATAACGACTGAGGAACAAGCACTTGTTAATTCTGCAAATGAACTAGAGCAGAGGGCTCGAGCAGGAAAAGGTCAAAAACTGACATCACAAAATCTAGGACTCCCCAGAGCTGTAGCTGCAATCTAAATTTCTTCTAAAGTAGAAGGAATCAGCTGGGCCAATCCTCACAAATCCATCCAAGAATAAAAAACACAATCTCACCAGAAAGTATCAGAAGCACAATGTGAACTGTCAAACAATTTGTAAATAAGCTGAACAGGCAATGATTAATCATGTTAAGTACTTTAAAGGCTGAATGTTCAATTTCAAATTAGCTTTAAGAAATCAAGAACGAAAGATTTGTATGGAATTTTAATTATCACAGGAAGTCCCAACTAGGTAAGTTTTAGGGAGCACTAACACGCATGGTATCAAATGAACAGCATTACATATCTTTCTAAGACTTGACAAGAGTATGCACTTAAGTGGGAACACAAACCAGTCCACATTTAGTACCCAACCACTCAGGTATGCAGCTGCATTCATTAAATATTTGTATAGAAAAGGCTTCAAAAATATTGACATAAAGAGAAACTGTATGAAGTTTTCACCAACAGAGGTCAAAAACTGGCTTAGGGGATAAAGTATATATAAATTCAAGTGTGCAACTCAAGTTGTTAAATTTTAAAGAACATATATGCAAATATTTAATACTTCCCTACTACAGAAGGCTTCAAAAAGAGGTTGGTACATCATAAGCAGGTCTAACTTAATTTCTGCAGATCATCCCATCTCAACTTTAACTGAGGTATTTAAATTCTAAGGTTGCTTTCTCAAACAAGTACATCATGCTGATTCCAAGTTCAGCATCATACAGATGAATTTATAACAGAGGGCCCTACTGCTGATCAAAGGTAAGCCATCAGCAGACTCATCAATGACATTTTAGCAGAAAGGAGTCCACAGTTTTGACATTATTATATTGTAGTATTGTTTTGTTAATATTGTTCAGTTATTCCAGTTCTCCAGTCCCTCCTTTTTGAAACCAAACCAAGCTCTTTACAATTTTGTAGCCCAGTGCAGCACAGCATCTAACTGAGACAACCTAGCACATTTTTACAGGACAAATTTCATTAAGTGCTTCCCAAGGAAATGCAGGAATTGACAAAGTAAACATCACTTGTCCTTCTTCCCAAAAGAAAGAGATGCAGCGTGATCCAACACAGAACCTTTGCTGCCCTCCCAGTTTTGCTCATCTTCCCTAAGCAGAGAGAACAGACAGACTCATGTCTGAAGGTCTGCAGAAGGAAAGAATCAAGAAGACGAACAAGGGGCTAAAAAAGCATGGTCAGAAATATAAGTCCACATTATATCAGGAAAGATCTATGGAAAAACAATATATCGTGACTCTACAAAAGTGATCCTAAGACTAATCCCTAATAGCAGTAAGTGTACTAGTCTCAATAAATAGACACAAAACATTAGCATTTAACCTAAAAATTACTTCATAAGCTTCATAAGCTTTAAGCCAAAACCAACTCTTCACCTCTTCACTGCTGCCTCAATATATATTATTAGGTGCTGGGTTCTCTTGTTTCAGTCAAGAAAAAATAGCTCTCCACTGCATATCATTTTGACTTCTCCATACTTCAAAATTAACAAAAGCCTAAAGAAATAAATGACCCACAAAATACACAACAATAACCAGACTTTACCTGAAGAGCTTTTCACCTGTTATCTTAAAATCATCCTCAGTATTTATCTTTTGGGAGGAAGTACAAGTGACATTTACTTTTTCAGTTCTTAGCATTTCTTGGGATACACTTTCAGTCTTTACTATTTACATCTTGCTTGATGAGCTAATGAAGAAGGAAGAAATCTAAGTAGGCTGAAAAGCAGAAAAGACTCTTCCTGACTGCAGAATCCTCAAACTGCTGCTCTCGTTCCACTGAAGCCAAGCAACTTGCCTCTTCAGATTTCTAGCTGGCCTTCATTATATCAGCTTGAAGGAACACACCTCACCAGAAGTGTTGATGACAATAGTTAAAATCTTGAGAGAAGATCACAACACACACTAAGTTAATATTCTCTGAACAGGAAAGAATTAAATTGATAATTCCATTGAAAGAGTCTACAAATCTAACAAGAACTTAGGCTTAAATGGATTTTTAGTGTTTATACTCTTAAAAACATAAATATGAAACAGACTATTCCACTTGCCAAAACAAAACCAATACCGTGAGGCTAGCAAGTCATTTTAGTCAGTCAGCCCAAGAGGACAATGTTGAGCTGATCAGCTTTTACCTCACTTTACACTAAGACACTGTGCTAATTCCTGCCTGTAAGTAATTAGGTTACTAATTTAGAACTTATCTTGATTACTGAAACAAAATTAAATGGTAAGAGTTTGTTCTATGTTGGTTTTAACTCTTGTACAACAATCACCGTCTTTAAATACATGTACCCAGTTTCATTTTAAACCCCTTTCCTTCTCTCTTGCATTTGAGGACTTTTAACATCACTCAAACAAAATGGAAATGTCATTGCATAGTGGCACCAAGCAATTCCATCACCACTTGATCCCACAGGAACTGATTCTGCGAAAGCACGTGATGTGCACTAATGCTACACTGTCCCAGTAAGAGAGGACTACGTTTCTCTGCTGACATCACACAGCCTTTCAGACACTGGGAAGAAGAGATTAGTTCTCTGAAAACAATTATACACATTTGTAAGAAGTACAATCCATATCATACAAACCTATGCAATCCAAACCCTCACCCATTTCAAATCTCGATGTTTAACCCAAAGGCTTGAGCTTTTGCTTTCAGAGATGAGAACATTCAGAAAACAAGACATACCAGAGGAAATAGCAACATGCTCTCCTAGCCAATATGAGACTTGCCATTTTCTACAGTGCACAATGCAGTTATCTATAACACAGTTTCTCTATAAAAGCAACCTTAATTATCTTAGCCAAGGTACACTGAATTAACCTATAATTCATCTCTCTTAAGTTTAATTAACAGTAGCTGACAAGTAAATGGCAATTTGATAAAACAAGACAAACAAGGGCAATCACAAGCTCTCAACCACAACATTGCAGGAACACTGAATGATCTGATATTAAGGTGAGGCCTTAGCTTTATACACAAAGGCATCACATTCAAAAGAAAAAGTTGCCATGGTATCTGTGACAGTAAAGAATTTAACTCAGTACCACAAACATCATGCAGACAAACTTGCTTCCCTCCCTAGTTTTCTCCTCTGCCACACTAAAGACCAGTAAGTGACTAATACCCAATGCATTACCAAAACGTACCACCTCCACTGACCTTAATTGTAAAGATCACCACAGTTAAGAAAACACTTGGGTTTACACTTGAATATTCAGGCTTGAGATCCAAGAAAACATTTAGGTTTTTACCTGAATATTCAGAGAGCTGACCCTGCTGATTTCTCTGCCACCCAAATCAAGATCAAAATTTGGCTCCCGAAAACCTCAAAAGCTAAGTAATTTCTCTCAATAGTGTTTTTACCATGACATCACCTCAGTTATATTTTATCTACCTTCAGATAAGCTCTTTAAAGTTGCATTCCTCTTTAATATACACAAATCACTCCCATGACATCACACAGCTCACATACTCTTCACAATTTACTATTAAAATGAGAATTGACCCCCTCAGGTACTAGCATACATTGTCCTCCCTTGAGCTCACACATTTGTACTCTGAACCCCACTCAAAACTACTGGTACCTAAATGAATACTTTTCCAGCCTCTCCTTCCTGACTTTAAAAATATACAGTTATCCTTGGAAACAGACTGGGAATGCATACCAGCCACCTCCCAGCACCATCACCAGGTCAAAGACCAGATGCTGAGGTTGCACTGGCATTTCCCAGTTATCAAAGGTTTATGGTTTTACTGAATTCAGCTTTCTAGAGAGCTTCAAGAAACCACTGAACGACTTCACACAAGACAATTCACACTCACTATTCAGTTGATGAATGTACCCAGGTTGATTTAGATGCTAACATAATGACTATTACCACACTCCAGTGCTCCTAATACCTTTTGTACAGGACCTCTTAACTGTCCTATCACTTCTAATATATCCTTGCCAGAAATCATTCCTGGTTTTAAACTGCTTTTCCCCAGAAAAACTCCCACATTTGAGAGTCTTCTGAACTATCTGTTACAGCCAAATACATAACCTAAAATAGCTTCCCCAGAAGATGCATCCCGGTACAAGAATGAAAATTGTGGTTTGGTTTCTATCTTATATTTCTTAAGAAAAGCTGTATTTTCCCAGATTTTCTGTTTAACATCTATTCTTTTGTTACACCTCTGCAGGACATGAGCAGTTTACTGTCTGTGCTGATAAATTACAGCAAATTCAGACTCTAAAGACCATAACTGTATTGTCACATGTTCAGTAGTCAAGCCTTTTCTCCAACCATAGAATTGAAATTTTAACAATAGAACACTAGAGGCAAAATCAAGTATTAAAAATGTTCAAACAAAACCTATTAGCTATTTCTTATTCATTATTTTTTTGTTAAGAAAACAATTATTGCCAGAACTAGAATAGATACATGATGCAACAGGCAAATAATTTAAGGAAACACAAGTCACTGACCAGCCCTATTATAGCAGATAATAATCACAGGTATGTTGAAACAATTACATTTCTAGATCTAATTATTTGGCGTCTTAGAACAAAGCAGAACTAGATCCACAAGGGAACATAAATGCCATGCCACCTACTAGACTCCACAACCCACAAATAAACAACCAAGACCTGCTTCAAAATGAAAAGGAAGTGTTACAGGTACTGTTCAGATATTTAATATTCAACTTGAGTAGGAACTGGCCGAGTCAGATAAGAATAAACCTAAAGATCAGAGATTTAAGTCTTCAAAATTTCACACCATGCTAGGGAAAATAAACCACCCCCAAGAAAAATCCCTTTCCTTTACTCTTTCAACATCTTGTAAGAAGGAAAGAAGACCTGAATCCATATCATTATTTTGTACTTGATCAAGCAAGTCCCTGGGCTACATATTCACTCCCTTCCTAAGTGACTACTACTCCTCAAGAATCAAACCAAACACTCACTGGTCTGGCAGTTAAGATATTCCTTTTGGGAACTGGCAGCTCCCCTAAAGAGTAGAAGGATTTGAATCAAATTTCTCAATGTGCTGGGTAGGTACTCAAAATAATTTCCACCTCTTTAAGGAAATGCAACATTGCATCCTTTTTCTGCCGAAAGAGAAGTGTGCAAGATTAGGTCTTCACAGAATTGGGGCATTCTTTTAGAAGTGTGCATTACTGATGGTATCTGTGTTTGCTTTCTAATTTAACTGCTGCAACCTTTGAGAGTTACAGCATTTTTTTCTTCCCACACAGCTATGTGTTAGTGTGCAATTAGACAGCATTATAAAACAAGTCTTCACCAACAGACATATAGAGCTGATCACCTCCCGTTAAAAAAAAAAACCAAACAAAAGCTTACTTTAAAATAGTCTCAGATATAAATTTAATTAGTTACAATTTCCTCTTTCTTCTGCTTCATACTTTTGAACTATACTAAGACATTTTGTCTAGCTTGTCTAGCTGCACTGGGAGTGAAGGAAAGAGGATGTGTACATAAAGTGCCCCTGTTGTCAGAACCACCCTACTGAAAAAAGCTCCAAGGTAGGCAACCACACCAGAAAAGCAACTCTGCCAGCAGACCTGATCTTAAACCACCACTTCAACTGTTTCCACCGAGTTTTCTACCACGGACATACTGCTAACGTTTTCAAATACACAAATGCCTCTCTTTGCCCATTAATAAAATGAAAACAATAGAGCAGTATTTAATTAATATTTACAAAAAGTCTTGAGGTTTTCAAATGCATTTCAAGGCAGTAATTTGTCTTCCAAATACCGTAATGTCGAGTATTTCTGCAACAGTGACTGAGAAAGTACTTTAAAAATGTCAGTTGTTAAACATTTAAAAATTTTAAACATGGCACATGAATACAAACACAAATCCTGCTATCTAGGAAGTAGCACAGTTTGAAATTTTAACCTTCAGCATTCTAAAAGCCTAACACTGTAAAAGGACTGCACTTCAAAGTACAAACTGAGAAAAAAAAAAACAGTAGCTGAAACAGTTAAAACAGTTAACTTCTGATGTTAAGATCCAATCTTTGAAGAGACATAATAGAATTTGCATCTAAAAATGCTGTAAGTTTTTTAAAAGCCTGCAACTTTTAAGAATAGCAGGAGATTCTAATTAAAGCAGCAAATGAAGTATTAGGAAAATTGAATCTTTCTATTACAATAAATGTAATTATGAACAAGGATCAATATATGGATGCACATAAACTTCAGACTACATTAAGTTTTCAGTATCCATAACTCTTGGTATGAATCCCAACCTCTGCATTGCATTTTCCATAGTTCTTTATCACGTACTGTTGAGGTACTGAAACGTGCTTGTCACCCCTCAAAGGTCATAAGTAACTCCTGCAGATTCCTAAGCCACACATATCAGTCTACTGATATTTTGATGCACACTTCTAAGTCCAGAACTTTTAAGAAGAAATTCAATAAAAACTAAGAAAAATTATAGTCTTTACCAACAGCTAACTCTATACAGAAAAACATCATCATACACTGTTATTCCACACATTGCAAAGTAATATGACACACATTAGAAGAATGTAAGCTCTGAAAAACTACTTTAAAAAGAGTTCTGTGACCATGGACTAACATTTAAACCTCTATTACTTTATTAACAATAATGATAATTAAATGTAACATCCTACAACACTGCTTTAAAACGCTATTTTTGATGCCTTCTTAAAAGCGTCTACAATGCTAACCATTACTTAAGCTTTTAATGTGTAAAATACTGGATTTTTTTTTTTTAAGCACAGCATGTTGGAAAAGAGTTGACATGTGTATCATCCAGCCCGACTCTAAATCGTTTGGCATTCAGATGTGTAGTAACAGCTCTAATATGATCATAACAAAAAATAATGTACTGTGAAAATTTGGACAACACGTCCAATCCAAAAGCTTGCAGACTCACATGTGTAAAGACAATATAAAGATACCTTATTTTTTTACAAATTCATGAAAAACACCTCAATCCTCAAAAAGGACAGAGAGATCCATTTAAGGCATAGGCAAAAGAAGCAGCAGACACACAGAAGATCACTATCAGTCACTTGTTAGAAGCCTGACTGCAGTCAGCTATATATCATCATGTATCTAGAATGAAAGTATTTTGCTCTATTCAGTGAGCTATGGACATAGTGTATACCTAAGTAATTCCAATAGAGGCTTCATTTTAAAAAGAAAATACCCTCATATCACTTATTTACCCCTTTTAATATTCCTCATGAAGTTATTTTCGTGGATCTGTCCCATGTGAGACATCTAACAATATTATTATTTTAGGCAGCCTTTGTTTGTATATAAATATCCCTCAGTAAGGTCCAATACAAGTTAATTTCATTTTCTCACGCGGTCTGTCTCACCCAGCTCACAGTCACAGTTCTTTGTTGCCTGGCTGTAGTGTGTCTCCCTCCCACCACACAGGCTCGATGCCTCCGCTAGGAAAGCGGCAGCACCGCAGGAGCATTTCCACTGCAGCTCTGGGCACACGGAGCCGCTCCGAGCGGGATGTGCGCTACCGACCGTAAAACACATTGCAAGTCGCTCACGTTCAACCTGCTTTAACGTAGCCCTGCAGAGCTTCATAAACCAATACGAAACAGAAACTTCGCTGGAATAATATCCAAACACAGAGCTGCCACAGCATCAGAAGTGCACGGGAGGGGGGCCTAAAGTTCCTCCCTCCCCCTTGTTTAAACACGCACACAACCCGCTACAAGTCCGCAGAGAGAGCACACAGCCAAGTGCGGGAGGTTTTCTTACAACTCCTGGGCCTAAGCTCCCGGGAGGCACCCCGAGAAAGGGCGGCAGGGAAGCCGCAGGAGCCGCTCCCGGGAGGCCCCCGCGCTCCCGGCAGCGCCGCCCGCACCTGTAGCCGCTGCGGCCGGGGCCGGCCCGCCCAGGACCCGTGGCCACGGTACAGCCCGGGCCGCCGCCAGCGGGGCGCGGGGAGCGGGGCCGAGCTCCGAGAGCCGCCGAGCCCGGCTATGCCCCGCCGTCCCGCCCGGCCTCGGCCCGGCCGGACTCCGGGGCCTGCGCGGGCGCCGTGGCCGCGGGGGAGGCGCCGTGGCCGCGGGGGAGGCTCCGGCCAGCCGAGACTCGCGGCTCCGCGGCGGGACCTGTTGCTCGCACGCCGGGCACGGGCGCTCCGCTCACCGTCTGTCTCTCTCCGCCGCTGACACGCTCCCCTCCGGCCCGGCCCGGCCGCCTGCTGGAACTCAGAGTCTCCGGCGTCCCGCGGCGTCCCCGCGCCCAGTCCCCGGAGCCGCCCGGCCACAGCCCCCGCAGCGCTGCGCAGCCGCCGCCCAGCCCGGCCCGGCCCGGCCCGGCCCCGCGCCCGGCCCAGCGCCACCGCCCCGCCCCGCCGCGCAGGCGCGGGGCCGCCCCACGGCCGCCTCGGCCCGGCGGGGAGCGCGGCGCTGCCCCGGAGGCCGCAGCGGCGGTCGGGGCTGTCGGGTTGGGGCTGCCCTCAGGTGGAGGGGACACGTGATATGTGCGCTGCTTCTGTGTGTCCTTCCTCGCAGAATCACTGAATTGAGTAGGTTGGAAAAGACGTCCGACACGGTCGAGTCCGACCTATGACCGAGCACCACCTTGTTAGCTGGACCCTGGCACTGATGAGTGCCGCGGCCGGTCTTTACTTGAACACTTCAGGGACGGTGACTCCACCGCCTCCCTGGGCAGCCCATTTCAGTCCAGTCCATTCCCGCCGTCATCTCCCGTCTCTGTCCCACGGCTTTCTCTGCGCCCCGGAGCGGGACCGCCTCGGGAGCCCGTGCCCCGAGCAGAGCCGGCTCGCCCGCCGGGCCACTCGCCCTTCTTGCTCGCCCAGTTCCGGCTGCCGCCTCCCGCCCGCTGCAGCTCCGCTGGGCCCGGGGCGCACCGGGCCTCTGCAAGCCCTTTGTCCCCCATCCACCCTCCCTGGCATCCCCTGTTCGCCAGCTGCTGCTGCTGCCGCCGCGTCCTCAGCCCGAGCTTGAACGCCCCAGCCAGGCTGGAGCCTGCGTGGGGAAAAAAGTATTTAATCTCATCGAGAGTCCACTCTGCCTCCGGGAGGCTGAGGCACAGAAGGTGCCCGTAACACACCGTCTGGAACGATGAAGAAAACAGGAGGTTACAAGTAGTTTTACCGGATTGTTTATGTTCTTGGCTGTGTTTTTCAGGAACAGGGAAACGTCTTTTCAGTATGCAACAGTTAAGTTTGACTTTGAGCTGCAAACTGCACTTCCCTGGTTTTTCAGGCTAGCCTGCCTAGATCATTGCTCAAGGCATTAGAGGAAATGTTCTCGGTAACCACACTAATAAAGAAAGGCTTTCTTAGATAACTAAGTCCTAAAGAGATACCTGCTTTAGTCCATCTCTCCTTGCTTCCATTTAAACCATATAAAAATCTGTGCCATTTAATGCTATCATTCTTCACAGTGAAATCCACAATTTCTATAATGGTACCCTCTATATCATGTTTTCTTTTGGTTCTGTTCTAAACACTGAGATACAAAAATTAATTTTAGAAGTCCCAAAATAACGTTCTTATGGTTATTCTTACTGTGTGAAAAGGCTTAAGACACTAAGGTACGTCCTGCCCAGTTACCTGCAGAGGAAAGTCTGAAAGCCTTTTACCTGTCCACATTGTGGCTCAAACTCCCCAGGGCAGTAATGCCTTGTAAAGTGCATTTACCATCTATTAACATATTAACATCTATTTCTGTTCTGACCAATAATGAGGGGCTTTGCATCAAGCAAACACAACTGGAGAACTGCAGGACATACAGATGTTTGTGGACTGCAGAATTATTTACTTGGGAAATAAAAAAGAGAGGGAAACCATGACACTGGTAATTTGTGGCTGAGCAGCACCAAGCGTGGTTCTTCTTACCTTCATATGAACATGGTCCATGAAAGTTCACATGAACCCTTTTTTAGAAAGCACTTTGACAAAGGATCTTAGAACCAAAGGGTGTTTTCAAAATGTGATACTTTCCTAGGAAATATGGCTGCAAAAAGTAGGTAGGTTGATCAGGTTATCTGTTTACTGTTGAACTCTCTTTTCTACGTCCGAGGTTGGGATGGTCAGACAAAAAAAAGGCACAAATTCTGCTTACAGTTTCCTTCAGCTGATAGCATTTGTACATTCCTTTCCACAGAAAATCTCATTGCCTCCAATTTGCATGTTGTCCAGCAGCCATTTTTAAACCAAGATAAGGGAATTTTCTTTAATATATAAAGAATAAAATAAAGGAGGATTCTCATCAAGTTTAGAATTTCCATTTCCATCCTATACTGTCTTGTACCTGTAGCTGAAGTTTAATTTTTTTGCCAGAAGGGGTTACCAGACCAGGTTAAGACTGAGCTTGGGATATCTCTTGGATATATCTGCTTAAAGATCTGTTTGTTTCTTTGGTAACCAATCTCCTCCCTCTGGCTTTCACAAGGCATCACAGAAACCCTAATATTAGCCTGCGCCCAGCTGGCAAATCCATTCAAATGGTGCTGGAATGAGATGTGCTTGGCTAATTCTATCCAACAGATTAAAATACTCTGTCAGGCCAAGAAGTTGTCACACCTGAATACGATTCACAATAGAGCACAGGATCAGCAGCATTATATGTGAAGACCCAGATAACCTTTCTGTTTTGAATCCCTTTGGCAGACAGCTCTTACCGTTCATTTTGCCTTGTGGGTGCTGTTTGGTGGTATGCTGAGAACACAGAAATTACTCTGAGAAAATAAACATTTTAGCTTGAATTTAACAAAATCTTCAAATTAGAAAGAAAATATACAGCGAAAGAAGGTGAATGGGAGGATGAGGAATGACAGTGGAGTGATGATTGGGAAGATCAAAGCTTTTAATCTTCCTTTGTTTTGTCTTAGCTGATTAATCTTTCATGTGAGGATCTACCAAGACAGCTTTTAAAGGAAATGAGAAAACTACTTACCAAAGTAGTATAAAGCTTTCTGTTCCATCTCTTGTTCAAAGTGTTCAGTTATTATCTTTAAGTAGAAAGGAACTGAAAAGAAATACCCAAGTGATACCTTTTGTGAGCTTGGATCTTTGAACATTTTAATTTTAGACAACATTTTTTCTATGTTTTACTATCTGGGATTATGGAAACATTAAATCCTGCTTGCAGCTGCAGAATCAGTGCATTTAGGCAACTTTATTTATTATAGAACTTTCTTTTCAGATCGGTACATTAACTCCACAGACAAATATTATTTAACAAAGAAAATGTTCATCTTTGATGAATTGAACTTGACTGAACTTGACATGAATCGGTGTCACTGTTTGCCAGCAGGGTGCAGATATAATTGTGATCCATCTAAATCTGGCTGATTGCAATCGATAGAAAGGAGAAAAACTAAATTCAGACTCAAGCTGAGGAATCAGCCTAACATAGAACAAAAGGTTTTCTTTGAAACCATTGCCCTCTGGAGGGGAAATGAAAAATCACCAAGGGATCATGTAAAAATTCCTTTTAATGTCACTGTTTAACTATATTTATGCTTTGCAGTCTATGAATGGTTCTACAGACAGTTGCAAAAAAGCAGTGCTGTCAGAAGAGCCTCACTGGCCCCAGTGCTTATGTCAGTGGGTTGGAGAAGTAATCCCCATCTGTCTGCCCCATAACTCTCCTCCCCTTTATCTCTAAACTCTTTATCTCTAAACTCACAGGAGAATCAATTCTGTAGCAGATGTACTTTCTCTTCTAACTCCACCTTGGATCCCTTCCAAGCTGGTGTCCTCCCTCTCTATTTGCCAAAATACTTTTTTTATGCAATCCCTAAGGCATTCTTGTCTGCCTGATGCCAGAGTCTGTATTCCAGTCTCTTTCTTGACCTTTCTGCTGTTTGTTTGTTTGGTTACTTCTTTTATTATCTTGATTACCCTTTTCTTCTTGATCTTTAATTCTTGCACAGCTTTGAGAAATTGTGTTCTCTTCTTTTTATCTCTCTACTTTCATGTCTGACATCTATTGAAATAGACTTTTTTCTTCCTGTCTCTGAGAACTTCACAGAGATTTTTCCCTTGGCCTTCAAATATTGATAGCTTATATCTTGGATAATCACATTTAAATGTCACCTGTAATTGAATATGAATGGAAGTGAGCTCCTGCCTGCTCAGACTTTGTCTATATATTCTCCCTGTGTTGCTGGGGAAATGACAGCATCTGTCAGTGAGCTTTCCAGTCTGATTTACAGCAATTTGATATCTCATGGCTACGAATTTGATGATTAGCTCTTAAGTAGACACATGCCCCAGCCATCTAAAAGAATGTAACAGCAGCACTAGTCCACATGCAGGGCCGGTTGCATTCAGTATCTAATGTTTTGAAAAGCATGCAAAACACCAAAGTCCATAAGCCAAATTCTGCATTAAGCAAGAAAAATAAAATAGAATTCTTGGTCTCCATAACCCAGCAATAGAAACCCTAAATTTTGAAATCAACACAGGAATCCAATTTTATTTCAACATTTTTCATCGTTCAGGACAACAAATACCAAGGATTCAAATGCAGTTACGTTTTTCTCCTGGACAGCATCTTGAATTTTTGCTTATTTCCTATTGGATAACCTCATTTTGCATTCACTTTCATCTGGGTAGCCAGAACATCTTCCTCTCTGGTTTCTAGTGTCCTCTGCCACTCCTTAAAATCCTTCAGATAAAAAAATTGTACAACTGCAAGTAAGGTCATAGTATTTATGAGTAGGTCATAAACCCAGCAGCAGTTCAGCTGCAGAAAAAGGTTAATCTCCAGAAGAAACGTCTTCAATCTGGGAGTACTATCCATCCCTCAATGTGGGTTTTGAAGCTCAGAAATAGGAATGGTTCCCAGAAGAAGAGTGCCCCAAATAAAAACTGGAAGTGAGGTTGTTAGTGTAACACTTTGGGGCACTATTTTTAATCCAGAAAAGAAAGAACAGGTAATAAAAATTATCCTTCTTCCACTGTTTTCCCCCACTAAGTTAGTGATTATCTTATCTCTCTGTATCTGTTTGCTGATTCTTGCTTTTCCTCTGTTTGTGAAGAAATAACAGCGTATGAGATAGCTCAGGGATCTGTGAGAAAATAGAGGAAGAACCAACAAAAAGAACCAACTAAAGTTTCAGCAGTTGATACTGCCTCAGGAAAATACTTATGTGGTAAATCCTATTGAAGTAAGTAATTTGTGGTTTTTAGATTCTTCCCAGGTACAATCATTTTTCCTGAAAGGCAGCACAGTAGTGGTAATTATGTTGAAGACAAGACCTTCCTATCTGATCATGCTGCAGTGTAAAGCTTGAGCTTTATATATTTGTCACTCAAAAGTGTGACACTACAGTTCACATATTCTATAAACCTGAAATGCAAGAAATGTTTCTCTTGAATGCAAACTAGATGTACAGTAGGTCAGGTGTGAGATACTCTAAGACAAACACAAACATCATAATTCTCCTTGTTCCCTTTTTCTAAGTTTTCACTGACATAATCTTACATGCTATGCTTTATGAGTCTTTTTTGGTGTAGACTTGCAGTTTGTGCATCCCAGTATGATAGCTCTCCTCTCCCTTAATTACTGACCCAAGAAGATTTGTGGCTAATCTGTGTTGTAACTTTAACAACATGGATGTTTGAATACAGTATGAGGCAGAATCAATTTCAAAATTGTTCTTTTAAAAACCTTTGCTTGAATATTCCTCTGTTTTTTTCAGCTTTCTTTCAGCAGATTATAAACAACATCTGGGGCAATTAAGTGCCAGCCAGCATGTCTGTTGTTCCCCAGCATTAAAATTGTTGCTGAAAATCTGCTTTATTTGGATCCCTAATTCTGTATGTTTTATTGAAAATATTCTGAAACTGAGATCAACCTTTTTTTTTTTCTTTGAGAACCATGCTCCGAAAAATCCTTCTTATCTCATTTCATCACATGCTATAAAGCTGGAGTTCATGGCACAGAGGTAATTCAGGTATGGCATCCAGTCCCTTTGTAGAAGTCCATGCTGATTCCAATATAATGTCTTCCTTATGAAATGCCAGTTGATTTCATTTACCCATCAAGCAATGGAGGCATAGCTACTTGATTTGTGATAGTGAATTAAGGGGGATAGCACCATGATATTCTTGTCCTGTGTTACAGCATATGTGTCATATGCCATAAATTACAAAGCTGGTCTGCCTAATACCTTTAAGAAAGCAGTAGCAGCCACACAATTGCCTTTAAGGAAGGAAAATGTTGTTTTGGTACTAACAGAACAATCCTTTCCATAGCTGTGTAGAGCTATATGGATGGTCTTCATTACCCTTGAATAAATCTATAAACTGCAGTGCCAATTCCAGAACCTTCTCATGAAGCTGCATCTTGCCAGAGAGCTGCAAAAATTGCTTTGGAATATACTGCATGAATACTGCTCAATTTTGCAATATTTCCTAAAAAGCATAGTCAAAGCCATTATGCTTGGTAGTTCTACTGCTTGCAGGATCTTCAATGACTGTCATTCTCCCAGCAGTAATTTTTCTTTCACGGGAGCTGATAGACTGTATTGGCTCGGTGAGCCAGCACTGCATACCAGTCTACTGAATCAGCTCAGGATAGGACTGTTTTGGTGTGTAACCCAGCAAGCATCCGTGCTGAGTTATTTTTCTTTGCTCCAGGCACAGCAATTAAGAGGTATTTTTTACTACATTTGCAATGCAGGCAATTCGTCCTTCTTCCCACTGTTGTAGTCAGGGAAACACTATACTCTGACGTTGTTTATTCTTTGCAGCATTGCCTGAGAGCATTTTAGATGGGATTCCAGTAAACTGAGGCTGAACAGCAGCTCCATTTGCATGGGGCAGCAGTCCTTTGCCACACCTTGCCTCTTCAAGGCCTGTCAGAGTGACAGTTTTAGTCAGCACAGGATATTCTCAGTGATCATGGTTTCTGCAGTTAAAGGACCATATCTACCTGTCCAGTCAGTCAGGAGAAGCACAATGCTCAAGACTAGTTATTCTGGTTTTGCTTTGCCAAATTAATGACTTCAGAACAAATGTCATGAGCTTTATGGTCACCGTTGTCACATTTACCACTGCAGAAAGTCTTTGTGGAAGTGTTTTGTTAATTCTTCAGTCTTGTCTCGTCAGCTTATCTTGGGTTATGACATACTTGTAATTGGGGCAAATACATTTACTTAACAACAGTTCAGCTCTCAGAATTTGAAAGAGTATATCTCATTAATGTCATTTCTCATGAGAACTATCACTCCTTGCTTGGCGTCTGATCCCTATATTTTGATGGATTTAACATTTTTCCTAAAGATAAGGTTATTTCTGATGGTCCTGTTATTTGCATCCAGACAGGTTGTTTGAATGCAAATAAATGTTTTATTGTAGGCAGTGTGCAATGCTCCTCCAGACGTGGTATTTAGCTTATGAGGGAGGTACTCCTAATTAAATCTTAAATTTATTGCATTCTATTAGTTACTATGTGCAGCATATCTTGGCATGAAATCATTCATACCTATTACCTCTTTTAGCAAAATAATAATTTCTGATTAATATAAACAGCTGTGCCTTATATAGGAGTACTCAAAATCCGTATAATGAATTTACCAACATTGTACAATTTTCATCTTCTTCACTTCTAATGTGTAAGTTTATGTGAAGACTGATGGTAAGCATCTGCACCCAGTCTGTGCATTGATGAGTATGAAAATACTCTTACTGGTCTGTATTTTTGCAGCATTTAAAATTTATACAACAGCGCTTCATAAATTTTGTGTCATTCAAGTACTTACTTGAGCAAAAGTACCTTGAGCAGAAAATATGCTGTTACAACCATTTTCTTTGGGACCACCTTGTCAGTAAGTGCTACTTTGCTCTGTTCATAAACAGGATCTAGAAATTTTTTTTTCCCCATGGAAAATAATGTTGGCATTTCTAGTTATACTGAATGCTCTTTCACTCTTCTTCACAGTATGGGTGCTATCAAGAATTTGAATTTGCCACTCACTAGTTCCTTACAGTGTTCCAGACTGGAACCTGATTACACATGAGCTGCCCTCAAAGAGTATTAAGTTAATTTATATTCTCAAGGATATTCTCAAGCAGGGAATAAGCACAGGGTATCTTCTAATAATATGGCCAAACAATTGCTGATCTATTGGCAATGAGTACATAGGAAAATTTGTTCTAAAGAACTTGCAACCCATGAAGTTTCAGCTTCTCTCATCTATTATTAAATTAGGAATAGCAATAGGGAAGTGAATAAATAGCAGAAAAACTGTCATACCTGAAGTCTAGTATTTTTTCCCCCTTTTTTTCTTCATTGTATTTGACCTAAAAAAAGCAGGAAAAAGGATTATACCATTTCCAACAAACTCAGGAATAAATAAGCCTTATCCTAGTAATGTCATTATCTACCAGGATGAGTATGAAATAGGTGCTCTTTTAGTCTCTTTTCTGTCTGCAGTAGAAACAAATATTGGTAAATTATGTAATAAGTCTTGTTTTCAGGTGCAGGCACACTTGAGATATTTAAATGTTATGGACTGCACTTATATATGACACATCTGAACATAGTAGACATCCAAGCACATCACTTGATGTGTACATGTAGCTTGGGAAGTGATAGTGGTGAAGCCTTTTTCTTTGCTGTGGTGCAGATGCTTATATAAGAGACAGTTTTCATTTCCTTCTGCCATCTAACTTTTACTTGCCTAGTTTGTGCAACACCACCGACAAAAAATCTGCTCCTTTTCTGCGCAAGCCAGGGTGCATATGGCAGTGCAGGAGACGCAGAAAAGACACATTTCTGGTGCCAGGACATACTGCTGATTTTGGGCAGAAAGGAAACATTGAGTGAGCCTCACACTAAATGATTCTTTCACATACTGGGAGTCTAAATCAAAGCTGTCTGTACGCAGATCCTTCAGCATTCAAGGAGACCACTGGCACTTCAGTCACTGAATATTCATGCACTTTTGCTTGATTGCCCATCTTTGTGAACCCAAAAGGTTATTGCTTTGAAATGGTCTTTCAAAAGCCCTGAACAACTATCTGAGAAACCAAAGTCTGGAAACTAAAACCTGTATTCTACAGTAAACCTGCAAATGTTTTGCAATAGCATATTTTCTGAAGACAAAAATATGACACATTTTACTTTTCAAAGTCAGCAGCAGAAACTAAATATATTAGATTCATTTTCCAAACATACATACCTAGTTTTCATGTTTTCTGTGTGTTTACTCTTCTCTTTTTGCTCCTGTTGGGAAAGATAAGAGAGATAAGATCTTTGCTCTCTGCCCATCCAGATTTTGACACCAATCCCTACTAAAATCTTTCTGTCTTCTTTCAAGCAGCTGAGGTAGAGATACCTGTAAGTCTCCCATGTGCACAAAGATTTCTGTCTAACCAGGAAGAGAACAGGGAGGATATAATAATACAAATGAAAATGCAAACTTAAACCCCAGCAATAAAGAAGACCACAGAGTAAGAGCATGTGGACAAAAAAGGAGGTTGATTGAACAAGGGCTCATGCATACTTTCATGACTTAACAAAATGGAGAAGTGTGTGAAGGAAGATGTTAAAGTTGAGAAGTCAATAGTGAGCAACAGCCAACACTTAAAGCTATTAAACCTCTACTGGAAGTATGACTGGAAAAAAATAAAACATCTATTCTGTAAAGAAAAATAGAGATTCTAGTTCTGGATCTTGACTTTATTACATTGAATAACTAGTGACAATGGCTGTACATACAGGAGCTGACATTCATGTCAGGTCAGCTTATGTCCAGAAGTTGGTAAAGGATCCAGTCTTTGACAGGAAAAGAATGGTGGCTCTGTAGGTATAGTTGAAGCAGGAAAGTATCAGCTAAGAAATTTTATAACCCCCTTACTTACTTTCTCACATTCTCTGGATTCTTGTCTCTACAATGCCTTTATTCTACTGTCTTATTTCCTGAGAGTCCTATATCCCAATCTTCCTACCAGCTGTCAGCTTCTGATATATTTAGAGAAAGGTTTATTGTGTATTAGCAGTGATTTTTTAATCTATGTGTGTATGGATAGCATTGGCCTGAAATGGTTACTGGAGTGGGGCCAAAAGGTGTGTTTTAAATTTGTTTCAGCTAACTTTATGGTGATAGTGGTGAGACAAAGAGCCAGTGTAAATATGAGCTCTGTAGAAACTGGCTTTCGTCTCAGGGTCACAAGGTCTGTTAATAAAGTCACCCTTAAAAGAAGAAAAACAGTGTATGGAAATGGAAAATCCATTTGTATTTCTTAATTAATCTTCAAAGAAATACTTAACACTTCTGGGTGCTAACTCACCTGGTAAGTTCCACATATTTCATGTGGGATGGCCACTGTGAGAGTTTCCAGAAGTTTTTCATACTTTCCTATGGGAACATGGGTGTGCTGCAGTATCACATTAGGCGTTGGTGAACAGGGACTGACAGCACAGGGATCAGTGATCACACAGTTGGGTCAGTTGTGGACAAATGGGTTCTATTTTTTATTAACCTGAACAAAAAAAATAAAAGCTCCATCGATGCTGACATTTGCCATATGGTCTATCAGAGACCACACTACCAACTGATTTCATAGTTGCTTGGTGGCCCTAGAGCTTATCTGCTGGGCTGGTGAGGAGAGAGGAGAATGTGGAATAATGAAACGGGAGTATGCATAAATGAAAAGAAGGGAAAGAAGGTGAATAAAGATAAAGGATGATTGCAAATCGCTCTTCATGTGTAATTCAAAACATTGGATATCTGATTGCTGTAGTCAGAAACCTCTTGAGTACTATTATCAATAATTTGTCCTAGTGTAAACATGATGGGAGAGACACTGTTCTGATGATTCACTGTCTTTCTAGCATTACTGTGATGTTAATGGTTTTGAACCAGGATCATGCTAAATGCTGTACTAAAACAGACTGGAAAAATATCCCAGGTAATTTAGTGTGAGACATGAAATTACAGAAAGAAAAATGAGAAAATATAAGAAGAATAAGTTGCTAGTATAACCATATGATTAAGTTGATAATGAAATCACATGTTATGTACCATTGCCAGAGCTTGGTTTTGACAGGCATCAGAGAAAAGATGTCCTAAGAAGGAATTTGAGGAAGGGCAGTGCTTTAAATTTCTGTATGTCTAGTAGAATCTCCTCCCAAATGTGAGATACAGTATGTAAAAAAGATCAAAGGCTACTTTTAAATTTTATTTTAGTGTAAATGAATCAGTAATGGAGCTATTTTCTTGGATTGATTGGTTAGGGCAGCTGCCTTCTTTGTAGTAAATTAGGTCTGATAAATAAAGCAGGAATAAATCATAAAGTACCCTGAAAAAGGAGACAAAGCTCATTAACATTCTGCAGGTGTATCAACAATGCAAGATTTAATTAATCAAGGTAAGACCAAAGGATGTCATAATTATCACAAAGGGAGGGAGTGAAATCCTGTGAAAAACACTGCTGAGGTACAGCATGTAAACAGAATTCACATATTGGACACACTGTGAATGCAGAATCGTAGGGGTGCAGGCTGTTGCCAGGGTCCTGCAGGGCTTTGGCCAGTGCTGGATGACAGGCAGGGAGGGTGGTTACACTGCAAGGGTGGGAGAACCTGCAAGTGGTGAGAGATTGCCCAGGAAGGGCTGCCTTTGGTTTTGACTGGGTTGAACTGCCATTGGTGGCTAACAACCTTAATGAGGTAGCACAGAACCATATTTTTTTTATCTACAACAGTTCTAGCTGCTGCTACAGGAAGGAGTAGGACCACACAAAGGAAAATGAAAACATAAATCTCTGTTCTTCTCTAATCTGCAGCATTGCTGTTGCTGGGTTTCTGAACTATTGCCTTTAAAATGTGAGCAGAGTGAGTCTATAGGAGAAGGGAAATGTATCTCTATGTGTGTAGTAAACACAGAAAAGCAATAGTGAGAATAACTGAATGAGGAGTACCTGTGAAGCTGAAGGAGAAAATGAAAAATTGTAATAATTGCAAGTAATTTTATCTTTAGCATGCTAAATGCTTTCATTTCAAGGACTTTTTACCTGGAGAAACTTGCTCTTGAAGATGGGAGTAGAAGTAAAAAGAACATACTCTCCTTTGCTGAGAAGTCTCTGAATGTCATACATAATGGGCATCTGACTGCCCTGTACCTGTGTCCTCTGCTGTGCCTGTAAGTGATGGGCCTGGAGAAGCTTGGGCCAGGTGTTATTTGAGTTTGCCCACCCAACATCCTCTTTGTGATCATTAGTGTGTCTGCTTTTTATCCCAGTCCTTAACAAAGGACTGTTAACTTGGCTTTTTGTTATTGTTGTTTTGGTTGCGGGGGTTTGTTTGTTAGTTTGTTTTTATTTTAGGTTTTTCTTTGGGTTTTTTTTTGTGTGGGTTTTTTTTTGTCTTGTGTTGGTTTGGTTTTGGTTTTTAGTTTTTGTTTTAATCTAACCCTAGTCACCACCTCTTAGCAAAAATCCAGCTAATGGAGAAAGCTGCAGCATGACTCCTTTGCAATGCAGACTGCCAAGAGCACATTAAATCCTATCTTCTGCTCTGTTCTCTGGCTTTTCATAGCACATTGGGCAAATTGATTGGATTTGGCCTTTAGGGAGTAAATTACAGAAAGTCATAGATGCATGGTGTCAGCTATCTTTTAGTGAGATGGGCTCAAGTACCATTGCATCTGCATGTGTGCCTCTCCCCTCCTAAGACCAGCAGGTAAATAGCTCTCAGGCCATTTTTATTTTCATTATTCAATATCTTTAGTGATGAATAGCTACCTAGCTCTGACACAAAAGTCCTGGCAGGCAGCACAGTACACCACAACCAACCTGCTGTCATCAGCACTGGCTCCAGTTCACTCGCCTACACAACTCCCTGAGCCCATTCTCTTGAGTGCAGCCCATGCCCTGAGCCACAAAGCTCTGCAGAGCCACATCTCTGGAGACTGATCATCAGCCTTGACCATGAACAAGCCTGTTCCAGCAGCTTCGTCCAAATACAAGAAAGCTATACAAAAATATTAAGCCAAATTATTTTTTTTTCTCTGCAGTATTTTCACGAATACAAGAGGATGGTCTTGGCTGTCTGGCAGTTCTCCAAAGCAGCGCAACAGCATCCTGAAATGAGCATAGCTGAAGAGACTGTCAGCAACAGCAAGAAGTCTAGCTGGCAAGAAACCACAAGAAAAGATCAGGCATAATAAGGTAAAGTATCAATATTACAGCATAGTTGTCAAACCACCAAAGCAGGTCTTTCCACAAAACGTAGAACAGATCCTCAGTGGAGGTAATCACTGCAGTCTCCATTATCAGGTTGAACTGAAGGCAGCTAAATTCCAGGAAGATACCCATTTACCAGGAGCAAGAACTGCACAGGGATTGCTCAAAATTGAGTGGAAGTGAGTTAAAACAGCTAAGGAAATTTAACACAGATGAAAGTAAAGTTACTCATATGAGGAAATTATTTTCTTAAACTGTAGTTATAATTACTGTTCCCAGGTTGGATACTACCAATAAAAGCATGAGAATTTAAGGTCATCTCTTTTAAGAAAATAAGAATATTACCAATAAACCATGAGATTTTTAAGATCCATAAAAACATATCAGTCAGAAGTACTGAAGAAGAAAAATATTAGGAAATAGAGAACAAACAGAAGTCATCATGATGTGGTTGGTACGAGACAGTGGTGCCTTTTAACATGTATGCAATTCTGATCTCCTTGTTTCTGACAGAATATAGTAAACCTGAAGAGGGTGAAAAAGGAGCAACAGGGATGGGTGATGTGATTTAGGGATGACAGTGACAGTGCTGCATTGGGGATTGGACTTGATGATTTTGA
This sequence comes from Melospiza melodia melodia, assembly GCF_035770615.1. Taxonomy (NCBI): domain Eukaryota; kingdom Metazoa; phylum Chordata; class Aves; order Passeriformes; family Passerellidae; genus Melospiza; species Melospiza melodia. The sequence goes on from NC_086199.1 coordinate 76,279,280, forward strand.
AGGTCCTTTCCAACCTTGATGTTTCCATGAATCTGTGATAGAAATCATCCAATTTACAGACCCTTGCATATAGTCTGTGACCACAAAGGGCAGACTACATAGATTAGGACATTCAATTCAGAAGATAGCTATCTAAAAAATTATGGCTGGCAAAGTGAGGATGACTTCTCTTTGTCTGCTCCAACAAAAAATAACTAAGAAGCATCAAACAGAAGTAGGAGATGGCAGATTCAGAATAAAACAGAGGAGATGCTGCTTCACACTGTGAAAATGTGGGTGTTTTTGCCACAAACACTGGGTGGGGATAAAACTTAAAAGCTGGATAATTATCTCCTTGCCATGCATTTATACTTCTCTGGAGGTGTGAACTATTGGCCAGTGTTTTGCAGAGGGCCAATTTGAAAAAAAAAAACATACCCAATAAGCTAAAAGTGCACAGGCCACACAGTGCATGGATGATTCTGGTGTTATGTTGTTTCCTTCTCAGCAGTTTCTTAAGTAGTCCCATAGAAGCTTCTCCTGCTAGTATCAGTCATTGCCAGTGTAGGGAGGAGTGCTTGAAAACGTCCATGATGGCTTCTTGGCTCAAGGTCTGGTCTGTACATGGTCACAAAATTGGGTCCCCCTTAGTGGTCCAACCAGCACAACATTTCAAAATTACTGAGTCAGTGGTTACTTTGCCGTAACAGACAGACCTAAATAGGAAAGGCTCTTGTCAGACACATTAATGTGTTATATTGTCTTGGGCTACAGTAATATCTGCATGAGGAGAATGCCAGGTACTGACAAAAACCACTTTGCATGTTTCCTTGTCAGTCCAGTGGGGCAGCTTTTTGTGTGCTAATATATATATGTGCGTGTGTATATTTATATATACACTTACCTTTCATTTTATCTTATACTTTTCTTGAGGTAACTTTATTTTTCAATCCCTGGTTATCAAGGTCAGGGTAATACCTTTGTCTTCCGTGGTGTGCTCAGATAATCTTCAGAGTTAGTAGAGGACAATAAGGTTTCAGTTTTGCTTGTGAATTAACTCTGCAAAAATTACATGGTTTCTTGTATTTTTAAACACAACTTGGGTCCATGGAAATGCAGAAATCCTTGCATGAGGACAGAGCATGCTTGGTATTGCTGTATGGTGCTGGGATAGAGCAAGTCTTCTGAGCCAGATCAGTCTAAAACTAGAGAGCTACTGAGCCTCTGTGCGTCACCTTTTGAAGGCTTCCCATTCCAAGAACTTTATCAGCTTGTGTGCGATATTGCACAAATGCAAAGAGCAAGCCTTAACTGAATGCTGAATGTGAGTCACTGAGCCCTTCCAGAAAACATGCAGCTAGCAGCAGCTCCTGAGGTTCTAACATTTGCAAAATGTGCAGGCTTTTCCTCCCCACAAATTACCCAAGATTTGCCTGCATTTCAACGCTGACTTTAAATCCAGCATGACAATCATGTCTCTGAGTGGAGGCTGGGATAGATTTACTAGAAAACAACAGTCAAGCTTCAAAAAAACCCAACCAAATAAAAAACCCCATAAAAAAAACACAGAAAAAACACCAGTGTGGCTTTTTCCCTTGGAGTAAATATGGAAACCCAGCTGCTGACAGTATCATGCTGAAAATGCTGTGCTTTGTCTCTTGAGACCAGCTGGCAGCAGGAAGGAGAAGGGTTATAGTTGCTCTTTGTCATGAGGATAAGGCACTTAATTGTAACTTATGGATCAAATACAGGTATGGGAAGCTATACTTTGTTCTATAGATTGCTGCTTTAATGATAACCAGCTGCAACAGCTGTTCTGCCCATGCAAACCCTTTGTCATCAATAGTTGTGACTTTGATTGTCGTCCTCTTCAAGAGGAGTTTCTGCTTTTTTTTTGGTACATGCAGGAATGCTCTTCCATGCCTAACCTGTAGTTCTTAGGTTTCACCTTTTACATGGGAGCAACACCAGCTGGCTTTAGAATCAAGAAAGAAGCAACTGTAGATAAAAGCATCCAAGCAAAGAGTTTTTTACCTGTAATTTTGGGAAATGTATAAAATACCCTCACAAAAGAAATCTTAGGTTGGGAATATATTCCTGAATTTATTTGAGATAAAAGTGTATCAGAAATGTTTGGAAAGCACCAGCAAAAATGACAGACAATTTTCATAATTTTTTTTCCCCCATACTAAAAACTAACTTCAATTTGCCAGCTAAGGCAAAATAAAGGTTTTGGCAAATTTTGTGCTTGAGTATTTCAACATCCTGTTAGTCTTAGTTTCCTGTCAGGTAAGAGTATAAGAATCATTAATTGTCAGCTCCAACTTTTGCTTGATAATGTAGCCTCATTTGAGCTCTGACTCCTCATTTGTACTTCCTCTGAGGAAATAGAGGTGGGAGAGTGTGAAAATGTCAAAGTTCTATATCCAAATGTATCAAATGCATGTACTCAAGGAGTAGACTCTGCCTTTAAAACTATTGAACTTGATTGCTAGTGAGACTTTATGGTTTGGTGCCCTTTATAAACTTCTGATTTTCATTACACATGCTGCCTATAATAACCCTTAACTACACTGTAATAATGCTTTGGCTTATAATGGGCAATGTTCTGCAATATTTCTCAGAGATACGTTAAACCACTTCTCTCTTCCTTCTGTGGTTTATTAGTACAGTAAAAACAGACATCCATGAATTTAATTTGCTACCACCCTGCTGCTACATAGAGAGATCACAAATGTGGACATGTAGTCCAGAACAAAAAAACCTATGATCAGCAAGTTGTGTTATTGTTTCTCTGAACAATCAATCCCTGGATTGCCACCAAACACAGTGTATGCCTACCTGCCTTCAGCCTTTGCAATGGCTCACATAGGGAGGCCATTGAGTTTGGTTTTAAAACCAGCCTAGGGGGATGCTCTAGAACTACCAGAGAACTATGGCTCTGGTCCACTGTGGCGGTCAGGATTTAAATTTTCTGTGTTCTCCCTGACTAAGTCTTCCAAAAATACTATAGATAAATGCTGTGGCTTCACAAATGGAGTTGGTGGAATAGCATTTTACCCATGAAGTCCAAGAAACAAGGTGTTGTAGGGCACTGCTATGGCCTTAATCCCAGATGAAACATGAAGCTACCAAAATACACAATCTGGTGGGAGCTGAAAAGTCCGTATGTCATGGGAAAAAAAAAAAAAGAAAAAGAACACTTTATCAAATTCCAGACAGTGCAGCACAAGAGCTGTTTGCGAATGCTATGCAATTTATATGGGGAAAAGAAGTATTTTCCAGCTTTGATTAGTCTGATTGTAACCCCACCCAACCTCCAAGTGCTGCTTCTGTTTTGTCCCTTGGGAGGTGTGAGACAAAACTCACTCTGTAGTTTCAGTTCACTCATGACACTGTACAGGAGGGAAGGCCCTAGATTGGACATACTATTTCTCTTCCTCCCTACACTCTTCCCCCACCCCAAATACCCTCTTAAATCACTGTTTTTTTGTTTCAAACAACAAGGCTGAACAGGTGAAATTTTAAATAATGATTGAGGATTTTTTTTATTCATTTAAGTTTCAATATCATTACAGAAAATGTTATGGTACAGAGTTGTTTAACATTAGTTTTATTTCTTTGCTCATTTAATTTCCACACGAATGCTGGTAACACTAATATCTGTACAAGATCAGTCTTTGATTTTTTTTAGTTTTTAGTTCTGTACATTTTTAAATGTATTGGTTAAAAAGGCTGTCAGCACTTAAGGAAGCAATTTTTTTGTTCGTTGAAATAAAAGGTATCCAGTTACTGCCCAAGAGTACTGAGCTGGGTGGCTGCTGGGACAAGAGACATCCCTGAATGCGCGGCGAGGTGGGAGAACCTCGGGGCTTCATTGGGTTCCCAGCGCAGCCACTCTGCTTTTGGCACTGTGCACATCAACACGAGATACAAGATAAAGAACAAGCAGAAGCTCTCTGTGAAGCGGTTATGAAGCATACTAATAAGGGAAATCCAAGTGTTGTCTACGCTAGTATAAATAAGCAGACAGCCTTGTTTTAAGAGCGTAAGTAGTTGTATCTTAAAGATGAGAAAAAACACAAGTTCTGCAGGCACCTACTGCTGTCTACTAAAAGCTACTGCTATTGGAACTAGCATTGAACACACAAAGCAATTGCAAGAAAAGGAAAAAGTTGCTTTGATATAATCAGAATAAATTTCTTTGTTAAGATTTGTTTTAAAGTTTTTTTTTTAAAAGGTATTTATTTAAATTCCATTTGAAATATATTTCAAGATGTTGACTATACTGATCAACTTTTATCCAAATCGGAAAAACTAGCTGTGCCGTTGCATATTACAGGATACAGTCAATGATATGTGGACATGCATCAAAGCTTCGCTCTTGCTGGTGACATCATAGCCTTCCAATGACCATGACATCCACCACCTCCCCCTTGTGAAGCTCCACATACTGCTCTGTCTTTGGAGGTAGCATCAACAGTCCATTGGCACTGCGCATACTCATCAGACGACTGCTCATCTGATTCCCTACGGGAGAGAGGCAGAACAGTTTCAGTGCACTCTTCAGTTGGTTCCAAATGCTGCAACATGGTACAACAAACAAAAGCTGCTATGATGAAAATGTTTATGTGGCTAACTTATTCATGGAGATTGGGTCTTTCTGTTCCAAGGTGGATGGAAACAGAGAACTCTGTGGAGATTTAGTCACCGCACTGGCTCTCAAAACCATCATTCTCTTTTCTGATTGTTTTCCTTTCCAGCCTTCCACATTATCTGTACCAAGTATCTTGTCCTATTAAATTGCTAATCCTATCAAAATTACTTTATTTTTCAATTTGTACACCTATTCCACTTGTACAAACATTAAAATCAGCACAATCTAGAATGTTTTTAATATCCTGTTCTAGAATAAATTTGATTAACTCTATTCTCTCTGAATAGAATAATTTAGGCTGAAAAAAATCTCCAAGATCATTAAGTCCAACCTTTGACAGAACACACCATTTCAACTAAACCATAGCACTAAGTGCCATGTCCAGTTAGTTGTTCCTTGAACTCTTCCAGGGATGGTGACTCCACCACTTCCCTTGGCAGCCTGTTCCAATGTTCAACAGCATTTTCAAGAGGAAGTTCTTCCAGATGTCCAACCTGAGCCCCCACTAGTGCAGCTTGAGGCCATTTCCTCTTGTCCTGTCACTTGTTGCCACCCCCACTTGGCTACAACTTCCTTTCAGGTAGTTGTAGGGAGTGATATGATCTCCTGTGATTCTCCTTTCTCCAGGCTAAACACCCCCAGCTCCCTCAGCCACTCCTCACAGAACTTGCTCTCCAAACCCCTCCCCAGGTTCACTGCCTGTCTCTGGAAATTCTCCAGCACCTCAATGACTTCCTTGCAATGAGGGCCCGGAACTGAACTAATATTTTCCCTGTGGAGCCTCACATATGGTGCTTTTTGTTGAACAATTTGGATATAGCAAAAAGACAATTGTCTAAGGACCTAAATCTCTTGCAAAAGTGTCACAGTCTGCTTTCTAGCAGTACATAGCTGAACCAGTATTCAAATCTAGTATTTACCTCAACTGCAGCTGAGTATTCAGAAGTATTCCTAGGTGGCAAACATGACTAATAAATCCTTACTCTGTTTTAAGAGAACATCTATAGCCTCTGCTATCTTTCCTACTTTTCCAGTTCAGCTAAAATCACACTTCTTTTGTTGTTGTGTGTGTGTGCCCCAACTTGCGTACAACATGCACAACAGCAAAAGAAAGTAAGTGTGCCTGACTTACTTGCCTTAAGCAAGTAAGCTTAGTGGATGTTTAAAAAAAAGGAATGTATGCACATACTCAAGCATACACACGTAGTGTGTATGTGTATAAGGCAGGTTATTCAAATAAAGGATGTTTTAATGGTTAAATTGACAAGCCATATCAGCACTAAATTTTGTACTAATGTATGTGTATGCACAGGCACAAATGTGTGAGTAAATCAGCCTGCATAAAGTGGGTTCTATGAAAACAACCTGTGCACACTCCTGGTTGTTCCCAGACACCTCTTTAGGAAGGCAGGGCTGTGTGAGAGTGTCTGTCAGTCTGTGTGACTGGCACTGACCTGTACTCTGTGCCCAAGGTAGTGGTTCTTGGTGATGCCAAGTCAGAATGCACCGATGATATTCTGGGCGGGGGTCCAATTTTACATCACATGATAACTGCAGGATTAAAAAACAAAGGATGAACATGTCATGCATTCACATTGCACTGTCTAAGACAATGGAAAAATCTGTTCAGTTGTTTTTCCTTAAAAACAGTCTTTTCAAAAACTTGCATTTTGAGGTAAGATGGTGTCTAGTGCAAGATTAAAAGCTGTGGAAGGCAGAGACTGCAGTATTTAAGGAAATACAACTGTGATATTACAGTATCAAAGTATCTGAAGGAGTCTCTGTGCATTAAGTGGAATATTCCAAAACTGTTCCTTTACTGAGAGTTTACAGATAGTATTTCTCTAGAAAAAAAAGCCTGGTCTCTTTGGATTACATTGCAGAAGGATAAAAATGGTATTCGCATTCAAAATCCTCCCAGCTCTGACAAAAGGAAAATGGCCAATCTTTGAAATGAAAAGACATACGGGCGATGGCTCATAATGGAAAATACATGCAAAAGTGAAGGTCACTGCAAATTGCTCTCTCTTTTAGAATATTTTAGCTGTGAGATGAAATCTGGATGCTTGAGGAAGGGCAAAAAAGAGACACGGGATAAGCTGTAAGAGAAGAGTGCATAGCCAAGAACACTTAGAAAACTACAAAAGTTGATGTATGCCTTGGTACTTTATTTGAATCAAAAACAGAAGAAGAAGACATTATAATAACATGCCTTAAATCTATATTAAATAGAGTTACACTATCCATGATTTATTAGAAAAGTGAGAAGAGTTTTATATTTCTTAGGGTGGGGATCATATGGGTTTCTTATATAAAAACTCAACAAAAAGGCTTTAAAATTTGTATTTTCTATTGCTAATACAGAACTATCCAGCTCTAGATATTCACAGATTACTCTGCATTTTTTTACCATAGCCTAAAACAAATGTCTTTTTTTAAACAGGAGATTGTCCTTGCTGCCTGATTGGCAAATGGCTGCCTCCGCATCTCTATATCTCACTCCATTAGATGGCAATCTAACTCTAAAACATTACAGGACTGAATATTACCATTAACAGGGACTGAGGATGTGCCTCTATTTGTGTGAACATCCTTCCACCGCCAGACCTAGTCTAGGGCTCTGATTCCACAAACACAACAGTCTTTCAGAGCCCAAAGAGCTGGGCTTCAACCTCTTGTGAGAATTTTTAAATAGAGGACAAGCTTCTCACCCTGGCTTTGATGATGGTGGGCCGAGGATCCAGGATACCCTGCATTTTCCTCAGCGCAGGAACAACAAAGAGATTGCAGGTGACGACAGCTGACACAGGATTGCCTGTAGGACAAAGAACAGTTGGTGGTGATGCCCTCTTGGTTTTCTCTGAAATGCTGAAAGTGAACTTATGTTTTATAGCAATTTCATTTTAAAGGACTCTACAGAGCTTTCCATGCAACTTTCAATTCCCTAAGAGAGTAGCAAAATGCTTTAAGACAAATTCTGAGGGGAATTCTACTGATTTATATGTTTTCTGTTGACTCACAAAAGAGGTCTATGACCACCTGTGAAACACCACTGTCTTACATATCTGGACTTCCCTAGACAACAGTTTTGAAAAAAATACTATAATCAGATGGGTGCTCCACTGATCTCTCTCCTGTAAGAAAATGTCCTGCAGCAACTAGAGCAAGAGAGGGTAGAAGCACTAGAGATACATCTGAAAACCACCAGCTTATCAAGAAAACAAGGATTCCTTGTGTAGTCAAAATTCATGGAAAGCCAAAGCAATAAGAACAAAATAAATTCCTCCTCATTTAGAAGGACAGAAATCCATAAGGAAATCTCTGTTCTAAACAAGTGCTTTCCCAGGGCACACAGCCAGCAGTGGTGCAGCCGTGCTGCCCTCTTTTGGTTCCACAGCATGAGCGTGTTAAACAAAAATATTCCGTGACATGTTCCTTGGCATTCCCTCATTTTTGTCTTCATTTTCAGTACGTCAGAGTGGATGCGCTGACTTACACCCACAGGGTATTTATGGTGAAGGTGCAGGGAGCTGTAGGAAAAAACATCCCTGCGAAAAATAGAAGGAAATTGTTGGGTGGAAGAAATCCTAAGACCTGTACCAGAAAATTCTGAGGACACAGACAAAAAAGAACTCTTTAGCACATCCCTGTAAGTCCATATCTTCTGGAAATTTCTGAGAAAATCTTACAGGTACCTTCCTTAGGGGCCAAAACCAGGCACAGGTGCTGTGAAGTGTCACTATTCTGTTTCATGTCTGACATCTAAGCACAGCAACAAAAGTAATCCACAAAACATCTTACCTGGAAGCGCAAAGATTATTTTTCTTACGCCGTCAATATCCAGAGTTGCAAAAGTAGTTGGTAGGCTATAGAGAAAGGAAGTTATTTAATATCTGCATTAGAATTTGACTGAACATTACTGTATTATTTAAAACATTTGCAAAAGAAAATAAAAAAAACAGGACATCTCTCTCTCAGCAGTTCATTAGAACCTGCTGGTTATTCCATACTGGAAGTATAATCCTCTCTTTATGGTGACAGAATAATTTTTCTTGCTATGCAACTCTGAAGTTTTAAGTACACAAATTTGGAGAGGAAATATCTAAAAGGAAAAGAACTAGTAATCAAAAAATCTAAATCTTGTCTTCATGCCAGAAGCCAATTAACAATGAAGTAATACTGGACTTATGCAATTACAGAGCCATGTTTGTTTTTTATATAAGGGTTCCCAATTTTTTATAACATTGGTGACTCTAATTCTCTTACTCCAGTCTCTACAACAGTACTGCAAGGAAGCAGTATTTCTGAGCAGCTAGTCTGCAGATGAGCAAATTCAGATACCACGGGCAGAGCTGCAGCCAGGTGACTCCCAGGTCTATCAATGAAGAGCTCTCTCTGCCTTTCAGAGCTGCTCAGTGATTTTCATGACTTGCTGTGAGGGCAATTACTGTTACACAAATAGGACAGTAGTGTGACAGTTCAAGAATATGGCTGGCAAAGAGAAGGGACTCATCCATGAAAAAGGGATTTTATATTAGTACAATCCTTTCAAACATTAGAAACTATACTAGCAGCAATAATAAGGCTGGTTTCCTTGGCTTTATCTCGAGCTGACCACTTCCACCTGGTCAGCAGCTGACAGTTTACAACTTTGAAGATTTGCTGCACTTTGATCGTTATCACCTAGTTTTGTATCTGTTAAGACTCATCAATATCCTAGTTTACAGGGGAAATTAGTGTTTGATGTTCCTGTTTTAAAATGCCTCTAACATGATGGGAACGATGTGCCAGACCTCCAACTATTATAACCAGTGCACAAACCAATGGACAAAAAATTGAATTGCTCATTCATATTTACTAGAAAGTCTGAATTCTTGTGTGACACTTCAGCACCATCATTGGTAGAAACTTTCAGTACTTCCTTCTGTCAATGCAGTTAGACAAGATAACCTTACATGAGCTCAGCAACTTTCAGACCAAGTGGAGGGATGGTAAATTCCAAGTACGACCCTGCACTAATGAAAGGCATACAAAAAATTCTGACTTCACTCTTGGACCTTACTCAAGGGATTTTTCCCAATATAATAACCACAATGTACAATCTTTTAAGATGCAGTTAATAAAACCCAAGATACAATATTTTCTATTGCATTACAGCTAATGAAAAAGAGAGTGCTTACATTCTCAGTAAGAACTGATGAGCAAATGTTTTGGTAGCAATAAGAAATACCTTTCTTGTGGCATAAATTGAAAAGGGACGTTTAAGGGAAAAACCCCATTTCTTGAAGTTTTTCCAGCTAGTTATTTAAAGTTCATTGCTGCAGGTCTACAGAGGAGTCACCAGGAGAAAAAAATTATGTTCTCTTACATATAAGCCAGAACCAGAATTTAATATTCTGAATTCTCTAAATTGAGTTATCCATTTTTGTCAGCAGCAGAGACTGGAGTGCAGATTCTGCTTCTGGGACTTCCCTACATCGGTTGTAACAGTACAACAGAAGCAGTGAGCAATTTCCATGCTTGGGCTACATCCACCATGGGAAGAAACAAGCTTTTCCTCACTCATTCCTTTTGTGGAAAGGAGGTGGTGGTAGGAGCAGCACCAGCAGCAAGCCCACACGCAGTTCTTTACCAGACGGTACGCAGAGACAGCGAAAGTATTTGTCTGTTTTCACAGCAAACACCCACTTGCAGCTCTGCTCTGTGACAACAGTGCTGGGCTAGAGGGAATCATTCTGCAAAGCTGGGCTTGATCTTGTGTGGCTGGACCATTCTGACCCGGCTTGCAAACCAACTGCCCTCCATAGGGAGGCAGGCAGAGGGGCAGACACCTTTCTGCTCTTGCACTGTGGAGAAATGGGAACTCTGTTTTCAACACGTGTGATTTTCATTCTCTCTGCAGAGCACACTTTCAGACTTACTGATGAGCAGGGCCACAGCACAGAAAAGCAATGCTGAAGCAGTTTTCTGGAGCAAGCTAAACACATAAAGGACTCTGCTTACTTTAAAATTACTATGCTCAATATGCCAATTAGACAAAGCTTTGTAAATTACCTGTCATTCCACCTCTCTCAAGGAACTGCTTGTAGGAATATAAATTATGCAAATTTTGAAGGGAAATGAGATACTCTTTAAGCAAACTGCCCATTTAATATCTTTATATTTCCTGGTTATTTCCTGGTAATGTCAATGTGAGCTCTGTGATTGCACTGAAGGCTGTGGCAATGTTTATACCACGCTGGCTTCCCACCAGTCCCCAAACCTGATTTGCAACAGTTATCAGAGAAATATCTCTTACTGAAAAAAAAAAAAAATCTCTGTTCCAGTTAATTTCACCCATAAAGATGATGACTAATCTGAAGAGCACTGATTTTGCTGCTTTTCCCTATTCTGTGGTTTATAGTATATTTGGAAAAGTGAAATCTACTGAAGCACTTCACTAGGATATTTGGCCCGATGTAGCCTCTATCTAGGCTGCCTAAGTAGAAAGATTTCTTACCCAGGTTTCATAAAAACTCTGCCAAAGTGAATCTGTGCGTGAAGATCAATATCCAGCACCTGTTTAAGATAGTCCTGTTTAATTAAAAAAAAAAAAATAAAATTAAGTAACATCAAAGTGGCTTTACATCATCTAAGCATTCAAAGCAATTAATTAGTATCAAGTGAAGAAGAAAATTTGCATATCCTGAAAGTGCTACAGCCCAGTGGGGAATTTTCAGCATTTGAAAGAAAGTGTTTTGCAAAAGAAGTAAAGAACAGACTCATTTAGGTGCCAAACCTGACTCCAGGAGAACATATATTTCCTTTAAATACATGTGCAGCATGAGAATCTTAGAGCACCCCACAAATACCTACTACTAAAACATTCTCCATGTCAAAGATGGAAAAAACCCTTTACGATTCAAAGCTAAGACTTTAAATGATCAAGTTATTTAAATTTTGCCATGAAAGCTATCAGTTGTAGATTAAGAGATCTCCTACTACTTTTGAAATCAATACTGCACTGTAGAAATCATAGTTTTCCAGGATACTGTAATTATTGTAATTTCTTGGCTCTAATGGTCTAATTCACAGTAGTTGGTTTTACATTACTTAGAAATAAAAAAACTGGTTTGTGAATGAGTTCAAGCTAAATTATTTTGCATAAACATGATTGATCCAGTTATTAAAACAGATGGAATTACTTGTTTAATCTTTATTGACAATTCCTGTACCTAAAGATATAGTACCTTATCTGTTGTGTTTAGGCTAAAGACTTGGGCCATAGCAGTCATCTGTGAAGATACCCTTTGAAAGCAGTAAATCTGAAACTCCCTGGCAGTTAGCCCATTTTTTTGTGCATGTGTGTGTTCAAGTACTTGGAAAGCAGCAACTCATTTCAGCCAGGTGTTAACTCTCGATTATTAATTGCAGTAACCCCTCCTTTACTTTCTGTTTAATGTGTGGATGTCCATAGCTATTTCATTAAAAATTAAGAAAGCTGCAGAAAGCTCAGTATCAGAGGGCAGATCATCAGAGGAATGTAGAGCCTATTGACTTCAGGCTGTTGCTTCAAATTGACTGGGGAGAAATGAGCTGATAGTCTGAATGTCTGTAAGACCAACCAGCAGTTCAGCTACTTCTTAGTGGTATTGTGTCTGCACTATGTTGCCACAACCCCAATTTAAAGACCAGTACTTGTCCTTGATTATTTTTCCAGGCATACTGGAGACAATAGGAATAATTGAAAGTTATTTGCACTGGTTTAATTAATTCTCCATTTTCAGTAGGTATCCAATGATGTGCTTTCTACTCAGAAAAGTAAACAAAACCAGCACTTCATGTTTCCCACCTCCTAATGACCATCTTTAGTATCTGTTAGTTATAAAAGATGTTTATTTTACCTGCCAAACTCACAGATTCAGCTTGGGATCAAAAAGTAATTTGAGTTTTCCTTCGCATAAGTCATGATTAATAAATGTCCTGCAGGTTCATCTATGCCCCACCAGCATCTGTGTATCCCTATTTTCTTTGATGGTTTTGGCACAGGGATAATCAACAGGAACTCAATCAACAATTCTGTTAATGATTCAAAAGGCAAATATATCAGCTCACTGGGTCTCATATGTATTCTCTGTAGGACTATCAGGTGCAAAATGTGATAAAACTATTTTTGTAACAGATAGAGTTTTGGCACATTCAGGAAACAGATGTGCTGAGTAAAAAAAATACTATTTATATACTCAGGTTGCTTTTCAAAGTACTTTCAAAGTACCTTAAATCTATCTACATTTTGCCTGCTCTAAAAATAAAGTCTATTGTCTTCATGTGCTATTAATCCAGCACCTTCCTCATCTACATAAATCATTCCTTAAATAAAAACACATTTATAATTCCCTCACATCAAGAATTAAAAGCTTCTCTGTTGTACTATGTCAATTACACTACAGAAACAAGAATGAACAGAATGAGCTTTGAAGATTATTTTCTTAAGTAATTCACACGTAAGTGTTCCAACAAAAGTAAGGTCCATTTTTAATAAACATTAATACAAAAGCAGTAGCTTGGATGATACACTCTGGTTTGAAATTCTTACATATATTGTAGGAAGTCAAACTGAAATGTTGCCTACCTTTTCCCCCATGGATACACCTCCTGATGTAATGATCACATCAGCACGGCTGATACCCTCGTTCAGTGCGTTCAGTAAATCATCTGGGCTGCAGGAAACAACAGGCAAGCAGATTAGTGGCAGGGAATTATTATGAGTTGTAATATAAGTCTGTGTGCACCCATACAGATGCTTATACACACTTGTTTTAAGAGAATAATACAAGCTCTTTTCCTTCTTAAGATTCCACACTGTTCAATTCTAGTCAAGAGCTGCAATCTCGTTAAGTGAACACCACACTGTTTGGCACCTTTCTGTCTAAAGTTTGCAACAGGAACAGTGGGACACTTTAGACTGGGGCTGAAGAATGCTATTATAAGTGTCTAAGAGTATGCAATTGGCACAATAGGTAGTAATACAAATTGTGACACAGATGAACTGACAGGGAAATGTAAAGGCACCTGACACATGAAAATTGCTGACCACCAAGCAGGCTGCAGTACTACCTGTCTAGCTTATCTGATGTGTGCAAAAATGGGGATGAGGCTCCACTTCAAACTTTTGAAGAGTGGGAGTAAATCCTTTGTTTCTTTTCTCTGTTAGAGGGCTCTGCAGCAAAGCCACCTGTACATATCCGCTTCAGCTTGCAAAAATAAAATCCATGCTGTTAAAAGGTCTATTCACCTTCATGAGAAACAGTGCAATGGGAGCTATGATATTCTCCTTACAAAGAGTATAACTCTGAAGGAAATTAGTGTCCTAACTCTTTTCTTTCCATTTTAGGTCTAAACTGGAAACTTTGAAGCAAGCATTAGATATTTAAGAGCAGTATTGATGCTAATTCAGAGCTTCAAGGCACGCAGTGGAGAAACTCTGTAATACAACTCACACAGGTCCAAAGGAATCAAAACCAATTTCCAATATATTAAATTCATACTTTGCATTTAACATTTGTGAACTGACCAGAAGCTGACCGGTTGCTATGAGTGTATTGCTTCTTCAACAGTATGTTTTCAGTTCAGTGATCCTGAAAGTTTTTCATGGGAGGCTGTTCCTACTTAGACTGCCATTGAAAGAATGGGCAATAAGGCTAGTGACTGTATGAAGGCCTTCAGCTGCAATACAGCACCTCAGGTAAATATCACACTACAACTACAAAACGCCATTGTGGGTGATGAATGCAGGCTGAAAATGGCATGAGGGCTATCCTTTGAGAGTTTGAGCTGTATTTTATCCAAAAGTAGACCTACAGCAGTGATTTTGGAGTTTGAGCTGAAAACACAAAAATTAGGAATATTATGCAAATTCTAGTTGACCTTTCAGAGACTAGCAGAAACTCTGTGTTTCCAAATGTCTCAAAAAGAAAAATCCTTTCCTCTGAGCATCCTTCCTTTGCCCATGGTTCAGTGAAATATAAGCAGCAGTTAGCATGACGTGATGCTAGGATGCAAGAATGAGTGCACTCCCTTACTGAGTAAATAGCTCAGTGCATGCAACCTTGCACATGCCTCATCTCACCAGAGAGCCCTCCAGCATCCTCTACCCTGGTTATGACTTACAGGCAGAAAGACTCAAGACTCTTTCTCCACAATGTCCAGTGACTGAAGCACCATGATCTTTGGCATCACAGTGTAGTCATCCTGCACAACTTTATTATTTGTGCTAGATTACACCCCTCTCTAGGGTCAGATTGCTTTGTGAGAGGTAGGCAACAAGATACAGCAGAAGGAAGGGCAGATTGCTGTAGACTGCAATCAACAGGATAGAATTATACACAACCCCTTTTTAAAAGGAAATAGTGGCTGCAGTTCTGTGGCATGCCATCATGACTATTGTTTAGGGTACTGGGTACCTTGGATACTCTTAATGGCCTACAAAGAATCCCTAAACTGTTTTCTTTGGGAGAAAAATAAACAGGCCCAAGCAAAACCATCTTCTTTGTTCTTTAGGAAACTGAGACATTTTATCAGCTGCCCCTTCTGAAATCTCGGGCTCATTTTCTCCAAAACCCAGCACAAGTCTTCACTAGTCATTGAAGGAAAGCAGAAAGGAGCAAGTCTGCTGTTGGCTACTTCTTCAAAACCAATTGTCTCGTATTGATCCTCTAAGTAGTATCTGTATGTAACAAGATATTATTTAAGATTATTATAGAGTTTGTAACAGGAAAAGTCTCTCAAGATCTAAGTATTCTTTAATCCTTGCCAGTGAGGCTGCTTGGAATGCAACAAGGAATACATATTCATTACCTAGGTCGATATTGGCATTCCTGAGGCACAGCAGTCAGACATATGCCACTATCACCAGCCTAAGATTGCTTCCAGTACATTTTTCTCATTAGGTTGTGATGGAGCTGAGGACCTTATCTTGAACTTGCTCCAGGCTGTTTCATTTTATCTTGTTTAATTATTTAAAAGTTATTCATAGGTAGCAAGTCTACCTGTCTGGAGACATGCTAATTCTGGATAATGAAGTGGGTTTGTTTCCAGTTGTGGTTTGACAATAATGGAAGGAACAATAAAAAGCAAACAAATATATATTTAAGTGTTGTTAAAGTTAAATAGAATGGAAAGGCAACTACTTACATATGGAATATATATGTATATATGTACTTAACAAAGGAAAAAAATCCCCTTCCCCCTCCAAATAAGCCTAAACTCAAACCAGGTGAGGACACAATTCACAATTCACGTCTTTCCTCATGAGGACAGAATACCACTGTATGGTACAGTTAATCAATCAGGTATTTTTATTTTGTCATGTAAAAAGCTGTATGTTACTGGATTTGGTGCATTTTTAGAATTTCCAGTAGAATGATCTGTATAATATACTTTTCTTCAGCATTTTTAAATTCTTTTCTTTACCATCTGAATAGTGCAAGGCATTAAAAAATTCTATCATTAGAACTTATCCAGGCAATAGCACTGCATATCATCTTTAACATAGTTACAGAATGAATTTAATTATTTCAAAAGGAAAGATGGGATAGAAATTTTTTTGCAATAAACTGAATAATTATGTTAGCTTGGTTTTTATTTTGAAAAAAGGAGACAGAATTCCCTCCCTTTTTTGTCTCTTTTTTGGCAGACCTTTTTTTGCCATTCAGGTCTGCTTAACTTTATGTTGTACTTAAAGTTAGTAGTTCCGTGACTCTGCAATTAGCACCAAACACTCCTTTCAGGAGTCCCCTGTTGCAGTCTCCAATCAACACTGTGAACATTTCCCTCGCCTTCAGTGGATTTGATGCAGAGTTATTACTCAAATTGCATACTAACACTGAGTGGATACAATCAGATAACAAGACACTACTTCTTGTTTCATTTGTTGTGTAACAGTGAGCGGCTGCTCCTTCAGATTGAAAAAGTATATAAAAGGAAAGGGAATAAATAATGAAAACAATTAGATTCTGAAAGAATAGATGACTTTGGCATCTGAGTATAGCATGACAAGATTGTTTTAAAAGGCAGGTGACAAATTGCCATGAAGCTGAGAAATAACACACTGTCTGAGCAGGGACAAATCAGAAGCTATATTCTGAAGCAGGGCAGGATACTGGATTCGCTAGATTAATGGTCTAATTTACTACAATAAATCCTTTAAAATATCTTGTCAAAGTGCTATTCTTGGATTTTTTTCCTTCATGGACAGAACTGTAACAGGTGCTAAAATATAATGGTGAATACCTTAATCAATGTAAAGCAGATTTTGATGGGAAGTCTAATTTCCAGATGGCAAAATTACTCAATTTCATTTGGTGATTTTCAAAGTCAGAGTGACATTGTGCACAAAAAGGGAATGTGCTTTTCTAACATGCTGCAACTTATTAAAAACGTTATATTCAGGTATGTTTCAGATCACATCTGATCATCTTTTTTTAATACCTTGAAGAAAATTTGTTATTTAAGGACTGCATACAGTTTATGAAACTATTCATATACATAAATAAGGAACAAATCCAAACTTTCTCTCAACACCTGGAGCAGATTGTGTCTGCATAAATATTATGTGTATTGTACACACATTTTTGAAGCTGCATAGTAATTTGCATAAAGAGTGGAAGTATTTTTAGCTACATCTTTATATTCTCTGCTAATTTTGACACTCTGATAAACAGAGTGTCTACTCTACTATCCCCGTTTCCTGATCCTTCTTGTTCAGTTTGTGGAACAGAATGAGCAGTATAATCTGGAAATTGGTTGGAGGGTAACTATTGTACAATGGCAGCAGCAAAAATCCAGTAAGTAAATGTGTGACGTTGCAGCTGACTCTTGCTTTCATTGATTTGAAAAGAGGACTTGCAGGATGGCAGTGCAGCAGGAACACCTTCTAGATTCATGAAAAATTCTGGTTATCAAAGTTAGTTTGTGGAAAACTTATTCAACACTTGAGCTGTCAATTGAGCTGTCTTTGAACAGAAAAGATATACAAGAAAGCTCAAGAGCTTGAACAAGAAAAACGATGCAAGCCTCATTAAAATAGACATCAGGCATGTAAATTTTCTCCTTTCCACTCTCAAAAGAAATAGCTACATTATAGTCAAGACCAAAGAATTCTCTGTGTTTTAAGTGCCAGTCTGAAGTACCCTAAATTACAGTGTAATTTTCTCTTTCACATAGAAATCAACACATGTTAATTCGCTCTTGTTGATCCTATTGTTGTGCTTCACTGTCATTAATTATCAATCTGTCAGCTTTTTCTGTGATACAACCCTTAACAGCAGCACTTTGATACATGCAATTAAACCGCTCAGTTTTATAATTTAATATAGAAAACAAGTAACAGCAAATGTTCAAAAAATCACCTACCACTCTGCAATAAAATGAGAGATCCCAGTTAAAATGGGACTAGAACCTTTAGTTAGGACTGACTTACCAAGCCATTGTCACAGTACAAAACCCATAGTTCGTTACTGATTTCCAGGACCATTTCCACCACATTCTGTGCCACAGGAGTCTGGTTCATCCAATGCAAGCTCATTACCTGACAGTCACTGCCTGTGCTTGCTGCCCACTGCCACACACAGCTGCTGCTATTGGGTGACTAACAGCAACACTCGTGGTTGTTGCATTTCTCTGTGCAGCAGCCTGGGCTTTTATAAACCCAGGTCTTCTGGTAACCTTTACTTGCAAAATGTGTGCATGCACCATCACAGTCAGCACCTTGAGCCTGTGTGCTTTACAGAGATCCTGGACACAGACACAGAAAGATACACATGCACCATAATGCACTAGATGCATGCACAAGTGTCTATTGTGAGTTCAAAAGCAGAGCTGGCCAACCTTTCTTGCCTGCTGTTCTACTTTATTTGAAGGTATCTCAAGTGTTTCAGTTATATTCTGAAAGATATGATTCTTCACAAATTCTGAGGAGCTACAGATTCCTGAACACGCAGTGAGAATGGAAGTGCTTAGCAGTGATGCTACACAACCACACTAGAGACCAAAGTAGTCCAGCTGCTCTCTAAAATACAGTAGTTGACTGCAAACTTCAACTAGAGGTGCCCTGAGCTTAGCACATTCTGCATATGTTCCTACAAACTGGCAACAGTGGTTTGTACTACTTTTGCATCTTAGGAAGTCTCTTACCTGCTAAAGAGATGTTCCAGAAGAACAGGTTTAACTGAGGTACAAAGACCTGCTAGAAATTCCCACTGCATGCAAAGATCCCAGTTAAACTTCTAGTTCTACCTCCAAAATAACAAAGAATTTGCCAAATTAAAATTTTCATCAAACGGTCTACTTGCTGTATTCAGAGATCTCATCAAGCTCAATGGCATTTCTTCTTGAGGAAAGATGGGATATGGATTTGATCCTTTAAGATTAACTCTCATTTTTTCACTGCTCATTCAGCTGAGGTGACAGATTTCAAAATGAATAGATGAATGCAGCGAGGCATAAAGACAGAGTCTGTCACCCACTTCTCACCTCACGGCCAAGAGGAATACTTTGCATATCAGTAATTTGCAGGATGCAGAATGGTGCATAGATGCCATTATTTTTAGCCAACTAAAATCCACCTTCTGTAGAATGTAATATTGAGTGTAAATCGATGAATACATTTCACTGAATGCAATTCAATGAACGAATATTTGACAGTAATAGGAATTCTGTGTTTTGACTTGTATAGTTCTTGCAAGCAGAAGAAAATCTAATTTTGATGGTGTATGCAGTAACATATGGACACACTTCTGAAACTGTATTTGTTTCAAAATTCTTAAGTGTATTTCATCATGTTCTCATAATGTATCTTCCTTTTACCTTCTGTGGTATTTCCCTGGATCACTCTGAACAGATGCAGTATGTTCTCCCTAGGAAAATAGGCCAGCTTGTGAAGAAAGCTGGAATAATTACAGCAGCTTTTGGCTTGTTTGACATAGCTATGTAAGTTTTTTCTATTTAACAGAAATGTTAAAGAATCTGTCTTTGGTACTTTTTGCTGTTCCTTTGATTGCTGCTGCAAATATAAATGTTACATGTATGAACTTTTAGGGATTTTGGTTAGAGGCCTTCAATTAGAGGTCTTCAACTTTTTGCTGAAGTAACCATAAGAGCTGTCTAATGCCTTCAATGTCTTTTTTTCTACATCAGGATGATAATAGATTTTCTTCCACTGTTTCCTTGATCTGCTTCAGAAGATTCCCACTTATATTTATGCCAGAATGACAAAACATCAGAGAGGTCAGAAAAACAGACAGCCATGGGAGTGCTACAGGACAAAGTCTCATGCACAGAAGCCAGGTGCTTATGCACTGTGGGCATGAAGGGGCCTCGAGCACATCCTTGTCTGCTGCAAGCATTTCAGGGTGAAGTGTAATTTTTTCCATAAATGCTAAAAGAACAAGACCAAAGCTTTGATAACGGCTGCCTTCAGTTGCTGTGCCATTATACTGACTCTTGAGCACTTAATTCTCTCTAAATCCAGTATAGTGTGTGTCCTTTGAGTGTAAGAAGCAGCCTGAGAACTGCCAGTTTCCACTAATTAAAAAACTATTCCTGGCTATTTTTGCTGGCTGAAGATAATGAACCTTATCAGTACACTTACCAGAAATCCATTAGTTTTTCTAAGAAATTGGATGGGATTACACAGGTAAAGATTTTTATTTTATCTTCCTTCTTACAAAGGAAGTGAGTCAATATGGAGTCACTGAAAAGTTTTCACTTTTTCAGTGCACTGGTGAGTCTGAAGGGCAACTGTGGTTCTGCAATTGTTTCATTTAGAGCACTCATGAAATGAGAACTAGCTTACACTGACACAACTGAAAATAAAATATATGATGGATGTAATTAGTGCCAGTTGTTTACACTTAGCAAATAATATCACCAAATCTGACACATAGTGAAATGGCATTGTAATCACAGAATTTCTTACCTTTTCATTTTACTTTAGCTTCCACTGTAAGAGTAAATTTTCAATAAATTTAAAAGGAATTTAAAATTATTTAACTCTGTTTACCCCTGTAAACTGGTGTAACTGCTGTTGATCTACAGTCTGGATGTCTCTAGGACAGGTAGAAAGGCAGTCCCTAAAAGCAATGCCTCACAAGGAAGCAGTTACAGTGAAGGCCTCCTCTAGGAAGCTCCAGCCCTTACAGAATCATAACTTAATCACTCGGAAAAACGTCTGTCTCCAGAACAAAAATGATTGGGAAGCCACAGGTTGGAGACAATATAAAAAGATTCTCTGACATCAGCTGTGTCCTAAAACAAGCCGTTATTTTTTAGAAAATACCAAATGAAATATAGCATTGATTTTTGTTTCCTAAAAAAAAAATTAAAATTCTCCATGAAGAGTAAACTACAGTGTTAGAAATAAATGAAGAGAAGGAACTGAGAAACTTATCCCGTTTGAGACCAGCAACTTAATTTTTTTGACAGCTGCTAGTTAGTGGAAGGAACTAGAACTTCGTTTGTCTCTACAATACTGGACCATATTCCTTCAAGCACAAAGATGATTTAAACATAACAAAATGCCCATTGCCTTTTCTCCTGCTCTGGAAGCAGAAGCATTTTTTATTGCTCATGCTTTGGGTAGGAAGACTTATTCTAGGGGTTGGTTTTTGTTGGTGCTTTCTCTCACACTGCCTAGAACAGACTAAAGCTTGTTTAATGCTTTATGCAGTAGCAATGGGTTGTGAACTGACTTGTATGAGGAATTCCAAGTCCATCACCTGCTGGTAGATTTCATCTTTTAAGTAATTTCAGATAAAGCAGACAGTCTGTATCACATTCTTCACATTAATTTAAAATGTTTTAAATAGAACAGACTCTCATAATTTTTTTGGATGTATAGTATAGCTAAAGATTTAGTCCATTACATGATAAAAACCTAGATTTATAACAACCTGGCTTCAGCATGAATAACTAATTGCTAAACAAGAACCAGTTTTTTGAAAGCCAGGGATAGATTGACTCAGTCACGAGAACAGCAATTTGTTTTGTTTTCCAGTATGCAAACATTAAGCTATAACCCAATCCTCCAACTTTTTCTTACAAAAATGGGCCCATTTACCCTAGTGAGGATCCTCACATGTGAAGTTTTCAGGTACAGTCTTCAATAGGATTTTCATTCCTTTTCTACCTATTTTTATTTCCTACGTGAACAAAACTATAGAAACTCATTATTTCTGTTTGTTAATAGAGAAAATGACAGGTGGCTTGTTCTCCCTCTGTCATCACTCCTGCCTGTCTGTGTTAAAGGGCAAGTTCTGAAAATTAATCTCTATTATTAAATCATCTCCCTGAGTAAGACATAGTATATAATTGCATATGTATTTTGGAAAAAATGCATAGTGCATACTTTAGAGATTTTCTGAATGTTTCAGTTGGCTTGCTTTAGAAAAGTGGAAAACCAAGTATGCAGTATCCCAGACTCACAGAACCTCCTGAGCTGGAAGGGCCCCACAAGGATCACTGAGGTCCAACTCCTGTTACAACTGAAGAATCACAGCAGTGACTTCCCTGGATTCCACTACTGCCTTCAAGCAGGATTCTTCCTAATTGGCTCAGTTTTTAAAAGGGAAAAACCCTGATGGATAACGATGTTTGCTGCTACTGATGAGCGCTGTAAACATTTTCATTTTAGCAATGCTGTGGAGCCATGTAAGCCTACAGTGCGCTGGTGCGTGCGAACTTAACCGAAAAGGCAGAGCTACCTAATGGAGAGAACAACAGACCATCTGCTCCTGCAGGCCAAGGCTGGTAGGGATCGTGCTCCAAGCTCTGCCCTGACAGACACCTGGCCTGTGAGCATGCACGTGCCTCACCGTCCCAAGTGGTTCAAAAACAGTGCTCACCAATCTGGCAGGCCTGTCTCCGCAGTGTTCTGGAAGCTCTGTGTCCCTTCTTCTTTTAAAACATCTGGCTTCCTGAGGGTAAAGGAAGCAGAAGGGGTATAACAACGAGCCAGGGAAGGAGAGAGTCTCCTGGGGTCAAAGGGAAGCTCTGTGCCCAGCTGTGTCCCCCTTGGTGGCTCTAGATATTCAATGTCACCACGGCCAGCCAATGGCAGAGAAAGGGAGCGCACGGGAACATCTTTTCCTCACAGTTCGGATGGGCTTCTCCCAAGAAATGAAGAGTAAAGTTATGGAAGGATTTAGGCTCAACTGGACATGCCAGCAAAGCATGGTCCATCTTTCCTTGCAGTGTCTATGGAGGAGCTTCTTTACTCTTGACTTCAAAACAAAGCAAAATGGAGTGTTAACTTGACGTTTTGGAAGGAGGATTACAGATAATGGGAAAATATTTGGAGATGGGCCCCATTGAAACATTTTTACTCACACTTTTAGCTTCTTATTCAGGAAATAGGTCTCAAGGCATAATAACTGTCACCGGGGGGAAAGAGCTGTAATTATCCTAATTTTATAACTCCATAGTCAATAAAGATGCCACTTCATTCATGAGAAGCTTCATACCCTGCTACAAGAAGCAGGATTAGAAAAAATGTCCAAAACTGAGAAAGTTACTCCTATCAAGACCTTATTTAAAACAATTAATGATTTGTTATGAATTCCCAATTATGAAAGCAGCATTACCTTTCACATATATTTCTTCCAAGTCAGTTTTGCTGTGAAAAAACTATTTTTAGATAGTGTCCTTTGTAAAAGGAATATGAAATCAATAGAAATGATGTTTTTATACTCTTAAATGTAGGGCAATTAAATGCTAAAAAATCTTCATTAGACACGAAGATTTATAAATATACCTTTAAAAAACCCCTGAAATCAGATATTCATGATTGAAATGGACCATGACATCAGTCATCACTGTGTGACTCCTGAGCCATTTCTCCATATCAGCTGGCTAGACAGTTAACAACAAGAAAGCCAACCTCCCTCCCCAGTCCATGGCCAGCTGAGCCTGCACAAGGCGGCTTCAGTCTGGCTTTTCAAAGATCATTTCTGTGCTGCAGACACTCATGTCCTGTCTGACTGGGGAATGTGAGAAGGGACAATGTCCCTGCACTACTGTTACACATGCCCAAAGTCACTTCCAACACTGAAATCTAAAATCCTCTTTGGTCACCTTGTAAATCCCCACCATGTTTCTCCTCATAGTTCATAAAGAGAGTCTGGCAGATTGAATGCATACTTATGTTGATAGGAAGAGATGGAAAAATATTCAAGTTATTCAGGTTAAAAGTTTAGATGTCCATTTCTTTCTGACAGGCTTCCCAAGAAAGCCATTTCCTAAAATGGCTTCAGTCTCTCATTTTCTCTTCCATTCATTGCCAGAGTAACAAAGTCAATCTCTGTTTCTCAAAACAGGGTACCTGTGTCATGAAGTGACACACAAAAGACTTCAAGATTTCATGAATGATCCCAGATTCTGGTTTAACCACCAATGTTACAGACAGCAGTCTCAACAATCCAAAATCTTTTCCAGCATGATGCTAAGCTCTGTTGTGTAATTTCTGCTGGTACTAGTCTTCTGATTTTATGCTTCTACTATGTATTGTCCATTAGAATAACATAAAAATTAATTTAATTTTCTGAAATAATACTTAAGGGATTATTTGCAACCAGGAGAAATAACTCACTTTTTTTTTTTATGATTTAGTATTTAAAATAGTGTGAGAACCTCCCTGAACTCGCTTCTGTTGGAATTGTAAATAAATATGCAATCTCACTTTGATATAAATATCAAAGCATTTGATTTAGTTTCCTAATAACTAATTACTATCACTGTTAAAATTATGCTTTACTTACACTCTGAATCAGTCTAACTTGAATACATAGGCATTGCTGCTGAAATAGAAAGCTTATTAAGTTTGTTCTCCATGTGGCTCAGTATTACTGGAAGTTAATCAAGTGATCTTGTAAGAACATCTGTTGGACTAAACAGCCTGAGTTCTGGTTTTACTTTAGTACTCAGTCCATCTTTTAACCACTTAAGAAATTTAATGGTCCTTGTCCTGGGAATACAAAGGTGAGGGCGAATTTCATCTTCTAATTCTAGAGGAGATTAGCTCTTTTATATATATATATATATATATGTGCTAGAACTTGTATTTAGATTATTCACAAATGTTTCCTTAAATCTTTACTTCTTAGGATATAAACCTCCAGCCTGTAAATTTTACTTATATTCTTTACTCCTCTACAGATGAATTCATATTAGGCTGTATTAACAGCCAAATATTACTTAACCCAGTTTTGTAAGTGACTCCTATCACTGACATAGTGAGCCATCTTCAGTGTTCACCACCTCTTTGGCTGTCCTGTATCTACTGCCTTTATTAGTTTTCATTGCTTTCTTCTAGGATATCAGTAAAATTTCAAGCCTCAAAAATTTCTCAGTGACTTGGAAACTCAAATTCCTGTATATGCTCTAGGCATTAAGAAGGTTGAAAGTCATTTAAGTGAAGGATACTTTGGCCTCTAGAAGCTGAAATTCTCTTGAAAACAGAACTTATCTCTTCAAGGACTTTTAAAATTGTTAACTTAAGCCTCAAAAATAGACCACAAAAAATAGTAATTTTTATTTTCCTCAAACAAATAGATTCTCTCTGTTTTCAAAGATAGGATTTTCAAAGTGTTCTGTCCTCTTTATTATCTGCTCTTTACTGCCATGTGCTGCTACTGAGCTGTGATTCTAAACATGCTAATTCAGGAAGGAGCCCATGCTTGCATTGAACACAGTTAGGAGAATGACACTCTGCTGTGCATTAGCTTTGCACCAGTCACCTCTACAGCACGAAATTTTATTACCTGTCACACTATGTAGTTTCCTACTGGTACAGAAGACTCCCTAGGACTTGCACTGCCCCATTTCACAAGTTCTTTTTTCACCTTTGTTTAGGCTGAGACATTCCTTTGTGGTTTTGGAAGATGTGCATTAGATGAGATGACTTGTCAATATGACAACTTATCTGAAGATTTCCCTAATGAATATCAAGAGTTGTTGTGACAGATATTAAACATTTCTGCTTGAAAAGGAGAATATTCTTGACAGGGCACAAGGAAGGAGAGGACATCTACATCTGAATCACCTTCAAACCATTACTCTGTGTTCCTGCATTCATTAGGCTATGATCAAAATTTATAACAACATCATTTTGTGAGTAGAACTGGAAGTGAAGTCATTTTAGCAAAACCTAATATTGTGACATATAATATACTGTCTTTTCTCTAGCATTTTCTTGCAGCCATTTGTTAAATGATACTACTACTACTACTAATTTGGTTCACAGTATATTTGCTTCTACCCAAGCTGGCATTAAGCTGGAGCAGGGAGAGACCAGGATTCTGTGCCTGGATTTTGCCCATAACTCATATTCCAACTCGTATGATGATATATATCAGGCTGATATTGCATGAGAAACTTTGGAGTTGGAACAGTTTCTTCCCTCTCCTCCCTCCACTCCAGATGTTCCACCTATATTATAACAGTAGTAATTACATGCAAGCCTCACAAATACAAAAGATTTAAACCTTTTTTTGGGATGACAAACTTAAAATTGAAGCTGACTAAATCCTTCAGTAAGATTTCAGTATCTACCTATCAAAGCTTTTATTTTAGGGATATCACAGAGTAGTGCTGTTACAACAGCAAGGGTGATTTTTAATAGGTTTACCTGTCATTTAGGAGCTCTATGTCTAATAGTATGTCAAAAAGGAAAGGTAAACAAATAAGAGACTAAACACTTCCCATGTAGAAAAGCTCTCATAAACTGCTGATTTAATAACTGTTCAGATAAATCTTTCAAGCAAGTGATGAAATAATATGAATTTCCTGAATTTTTCTGCTAAAGAGAGAGACTCTCTCTCCACTGTGAAATCACAGATTCACAAATGAAAAAGCTGTTGGAAGCAACTAAATATTCTACATGCCTCTGAGAAAAATTACAAGGGAATTAGAAAATAGGGAAAAGAATGCAGAGAAGGGGAAAATGCACTCATGTAAACAAAGGTAAAAACAGAGGAAATTGAATTCATTACATACACGATCAAAATTCCTTAGCAAGCCTAATAAGTCTTTCATAGGAGAAAAGCTGTCAAAGCTGAAGACCACTTTGTAAAACAGAGGCCCATACTGCAGCAGATTTTGCTAGGGATAAACTTTACACTTTAAACAATGGAATACAAAAAACAACACAAATGAAATAATCAGACACAAAAATATCCTGACAGTTAGACTTCTACAGATCAGATCAGATCAGATATGCAACTTATTTTTATCATTGGTTTCCAAAAAAACAAATAAATTCATAAACTATAAGATAAGCAACGCAAATGAAAGCCTTTTTAACTTGGTCTTGTTATTAGGAGGCAACATTGAAAAGTACATTAGAATACCAATTTTAACTGGCCAGTCGTTTTTTTAATTTTTAGCAAGTGTGTCTGAGATTCTGACAAGAAATGTAAGACACAACAGTAACAACAGTATCAGAAGGGTTCTTCCTTTCCTTAGCTTTGCATTTGTTTCTTGTGTTTGCAGTAGCTCTGGAAATGGATTTATCTTCCATTTCTACTCAGAGATGTGTGCTTTTGAAACAGCTTGGCTTTTACGTGCTAAGAACACAAATAGAGAAAATTTTGGCTTCTGGCCAGACCTAACCTCAGCTGTATCACATTCCCAGCTCTGTTGCTTTCTCCTATTGCTTTCTTCTAGGATTTCAACTGTAAACTTTATCTCTAGGTTTTGGAATGGCCGTTTTTTATTTTGAATATTGTGTGATATATACAATTTATGAGAACAGAAATGATGGTGACAATCTCAGAAATCATTAAAATGCTCGCAAAAGAAATATAATATTGGTTTAAAATGAAAGTGCAACTTTAGCCTAAGTCAGACTTGAGTGGTCAGTTCAAAATGTAACTTCATGTATGATTAATATGCAAAGGCATTTTAAAAATGCTTCTAACTACTCTTCAGAAACCCAGACATTCAGTGTGCTTTCCCATCTTTTCACATTCTCTGTGTTTACATGTATCACAATCCTGGGCTTTAAAGCAGCTGGACAAGCTAATTTTTTACCTAAAAATCTCTGAGTGATTTGCATGCTGAAATTATATATAGAAATAACCTCTAAATTTGTCTTTTCAAATAATACTCTAAAAATTTTTTTTATGCTTGAATGTTAGAACTGCAAATATGATTGAAGAGGATTTCCATGGTTGTTAGAAACCTGAGCCATTACAGCAACTGTAATACTCAACTGTGCTCCCTATTATCTTCTGTCTCCCACTCCATTAGTGCTTATGGTGCACAGAAAGTGATACTCCCAGTAAAATGAAGCAAAATTTACCCCATGAAATTTGTTTTGAAAAAAGGAAATAGGAAAACAACCATCTAAATCTAAAGTATGGGAAGGAAGAAATATATACCATGATACATTAAAAAAAAAAAAAAAGCACAAGTTTTCAACTTTTCCTTCTGAAAAGTATGTTTGCCAGTATTTTTACTACACCAGTAGATATTGCAGACATATAAAATCTTTTTGTTTTTCAATGTCTGGATACATATTATACACACAAAATACACATATATATGAGCACACACAAACACACATAACCTATGGTTTAACTTCAGTAAACCATAAAACAGACACTGAAGGCTTGTTCCTCTCTTCTACAAACATGCTAACTCAAGTGTCAAAATTGCACCCTTTGTAACATCTTTCTCCTGCATTTGTTCAAGTGCCACAGCACTCCATCAAATCAGTCATGTTAGTCCAAAAATATGTTAGTCCACTGAAATATTTGTATGGGCAGCACTCTGTTAGCTTTATTACGTAATGAAATAACACCGTACTTCTTATCAAACTGATGTATACAATCAGATTTTCCTTTTGAGTGAAACAGAACTGCTGGTGCATTTTGCTGTAAAGAAAAGGATTGGGCATGTGAGTGTGGAAGAATGGCAGAAAACTTGCTAGGACTGAGTCCTGATATCTGGTGCAGAAGATTCTTAGCTAAGTCAACAGTGTTGAATTATTCTTTCAATAGTTACTGCAAAGTACACTCTGTGATTGGAGGCTCATTTTTTCTATTCTATGAGCTAAAGTAACTACCTCTGCAGAAGCTGCTTTGTTAGCATGAAACAGAAAAAAGAAGAAAACCAAACATTTAAAAAGAACTATTACTACCTTTGCCAAGGTAATGCTATCTCAAGACTCAGAGATCATTTTAGTAGCTAAGATTCAAAAGAATCCACCTCTCACATAACTGAAAGCAAAGCTGCAGGCACTTCCTTAGACTGATATATTGGTTTGCTGCCTGGTGTTCAGCTAGCATCTGACAAGTAAAAACAGGTCATAAAATACATTTGTAAAAAAATATAGAAAAGCAAAAAGTTCTCTTGGGCCTTAAATCCCACTCGCTGCAAGAAAGAAATTCCAAAGAAGAGCAATGAAGCTGTTGAAGGATCTGGGGCACACGTCTGATGAGGAGTGTCTGAGGGACCTGGAATTGTGTGGCCTGGAGGAAAAGAGGTGCAGGGGAGACCTGATCACTCTCCACAGGTACCTGAAAGGAGGGCACAGCCAGGCGGGCATCAGTCTCTGCTCTCAAGAAACTTGTGACAGGATAAAAAGAAATGGCCTCAAGTTGCAGCATGGGAGATTTAGATTGGATATCAGGAAAAATTTCTTCTCTGAAAGGTCCTTCAAGCATTGGAACAGGCTGTCCAGGGAAGTGATGGAGTTTCTACCCCTGGAGGTATTTAAAAGACACGTAGGTGTGGCGCCTGGGGACACGGTTTAGTTGTGGACTTGGCAATGCTGGTTAGACTTCATGATCCTAAAGTCTTTTCCAACTTAAATGATTCTATGTTCTAAAGCTGTTTGCTGTTTATTACTGAGAGCTTTCAAAATTACTTATCTTCACAGACTCTCCATGCCTAGGAGGTCACAGAAACTAATCCTGAAGGCAATGGAGTGCATAGCTACACTTTCACACAATGACCTTAAGTTAAACATTTTTAACCTTTTTAAACTTTTGATAGTGTTAACTTTACAGCAAAGTTGAGACAATAGCTATTTGATTAGGACAAACCCATAAAGAACAAACAAGCTTTACACGCTTATTTTTCCAGGGGAGACTACCAGGGAAAGCATCTTTTCCACTGGATAAAGCCATTGGTAACACAGGATGTAAGATGCATTGACAATAATGTTGGTAACATTAGCTGTTACTTTTGCTCCTGCAGCTGGTAAAAAGTTCCACCTACAGTATTTTGCTGAAGAAAAACCCCTGACAATCCCTTTACACAGAGATGACTCCCAGGAGGTAAGAGACTTTTTGTGGCTGTTTTCTTTTTTCTTGGCTACACAAATCTAGAACCTGATCTCTGGATATAATAGTTTCATTTGAAAACTTTTCTACTTATGTTTACAGTTTAAAAATGTCCTTATAATATAGAAAGCTCCAGTGATCCAGGAGCAATTTAGCTATCTCATTTAGATACCACTGCTGGAAAGAAGAGCCTCATGAGTTTGTACGACACCACCACCTGAAACTGGAAGCATTCATGGGCAGGAGAGCTGGGTATCTCTTGCTGGTTGGAAATGCAGTGGTATTTGTGGTGTTTTGTTAGGTTAGAGAAGCAAAAAGGGATACCTGGATGCAGTGAGAGTATCCAGAAGGGTTTGCCTTCCCTAAGATCACAACTGTGATGTCACATTCCCTGTATGAGTAATTCAAACTCAACTGCATTTCCTGCAGCCACCATGCAAGTTGGTTTAATTATTGCAAGACCATGCAGTGGCTGGCCCATTCATACACTTTCTGTCAACCTAGTCATGTTGAATACTGCTTTAGGGAAGACTGGTTTGAAATTACCTGCTCTGTAATAGCAACCTGGTTGGATTCCTTTTAGTCCCTGACTGGGACCTTGTCATCTGCTTATA
Organism: Melospiza melodia melodia; assembly: GCF_035770615.1. NCBI lineage: Eukaryota > Metazoa > Chordata > Aves > Passeriformes > Passerellidae > Melospiza > Melospiza melodia. The sequence goes on from NC_086199.1 coordinate 76,309,849, forward strand.
TGCTTTTCTTTTTTTTTTTTTTTTTTTAATTTATTTATTTATTTTTACTTTTAATTACCCACTGGGATGACCTGAACAACTCCCTGTCAAACCAAGTCTGTCACTTGGTTTGACACCCCAACTGAAAAGCAAGAAAGACCTTTCAAAGCCTCCAGGTCTCAATACATTGAGGAAATACATTATGCTGAGAAACTCAAGCCATGGATAGCAGTCACTGCCCAGTCTTGGGAAGGACAGAAAGCTGAACACTTCAATCACTTATCCCAGAGCTCTCAAGAGATGTCACTTCACTACCACTGCGAAACAAGGAGCAATCACTATCAGATGAACAGAAAGACTGATCAGTAGGGTGCTACTCTGGGGCAATCAAAGTAAAGATCACTAAAGTTAAAAAAAAAAATAAAATTCTTCCACATATTTCTGGAAATGATGGCCAATATGCAACAGTGGGTCCTTCCCCAAAAGAGAATTACTCAGAATATGACAAAATTGTATAGTCTAAATCAATTTTGGCATGGAAAATAAACTCCGAGAGAAACTTTCCTTCTCCCTTTATTTGACCAGAAAAAAGTGTAGCTGCTGTAGAACTGTCTCCCCTTATGTGTTTTAAGTATACTGCTTGGAAGGATACTGCAACAAAAAATTCAATTTGCAACAGGAAATAGATCATCTGTTTCAACAAACAGAATGCAAAACAAATTAAACACCATTAAATACTATTTTTCAAAAGATTTGATCTAATATTAAAATAGACTTATTTCTTGCTATAATGAAAAGGATGAAATACTTTCTCCAAGATGTGCCTTGTCACAACACCGTGACATTTGTAACGAGCGACATTTTCTCTGGTATTTCTTTTTCCCATGGATGCCATGAAGTGCATCACATGAATATGAAGTGACATCTTTACTAACATGTGGTACTTACTTATCACCCACAATTCCCAGGTTGATTGTTGGGTAGCCGTGCTCCTGGATTGTAGCCAGCAGGGTGGAGCGGTTACTGTCCCGAATCTTGCCTGGCAAGAGGTCATCCTCAGGATTCAGCAGCTACAAAACCAGAAACGCCCAGTCAGCCTCCTTGGAGCACTGTGCTTTGCACAAGCCAAGTGAGAATTATTTCTTCAGGTCGGACAGGATATTTTTAGACACATATCGTGAAACACATGTACAAAGTGATTTAGTGGATTTTAATTAATGAGATATGTAATGCGCTTGTTTAGTCCAATCCTCCATTGTTTAGTTTGTTTCCACTGGTTCATGTCTGCAAAACATTCTTACTCCTTATGAGCACAGGGCTTCTAATCTCAGACATTAGCAATCAAACAAAAAACTTTCAAGTTTTCTCGTTATTCTTCCTCTTTAATTGATTCTAAGGGAACCTCATTGATGTTGTTAACCAGATTTAAAGGCATTAATGAACATTTTGAATTTCCTTGTCTGCTCACCAAAAAAGATATCTTAAATACAGCATTCTGCATTGGATTAATGAACAGAAGCCTTATGCTTAGTTCTTATATCACTTACTGTTTTGGATGAAGAACTTTCTCTTAAGATAATCTATCGTGGCAATTACCTCACATGTGTTATGTATTTTGGAAGCTAAACTACAAAACATACATATATAAATGTATGTTTTATATATATTAGAAATTCTAATGTAGGACACAAAAGGACAATACAATATTGACAAGAGGTAAATAATGCTACTACTAACAAGAACGTATCTGTCAAAGTCACAGCATTAGGTAATAAGGTAAGAATAATGAGAAGTGGAGCATGGGTAAATTTTATGCTTTCGCTTGCAGCTCTGTTTCTGTGAAGATGGTCATAGGATGTTAAAGAACGTTTTAGCATTTTACAAAAGAGAATTTCTACATCAGTAAAGGACCCTTGAATGACATGCAAGAATCTTCAATCATATGGAAGTTACCAGTCAGAAAATCACCACCTGTAATCCTTGTAGCTCTATGGATTTATTCCTCAGTTAGGGGTTTGGTTCCTGCATGCCACACCCTGTTTATGTTATGAAATCTGGCAATAATCTGTACCCCAGACGACAAAATCCAACCTATGAAAAGTTTTCAAAGTCTTTCAAAATTGAACGTATCCAAGCTGCATGAGAATACAGCTACTGAGTTAATATTTGAGGCTGGATTTCAAAAAGTTTGTCTTAAAGGACAGTGAAAACTTCATGCTGCCTTAACACACATATCTCAACCCACATGTTCTTTAGATTTTGCTCTTCCTATTCTTTCTCTGTCCTGTTGCTGGAAGAAGTGAGAGGGTACAGTTGCTGGCCTGGGTCAACACACAACATATGTAAAGTTAGTAAATTAACTTAAATCTTAAACCTGGTTTTTCTGATGTAGTTAAAACAATTATAAAGCTGGTCTGCAATTCTACCAACAGGAGAGTGTCTGGATTTCAACATGTGCTACTATAAGAAAGAATATTGAGGCACAATACTGCAACAAGGCATTTGGTAGAACTATTGAGTTTTCCAAGTCAGCTTGTCTGCCATTTGTGTAATAGACATAGAGGACGTTGCTTAAAATAAATTACTCTTCAGTAATGACTGGCCACATGAATTACAATCCCAACTACTCCACAGGTTCTCCCTTGCTGGCAGGAGGAAAACAGCTGGCACATGGTTGGATACATTACCAAAGTTTTGGCAAAGAGAGTGTGAGACCTGTGAGAAAGCCCCTAAGGGAGAAAACACAAGCAGATTATTATGGGTTGATGCCTCACAGAAATAGCTCATGTCAGCATGAGTTGCTGTCAAAAGTGAGTCTGCCTGGGAGTAGGGTGGAAGTCGCTAATCCAAAACATTGCCTCAAAAAAAAGACAGTATTTCAGACTATAATTCTAAACAAATTTTTCTTACCTCATTCCCTGTTGACATGACTGCAACCACTGGAAACTTGTTAACTTCTACTTCAGTTACTCCAACAGTTGCTAAGAGACCAATCTCAGATGGACCCATGTGGGTTCCTTTAGCCAGCACACATTCACCTCTTTTAATGTCATGTCCTATGGGTCTGAAAATCAGGACAGAAAAACAACATGAAAGAAAAACAGGATGAGAACCAAAGTACCTTTCCTTCATTGGTCCTGCTGCAGGTCTGCAGCGTCCACGGACTCTCCTTAGTCTGACTGTCAAAATGTCAGTACCACTCATGATTAAAAAATGACTTTGAAATTCATCAGCCCTTCAATTCCTAACAGAGATATTTTAATAAATACAGACCTGATATCTTGGCCTGGCCGAGCTTGCACCAGGATTCGAACTTCTAGTTCTTCAGTGCCCTACGAACACAAGGACATCACATATGGTCAGCTGAACTATTCAAAGAAGATTAATGTTTCATTTCTCAGAAGTCTACACAGCACTCATTACACTGAAACATTGTGGCTTAAGCATCATATCATTCTCCTGATTTGTTTGTAAAGGTTGCAAGACAATGTGTGCTAAAACTGAAAAACATTTTAAGAAATGCTCTTTATGATGAGCTCACTAGGGGAGGACCAGCACTGAATATGTAGTTTTAGCTTCCCTTTTTTTTTTTTAAATGATACCTGTGTTTATACAGCTTTCCTGTTTACCTCTTGACCTGGTATGCCGAGTGGATTCTTTCTACTCCTCCCAGCCAACTTGATCTGGTCAAACCATTTCAAAGACGGCACTTGAAACAGACCATTAGTCTGGCAGACATTACATTAGCAGAAAGGTGGAAAGAAGCTGTGTGCTGCAGCTGTTTCAGGATTCTCACAAACATTCCTGGAGTGGATGCTCCTACTTGAGAGCCTTGTATGAATCAGAAAGGGCTCAATCATCTTGTTTGTTTACTGTGAACAAGAGACAGTGGCCTGAAGAGTCTGATGCATTTCCTTACTCAGAATGTCAATAGTTTGGTGATTCATTCAATGCCAATAAATGGTACATGACCTCTATCATTAATATTTAAATTTAAGCCCTGCAAATGGGTTGATGACATATACACTCAGTTTTGAGATAGTGTCAGCATGTCAGTACCACTAAATCTAAACTTGGACTAGAAAAAATTCTGGTTTTCCATTATGATGTAGTGCTTATATTTGCAATGTGGTAGTCCTCCAAGATGAGGCGGGCAATGGCCACAAAAAGCTTGCTCAGTAAGGCTAATGGAATTGATTAAAAAGCAGTGAAGGCAATGGTGTATTTTGCAGGAAGATATAATCTACACATATACATCTGTAACCTCAAAGCAGGATTGGTAATTTCAATAATTTCCCTGCTAGGAATAATCCTCCACAGCTTGATGAGTTCATTAGATGTAAAAATCTATGCTTTTAATAAGATTAATAAGGCATGAGAAAGGATCCTGAGAGTGAGTTTCAGTTTTTGCAGACTTTATCAGTTTTGAACACTAGAATTCATCTGCTTACACCCCAGCTGCAATTACAATGCTGACACTGAGCTGTGGTGAAGGAATGGCTTGTCAGAACAGCAGCAGCAGAGCAAAGGCTGATCTGAGCACAGAACCACACACACAGTTCATTCCAAAGCTGAACTTGGAAGCTGTGACAATAAGAGACACATCTTCTCGCCTTGAAGTCTCTCAGATGACAGCAAACATGAGGATAGTGCCTTGAAACCACAGCTGGGATTCAGAAGCAAACACAGCAACACAAAGGAAGTCTAAGATGGACTCTTTGGAATAAGGTTGTCTACAGAGAGCTCCTCTGCTTCAGAAAAAGCACATTTCATATGTTGAGACAATGGTGCATACAGAATTAGTACTACAGTATTCATATTTTTTCTGTGGTTTTTTCTGTGTTTTCTTTCTGTGCTCTTATTTGCAGCATCTGTAAGGTAGTCCACTAATATGATGTAAAGGTAGGCTGGAAAATCTGTTCAAAAACAGGTTTATGCCTACATTCTGGAGGAATATGCACCTTATCCATTTATTGGTTTTTAGAGGTCTTAAATTCAGTAATGTTCTCATTTTAAAGGAGCACAAATGTCTTTAAAAAATCTTAGTTGTAGTTTAAAAAAACATTTACTTCCCCTGTTTTATAACAAAACCTCTTTTCCTAAACAGATTCACTGGAAGGCATTTGTATAACAAGTATTCTCCAAAATCCACCAAATTCTCCTTTGCTGAAACAAGACCAACTCTGATAATACAGAACTGTCCTCATAGCACAGTTTAAAGCAATCCAAGTCCTCCTATGGATTTTGCAGCACTTAAAACAGAAGTGCAGAAAATCATATTCAGCTTTAATTACATCAGCACGTAATTCACTGTATTATTCTGAGATCATAATGTAATTTAAAAAAAAATTCCCCTTCTTATCTGGTGAGATTTCCACTAGCCTGTGTTTTAAAATGTAATTACAGTAGGCAATTGAATTGGACTGTGGGCAGGGATTTCCGAGAGGCATTTGCCTTTCACTCAAATCATGCTCCCAAACATTTTAGAGTGAGCACTCAACAATTTTGATGAAAAATCAGTCAGAACAGGAAGGTCTGTGGTACTGTTATCACAGCCTGAAAAAGTGAGAATTGCCACTAGGAACTGATACAAAATCCCTCAAACTTCCCAGATTACTGAAGCGCTTTTCTGTATGACTGACTTTCATATTTACAGGATTGTGTCATGTGCCATTTGCTGCCGCACACAAAAGAAAAATGAGTTTTTTAACTTGTGACTCACATCATCTGATTCCCTGATGAGCTCTGTATCTTCCACCTGCACCACTGCATCAGCACCACATGGAATTGGAGCACCAGTTGTAACTCGCATTACCTGACCAGGCATCACAGTCTGTGTTGGCTGAAAAACAAAAAAACAGAAATTAATCTCTTTTTGGAAAAAAAAAAAAATTCAAGCCACTGGAACTTTATGCAAGTAAACTATCTGAAAGATCTGAATTCTTATTTGCTGCATGACTCTTGATATATTGTGGGCAATATCAACAGGTACAATAAACTCCAATTCATACCTGGCTTTATTTATATGGCCACATATTAGGTGGCTTCAGGTTTTTCTCCTTATAATTCTATCACATGAACAACTTTCAGAAGAAGGAATATACTAATACTCAGAAAAATATTTGGCACAGAAAAATAACTGGCTTAAAAATTTAACTGTTAGATGGAAACTTCCATGAACAAAAATCTAGCAGGTCTAAGTACATAAATATTTTTGCAGAGCACTCTGGCTGCCAGGGCTGAAATTGCTTTGGTTGGATTTTTGTTCTGTTTTACTGGCACACTATTTATGAAAAGCCAATGTATAATTGTAATGTAACCAACTGCTTAATTTTTAGGCACATTTCTTAACACTGAGACAGCTCAATACTAGTTCACAGACAATATCTATTGAAGGCATAGGAAAAGGGTGGGGTGGTTTTTATCTGCCTTACCACAGCATCACAGTGACCTTTTGTATTCCAAGAAATAACTGAGCCTAGAACTGACTGAATCTTAACCCTTCTTTGCAGGTAATGGAAATCTAATATCCTTGGAGAAGAAAAAAAATAAACCCCCACTTGCCATATGTCACAGTTAATGTATTTTTAGGGGAAGATTCATGCTATCATGTAAGTATCTAAACCACATGACATTAAAAAAAAAACTTTTAAGAAAATGGCATTTATTCCTCACCCCAGACTATGCAAGGAATTGTGGATGGATAGCTGGAACACTGCCATTTGTACTAAAGCTGCTTAAAAGGTAAAATAATGCTATCTAGTGTGTAATTTTGATTTTTTATGAAAAGAAATGTTACGAAAGGCAAAGCTTACCCCTTGGATTATGTATTTTGCATCCCATTATATCTTTTTCAAAGACAATTATTGTTCAAAACAATATTAGCTATTTTTAATGTATCTTTTAATCTAAACATACATTACAAATAGGTAATATTGTTTTGAACTTACTAAGTATTGCCGGCTTAAATTTCAGAGGAATATATTGCATAAAAAAATTCTGCCTATTAAAATGCATCACAAAGAATACAAAATGTCTACTACTGCCACAAATCACAGCCTATGGTGATAAAATGTGCTGTAACTAACCAAATTTTTGGAGTTTATTGTTAGATGAGTTAATTTTTGAGATGCAATGATGCGATACATTTAAACAAATTCATGATACAATTGCTTTTAGAACTGGTCATGTTGCTCATAAATTTAATTTCATTTTTGTCTGCTGAGAATCTGATCAGATTAACTTTATGAACAAAAATCAACCATTAGATTTATTTGTGAATCTCCAGGGCTGTGTTCCTCTATGATAGATTTTTTGGAGATAAAGAAATGATTGCTTCTCAGAAAACATATTAATGTGCAAAAATTTCACAGAAGCTCTTCTAAAGGGCTTTGGGATCTCACTTTTACCTGCAATGGGGCAATGCTGGTTTCTGTTCTTTGCCTTCATTACTGATAACCTACTCAATTTTAGTCACTGAATAAAACCCAGAAATAATTTCCTAAGCACAACCCCTATCTCAGCCAGTTTCTCCTGCACATGATTACACCTCTCCTGTGTCATTTAGAATGATCCATGCTCCTTTCTGTAAAAAGGCACAAGTTAATGGAATAGTGGAAAATGCCTGCTTTTCATTCTAACATTGCAGCTGGTTAGTTCTAGTGCCTCTCACAAACACCTTTAGAAGTCTTGCAGGAAATGCTATGGTCTGTATGAGTCTGCAGAAGGAAAACTATTTTTCCTATGCTGAGTGTTCTACACACAGGCCATTGTGGATGGCTCGTGACCAGTAATCTCAAGTGTGCCCTAACCTTCCCAAAGCAGGGTGATGCCTGAAAGCTTTCCCTGATGTACAAAAAAAGGGTTAACATAAACATGACCATCTGTAAATGGACTTCAGAAAACGTACAAATTAAAAATTGATACAGAAATGTCCAACTTGGCTATATGGCCTTCCTGCAATTCTCAGTCCCATCTTCTTCCTTGCTACTAGCATTTATGTAACCTTTTTCCCTACAGGAGGAGCCAAATCTAAATCTATTTTGAACTCCCTGCTGTGAATCATTCTGTTAATTGGTCTGTAACATGAAAAGCAGAATGTTGCTGCTGAGAGTGACTGAAGGGTGAAATGAGACTGAGGAGCCTTCCAAGCCTATAAATAATTTCTTGGGAAGGAGATGAACCTGAAGATGTGTTTGCTCCAGAAAAAAAAAAAAAAACTTTGACCAATTATTCTGAGGTCAACAGCCTTGTTTTTCTAACTTGCCACCGGTATTTTCAGAAATAGCCTCTCTCTGCATGCCTGCTTCCCACCCAATGTTTGCTCCTTGCCAGAGAGTCTTCCTATTCCCCGTAATCTGGGAGGACAGACTGTCCCTGTGGAGACATTAGCGAGCTCTTGAACTTTGTTGGAGGGAAGCAGCTTCCATTTGCCCTTTTATCTTTTGTACAGACCTGCTGAACTGATTAGGACACTGAAACACTTCAGACCTCTAATGGGAAGTAGTCGCCATTAGAGACAACTTCAGCAGCGCTGCTTTTAAGCAACACTGTGCTGTGATATTTAACTGGCAAAATGATAATATTGGTGACAGAGGAATAGTGATAGGAGTGAAAATTCAGCAAGATGCTCTGCTGGTTCTTGCTATTTTATAGTGATCATAAAAAGGGTTGTAAAAATAGTTGCCTCTGAATCTTTTGGATTCTGGACCAATGCTTGAAAATGCAGTCAGGAGGGCTAAAAATAAAAGGCAGGTTAAAAAAACTGCTGAATTAACTTGCCTTTGTTTTTTTAGAATTGAAAGTAATTTAACATATTTTTGCAATTGATCCATTAATCTAAGTTCACATGAATATCACTACTGAGAAGATGTCTATTATACCAAAGTATAGTTCATGATGATGGAGGGGACCTAAAGCAAAAATAATTTTTACAGCTCTTCCTGACATGATTAGCCAAATTAAATGTCTATTACACATTTAGAGACAGTTCAAGTAAATTTTAAAAAAAATTAAATCATCCTGCAACTGGTAATACTTCTAAAACCTGATACAACTTTTGAAATATGTTGATTTTACTTGGACTTTTTTGTTTAGCAGTCAAAATGGACATACTATAAAATCCTAATTAAAATTGATTAATTCCTTGTTTTGCCTGTTACTTATCCCATTTTCCATCATTTCACATACAAAAAATACACAGAATTATAAATCAGGACTTGAAACAGCTGGAGAAACATTTTGGACTAACTCATGTTTTCCTGAACATAGCTACCAGGCATGATTAAATGGACAGACTAAGAGTAGTTGAACATAACTTTTTTCCCATTTCCCCAGTATGAGTAAAGAAATTTAATGAAATATGCTCTTGAATTTGAGAACAAATCACGAAATTTGTCTATTAATGAATATTTATAGAGCACCGCAGGTCACAAACAGGTCATGCCTCAACTTGCTTTTAAAATCAATCCACGTATCAGCTAAGTTGCACAAACACTCTTCTCACAAACCAGCCTCAAACCAGGCTGCTGCCAGGCTCCCTCAAGATTGTTCTGATCATTACCTATCTGCAAAAGCTTAATAAAAAATTTATACACTTCATTTTGCAGCTATCAGTGTGAAAAATGGAAGCATCTTATGAAAACTGTTATTGGGCTGACATCCTTAAAAAAATCTGTCATCAAGAGGGGGTTAAATCACTCTTTTCTCTGCTTATGAATTGTTGTGCCACCAGAAATCTCATGTCCTCAAACATTGGACCAGGGCAGAACGTTACTGTATGCACTCCTATCAGACATGTCAGCACAATGCTCTGAAGTATTTTGGGATATCCTTGTTAGCTCCTTATGTAACTGTACTACCTCACTTTCTGAAATCATGTCCCAAGGCACATAGCAGGAGGGTCAGTACAGCTGTGTCCTACTTCACACCACATCCAAGACTATTGAATTTTGGAGCGCTAGCAAGGCTTGTAAAAATACAAAACAAAATCTTACAGGAGAAAAATACATTAAAAAAAAGAGAAAAGAAATTGTGCTCACCTGCTCACCAGCCTGGGATTCTCCTATGATGAATCGATCTCCTGGGCCATCAGCAGCTGTTAAGAGGGACAACATAAATTGTAAACGCTGAACCAAAACAAAAGGTGGCATTATAAATAGAGAACAGGAGAAGAGCAAAGATGATATAATGTTCAGTTCTTCAGAGACTTCAGTTCTTCATGACTAAGGTTATACAAGTTCTGTAAGGATTTTACACTTTAGGTCCATTTGAGGTGTGTTTATTATTTTGAAAAACACTGGTTCTAGAAAACAGAGTATTTTTAACTGAAAATTTCTGGGCAGTATGAGGTCATGTAAAGGAAGACTAGGAGGAATTACATTAAAAACAAAGATTTAAGGGTGTTCATGACACTATTACAATACTGACAATTAGGAGTCTGAGATCACTGATTTAACAAGTATTCAGGACTTCCAATTTATCAAATCTCCATTTTTACGGGGACAAGGAAGGCACAATTACTAATGACATTTAAACTCCTGCCTGCCTCAAAGGTCTTTCAGCAAGTTGCATTAGTGGTATGACAGGCTTTACCATGGTGTAAAGCACGTGTGAAGCACAAGCAGCTCTGCCTTTCCAAGCACAGCAGAGTGCTCAAGCAAACTAAGCTGGAAAGATAGCATTTAAATCTGCATTACTACTAATTTTAAATCTGTAGCTGTAAAAAGTTGATTTCCTAGAGATGAAGTCTAACCAGTGACAACCTTTATCTTAAAAAATTTGGTTTAACTTCAGGAGCTCTGAATGTACACCTAGGTAACCTTGTATCAAGAAGAACTACTTTAAGGAAGGATGTCCATTCACTCTATGATTTATCACATTTGTACTCCTGCACTGGCTGCAGCTTTGCAGATCATTATCTATGGTACTTACCCATGTTAGAAGACTAATAATTAACTTAGCTTAAAAGCTTATCAAACAGACTAATCTAAGAGCTTTAGAGTGAACTCAAAAAGGACTCTTCAAGTAGATAGCCTTGAATAATGCATGTAATACTACTGAAAACAGTTGTTAGGCCTGCACTGAAAAAAAATGCGCTTGTATGATCCAGCAAAAGAAGAGAAAGAAATCCCTAATAGCTAAATTATTTTAAACCCGATAAAATGCTACTGAACTAGATTTTATTCCCCCACTAATAATAATACAGAGATAAAGTTTATAGATGATACACAACTGATATAAAGTGAGAAAAGGACAGGGATTTGGGCAGACATGTTATGTCACTGAGAGCTAATCCTTATATTTTTGTAAGAAGCATCCATTAATGTAGTCAGTGTTATCTCTGACTAAAAGCTTTTTTTTTTTTTTTCCCATATCCAAAGATAACAGGTTCACAAGAATAATAAGAATAGAACAAAACAGTATAGAATGGAATAGAATTGCCTGATCAATTCAGGGCTAACCAAAATGTAAAGCAAATTATTAAGGGCACTGTCCAAATGCCTTTGACATAGAGATAGGCTTGGGGCATCAACCCACTCCCTAGGAAGTATGTTCCAGTGTCTGCCCACCCTCCTGGTAAAGCAATATTTCCTGATGTCAAAGCTAAACCTTCCCTAGCACAGCTTTCAACCATTGGCACACACAATGTCACTGGACACGTTGTGCCCCTCCACAGGGAGCTGTAGGGAGTCACGAGGTCGCCTCTCAGCATACTCTTCCTCAAACCAGACAAACCCAAAGTCCTCAGCTGCTCCTCATAGGACATTCCTTCCAGCACTTTCACCAGCTTTAGTGCCATTCTCTGGATGCGTTCAAATACCTCAGTGTTACTCTGCTTGAATTCACCACCAAAATTAGGTTTTGTGTGTTGGTTCTGTCAGAAGTTGCTGGAAATGACATTCACGATCACACTGCTGATTCTGTGTGTTTACTGAGATTGTACTGGTGCTTTGCCTTTCCCTGCAGCAATCGGGTTGCAAGACAGCTTTGCCTTGATCCCAAGGCCCTTGTCACTCAGCATTCTACTCAGAGCTCACTCTCTTAGCTTCTCTCAGTGTTACATTACCTGTATTTCTCTGGCTTCATATGCACTCCCTAGACCACATTACTAGTCATTTTGGTCTGCCTGTTTCTCTCACACACTCATCTTGTGGACCTGAAATTTTATTTTTATGTATGGGGAAGCTACTGCACTTCACCCGTTGCCTGGGTCTGCTGGCAGTCTATTTCATGGGCAGCTGCTTTCCATGGTTTCAACTGCCAGTAACAAAAAAGATATTTTAATGTCACTAGAAGAAAGTTGGCTATTGTGTACAAATTTCAACATGGTGTTATGATTTAACCACTACCACAATTAAGTCACTACTAGTAAAATGTTTGATTCTGTATATTTTAAATTTCCTTCATGGACATATGAGGTGAGCATTGTTATTCTTACTTTATGAAGGGAAAAACTGACACACAGAGAAGCAACTGGCTCAAAGTGATGTGGCACTTAGTGGCAAAGCAGAGTGTGAATTCAGGTCTTCTGGGAAATTATATTTGCTGCTTGAAATGAATTCAGTCATAAAGCTAATTTTATTTATATATGGCAGCTGCAGTATTTTTAAAGTAAGAACCTCTGCTTTTGAGGTGTCTCCATAAGAGAACATTATGGTAAGTTCTTCGAAAATTCTCTGATGTAATCAATATCTGTAACGGTTCAAAAAAGTCAAAGACATAAAAAAATCCTCATTAAATCTATAACAGAGGAATAGAAGATGAATCCATAATTCAGAACCAGATGTTCTGTTATTGTCCGGAATTTTAAATGTTTCCAAGAAATGCACGAGCAACAGAGGTGTACATCTAGGAGCACACATGGGTGTACATTTTCTCTTGTACACCTGTATCCACTTAAAAGATCTGAACTCAGCTTTGTGGCCTTCCTTCAAGACAGTGCATTTTATATAACTGTGACCCCAGCAATGATCTGTATTAAATGTAAACCAAAATAACCCTTGCTGGATCCAAAACAGGTGAATTAACATTAACATACTACATGTCCAGAAAATGTTTACCTCTGACAGCGTAACCATCTTTTACTGATGCTGGAAATGGTGGCAGATTATCTTTTGCATATACATCTTGAGCAAGGACTCGCCCCATTCCATCTAGAAAAAAGAGAAAAGACTCTGTGTCATTACAACGGGGGAAAGGGGGAAATGAAGTTAACAGCTGTGCCCTCCAATAGATGAAACGTATGTGTATGGGACAGAGAGATCTCTCAGGCTTTAGATTTTTGACCCAACATACAGGAAAAAAGACGAGAGTCTAAAAGTAATGACAAAGGATTTGTTTAAGTCTGTGCTCCTGGTTATGGTGAAATTGCTGACAGTAGATTTGAATGCCAAGTATCCAAACCCAAAGGTGATAGTTCCGATTAAGGACCAGACAGAAAAAAAAAGTATTTGTTTCTTCAGGACTAGTTTTCCCCCTAAGATCTCTTGAATATATGCACTTTCTTTATTTTCCTTTATTTGAATTTTTATTAAATTAAAAAAAAAAAACAACTTGTAAAATGACATTTCAAAAGTGAATCCTGTGCACAGAAGGTGAGAGGTGATGAATTGAGAACATTAACAATGAACCAATTTTCATAAATTGACAAAGAAATTTGGCAATAGATTAGCTTCACCTAATTGCTGAGAGCATTTCTGCTTAATGGAGGGTGAGTACACATAAGTGTCAGAATTATTTATATAAATTTACGGTGTTATAGTTCTAAATATTTTAATAGCTGTTTCAAACATACTCTTTCTCTTCACTTAGCAACTATGGCTGCTGAGCTGTAATTTGGCTCAGCCTCCCTGTAGAGACTGATACGAATTATTTCACCCTCAGTCAAGTGGCTGGTACTTTTATGGCATCAGCAAGAGCTTTATTTTTTAGTGTGACATGCAACAGAGTGGAAAATATGTAACCTGGCCCTTGATATAGTGTGAGAGAGAAAGCAGATTTACTACATGTGTGATCAGACGTACAGGGAAGGGACACATGGGTCAGAACTACTGAGACTGGCTTGATTCCAGTGTGTCTGAGTAAAAGAAGGGAAGCCCTGCTCAGAGCAGAGGCCTGCTCCCAGTGTGCATTGTGGCACTGGAAGGCATTATCCTGCTGAAAGTATGATGGAGTGGGAGAATGCATGATTATTTCTGCCAGGAGAATTTGCATGGATACGTGCCTTAGAGATTATGGTCTTTGAGACATGCCAGAAAAGAGAAGTGCATCAAGCGTGATTCTCATTTTACAGAAGAGTTAGTGCTGCACACTAAATTGGCAGATTTTGTAAAAAAGTTCACCTACTTGATTTGAAAACGTTCAGCTCCAGTGAAGTGGTATTACAATGAAGATTGTGTTTTACTTATTAACACAAAGTGATTTAGTTAGCAATTAATTATTGTAACTATAACAATATTGTGCTCACATCCTTATGTATCAACTTTCAGCCTGAAGTTACTGTTCATGCTGCATTGCTGAAATAACTATTGCCATGAAAATCTGCTGAAACCTGTTAAAACAACTAGAAAAGCACTTTTGTAATGGCCATTAATTCACCTGTGCAAACCTGCATATCAGTGCCTGTGATACACAATAGAGAAGTTACTAGAAAGCTCACAGAAGCTTGTACACTTATCCTAAGTAAAAGAATGCAGACACAGACATTTAAATTATAGCACAGAAAAGGCAGCTATCAAAGGCCTAGTAAAAACACCCTTTGTTCACAGATGCACGAAATCTCACACAAAAGTGATACTTCCAATTTTAGCAGGCATGTTGTGCCTTCATTTTGCTTCTTGTCTACATGCAAAATCACACCAATTAGAGTAAAGTTGAACAGTATGTTCATGGCATACTGCCATGCAATATTTGAAAGGAATAAATGGCTAGCCAGTAATGGGAATGAATTTCATTACAAGAAGAAAAATGTAAGAATTATTTGCTGAAGCAGCCTTAGGCGTTTAAAATGAAGCAAGTCAGTAACTAGAGGACAATCTTAAGTACCTCTGCAGTCTCTTTTAAGAAAATATTCTAAAAATACAGTTTGAGCCTATTTTGATTAATTGTAATTCAGAAAGATGTTCTGAATTATTTTAATGCCATCAAACTGCCCCTTATGATGCTCGTGGCTTTCTGACACAAAATGGAGAATTACATTTAACTCACTTTTCAAAAGCGGGTATTTGCTAAGCTTAGGTGGTGAACCTGGTGCAGTTCCATGAAGATTTGATTTGATTTCTCTGGGGCACAGCAATAAGACATCTTGTACTAGGAAGGGATGGATTTTGTAAATCCTGCCCTGGTAGCACTGCAGTGTGATATGAAAAGTCAATGCTACCAAACCAATCAGTTAGGCTCTTGGACTAGACAAGAGTAAATGTGCTGTTCTCTGGCTAAAGCTCATAAAATGTAGATTGCTTCTGTATTATAATTTTATTATCAACTAAACTTCTGTGCCTTAGTTTCAGAATAATAATAATAATCATGTTTAAAAATTTAACCTTATGTGCCCTACAGACCTATACTCAGGTAACTGCATTTATTTGGAATAAAAGCCTAATTGGGGGCTTCATACCAGATATCAATGATGGCAGGTGGCAAATATGCTTCAGATGCCTTGGGTTTATGACACTTCCTTAAAATGCTTTAGGACAGTCCATTTTTTTAAAATATGAAAGAGGTTAAATTATCTATATGGTCACTGAGCAACACACCAGTGTGAAAGTCATGTTTCAAAAGACAACTTTAATAATTCTCTCCCTTGTATTAGGAGAGAATAGATAGATCTGTGAGACTACAGCCTACCTTGACGTAATCAAGAATAAAATCAGGTCTGTACTGGGTATTTGTACAGAATAACATTCAGCTGCTTTATTTATGAGGATGAATACTATGAAATATGTTTAGTTTTAACTAAATAGGTTAAATTAATTAGGTAATTAGGACTTCTAGAATTTTGCATATTTCACTTTCCTTGGAGAGAAACTGTGCTCCTGAAAGATAGCTCAGAAGCTCAGTTGTAATTCAAGACACAAAATCACAAAGAAAACAAACACAGCACAATAGGGCTTTTCTAAATACAGTTTCAGACCTCCAGAACTAAATTTATACCATTTTCTGAAATTTGATGTATATTAAAAAAAAATAAAGAAAAAGAACCTGTTACTAATTTATCTGTATAACATGGTGATCTTTTAAGAACTTCTGAAAATGCATTTCCATCTTGGGATTCGTAGATACAAATTACAAATCTACAATGTAGATTAAGAGAATTGAATTTGCAGTATCACAGACACAGACATGTCCTTTAGGCTGTCTCCTATAGGCTCAATCCTGAAATTTCATATGATATACTTGGACAACACACAGTACTAAAATAAGCATATACTACTTAAAAAATAAATTGCAAGATAAAATCTTGCTCTACAGTGCAAAAATATGAAGGAATTGTTGGTATAATCATGTGAACATTAAATCAAGAATCTGTCTCTGAACCTGCTCATGGTACCCTCAATCTAATGCTTGGGTTTTGGGTGAGAGGGAAGAGGGTCAAAACTAAAGTGACTCAGCAGACTCAGTTCATTACTTTTGAAAGAATAAGAGTACTAGGAATAACAATATATACATTCTGGACTCAGAATCTTTTATTTTATTATTCTTCTTTTATTCAAAGAAGAATAATAATCCTACAGTACCTTAACTGTATCTGACATACCAAAATAAATATACGATGTGCTTATCAGGGAGGCAGATGCCAGTCTTTCATCCTTTATTTCAGGAGTTCAGGGTTACATGGGCATTTATTTGGACTAAATGTACCCAACACTGCAGCTCATCATATTGTTCACAAAGGGCTGTCTTAGAAAAGACATTTAGCTGACAGCTACCCAAAAGGCCCAATAGTTATGCTCAGGCATTTATGCCTTAGTGCCTTCTAATCTGCATGCCATTGTGAAAGTGCAGGATGTATTATGCACATTCCTTGTTGATCCAGTATTGGTGCTGTTCTGAATGCAGGGTATGGAGCATTTTCTCAGAAATCCTGCTGCCAAGGCATGGAGGAGCACTGAACTCTGCTTGGAGTCACTAAATGCACAGGTGTGATATTGCATACAGTCTGCTAAATCACTATGTCAGTATGAAGACATCTTGAAGGCTTCTGGTAGCACAAAGTTTTGGCAAAGAACATGAAAACTTTGAACTCCCAAGCCAGAAGACAGAATATTCCATTCAGAAACCATTTGTGCCTCTCCGCTGTCTGTAGCACACCAGTGTCCCAAATGTTTTTGCCTTTTGAGGTTTATAGTTCCACAGTCTCTTCACTCACCACCTTACTTTTGAACAACCTGGAAGGATCCCTGGAAGAGGTTTCTGCTTCCCTACCTAGTTTAGGCTTACTTGTCAGCATATTTCCTGTCATGGTTTTGTTATGTGCCAAGAACATCTCCCAGATAATGTCTAGGCTTGATGTAAGGAATAGCAGAAGCTTAGGGAGGCACCTAATAGACATAATGAATACAGTATTTCAGGAAGGAGGATAGTTTAGCTGAATAAACATGAGAGATGCCTTGCTAATTCCTTTTAGGACCAGAAAAATCACTTCATCTATCTCTACTTATTCATGAGTATAGATACAGTCACAAAGTCATAAAGTCTGATATTTTGCTTGCTGTTTGGTGCTTTTGAAGACAATCTCACTGTATAAATCAAAACCAGTTACTCTTTAATTACAAAGTTTCGATAGATGAAATTTAAAAGGAACTTATTTCAGAAAATGATCATGTAGTGTTAGATTAGAAAAGGAATTGTATTTATGAGAAGAAGAGGAAAATTCTGGAATGACTAGCAGGCTAACTAGAAACTGGAAAAAGAGACTGAGATGAACTGTTGAAGACAAAGACATGGAAAAAAGTGATCTGGAATCAATAATCACTTTGCTTTGATCATTAATCTCAGATTGGAAAGGGACTTAGTGAAAATCTTCCACAGTGAGACAACAGAGGGAACCAATCACAGTAAAGCTTTCAGCTACAAAAGTCCACTGAGGCATGTTCAGGCTGAGTACAATATGTTTCCTGCATGTAATACAAACAGGAAGAAAATAAATTCATGTATTTTATTAGTGTTCCATTACAGATTCCTTCAGGGAGCACCACTGAGTTCAACTAACATTCTCCTAACTTTGAAAGGTTTCCCCTATTACAGGTATTTCCTAAAGCAGTTTCTGCTGGAAAAAGCACTGTTTCAGACACCTCACAACATGAATAAAAGAGAAGGAAGGTTGCCAAATAGAAAAGAAATCATCCTCAAGCTGACAAAGAATCCAATTTAACATACCCCTGTAATTGATGATTTCTGTTCCGAGCACTGGGGTCATCTCCAGGACTGTGATGAAGGCCTTGTCCATAGATGTCAATGGGAATGGAGACATGCGATGTCTTCTTGCTACCTTGGTAATGTCAACAGCACTGTGACCTGCAATGAGAAAGAACAGATTCATGTAGGCTACAGTGATGTTCATTTAAACCATTTCACTGAAACTAATCAGCGCTTTGGAGCAAATTAAATGAGTTAGTTATCAGTATTGAGCTTTCATGTCTGACGCTGGGAAGACACTGTATTCAACTAGAATCAAGAGAGTGTATGCCCTTATCTGTAGTGAAGAACACACCAGAAGTCTCAATGAGCATAAAAAGATAGGTAAATGTACAACAGAAGCCCTTCCAGGTGATGCAGTATTTTACACTGAGGATGATAATCTGAGACTAATTCAGTTCTATGAACTCAGGACAATTCACTCCGTTCTGTTCTGCACAAACACATTTCAGCATTCTCTGATAAAGCACAACAATGTGCCAGTGAGCCTACAATCCAAGAGTGAGATGGGACTCCAAAGGTTTGAAAGGAAGATGGAGAGAGTAAAATGAAATTACTGGGCAGTCAAGGCAGCAGTGTCCCCAGCTAGTGGGCAACGTACCCATTGTCGATATTTTGTTGTCACCACAGCAAAGTGTTTAAATGTATGATTGGAGTGAAAGCAGTAGGACAACCTAAGAAAGCTTGCTTTTCCTGGGTGTGAGGGACAGGTGGGGAGAAAATATGACAGAAATAGTTTGAAAATGAAACCAACAGTGTGTTTGATTTAATGATACTTACTGAGACATTAAACAAGGGGACAGCAAGCTTTGAAGGAATTTTGGAAGTGAAGATGAGCAACTGAAGAGAGAACTATTGCAGGAATATATAAACAAGAGCAACAGATATAAACTGAAAGATTCAGACAATTACAATTGCAGAGTATCTTGAAAGGATTTACCTAGAACAAGAAGGTATTTATGAGAGCCAAAGTGGATGATGTTCTATACGTGATATATAATGATATTCCTAAGTAATATGAACTACAGTACAGAAAGCATTAGATAATAGAAACTAATTTTTAATGACATGATTTTGCTTTGCAGTCTCTACAAAAATATCTCATTTGTTGCTGTACATGCCTTCAGATTCTGAAAAAAAAAAAGATCATTGCTTCAAGGGTAGTCTTCTAATAAAAAGCAAGTAAAAAATAGGACAACAATCATGCAGTCTAAGCCCTTCCTTCAGAAGACGAGGTTTCTTAATTAATCTATATATACAGTACTTGTTCAGCACTAACCCATGCTTACCTTTTCATGTGAGACATTGTTCACTAATTATTTTTTGCTATTAACAGAGTAACTACCTTTCAGAGGAAGAAGTAGAGACAAGTAAAACTGCCCACCTAATTCTTCCAGGAATGATTCTGGAAGAAATTCTTTGAACAATCTCTTAGTACGTATTTAGAAGATAACATGATGAAAAAAGCAGGCACTGTGAATTTGTCAAGCACAAATAATTTTTAATTGATTTAATTCTTTTCCTTAAGATAGCAGTTGGCATTTTGAAGAAGAGAGAAACAACCAATGAGACAATTTCTAACTATATTAAGACTTTGCAAACTCAAACCTAACCTTCACATAAGAAAACTAGGGATAAATTATCCAAATTAAACTATTGTAAGGTAAAAGTGTAGCATGGAAATACTGCATTCCTGGTTTTAACAACGGGGATCTCCCTAGCAAGCTTACATTTCCGAGTTATCATATCTGTTTTTTGTTGACAACATCATTAAAGAGGAAAAGGAAAGCATTTGTGAAATACAGTTAAACTTCCCACACCTGCCTTTGCATAGAGAAAGAAACCCTGCTTTAACAGCACTGTAATTCCAGCAGACTCCACACAATACATGCTGAAAACCTTTTCCTGATGTTTTAAGTTGGAAAATATGAAGGAAAATGCTAAGAAAAAACATGTCACAGCTATGAAAGCTGAGGGAATTGTGTGGCAGTGAACAACCTTTATTCTATTGCCACTAGATGCTTTTATTGCTTCTAGCAGTAATTTCACTGCTACTTAAAACTCACTGTTAGCTACTTCAGGAAGTGACATTTCACCTCTTCAAACCTTAAAAAGTGAAAGAATTAACATGTTTTCAATGCTTTGACTGGTCCCCAGAGAACAACCTTCAGATTTACAAGTCTGTCGTTAATGCATGTCATTAGCTTAAGTCAAAGGTTCTGTTAAAATCTTCTGAGAAATGCATTCTCCAACATAGACTTTTTGGAAATAGTTAAAATTCCCTAACCTCTGACATCTTTTTTCCAACACCAAAAGTAACACCCATTATTTCTGCAAGAAAAGTCAAGAAAATAGAGCCCCTTTAGGTTTAACATTAGCATGAATAGCCTTTATGGAGGAGGGAAGATAGATGCTGGTGTAACTACTAACCTTTCTCTCTCCCATTTCTTCCTACAAACAAATGCTAATACTTCTATTAGAGGTATCACAGATTTAAATAGACCCAGAGACAAACAAATTATTTTTTTAAATTGTAAAACTACTAAATGGCACTTTAATTACAAGTAAATGACATTAAACAACTCCTCAGACTTCACCAAGTTATCTTTCACTAATGTGAAATGTCAGATAGATAGCTCTAAAAATAACTACTTATATTAGCTGCACTTTGTACAACAAAATAATCCTCTAGCTTTGAAGCAGCTAATTCAATTGGTTGCATAAGGTAGAAAATTCTTGACAGCCTGCTCTTTTACCACCAAAACAACTTCCCAGTCCTGTCATTATACATATACATGCACATATGGTGGATCAAATTTTAGACTAGAAAAGATTCTCACAACACAAAGAAAAAGATTTGTCCAAATTAAACTAGACATCATCTGGATCAAATGTGAGCTCTTAACCTTTGCACTTTTTGGTTTGGTTCTATGTAATCCCACATTCAAATTCGTGTTTAAGTATGAAATAAAAATATGTACATTCAAGTTGAGAATCTCCATTTTCATTGTCTTTGAATGTTAATTCTTGCCCATAAAACCTGCACACACATGATCATTTGCAACAAAACATCACAAACAACACAGACCTCCATGTCATTAGAAATACAACTTGGAAGAATAAATTAAAAGGTGACTCTCCATTGATACATGAACACTATGAGCTATTTACAGTTTTACCTTTGGAATGGATTTCTCTGTCTTAAGCTACTAAATTTCTGCTGCAAACCCACTTAGTCCCATCTCTGATCTGACTATCATTTACTGTCTTCTGAGCAGTCCTAGTTTCTCAATAGAGCTAAGAAGTTTCTGCACTTACTTGCTCTGAGGATGTTCTCCTTGCTGCTGCACCTAGACTGGACCTGCAGAGAGAGCACAGAGTCTATGAGCTACAGAAGTTAACAAGAATGCAAAATACAGAGATAAAATGGGCAAGCTCCTGGGATCTAAGACAGAGGCTATACATATTTTCAGCAACATTTTAAAATATTTTGCATGAGATAAGTATATTTAAGCAGAAGGGTATATATATGGTCAGAATCTGATACAAGCAATTTGATTCCACACCCCTCCCATAAGAAACAAGATGGTCTAAGGACAGTGAGAAAAATCAAAGAACAGTGCTTAAGATTATGTGTTAGGCATCAGTTTTCAACAGAAAATCCACATATTCTTATACAGCTGTAATTACAGTAGCTCTGAATCAAGGTCCTGTTTGATGATTAGATAGAATACTAACAAAAGTATATGATCTGATTTAAAATTCTATTGCTAATATTTTCAGGTATTGAGAGTTTAAAATATTTAGTTTCAATTATGTTGATTCTGAAAATGTTTAGTAAGAAATCTTCACAATTGTATAAGCAACACACAACTGTCTAAATGGCTCCTGGATGGAGCTGATAAATTTACTCTGCTGCTCCTATTTGGTTAAAAGAAATGCTATCTTCATTTTGAATTTTGTAGCGGAATTCTACTTTAAAAAGTAACTGTGTGAAAATGACATGGTTTCTCAACAACCCCTCTTCTTTGATGCCTAGCTACCACTGTGCTATTCCAGATAGATTAGTCTGACTACAGGGAAATTGGGCAATTCACATGGGTCTAATATTCTAGTAACACTGGATATTTACAATTCTGTTTACTATGCAGATTTAGAAAAGATTTTTTTTTTTTTAAGAGTATCAGCCCTGTAAACATCACACAGTTGAAACTTTTAATTCTTCTCAGGTTTGAAAAGACAGCACCATGTATAATAACCTTGAAGTTGCAAGTTTTCAGATGGACTACTGTCAGGCCAGATGACTGAACTGGCAGCGCTTGAACAGAAAGCATTTTGTATGGACAAAACCCCAGGTAAAGTAAACTTCACAGGAAGACAAACCTCTGAGATAGTAAGAACTGAATCCTTCTCTTTTTTACTTTATTGACAAAGGTCTTTTAAATTTCAATGAGAATACTAATAAAGTAAAAGTGTGTACATGTAGTGAAAGAAGTGGAATAGCACAGGTGATGCTGAGGGTGTGATTTCCCAGCAGAACATCTGTCTCTGCTGCAAAAGCAAAGGAGTGAATCCAGATTATCTTTCAGACCTCACTCTGGACTTGCAGTCACAGAAAAATTGCCTAGAAAGTGAATATATATTATCTAACAATTGATGAAGAATAATAAACCCCCAACCCCTCAAAAGCTGTCTTCAGAAAGGAACAACCATTTAAGTCTGAAACAAATGGTGCCCCAGCTTCTAAACCTCTTTCTTCTGTTCCACAGCAGCTTGCCCCAGATAGATAGTCACATAAAAAAATTGGATTCTACAGCGCAACACAATCTACTTATTGTAATGGAATAACTTATGGAAAGTAATGTTGCAACTTAGAGTGGTTTATGGAGTCCTTCCCTGAAAAAAACTCTTGTTTAACAAAAACAAACAGAAAACCCCCACACCCTCCCCACTTCCCACCAAAAATACTATACAAGAAAACTGCAAACAAAATAGTAATGATGCCCAAATTTGGCCCAGAGTTGTTTTACCAGATTTCAAAGGCATAAAATGAACTCTCTTTGGAAGAAGTAAATATGTACGTATAATTTACCAAAGGACAATTCTGGACCAAAAAGGTGGGATAATGGCAGGAAAGAAAACACAAAAGAAAGAGAAGCACAGCTTGAGAGGGAGAGAGAAGCAGGATGGATGTGGCAAGGCAGAAGATGGTGTATGCAAAAGGAGACATGGGCCTATGTGTGTAAGACTACTGTTTAAAATGGAAGAGGCTCTCTTATTTCTCACTGAAAAACATGAAAAGAGAAAATGAGGAATGGACCTGCTGCAAAATAACCAAGCGATTCAGCAACTGTGGAATGAAATTCAGTGAGATAACACAATCCTAAAGAAAAAGGCAAAAAACCAAAAATACAAAACACAAACATTTGAAACAATCTACTAAAACAAACTAAGTAAAATATGTGATCCAAAGGACACAGATAAAAGCTACTAGAGAAGGAGGAAAAATGTTAGCAGACAAAGACAGTGCTAAAGAAGTAAAATGGAAGTCAAGAGAGAGTCTTTCAACAAAGTGGAGGAACAGAAGGAGCCCAAACCCATAGCGCAAAGCAATGTTTGCGAATGGAAAACAGCTCCTTTGAGCAGTAATAGTTACTCTCGAGTTGTAGCCTCTATTCCTCCTCAGTTCATCTTTAAGCCCTTCCAA
This sequence comes from Melospiza melodia melodia, assembly GCF_035770615.1. Taxonomy (NCBI): domain Eukaryota; kingdom Metazoa; phylum Chordata; class Aves; order Passeriformes; family Passerellidae; genus Melospiza; species Melospiza melodia. The sequence goes on from NC_086199.1 coordinate 76,333,952, forward strand.
CCTATAGTGGAGCTAGTGTATGGACAAAAACAAGAGATTTATAATGAACAGAGCAGCTGAGATTTGCAGATCAAATCTTCTAATATAAAAAACGTGCTGACAAAGTTTTGCTCTTAAAATGTCCAAATGACAATGGTAACAAAAGACAGCTGGCTTCACATACAGCCTCTCACAGGTCATTTTTTTAATTCTGTGCACACAGAGGACTTCATATTTACTTTTTGATTTCTTACACCCAGCCTAAAGTTTCCATGTTATCACTCACCTGATGGGCAACATATGCAGTATGAGAAATAATTTGCTTCCCACAAATTTTAAAAGCAGCTGTGGAAGAGGAATCCATGATAATAAAATAAAAGGCTTGATCAGCTAGACTTGATCGTTTCCCAACCTATGCTCACAGCTGCAGAATACAAACCATGTTTTAACATAACTGACATCAAAATTACTTATTACATAATACTTCTGTTTAATATGAATTGCACATTCTTATCCTAAATGTTATTTTTAATCAAAACTCCAGTAAAATGATTTTTAATAAAACCCACCAGTTCCCTAACACATACAGTTTTGGCAGCAATGGAGCTTTTTATAAATGGGGTCATGTACTTTAAGTGCCTTTTAAAATATTAATTATTTCTATGTTTTACTACTTTGTTATTTGTGACATTTACAAAAAATCTGTGTTCTTTTCACAGCTATTGTTAACTGAGGAATCCATGCTACATTGCATATAGTACCATGACTGACTAGGGAGAATTATTATTAGGAGAATTTACTGTAATTCTTCTCATTCACAGGTAGTTACAGAAATAAAACCTATGGCTGTCTTTTCTTTCACAGGGAAAGTATAGACTTATTGTTTGTCCATTCTACAGTCTCTTAACTCACAATCTGTCTTAGCAGAAGATACATTGGGCTACCAGCCAGTACCATTCCCTTGCATAGTTCAGACAGAATGTAATCAAACCCAAAGCATTCAGTTCACATTACTCTGTATTTTAAACAAATTGGATTTTATGTTCTTGAAAATGTAACTTCATAATGTTGGAATGCAGAGTAAGCTTTCTCCCATAAGCTGAAGTAGTAAATAGAATGTGAAATACAATACTCAAAAATAAATAAAGGGAATGGTAAAAATAAAGAGTCCTGCTGACAACTTTTATCTATTGGTCATGACTGATCTGAAAAAAAAAAAAAAACCAAAACAGTGGCTGTACTAAATTGGATTAATTTAAATTTACATAATATGTTTTGCTGCAAATAAAAAACAGTCTAAAATTTTTTTCAAGAAAAATAGAAAAAGACACAAAGAAAAGTTCATGCTACGAGTGAAAAATTCAGGTGAAAAATAATGAAAAAAGAAAACTGAGAAACCCTTTAACACTCTACACCATGACTGTTAGGAATTGTTAGAGAAATTACTTACCTTTTTAAAGTCATAACAAGATTAGCACAGAGTATTAAGTCAGCTCTTCATTATGGGAGGTACAATTAAAAGCCATTGGTTATAATAAAACAAATTGCTAGACAAAGGTGAAGAGTTTCCAGCCCAATATGAAAAGCTAACTCTTACAGGAGTACATTTGAACTCAATACTACAACATGAAGAACAATTCAGAACAACGACACCAAAACGTGAGTTACCACCAACAGCAAGAGCCCATTTCTCAGGAGCACAGAGCCTGCAGGAGGCTGGCCCGTAACCTTCAGCACTTATGGGGAAGCACACTGCTGCACTCTGAGGAAGGCATGCAGAATGTGGGACCACCAGCAGAAACCCAGACACAGGCAGACACAGAGGACTGAGGTACAGCAGCGGGAATGAGCTCGCCAAGCTGTAATGAAGGAAGCAGGGGAAGCAAAGCACAGCAGCTGTTGACAATTCCAGAGCTGCATTCTCACTCTGCCAAACACCAGGCAGGCCTGAACGTGAGGTACTGCACCTGCTGCACTTTCTGCTGGGGAAAGGGCATAGCTCATGCAGCCTTTCCTCAAAACTTCAGCAGCTTCATGAACACTGGGATGTGTATCATGTAGCTTCATGTACCTGCTGGGATGTGGGAAAGTTTGCTGCTGCTGCTGCTTTTGTTCTGCATGTGATTTATTTCATGACCCAAGTTCTGTACCATATACACTGTGCACGTGACATTTGAATGGTCTCTGAAATATTTGCCTGCTTTAAACAGATTTCAAATTACATGTGATCTGATTTATAACTGTAGGGGTTTGCACAGTGTCTTCTGCCTAAAATACCTTCTATCCTCTAAGAGTGCAACATACATTATTCACTGTCTCAAAATAAAGAGAAAAGAGCAAACTAAACCATGAATAACAATGTCTGAAGCTGCTCTTATAATACTTAGACAAACTGATTTTGGCATGTTATTCTAAGCAATATCCATAAGGTTAAATTAGGAGAAAATAAAAAAACCGAATGAAACATATTTTTGATTTCACTAAAAACACTGTGCTAAATCTACCCTGATTTAACAGGATTAATCTATTAATTATTATTAACGATTATCTCTGTTCTCTGAAGAACAGAGAGAATAGCTTTGATTGAATTAATATGGAGTATAAAAATGAAGTTGTTAAAAAAAAACATTCACAAGAATGCCTTGGGTTGGAAGGGACCCTAAAGATCATCTAGTTCCAAAAAAAAAGTGCATCTGGAATTGTTTACTTGACAAAACACTCAATAAGGTATATGAGTTTTAAAAAAATCCTATTACAACATGCAATCTTCCAATTTCAGGAATCAATTCTTATTCAAACTATGCTTTTACACTGAACTGAACACACAAGGTTTTAAGAGAATGCTTTATGGCCATCTGAATCAGAACTAAACTCAGTTCAAAACAACAGAATGATTTTTTCCTATTATTCTGAGACTACTTCTGAAATGGAAAGAAAAATGAGCACAAGGAATTTGACAGCAGCAGACATTACTCATTAACACAATTTTTAAAACAAGCACTACTGATGGTGGGATTCAGTTCACCAAAACTTAAATATGAATATTAAATAATGTGGTATTCCACACAAGAAATCATTCATTGGAGTGTGAAGAAATAAACAGAAAATTATTTCAAGCAAAAATAATTTTAGGAGCAGATTTCTACAACTTATTAAGTGTTATGTTTGGTGGATGGACACTGAACAAAAGTCAATTTTAAATCTTGAATATGTCACTGTCTTCATCTATACATTACTGAGTTCTCTTTTCTGAGCTTTTTTCTAATCACCTACACTTTACATACAGGTTTATTGAATTCTGATAATTGTTTCCCAGTAGACTATGACCACACATATGGAATTCTATGGTGAGATTAGGGCTCATCCTAACTACTATTCAAACAGGACAGTGGAAGGGGATTGATGAATACACTGTAGAAACAGAAGGGCTGAAGTGGTTCCTTTTATAGGAGCAGTATGCAAAAAAAGGTATTATCCAATATTTCAAATAATATGGATTGAAAAGGCAAATAGCAGTTTTCTTAGATTAGTCATCTCTCAACAGAAATTGACATTGTCCTGGAGAGGCAAAATCAAAACATTTATTTATTCTAGAAGAAGATTCAGAGAAATCTTACATGCCAACTAAAATTGCAAGCTGAACACCTCACAACGAGAAGACAGGAAGAATTGTGATATATACAGCAAAAAAAGGAGACAAAATAGCAAACCACAGTAACCTAACAGGAAAGCCAACTGGCTGCTACAAACTGGCAATATAGGATTCATAGTTGAGAATTAAAAGAAGCAAAGAGGGATTTCTTCAGAGCAGTTTTAATGAAATGTTAACCTTAGTATGAAAAAAAATATATGAGCTGCATTTTGTGCTCTTAGGAGGGGGGACAGCATACAGATAATGCTGTATGAGTAACACTGCAAAGATGGCACATTTCAGTAATATTTTAGGGGTGGTTCAGAGCTTGTTCAAGATCACACTGCTTTTTGTTCAGAGAAGCTGCATTAATTATAACACCTAAATATGAAGAGATCAGGTATCTTGTATAAGCTAAAGCCCGTATTAATTCAAGTCATACACATTGCCAAATTTGTTCACAAATTCCACCATCTATTTCTAACCTGTGCCATCAAAATTCAGGTGGGATTTGTAAGACACAAAAAATCTCCAGAAATGCCGCACTTGAAAAAATGAAACATTCTACTACTTGTGTTACTAATTGTGAACAAAAGATTTTACTTTTTTGAATGAAAATCTTGAATATTCTCCAAATGCCCTGGAAATAGTCTCCAGTTTCAGAAGCAGATAGTGTAAGCAAAGGCAGAGAGAATAAGATGTATTTCCTAAGAGGTTCAAGGGCAAAAAAAAAAATCCTGTTATTCTTGTTGTTTGCCATAGAAATAGCATTTACTTGCCTATTCTCATATAATTTCACACCCTGGCAATTTGACTGACAAACAGCTTCGCCTTATGAGTATGCATTGGATGTCTGAGTTATATCCTATCTGACCAGCTTGGACTCCTTGTCCCAGATTAACCAACTTTTTAAGCTGTTTTCAATCAGATACATTAGTGATATATAGAAAATTCTTTTCCTCAAGCACACCATAAATTACTCTCTCACCCTTGACTAGTATGGTTGACATTTAAAAAAGCTTCTTTTCTGTTACAAATATTTTGCTTTTCAATGAAATTTCAATTTTTTTTCACATTTTTATTTATTTACCCAGCAACAGCCAATTTCAATGCAGCATTTAAATAGTGAAATATCAACATTACTGAAAAAAAAGGGAACTACTTTTATTGAATTGCATGAACCTTAAAATAAAATTTTAAAATAAATTCTTTATTCAAATGTAGTAAAGTAAAATTGGCAAGTTTAAGTGAAACAACATTTAGGGCAAATCAGTGTTATGTGGGCAACTCATTTTTCCTTTGACACAAAGGCATCGCAATTTCATCATAATTATTTTCAGTAGGATTTCTGCATAAGACAAGGCTACTTCATTTTAATCTCCCTCCTCAAAGATTAGTTTCATGTTTTACTTACTAAACATTATTCAAACTGTCTGCTAAATGGGTAATTATTTAATTCTGTATAGATTTCTCTGTTTGGCTTGGTTCTACTAAACAAAACCTTATAATATGCACAAAGGAATTTATTTTTGCAAAATCTTTGTGAAGCAGGGGGACGAGTTGATTTTAGAAATGGGAAACTGAGACCCAGAGACATCTAGAGTAAATTTATCCTAACGTGCCTATAGTAGAATTGCAGAGATTAGATCCTGAGTAGCCATTTATTTCAACTGCATTTGGAATGTCCAGTATAGAATCACAGAATAGTTTGCATTGGAAGGGACCTCAAAGATAGTCCAGTTCCAACCCCCTGCCTTGGGCAGGGACACCTTCCAGTAGACTGGGTTGCCCAGAACCCTGTCCAACTTTGCACACTTCCAGGGATGGGGCAACCACAACTTCTCTGGACAACCTGTTCCAGTGCCTCACTACCCTTAACACCTCATGTGAACCTGCCCTCTTTCAGCTTTCAGCCATTTTCCCTCATTGCATGAGGGAAACATGCCACTGTTAAAAAAACATCTCTTTTCAGCTCTCTTGTGGTCCCCTTAGGTACTGAAAGGCTACAAAGGTCTTTCTGGAGCCTTCTGCTCTCCAGGCTGAGCAGCCCCAACTCTTTTAGCCTGTCTTCACAGGACAGATGGGATCACCTCACGGCCTTCCTCTGGACCCACTCCAACAGACCCATGTCCTTCCTGTGCTGGGATCCCAGAGCACACGGGATCCCACCAGAGCAGAGCAGAGGTGCAGAATCCCGTTCCTCACCTTGCTGCACGCACTTCCTTGGATGCAGCCCAGGATACAATTGGCTTTCTGCGCTGGGAGTGCAGACTGCCAGTGTGGCATGACATGAAAATCAAATAATCTGTGTCTCAAGAAGGACACACAAAAAATGAATACTCCTGAAAGTGCTGCAAGATGTTTTTCCAGCAAGAACAATTAAGTCAGCACTAATGTGGAGACAGAAAGTGTGACAGAGGCTTCCTTGGCACCCTTTCAGGCCTTCCTGCTCCAGAAGGAGGAGAGATGGAATCGCCATTCACCACACCTGCTACTGCTGGGAAATACGATTCCATTTTCTTAATAACTAGTTATTGTCAATATCTGAATAAATGTCGGTGAGGAATTGGCAGAAGCATGTTTGGAATTTTTAGCATTACTGCTTCTTCTTCTATCTGCTTCTAGGCCTACAGCCTCCATCCTTTTGATCCAAGGTCTGTGGAGCGAAAAAGCATCTCCCCACTGAAGTGTGACTCAAACTTGTAGGCTAACAAAGCTTACAATACCCATCTCATGCTTACAGTCTGGTCTTCCTGAAGGCTGACCACACTGGTAACATTCCTTGTATTCCTATGTTAAAGGAACATGAGCACATGTAAACAGGAACAAAGCAATCAAAATTATAAACTCTGTTCTGTGAGTCTGTGGCTTGAAAAGCCACCAATCAAATGAGCAATGCCCAAGGAGTCAGCAAAACCCACCCCCAATTTCTTATATTTTTTAAAGCATCTTTAAAGTTAATTTTCACCTTTTTCTTGTTGGTGTCTACGAGAAATTTTGGTTGGTGATTTTTATAGTTATTATCACTCTAAAGTGAATGGTTGGACTACTTTTTTAACTACATGAGCAGGAACAAAACATGTTTCCCCATGTAGTATAATCATACCTTCTGTACTAGCATAACTTCAAAGAAGTTGATTTTAGGTAATATTTTTATTTGAGCTAGGAAGATTAAATTTGAAGGCCTTCAAGGACAAGAGCCAAAACTAGTAAACTCAGGGTAACAATAATCTTATATCTGGTGTATGTTATAGTCTCTCATGTATACAATATTCAGTCAAAAGCTCAGACTTGTACACTTTAAAGTATAAAAATAAATAAAGCTCTTTAAAGTTTAAGATTCAAACTAGGGAACAACAGCTGTAAGAAAAATAAATCTTCATTTCATGAATCCATCTGAATAGTAAATATCAGACAGGGAACTTGCTATATGGAGAGGTAGATTTCTGCCTTTGAGCTGGGACAGAAATACAGACTACAGTCCTCTGAGGAGAATCCTTAAAGTGAAATCAGAATAATCATGGATTAATAACATGAAGAATTCAGAATATTCATAAACTACAGTAAAGAGAGGCTAGAACTGAGCAAATCTTGCACTAAAAACTGTTATGAAACCCAAGTCAGAAATTATTTTTCAAAGTAAACAGAAATGCAAAAGAAGAAAGGGGATTTGCATTTCTGATTTTGCTTTGAGCCTCAAAGGCTCAACTGGATAAGATTCTTTTAGTGTTGTCTTGAATTTGGCAGTCTGGACTGCAAGGTCCAGCACAACAGCAATCAGGCTCTGCACAGCAGATATGCACCTGAGAACACAATAATAATTGGGCTGGGCTTGTAGCAGCACTGAATTTTGGAAACTCAAAGATAACAAAGGGAAATAGAAAATACTGTGGATAAGGACATTCATTCTGCCTTCCAGTTCTTAAAAAAACACCAACTTTACGGCAAGATGCTTAGCAACACAAGTTGTTTCCACACTAAAAGCAGCATTTGAAAAATGGGAAAAACAGGAAGATAAGTTAGGGAGCACTCATAGGAACCCACTGACATTTGAGCAGTGCATTACTGATACTGACACTGCTGTGAATATCTAACTTGATTTCCATGTATTTAAACAGACTGCCCACTACAGAAAGATGTAAATTAAATCACAATTGTGGCATTTTACATCAGTAATTTCTCCAAAAGCTTTAACAGCAGTAGAAGCTTTCCTCTACTTTAATTCATTGCTATTTCAGACTTTAGACTAATATTTTAAAGATTCTATTACTGAAGCTGACTCTTCAGTTAGATTGCTTTGTGAGCTGGAGCTAGAGAACAGTTGCACTAAGTGTTATTACTAGTGAAACACAATGCAAAATAATGTCTGGCTTCTCAAACAAGTTGATTTAAGTAGTAAGCAAATAAATTCTAAACACTGTATGCTGGTGAGCAGCACAATACTGGAATTAAAAAGAAAACAGTGGTTCTCTAGAAAAAACCCCTCACAGTTATATATAATCAAGCCAATTTTATTGCCATATAGTCAAAGGTATGGTACAGCATAAGAAAATGGGTAAAAACCCCTTTGCTTAAATAGACATATTTGCAGTGAAATAATGGCAAGACTACCTTTGGAAAATGTGAAGGAGCCTATGCTATAATCATACAAAATAAAAATGACATTGATAGCTCTTTGGCTTGACCTAATTTGTTTCATAAAGGATTGCACATCTCTACCATAAGGCAAGGTGAAACGTCTTCCTGTTTTGTGGTACAAGAAACAAGGGAGAATAAGAATTAAAAATCGAAATGTGAAGATTTGTCTTGAAACAAAAAGTAGAGAATTTTAAATTCCACATGGGGAAGGACAGAAATTATTTATTTGCCCTTTTCCAATCAGAGCTGATAAATGCAGCTCTGGAAAGCATTTCACCATAACAAAAGTCAACAAAAAGTATTACAATTTTGTTAGGTTGAATAGATAAGGTTTAAGTCAAAATCTGCAACATTAAATGAGATGCTGTTCAAAACCCTATCTTTTACCACTCTCCCAAATGTTAAATAGTTTTTTTTGTAAATTAACTTAGTGCTTGAACTGAACTTATTAGTGCTGAATGAAAGTGCAAAATGTTAATATGAAGGGATAACTTTATTTGGCAGAAGTCAAAAGCTAAGTACCATGCACAGAGAAGGCGTAGTCTTAAGTAATATTTTACTTTTATTTTGAATGTATGAACTAATAATGGATCTAATTTGAGATTCAGCAATGGCTGAGGAAAGATAAATAGCATTTAAAACACAAATATAGCACCATTGTTTAAAGAATTTAAAAAAAAAATCTGATGTCATTAATCAAGGTTATTAATGCATACTTTGATCAGATTATTGCAATAACACACTCTCCTTCCTGGTGTAACTTTGAAATTTTGTCATACTCTATTCTTATATGATAAAGAGAACATTAAAGATGTTCATAATCTTAATCCTAAACTAATCCTAAAATCATGAATGAAGACAGCACTAGCAAAACTATTTTCTATGAATAAGGAGGATCACCTTTTTCATATATTTTTGTACTTTAATGTGCATTGAGGAAACTGTGCTTCTCTAAAAGTAAGAATTTGAATTAGTTATTTTTTCTTAAGCATAGAGAAAGGTAGTACTGCTAGCAAATCAAAATGCAATCCTTTAAATGGCAATTGCCAAATAGAAAGCTCTGAGTTCTTGCTCATGTTCAAAAGAGAAATACCTATAAATTCTAATTTTACTTAAAGACTCATTGTTCTATTTGCAGCTGAAAAAAAAAATAACTCAAAACCACAGAAAACCAGGAGGAGATAGTGACAACGCATTTGGAAAACCCTCAAATGATTATGGGATTGTTATTGGCTCTATTGTGTTCATTTATTTCTTGGAAAAACATTATTTCAAATTGGAAAGAGCATCTCTATAAAGTATATGGCATTCCTAAGGCAACAAGATAGGGAATCTGAATTTAATGCAGTAATTTCTGTTCAATGGCTCAGTATATTTTTGTATGTCAGAAGTAATGAACCAAGTTCTCCATCTACTGAACTTCTACATAAAATCAGAGAAAAGAACAGGGGACCTGCTTACATTTACTCAATTTGGGCTATGTAGAAAAAATTTACAACAGATATCAACAGGGAACTTAGCATCCTATACCTAAAACTGAATTCAGGTTCTTTGCTGGTGGTAAACATCTCCTCCTAAATGACCTCCTGGTCAATCAGCACTGCCTTCTAGTCAAAGTAGTCTAAGCAGAAGGAGAACCAATTCCTTATCTGGCTTTAATTCTGAAAACCAAGATTCAGTTATTTACAACATTTTGCAATGTACACTGTATAAAATAATTTAATTTATAGCACTTAAAGATCTTCATGCTGTCTCAGAATGGTCTTCTGGAGTCAACTACCTATTGCAGAAAATAGTATTTCCTCTTGTTCTCTGAATACTGCTCCTTAATTGCCTGTACTGGTGACCCTCAATGAGATAATACAGGTCCCTGCTGTGTAATTAACAATGATAATTATACAATTAAATCCCCTCAATCAGTATGCAGCCAATACATTTTTCAAACCTGTCTTTATAGAAATAATATTCTTTGAGGGAGAGAGAACTAACACAGTATTTTGCAGATCTTTCACAATAAAAGACAGCATGTTCTAAGCACTCAGTGAGGCTAAACAAAACACACAAGAAGCTATGGACCTGAGTGCCTTCCTATTTGAAAGACTTTCTTATTTGGAAAGAAGGGAGTAGCACTGCAATAAACATTTTGTTGCCACTGTCCTTCCAACAAGCAGATCAAGAGGTTTCCTTCATTACGCTTTCAGCCAAACACACAGCGCATGCAAAAGCCAGAGGACAGGGAGAGAGGGGGAGAGAGAAACTGATGCTGCTAATAGAAAGTTTGAGATACAAATGAGAATAAAAAATGGTGCCACTGCATGACACTAATTAAATGCAATTTTATAAATAAGGAGACTATGGGCCTTTATTGAATAATCTGTCCAATTTACATTGTGAATATTTTTGAGATTCATGCTGATGTCAGAGTAGTTCTAAAAATTTAAGTGAAGCTGATTTGATTTAATATCGTAAGTGAACTACTACTATTTAAAAATAAACTATGTTTTGTGACAACTGAATAATAAGTAAATTACATATCTATACTACACGTACCATACTGTGCATCTGTTAAGTCATCATAAGTCCTAATTAATAATTTAACTCTTAGATAAACCATTTCAGTAGTCCTGCTAACATCCACAAAAATTACAGGCATGAAGCTAACTGGTTTACATCAAGGATGAAAAATTTCATCACACACTGTGAAATTTAAAGAGAATATAAAGTTATATTTTATCATCATACCATTTTACAGAATTAAAGCCTTACTTCTCTTGACAGAAGGAAATCTCTTTTTAAAAAACTCACTTCAATTTCACTGAATTGTACCAAAACCAAGATGTCATTACAGACACGTGGAATTGTAAAGGGGGTGACTGGGGCTAAGAGTGTGTATCATACTCCTATACCATAATGTCTGCAACTCTACAAACCTCTCTGTACATAAAAGTAAGTAGAAGTTTCTAAAATCTTCCTGCCCATTCCTCTCAAATAGGCATCAGCTGACCACATTTGGAGTTCCACTTATGCTACTGGTGACTATAAAAAAGAACAGATGAAAAGAAGCTTTTTCTAATTATTGGACTCTGAGATGCAAAATAGCCTCAACAAGGATGTTTTCTATGAACAAAACAGGCAGCAAATTCTACCTCAAATACTTCACAATGCAGAATACACAGGTCCTGTTTGGCTTCTGCTGGAAGATCTTTTATTTCTTCATTCAAAGACCTTCTATGTGACAGGAAATCATTGATAGTAGATTGACTTTCATTTTTTACAATCTGAGCTCTACAAGTGCCAGTTAAACCAATTCCAGACCTTTTCTCAACAATTAAAATCGTGACGAAATTTTATAATTAATCTAATACATCTATTTCCTGAAATGAGATTTCAGAAATCATTTATATGAGATTATCTCTTTCATCTTTCATTGTACCTTTGTCAGAAGGCAGGTTCACCTGAAATCTCAGCACTGATTCCATTTCTCTTGCCATTTTGTTCCAGGTATCCTCTGAAGGTCCAAAGCTATCTGATGATGACTCAGATGCAGAAAATTAGGAAGCTCTTAACTTGGTGCTTTAAGAATTAAATTAAGAAAAATATTTCCTTGGAATAAGAACCACAGAAATAAGTGTGGACACAAAAAACCCACTGAGATCCTATCAGAAGTGTGGTTCTTTTTTCCCCCAGGTTATGAGACATTATGTAATACACCATTAATAATTTTCTTCCCATGATCGAAATTACTGACAGGCTTCAGGAGTTGATTTAACAATACTTCAATTCGGGAGATTTTCTATCTCATAATTTAGAAGTCAAGATGTTTACTCATAGTATCCTTTCCCATTTTCTAAAATAATAGAGGATGATGTTGAACATTGTTTGACATGCATCCTGATATGAAGCTGTATTTTTGAATGAAGAGCCTCTTAAAGATAGAAACTAGACTACAAATCCTTTATGGACCCCAGAGAACCTCCAAACCCTTCCTGCCTCTTCAAATAATTACAACTTCCACAGACATCTTTAGTTTATTGCTTTATAGCTTTGGCTCTGGTTAGGGGCTTGCATGTTCTGCTGAAAAACACACAGGGTGGTAGTCTGCCACCAGAGAATAATGTATCCGTATTTTTTATACCTTGTGCTTTTTATATCTTGTACTGTGTGTTTTGTGAGCATGAAATTCTGATCAGCTACTGCATCACAAAATCTGGTTCAGCAGACAGCCAGGCCATTTGTAGTTTAGATATGAAGATCTTGCCTTTGGACAGAGTCTAAAGGATGAACTGCTTGCACAGTCTTGCAGTGCCACTTTGATAGTCCAGATAGCAGATTCTTGAGCACAAATTGCAAGGCAGTGATAGTTTTGGAGAAGGCAAAAAAGTTTTTGGCATCTGATCAAGCAGGAGATCCATAGGTGCTGACCAGTCAGCAGCTGCAATATGCCGGTTTGTACTTCTGCAGACAGTGATCCCTCCATAAAGTGATGGACAAATGGCTGAAGTTCCAGGCAAAGCAAGAAGACTCTAACTTCCCTAGAAGTGTGTCCTGGTTTGGGACAAATCTGGAAAGGAACTTCCAAAGGGATGTCTCCTAAAGGGCAAAATTCAGCGGCCCTTCCCCTCATCCTTTTGGGAGAAAAAACTGCACTCTTCTTCTCCCCCTCACTTCACTGTAGGAACCAGCCTCAAAGGTGCAACACTTACTTTTGGGCTAAACAGATGAATGGGGATACAATTCAGCATCATAAAGTCACCTCAGGACAAAGTGACTTATTGACTTCATCATGTGTAAGAGCATGTTCATCACTTTTGCTGACATGAACTATGAAATGTCTGCTGATCCACTCCCTTTTCTTAATTTCATTTAGAAAATCAGAAGAACGGAGTGAGGATGGCTTCTGTCTTGCACCCATAAGTACTAAACTTAATTGTTTGTTCTGGTGTTAGCTTAGAAAAAAAGTGGCTTTGTATGCACATGAGTCTAATATAACTTATTTGTTCCATATTGGTGTTCTGATGATAATCATGATAAAAACAGTAAGGCTTTCATATAATGCAGTGGTGAGGAACAATGAACTGCAGAATACATATTAGGTGCTTTTAAGAACATGTACCTGATTATTTTTAAAACTACTTGTCTCCCAGTAGAGCCAGACAGATCTGACAGAAAAACTGGTAACCATCTTTCTTTTTTAAGAACTGTTCTATTACATCTTTTGCCTATTCATAGACTGAAACTATAAAAACCTTTTAGTACTAAGGATAAGGAAGTGCAAGGAATGATTACTTGAGAAGCTGAAACTTTTGAGAACAAATTACACACACAATCAGCAAGGTAGAGATCTTCCTGCTCAGGGACAAAGTGATTGAGTAGGTGAGCTCTTTATGTTTGCATTTTTTATATTGCTCATGAATATAACATCCAGATCAAGTCTAGAACCTGGCCCACAGTGTGAGGTAGAGCAAACTGTTAATTTCTTATGGGATCTTCTCACCTTTAAAGGATTCTTTTAAAATACAGAATAAATAACTATACGTGTTCAAGACTGATTCAGCATAGCAGGAAACCTTAAGTCCATCTTTTTGATACTCATCTATTTATCAACTATAATAATATGCTGAAACCTAATCTTTAAACAGCAGGCAATGGAATTAATTTTACAGTATTTTATAAACTTTGTTTTATCCCATGATGTTGTGAATTCTAGTTTATCTTAAGGTATTTCTTCTTTCTTTCCCATTCTAATTACAACTGAAAGCATTTTCATTTTTGATTCTTGTTAAGATGGTACTATACTTCATTGTAGAAGAACATCATGAAGCTGATACAAAAGTATTTAAAATGGTACATGTATTTTGTCAGGTAGCGACTCGAGTCAGACCATTGGAAATTAGTAATGAATTTCTGGTATCATAAACCCACCTATATCTATTCAGGTAATTAGCAATCATAACCTGATGGCCATCTTTAGAGTCCTTCCAGTCTCACTGTCCGAAAATGGGTCAGACTAAAAAGTGAAGCATTTTACAGCCTTGGCATCTGTAAATTTGTTGTTTTTACTTAATGCAAGCGATAACTAAGTATGTTTTTATAAAATCATTTATGCTCATATGCTATGTGGTAGTTGCCTAGCTACTGGACTATACATCATGGTGGTCTCAGACTGGTACAGTGATTTTAAAACCACGCTGAACATGGTTGCAGATTGATCATGCAAAATCTGCCCCCCCAGCTGATTTTTCCCCACTTGTGCACAGTGCAATGCAAAAAAAAAGAAAAAAAGTAAATAAAATCAAAAAAGTGTGATGGGTGAGCAGGTCGACTGTGTGAGAGAACACGTGCAAAGTATACCTCAGAAACACTATAGGTGGATGAGCACGAAGGGAGTCGAGCCTGGTTGTGCAGTGGGGAAAAGAAAACATTGTTAAAAAAGAAATGGTGGCACAGTAAGGGTCTCAGAAGGTTTTCTGTATAGGTGGTTCCAGCACTGAGATAGTGGCAGGGGGTTCATAAAGTTTCCATGACCAGCTATTTCAGAAACTTCAAATTTATGCCTTTTAAGGTGGAAGCTTCTTTAAAAGGGGGGGGAAAAAAGTACTCTATTTGAAAATAATTAAAACTAAAGATGAATCTGAAGACAAATATAAATTCTTGGTCCTCTAGATATCTGACAACACTATATTTAGGACAATAAGGTATTCTAGGACAAAACTTTACTGATCTGTTTCATTTAAAAGTATTAGTCTTATTCTAACTCTACAAAGGACACAATCTTATGGGTGAAAACCCATAAGAGGCTGTGAATATGTGTTGACATACCAAGAACCAGCATTTTGACAAGGAGGTTTTTCTTCAATCTCACTGCTCTAAAAACCAGAATAACTCACAAAGTTCAATGACTAATGGCCAGATATAGGTCAGTAGAAACCTGCAGATCAGGCCCCTAAGCAATGTCATGTGTGTGGTTCTTGAGGGACCCTGTCCACTGTCAAGAGCTTTCAGTGCAAGTTAACACAAGTTAATTGGTAACCTATAGTTTCTTTGATTGCTTAAGACACATTTTGTCTATGCATGATACCCATTATTCCAAATTATTAATCACTCAGACATAACTCGAGTATTAAAAAAAGACTCGCCAGTAATTTATGGAAAAATCCTTTCTTTAGGTGAAATATTTCCTGTTTCACTGTCTGAAGTAGGAGTAAAAGCAGCCTACTAAACAAAATGTAAAAAAAAAAAATAGTTCTGTACAGCAGTTTGTTTACATTTTACAGTGTGGTAAAGATGAATCCAGCAAGGATTTCCACACAGGTTATTAGTGACCACTTGCTGACTTAGGTTTATGATGGACTGAGCAGAGGACACAGTATTCATAGAAGTTTCTCAAGAATATTTTCCAGTTTCAAATGTGTATTTCATATTTTTTCATTGAAATAGAAAATATCATTTCCAGGAAATTTCTACAGTCACATCGGTCTATGCTAATTTGTGTCTCCATTAAATATACAACTTTTTTTCTTCCTCAAAAAATTTTAATACTCCAAAAATATTTTTGCTCCTTTCTGGCATTCTGTATTTCATTTGCTCTTCTAGATAACATTGCTAAGGAAATTTGAATCCCACACACTCAGAATTTTCCTCAACTGATAAAATGTTTTCTTAAACTGAGATGAGTTGCAGAAGGATTAAGACAAAAATAGAAAATTCCTTCAACAAACAGCAAGACTGAAAAACACAGTTTTAAGAAATCAACTGTTATTCTTAACAGTCTATTTCATAATTAGAGAAAAACAAGAAAAAAGAAAGATCTTCTGACACAGCAAAAAATCTTTCTAGAAATACAGCTTTAAAATCTCTCTAAGAAAGGTAAGGTGTGCTTTTGCTCAGAACAGGGGTGCAGCTATTCACCTAAGACTTTTGGATGAGGCTCTAATCAAGATTTTCACAAATAAAGTCCAGCCATTGTTCCCATGGTTTGTCTTTCAACAGCATGGAAAAAAACACTAGCCTCAGTTTTGCAGGTGAGGATCCAAAGAATGCACGATTAGCAAGAATCATCACAGCATGGAGTTTTTACACATCAGCAACTAGATACACAGGAGCAACAATGATCAGAAGCTTTGGAACTATACTCCACAAATTTCCAATGGCCTTTGAACTCAATCTGGAAAGAATGTCTTTGCAATTCATTCTGAAATAAAGGTTCCACCTTAATGGTATTTTGCAATAGCATTTTGTTTTCACTTCTGGGGCTGGCCATCAGATACTTCATGCTCCCCCTCCCATACCATTCAATACTTTTGCCACATTGTAGAAATATCAAAAACCTACATCTAAAACCCTTTCCAAAAGCAGTATGGAAAAAATGAAAATTATTTTAAAAATTAACTATTAACTGATCCCTCTTTTTTATTTTCTCCAATTGTTCACTATTTCTTCTCTTTGATCAGTCATTTGTATATTGTCTTTTAAAATGCTCTTATCTAAAACATCCATTATTCCTGCATGAATCAGAGGAGCAGTGACAAAGCAGCAAATTTTAGCAATGTGTTCTGCTTGTTTTAGGAAACGTAGAGGCACATGCAGAATACATGGAATATTTCTTTATTTACTTACTTACATTCTTTACTAATTGACTGACTTCCATCATGGAGGATATGGTAATGAAATAACAGATGAAGTGGCACAGAGGAACAGGACAATTTCATGACAACTCATGTTGTCATGCTGCCATGGCTAATGCAGTCACAGCTTTTAGTTTGAAATCTTTCCCCATGTGACATTCTGTGAAATAATGTATAATTAGAGCATATTTTTTGTAGTGCCATGTTTCATGGCATTTTTTTTTTCTGGCTTTACATTTATTTTTAAGTACTAAATCAGGAATTTAACAAAAAGTAGTTTAAAATAACTTGCTTTGTCTTGATTGTGAGTTATCACCAAGTCTAAAATATGACAGTTTCCCCCCAAAACTTGATTCCTAAAAGATTTGACAGGATAAAGATATCAGATAAAGGATAAAGATATCCTTTAATTAATTTTATTTTACAGGAAACTGCAAAACATTAGCAGCTCAATTTCCTTGTATTTGACCTGCAAAAGATTATAAACTCAAGAATTTCTACTTGACAATAAGCAGTAATCAACTGTATGCCAGATACAAAGCTGTATATGCAAAAGCATCCAAAAGGGGCAAAAATTATAAAAAAAAATTCATTACAAAAATTATCTTGCATTGTATAACCTTACTGGATTATGCATTAGAGTGATAGTTCTGAGGATGACAACAATCATAGTGTATGGAAGACATAGAGGACATGAATCCAAAGAAATTACTGAGAGACCCTTCAGTGGACGGATGTGCAAAGGGATAAAGTGTTACTATCTTTCACATTTACTCTGCTACAAACTTTTTCCTAATTGTCATTTTATGCAAAATACATGGCTTAAAGACACTTCTATATAGAACTGCTGAAAAGCTATTCTTAATTTATGAGGTGAACTACTAAAAAAGAGGTACTGCTGCGTTGTTATATTGGATTTGACTTTCTTTATTAAATATTTCTGGGAAAACCTGGTGACTTTTATAGGGTGTCATGACTGATATACTAGATCCTAATGCTTTTTTTTACAACTTTTTTCATTAAAGAACAAATGTGACACAGAAGAAACATGCTGCTGTATTTTTTGCATTATTCTGTTAAAAAAAACAAGCAACAAAATTTGCATAGCTGTCATTCAACCAAATATTGACCTATTTTGTAAGATAAAACAGGGACCCAAAAAGATTAATGGCAAAGACAGAGGAATATGTGAACCTATATGCTTTTGGGTTACCTTGTATCAGCCACAGCTTTTGGTTCAGGTAAGACTAACACTGACAGAAAGCCTTTTAAAGAATAAAAATACTATCTGTTTTATTCCTTGCTAAGTTTAATATTCAGGAAACTTTTAGATATGCAACTTCGATTTTGGAAAGGGATTTTTTTTTTAGTTTCTGTAAAGTCAAGCAGTTTGATTAGCACTCATTAAAATGCAGTAGCATAATCTTTACAACAAACTCTGTCAATCAGGTCAGGTTTCTCATATACATTAAAATGAAACCCCAGCTAGAAAAGAAAGAAAACACAAAGGAAGAAATAGAGAGAGAAAGGAAAAAGATGAGGATGAGAGGACAAACCAAGCAGATCTGGTGTTACCAGCCAGTAGAGGTTTTTTAAAAAATGAGATCACCGAGTGAAATCATACATTTACTCAGAGAGAGCATCCTTTGACATTGCCTTCTGGGTGATCTCTGAGCTCCTGCAGCTTTCCATGGAGCTACATGTAAACATCAGAAAACGAATTGAAAAAGCAATCTACTCTCTTGTCACAGTTGTTTTTACTTCATTTTGCTTTTGCTCTTTGTTTTTGTGTTTTGTTTTATTTTGTTTTTAATAAACCATAGCATAATGCATTTCTCACTGCCTCTGCCAAAACATTTCAAGATATCAAAGTGCTTTGAACAACACAGACATACAAGGCTCAGTCAACTTGGTATCTGAAAGCAAGGTATCTTTGCTTAACATGGCTATTTTTCACTACAGGAAAAAAAAAGAAAAATCAAGGGAACTATAAAGCTACTGACTCTCTGCTACATTATTAGGGTTTTATTTTTGCTTATTTATTAGTAAGTCTGTGTTCTAGAATTTATTTACATAAAAAGAATTTTAATGGAAAAATATTTTATTTAATAAAATACATTTTATTTTATTAAAATATAATATTTTAATTTATTTCTGTAAAATGAATATTTTCATATTTGGGATTCTCAGTTAGGATTTCCTATTTTCTATAGGAAAGATTTTCTGTCTATATATATATTTTGTGTCATGGCATTAAATCACATAAAGAAATATTAATCCAAAATGAGCTATCAGCAGGTCTTCATAATAGCAGGTGAAACCCACCATCTAAGTAAGTTACATCTTCTGCATAAGTGCATGCATTATGAATCTAGATCTGTATGTGATGACTGATGCCTCAAAATGCATGGTAACTGCAATCATGAACAGAATTTTCAAAAACAGCAGAGAAACTGTGGCTGTCTTGTATTTTTATCCATGTAAATTCAGTGGTCCTGAATGTCTTCCTCTGAAACAGAGCCTCATTCATTACACGGCTCTTCTCATCTAACTGTAATTAAAACATCTTCCCAAAACACAAGATGAAAAGATAAAGCCTCACAGACAGTGAGGAATGCTACAGATGCCTCTAGCTAGAACTTGTATAAACAAGTAGCAACTGGCTTCTTTTTCTCTGCTAAGATCAATTTAAACGGAGGCATTACCGGAAAGAGGTGCATAATTAATCCTTTCCCTCCCCTTCTTTGTGCTCAGTGAAATAACATTTTCACAAAGAGCAGCTGTAGAACAGTGTTAAAGAACAGAGAGGATGGCTTGTCCTGGAACAAATGCAATACACTTACATAGAAAACCAAAACAAAAGATCATAAACCAAGACGACAGGAAAGGCAAGGAGAATACAGAAGAAAAAAATAAATAATTAGTGGTTGAGAAAGTGCTAAAAGGAAACAAAGTAGGAAAAAATTGAAAAACAGCATAACTGAAACAGAGGCAACTTGAGATCAAAATGGGTTAGACTGCATATGGTCAGCCTCTTGGTTCAAAATCATTCATCAGGGTGTAACACTCTGTATGTGGGTACTAGTTTAGATATCTGCCTGTTCTGTTAAGCAATCTAAATATTTCTGTATGTTTATACAAACATTAAAAGGCAGAAGATACTATCAGCAAAAGAGTGGCTCCATTCTTATTAGTCTCCTGTGACTATCTTTCATTTGATCTTTATCTACTTTGATTTTTTTTTTCTAATTTAAAGGCTATATATCTATTTGAAATATTCAACTCTCTTGAAATGGTCTTTTGCAGTATTAAATGCAAAAAGTGTGAACACTATAAAAGTTTAATTATGTTTCAAGATGGGAAGCAGTAGTTTGAAGATGAGTAAATCACTTCTCTATGTAACAGGCAGATCAGAGAAGTGGTTTAATCATGATCACCAAATTACAGGCACTTAAAGAAGGTTGTTACTATTTCTCACTTCTAGAGACACCCAAAGCTACCTAACTGGCAGCCTGCCTTCAATTGGTTGTTCTATGTGTAGCACAGAAACAAACAAAATGTGACCCAACAGCAATAAGAATACTGAAATAAAAATGATGTGATGGTGAGAAATGGAAAAGCCCCTTCCCTCCCTCCCCACACCTCCCCCTTCAAAAGGAAAAGTGTAGGCTATAGAAGAAAACTTGCAAAATAAATGTTAGAAACATATTTACTTTGAGGGATCCAACTCTACTAGCAACTCCTTTGCTTTCATCCGGCCGTCTAATTTGCTACAATGGAGGAAGATGGGTAAAAAAGACAGAAGAATAAAGAAAAAGTGAACTTAAAAAAATTTCCACACAATCAGTTAGCAGTACATGCAAGACATTAATTTGACTCTCTGAGACACCTCTAGAGGACAAAGACACAGACTAATTTCTGGAATAAATGACGCTTTATCATGGCATTTTAAACTTGCTTTGTTGATCACTTCTTTCTCAGTATATTACCAATCTGGCACATTTGTTATATGCTGAATTCACTAACATTTTTGAAAAAATACATGTTACTTATCTGATTTGGATATTAAGAATAATGAAATTCTACAACTCTAACAGAAGAAAATCCCCCTCTACCTTCTATATTTTATATGAGCAGAGTATGCTATAACTGGGAGCCTGCAAGTATCATGACTGATACCTGACAGAATGCAATACAGATTCCTATTGACCCAGGCCTAGAGATTTTAGCCACTGCTATCATATTTCCCAGTTAAAAATTATGCTGCCCAACCAGAAAATTTTAATGCCAGACCAATATTAGATTTTTATTTAAAATATTTGAATACCTGTGTATATGACCCCCAACATCTCCTATCTGATTACTTTTCCTTTATTATATATGGTTTTTCCTAGATGATGCAGAGGATGGAAGAAACAAATGAGGTAGCTGCTCAAAAGGCTTCATATTTTTAGAAGCATGCAAAATAAAACATTCATTTACAGCAAAAGTTATTTTCAGAATTTCTTAATCTGGTAAATATACCTCTTTTACCACTAAAGTGAACATGCGTCATTTGAAGCAGAGAGGAAGAAGACAATAAAAATTACTTTCGTGACAACCTACTAGTCTCAGCCAAGACTGAACTGAAAGTTCTTATTATCTTAACTAAAACAAAATCCCACACAACTGAGGTGAACCTTTTCAAATTGCAGTAACTGGCTTGTAGAAATCTCAGCAAGGAAACCAAAGATTGAATGAACCATGGAAATTCAACTGGGCTTTATGCTCTCTAAAGCACACTAGCAAGGCACAAGTTAAATTGTCCTGTTTGGTTTTTCCTGACCCACACAAAACAGAGAAATTCCTCTTCAAAAAACAGTCAACTGAGTGCTTTGTTTTTTCTACTTGGATTTGATTCTCAAGAAATCAGTATCTTAACAATTTAAGTATTTAATTCCGATAGTATGTCCATTAGCAAAATACACTGGAAACATTTATGTTAATTTTTGCTTTCCTTCCCTGGTCTTATGGCATTAAAATCACATCAAGTTTGAACTCTCAAGTGAAACACTGTCACTACTGCTATCATGGAACTTCAAGAAAATCTCCAATCAATACTAGTATACAGACCAAGAAGAAATGGCAATTCTTAAATAAATTATGTCTCCTTTAGAAGACACATTCAATTAAAATATATGCAGTTGTAACTGAATTACTACATGTTAGCTTCCTAATTGAGGAAAAAAAAAGAGCACCTCAATTCAGAAAAAGATCCTTATCTGAACAAAAAACATTGTGAGTTAGAGCAAAGATGCCTTCCCCAACATCCTGGTTAGGTACTACCATCCCAATAATAAGACAATCTAGAAGAACTGCAATTCATTTTATCAATTGGAAACTTTTAAATGAATAATAAATTTAGGTTTGTTTGGAAAATGAGAGATAGGAAAAAATAAACGCTTATAATCTCACATAATGACATGGAACTAGGGCATTAAGAAAAGTAATACACAACACAGAAACTTGAGGAAAAGTTGTGACAGCAATATGCACTGCCCTTAAGGGAAAAAAAATTTTCTTGCATTACTCACCAATTGTGGCTGCTCAAGTTGTTCTGGAGGTTTAAGACTCAGTTAGAAATGAGACTGGAGATATTACAGGTGCATATATCTAATATTATTTGGTCTTTCTTCAAAATATATGTAGAAATGCATACACAATGTGCACACCGTGGGCAATGAAGTTCTGAATGCTTGCATATATAAATTACAAGGAGACAGTCTAAGTCTAAGTCTTGCTTTACATCCCTGGCACAGTTAATATACATGATAGCACGTTTTCTACAAGAGCATTGCAGAGTGCAACTTGAATGCTTCTCAAGGGATGAATGAGAATTACATGGGTATTGCATAAACAATATCACATCTGTTGTGGGAGTTAAATAGGGTATTGCCAAGAAGGCAAGGGACAGCAGGAATGAACACCCATATCTTTTTCATGGCGAATACCACAAAAAGGAATTCAGCTGCATCCTTATCTTTCTCTGGTCAACTGTAGGAAGATCTAGGAGTTATAATTCAGAAAATGGCATGGATTATACATCCTTGTTTATCAGAAACTCAGCTAACACAAGAACCCCATGACGGATGAACACTGGTAAATAGAAAAGATTCTGAAGAAAAATGTGTGTAAGTGATTTAAATCAAAAGTATCTTTACCACAACAAAAAATAAATAAGTGGATTAAAAGTTGAGGCAGGAGCAACACCAAGTAGTCATGGCAAAAATATTACCTGAAAATCCTAAGGGTTTGAAGGTGACAAAGGTTTTGAAGGTTCTGAAGGTAACAAATAAAGATACTTAATGTAAAGAAGGAAGAAGGGTGCTGTGTGGGGAACATTTTAGGAAACTAGGAGAGTATAATGCACTGACAGCTCATAAATGCATTATATTTACATCCCTTTCTTATTCACAATGGATTAGCAGCAGGAGTTAATAGCTAAAAATTAACTACAGCCATCTGTATCATTATATCTGAAGAACAAGGTGAAGTTACAGTTGGAGCAGAATGAGATAGAAAACTTCAGAAACAAGGAAACCAGAACCAAAGAGTGAGCAAAGAGGAATGCTCAAATATGGTTAGTGGATTTGTTAGAAGATGAGAGAAGAGAAAATGTTTTCTAAGCAGAAGCATCATATGGTTTCAGTGTTATTCCACTACCTTCTACTTAATAGAGCACATGAGAAATTAACCTGTTATCTTCATCCTTGATTTCCTCCAGAAAGCAGAATTTAGAAGACCTAACCTTAAATATGTATCTAATGTATCTAATCTATTGCTTGTACTTGTCATAAAGGAAGAACAGCTCTGAACAATTACCTAATCTGAGGCTCTGCCTTTGCTGGATTTATTGAAAGGAAGAGTTTCACAAGAGGAGAAATAGCCTCAAACATTTAACACTATCCATCTTAGATGCTTTCTCCTTTCTGATAATATATTCCATTTGTGCGGCCCTAAAGTTTCCCTGCTTACATTCCAACAAAGAAACTGGAATTTTGCAGGACCCAAGTCTTTCACATAAGTGTTTTCCCATCCACATTCACCAAAAATCCAAACCTCTGTCAGACGTTTTTCCAAAATCAGCACATGAATTGTTCATAATGACATCATCTTTTTGATATGATTAAATTACTTAATTCTGAAATTGAACAAATGCAAAACTCACAATAGAAATTTTTCCCAGGAATAGTTTAAAAAGATGTCAAGTACCTTATTCAATGATCTAGGCGTGCAATGGTGGAATTACGATAATCAAAAGTAAGAGATTATACTACACAACATCCAAATCAAGTTCAGATTATTTGCTGTACACATGAGAAAAACCTAACTGTTCTCCCACTTGATTACTGCTGCAGAGATCAAAAGTGAATGGCGAATAAAGAAAAGCATTATGATTGTGTGTGGAACGTCATGGAGTCTGCAAAGAGATGTTTTGGCAGGTATGTTATACCACATATCCCTGACAACTTGTGATGACAAGCATTTTCTGTTTCCTTCCACAAACACAATCCCTCTCAGTTTGTAGCCATTGCCTCTTCTTGCTGCCTTAGGGAATGTGCAGTGCAACGGAGTGAATATCCTCTACTGAATACAAAATCTTGAAACTTGCTCATATTTGTCAACGCGAGTCCACATGCTGTTACGAAATATTTTATGAAGTTGTACATTCCATGAGAAAATAAGACCTTCCTTGGTTTTTTTTTCAGTTTTACCTGCCACTATTTGCTTTCAGTTACTGTTTTATCTCAAAGGGCAGGGCATCATGCTGAGAAAAGGATGATCAGTTTTGGAAATCCAGAACAAAATTGCACATGTGATGCTCCTACTTTGGTTCATTTCCTTCAGCAGAATTTCACAATATGCCCCGAAATTGCTTTTATTTTTTTTTTACCTCCAAGGGCCATTCAACTAAGCAAGGAAAATATAGAAGAAAAACAATAGGATAAGCTCCAGTCCAGCTTGAAGAGGTGTTTTGTGATTCAGTGAAAAGGTAGGTGGATGTATAAAAAAAATATGAAAATGATCCTAAAGATAAATGCATTAAGAGGATAAAAACCATACCAGAAGAGAAATTAAATATGAGTCAGCATATATTCAAACAGCCCCCACATAAAGGAGTTCTGAAAGAATACAACATATAAAGAACAGGGATTTTTAGAGGCCCTCAGGAATTTGTTATCAAAAGCTTGGAGATTTCTCCAGCTGATAAAGTGTATTCAACAAGAGAAGGAGGCCCAGTTGATGAAGAGAAACTACAAAAGCAATGCTATGCATATTATTATACCATTATGTTCCAAATAAATGTTCTTGAAATCTCTCCCAAGTCCTCACACAATTCATATTAACAGAGAAACATATCTCAAAAGTAACTTAACTGGCAATGATTTCACATCAGTTGGCCAGGAACAAAAAAATCTTATGTATTGGCCAGATCACATAAGGGAGCTGAATACAAAGGAGATTAAAACTTGGGAAGATGGAAAATGCATTTTCTGACCCTAAAGAATGCTAATTGAGTTCAAGGTATGCAACAAACTGAAAAGAAGTGAAGAGCAGTGACATCCAAGTAAGAAGAAAAAGAAAGAAACTGTAAATATTCCATGCCTAGCAAGAAGTAATTTAAATTAGCGAAGCAATTACTTACTACTTCTGAACAACTTTGATGGTGGGGACAGTGACTGTCAACTTCCAAATATTATATAATACAGTACTGGTCTAGGTGGCATGATTTACAACCCTTACTTGCCCAATCAAGAGCGGAAAATTCTGACAGAAATCCAAACTTCAGCTTGAATTCTCTTCACTGATAAGAATGATGTTCTACATCAAGTGAGCAGTTTCTACTGCTAACAAAGAGCGTAATACATTTTTAATATAGCAGCAAATCAATTTAAGTTTAAAAATGCATTATGTATAACTTTTACATCCATGCATAAAAAATAGATTTGCACTTGAAAGTATTTTTGCTTCTGCAGTTTTATGGCAGACAAACACCAATTAGAGGGGGCTTCTTAAATGGGGAATATTTCAAACAAAGGCAGTACAGGCTCCTCTAACAATGACATACAATCTCAACCAACAAACATAGTCATGTCTGTGCATTATACCACAGTTTGGCATAAAAGTTTTATTAACTTGATAACATTAAACCCTAATGTTAAACAAAAGTGTAATGTATGTGAATTCTAATGGATGCCAATAAAACATCATTGATCATACCATCTCAAAATTTTGTTCACACTACCCACAATTTTTTTTTCATATGGCCATTACTACTCACACTGTTCCATGTACAGATGTAGGAGTAAACACAGTGCAGGTGGAACAAGCAGTGGTAAAAAGTACAGCAATTTTCTTACTGTTTTCAAACTTGTATCATCACTAGATCGAATGCTCTGTTAACACACATAATGGCAAAGATAATGTCACCATGTCCTTACACAAGAGACTTTGTGCACTGATAATTTTACACCAACATTTGTCAATTCTTTAAAAATATCTATTGACCTCAGTGAAATTTAATGCTCAGAAATAAAAATTTGATAGGTAAATGCACAGCCAGGGCAAGACAGACTACAATAAATATAAATATTACATAGAGTACCTCTATTTGTAGTGACTTAAAGTCCTAAATCTCATTCAAGCTAGAAATCTGGGCATATGAGAGCTTGGTCCTTACTGTCACTATAAAGTGAACAGTTGGACAACTCTCCTGTCACACGGCTAAGTTTGCAAATCCTTCTACCAGCTCAAGGCTGCCTTTCAGACACTTCTGCCTGGCCACAGCCCTTCCTTTTCTCATAATGCTATTGCTGCATCCAAGCTACTTCCCACTCTTCCTCAAACACTCTAAGTCCTGCATTCCCATCACTCAAGAGCCACAAATACTGCTTTGGTCTATATTAGACCTTTACATCCAATTTCCCCTCAATATTTTCAATCCTCTCATATCAGACCCATTTAATCATTTTTTTACTGTCTGCTGGCACATTTTGCTCCTCACCTATGCCTGCAGCCTCAGTGATTCTCTAGCTTCCCTACAAAAGAAAGCAGAATTCACACCTCATGCTCCGGTAGACTTTTTCAAGCCTATTCCTTATATGAGAAATCTGTCTTGGCAAGAAGGAAAGGTCATATTTAAGGCAAAAATAAAGACATTCTAGTCCTGGGTGGTGAAGTTCTGTATTCTTTTCATATACCTTTTCCAAACTGACAATTCACTTCTGAATGTGCTATTTTACCTTGCTGTCCTGAGCTGAACTTAAGTTCTAAAAGCTGCAGCAGATACAGGGTTATAGCATGTACAGTGGTGGATGCTGTCCTTTAAACACTTTCAGACACTAAGCTAGCTCCCATCAAAGATATCTTCATGGTCAAGGAGAAAACTTTTGCACCAATGAAATCACTTAGAAGTGACCTGATGATGGGACAGGTAAAGCAAACCAGCTCTCTGGTAGGGTTATAAAGCAAATATCTGCTCTCTTTAACCACTTCTAGCACCAAAATTAAGAGAGAGATGTTTGCATTGGGGCCCAGTGTAACAAGGAGCCTTTCTGAAAACAGATGGGGACTTTACAGGGAAGAGGACAAGCAGCTTTAAAGTTTCTTTTCAAATATCTGTAACAGCCTGCATTTTATCCTTTTGACTAGACAGGGCTGTGTGTAAACACACCTTGTCACATGTATTTCCCCACATTTATACATCCCGAGGAGTTCAATAATCGGAGGAGCGGAAGAGTTGGTAAGGATATTGGAAAAGGGTGTACCCACTAAAGGCACAGGAAACAAAGCAGTGAGAGAACAGTATCAGAAGATTAAGTTAAGGTGGAAAGATCTGGTGTGCAATTCACTTAGCAGAAGCTTAAAACAAAATGACCTTTAAGTGGCCAAGCACTAACAATAACCTGGTAAATGGCCAAGGTCAATCTTTGTCCACACTAACAGTGCTGTTGGGTGAAACCATTGTCCAATGAGGCTGTCTGCAAACTTCATAAAGCAAACATAAAGCTTCATAAAGCAACCTTCATAAAGCAAACTTCATAAAGCAAACACCGTGTTGCAAAGGACTGCCATGCAAACACCTGATAACTCCTTGATAAAGATGCTCCTCACATTTTGAAAAACTATATATAAAAGAAAAAAAGGAGCTGTAAGAAATAAACTGCAATGGGTGGTTTTCAAAAAGATTTGAAAAAATACCAGCAGCTGGTTTGAAGTCTTGCCAAACCTGTTACTGTTTCTCACAGAATGATTTCCATAAATCTACTGCGAGTTAATCAAATGGGAGGCCCTGTTTCCAACACAGGCATTAGAGAGAAATATGTTCCAGCTGTAAGTGCTTAAAATGTCTCACCTTAAGGATTTCTGTTTTCTCATGGACTTTTTCCATATAGACTTTACTATTGCTAATTTAAATAAAAAGCAACATACTAAATTGTATGAAGGTTTCAGTAAATGTAAATATCAATAAATGCCTACAGAAATTCATATCCAATAATGTGCAATGATGGCATGAAAGCGATCAGAAATAGAAAAAAATCACTTCCCTTCCTTTCAAAGAAATAAACGTACTGTTGAAAATTAATTGAAACGTACTGTTGAAAATTAATTGAAGAAATCAAATTCTACCCTACTCATAAATGCCCCTTATAAAGAGATAACATATGTTTTGCCTTTAAAAATAAAACTAAATTGGTGAGCAAATTAAGGGCAATTAATTTCAGCATGTAAGACTTTGGAATGAGCTTGTTTTAAAGGACAAAAATGAGGGAACTTGACTTAATTAATGAAAATAAAATCTGAAAATTTTTACACATCCCTTTTGTCTGGCTGAGGAAAGAATACAAGCAAGGATTGTCCTATTTGAGTTAAAAGGCAAAAAGACAACTGAGTGCAGACTGACCAATGAGATAGTGAGATTATAAAACAAGGCTTGACACAGCTGTGCAGAAGGTAAAAACTATTTTTAGTTTGCTGATCTTTGATGGTATCACTTATTATAATGTTAAATAATATTAGATATTGCTGAAAATAAGAGTTAAGACCATAGAACAGGTAGGTGCCATTTACTCTTAAATCCTCTATTTCCTAAAACCCTTTTCAATGGTGAAAATGGGCTTCAGAAACTATTAATGCACTTGCTACAGAGCCTACCACTTGAAGGGAATTGCATATTTACATAATGAGAAAAGCAATATCTGTGCTTCAGATTCTTGTTTCCCTCTCAAATCTTGCATCAGATTGATGTTACTCCTTGGATTTGTGCTGGAAACACAGTCAACAATACAGGGATGCTTCTTCTTCTGCTGTGCAGTTCTTGCAACATCATCAAAGCCTTTTCTGTAAATAGGTAAATGCACAGCCATTTTTTCATATGGCAAGTGGGCTGGGGGCGCACAAAACCTGGGGATGGGACACAGCTGGAACACCTGGCCCCAAGCAGAGGGATATCCCACCCCATATGGGGTCATGCTCAGCATGTAAGTCTGAGGGAAGAAGGAAGGTGGGGACATTTGGAATGATGGCATTTTCCTCCCAAACAACTGTCACAAGTGACGGGGCCCTGCTCCCATCAGTGTGGCTGAACACCTGCCTGCCCATGGCAAGCACTGAATTAGTTCCTTGTGTTGCTTTGCTTGTGTGTCCTTTTGCTTTCCCTATTAAACTGTCTTTGTCTCAACTGACAAGTTTTCTCGCTTTTACTCTTCTGATTCTCTCCCCCATCCCACTGCTTGGGGAGAGAGTGAACAGCTGCAGGGGGCTCGGTTGCCAGCTGGGGTTAAACTGCAAGAGTCTTTTTGGCACCATACACGGAGCTCAAAACATTTGAGATAATGACAGATTTGACTGACATGTGCTAGATTGCATTTATAGCTGCTATTTCTGTTCAGCTAATAAGCAGCAGGCTCCTGTGTATTAGTCTAGTGCTCCTTAGTGGCTGCTTTTGCTTTTGCTGTAGTGCTGTGTAGCCTCAAACCATCTCTGCCCCAGCCAAAACCAGCACACGTGCATGAAATGCAGATGGTGATGATGCAAACTGTGGAAGGATGATACAATACCAAACTGTGACACGCTTGCTTCAATAGCAAGGTAATATAGACCAGCATAAGAACCCTCCTCAAATGTCTAACAGATATATTAAGGGTGGCAGACAAAAGGAAGGAGATGTATGGATGGGGAAGCACCAGAAAGCATAGTGGAGGGAACATAAAAATGTTGATGGCATGCAGATTGGTAGTTCATTTAGTTCACAGCACTTCATGTAGCTTCTGGGGATACCCAAGCAGTAAAATCAGACAACCTAAAATAATTTACAGACCAAAACAGAGTCGAGCTGTTGAGATGAAATCAGAATGATAAAGAGCACATTTACATAAGGAGAACACAGTATGGCAAGAAAATCTAACATATTCAAGAAGTGGAACCAGATGGAGAAACAAATATCCCCTTTACTGTTAGGTTCTAAAGAGCATAAAAGATGTATCCAACCCTGACTTGTAGGATACTGGCATAAGAAGGATGCTAGAGAAGTTGTAGAGAAGGTCATAGCTGGTGCTCCACATCCTCTCTGTCATTTCAAGCTATCCTGACCAGCTGGGTACACTCATATGGATTCTGGACAGACTACTGAATGCATGTATCTTTGTGCCTTTGAATACATAGATATTAAAGGGTGAATTAAACCCTTTTTGTTCTAAAATAGCATCACCTATCTCTCCTATAACATCTGGCACTGAACTTTGCTACACCATCATTAAATTGTTTAATAAAAAAGGACCAACAAGAAGACTGCTGTTTATCCTTACAGGTACATTTTTAAAACTGCTGATTTTTTCATCAGAAAAGAACACAGCAATAAATGATGTGGATTATTTATTATGTCAAGAGTTAGTGAAGGAACAGAAGCTGAGCTGTTACTTAAATGAGATTAATGTATGAATGGACTAAGACACTAAAGAAGAGGAACAAAAGAAAACCAAATTCCTACAGGCATAAGACTATATGAAAATTCAGCCTATAGGATGCACAGTTTTCCTGTTGAAACCATTTTTCAGGAAGAAACAAGATTTAGTCAGTTGACATATATAATAGGAACTAAGAGCCCCAAAGAAAAAAGACTGAATGGAAAAGGGAAGCCAATATTTTTCTGATGCCATCTTCAGCAAGACATAAAAATGATTATCAGGTGCCAACAAACTTAATAAGCATCAGTGACAAAACCAGAACTAGAAATACTGACAAAGTAGCCTGAAAACAATTCTGTAGAGGTGCATTCACAGTAATTTCTAACTGAAGATGCTGGATAAAATCAAACATAACTACATAGCTGTTGGTCAAAGAAACCCAAACCATTAAACAAACCCTAAAACCCTCATCTTGTGTTCCATCAGAATTCAAACCAGAGATTTGTTTTGGATAGGAACTGAAAAGATCTCAGTAAGGCTTCTAATATGAGAAGAATGCACATCTTCTCCCTATCTTAAAGAAATGACAGATTGAAGTTACCAAAACTTGAAAATAACATTTGGCCTTGGAAGACAGCATACTAAGAAATGAAAACTCTTGCTCCCAAAGTTAATTGAAAAGAACATTTTAAGGAGGAACTGACTATCTGATGCAGTACTAGTATACAGAGACTAGAACTCATGCAATGCATATGTGAGCCAGGATGTATTGAAAGGTTGTTCTCTTCTGAAGGAACACATGTAGAGAATTGTTACAATTTGAGAAGAAAAAGTATTTCTAGGGAAAGACTGAGTGACCTGTTTGAAATTTTTCTGACCTGTTTGAAAATTTTCACTGGACTCAGGAAAAGAATGAAATTCTGTGGCTTAATAAACATCAACTAGTAATTAAGACATACAAATGTAGAGAAATTTTGCACATTAGAGCTTCTTTGTATGATTCAATCTGTAACAAGTCTGAAGAGTAGCTGATTCTGTGACTGCAAGAATTGTCCTGGATGTTCTGGATCTGAAGCTAATTCCCAGCTACTCTAAAATAAACAGTTCCTCAGCATGACTAAGGGAAGAGAGCTATATTTTGGCGCTGCTATACTATTTAATACCAACTCCAGGTATAAATAAATAAAGTACTACTTGAAGCACACATATTCAATAAAGAAAGCTAAGACAAATAGGTAATTCTACTGAAAGCCAATGTTCAGCCTGCAGTTTACCCTAGTCTGTCTTCTCCAGAGTTGACTTGTTGATGAGTCTATTTTGGTACTAATAAAAATGCCCAGAAGACTATCCCTGAAGTTTTTGACCTTCCTACAAAGTGTATCTTCCATTTTTGAAAGGATTTTAGTAACTATGATGTATTTGAGGGATTTTTAATATCCTGAGCAACCAGATTGCTTCTTCCTCAGTTAAAACGTCTCACTCTTGAAGCTGCAGCATGCTGTTAACTACCAGGGTTTGTAACCAAAAAATAAGACATGCTAGGTCTGCATTATCCACATGTTTTGCCAAGATTATACACTTTAAACAATGGGGGTAAAAGGTAATGAATATATGAAAATATTCTGGTATCTTAATTAGTAATTGATCTGAAAATCACTGCTGCATTGTGCTGAGAAGAACACAGGAGGATACAGTAGATTGATGTGCCTTAGGAACCACGATTCATTCTAAGGCAACTAGGGCCACTTTCTACTCAAATACACATTATAATAGCATCTCTTTTTACTAAACATAATTTTCTGTAATCCAGGATTGTACATTGAAAAAAACTAAGAGGAAATTAAACCTAGAAATAACAATGAAAACATTGGAAGTTTTAGCAGGAACAAGTATCTAGCTACATCTGTGTGTATTTTTAAAAGAAAAAGCAAGAAACCCTAACAGTGCTTGGAGTGTGATCTCACCTATGTAGATCATCCTAACAATCTGAAACATTCTTGGCACTTTTCTGTGCTCTTCAACCTAATCGCAGCTAAACAGCCCTGCCAAAGCACTTGCTAATTACTCAAACAAGTTTCTACATAGAAAAAACTTCAGCTATGCAAACTTCAAAAATAAAAACAAAACAAAATTCGCTTGGAAATTTAGCGTACGCATTCAAACTTTAAAATACATTCACATACTTGCCATACTTCACTTTGATGACCACCTTAAGGAGAAACAGTAAGTTTCAAGAAGAAAAAAATGTTATGCACTCAAATGAACACAAAATATCTACACTGTGGATACCAATACAGCTTACTAAACCACACCTTCACCAGCATCATATTATTAGCTAAGAATTTCTGGTAAGGAACATGATTTTTCTTTTACTGATAAATATTGAACACCTCTACTGAAAAATTTCTAACAACAAAAATTGACAAAAACTTCTTGCCATATCCACCTGCTCCATTCTGCTAATGTGCTTACTTCACATAGCAATTCTATATTGAAAAAGTAATAGACTGAAAACATAAATATTAATTAGATTTATCATTAATTTGTAACTCATTTGATTGTGTGGATGTCAATGGACACATTTCACATTAAAGTGGTGGATCATGACAGATCATTTTTTGTTAGCAGTAAGCGAAAGAAATTACTGAAATCAGTTTGGTTTTTTTTGATCACAGAAACAACTTTCATCAGCATTTTTTTTTCCCCAAAATCTTTAAAGTTTTTTCCTAGGCTATTTCATTTCAGATATTCTCTGCACCTGGAACATTTACATAAATTACATGTGTCATTCTTTCTACATTGGGAATATAAGGTCTTTAGGTGAATATCTACTTATGAATGATAAAGACAATAGTTTTTCATAGGAAACAGAGTAACAGAAAGTGACCAACTAGCAGAATTCAATGTACTGTTACAAAGAAGGTGTTAATGGACGGAGCAGAGGATAGGTGAGATGACTGTTTTGTAAGACTTGAAAAAATTCTGAAAAGTAGCTTTGCTTTCTCATTTTAGCTGTAAAATAGAGCCTGTAGACTTTTATTACACAGGAATTAAAAGTTATCTATTTCAACTACAAATATGTAAGGATCTAACTTACTACTGAGGGTTTTGTCTGGTTCAGTGTAACTAAACAATGGATAGCTAGGGAAGGGACAGAAAACAAGCAAGTAAAGTAGAGAGAGACTTTCTCTTAAGTAAAATGTAAGGAGTGAAGGGAATGAAGCAGCAAGATGGAAAAAACCCCACACTCTCATCTTAGAAGTACTATAACAAGTTCCTTAGGATCCTTTATGATCAAAGATAACACTGGAAGAAACTTTGCACCTTGAAGTGAAAGAGCTGAACATCAGTGAGACTGATGATCTTGCAAAGTGAAATACTTTGAACATCTCTTGTCACTGAAATGAATTCCTGGTGATAATTAAAAACCTGTCCTTGGTCTTCTAAATCTACTTCCTTTGACTTTGACATGCAACATTGCCAAAAATTAAGTACTGATTATATCGTATATGTATGGGAGAAGTGAAGACTTCAACTTGAAAACTGCAATTTTCTTTTATGCTCATATGAACCCCCTAGGAGTAGAACAAAATTCAAAGTTTGAAATAATGACTCAGTCATTTATTCTGGATATATTCTTTTGAGTTATGTGAATTTATGGATCAAAGGTTTTATACTGTAAGCTAAAAAAACCCCCAAGAATCAACAGTAATGCAAATATTAAAAAAATTCTCCGTATTTCTAAAAGTATTTTACCCTAGGTATCCCTACTGCTTTTGTGTCTGAAAAGAACATTTTACCTAATGAAAATGCTAAACCCAAACACAGACAAAAACATAGTGATATCTTATAATCTGAGCAGCTTCTGGAATGACAAGAAAAACTTGTAAACCACACTGTGTCATCCTAAGCTTCTGTGAGTATTCAGCAAATTCATCTAATCATGTTAAGAAAGCCGTGAAACTTTTAAACAATCAAAACTGTATTGAACAAGATAAAAATGTCACAATTACTATAAACTTTATGGTTGAATGATTGAAAAGGGAGGACTGTTAGTGCAGTTTTCCTCTGAGTAAAACTTGATTGCCTCTATATGTGAATCCATCTACTACAAATGTGGTTTAAATGCTCTTTGTGCAATGGTCGATGTTCTTTGAAACTCAAACACAGTTATAGAGAACAAGAAAGGTGTTCTACAGAAATTTATTAAAAGCTAACAAAAGCTGGTTTGCTTAGTCTTGGGGATGTACCTAATCACTTACATAGAGTAGTCCCAATGGCAATTTGTCTTAAAAAGTTCCCACCTACCAAGAAATATAATGAGTTCTTTTAACAGGAAATGACATTTATGAAAACTGATTGAAATATCCAGGTTCCAACTCAATATTTATCATTTAGTACTTTGTTTGAAACAGAGATTTTCAGAAAACATGGATGATAAGTTGTAAACAGTAAAGCAAATTTGCAATTAAATGTTGTATTTTGTCTACATGATCTGCTTGCATACATAAACAGCATTAGGTTTTCCAAAATATGATAATGAAAATGTGCATTAGTAATCAGGAGCATTAGTAACCTGTTCTCCCATACCTTTTCTTCAATATCCTCATGCATTAGTAACCTGCTACTTACATTCATTTAACAGAGGTGCTCCCGTCATTGCAGAAGCTTGATTTTTTTTTTTTTCCTGAGACACACAGAGCTTTGTGTTATTCAGCAAATTCAGTAAGAGAGATGTAAGGGTTCATGTACACTTAGGACAAAAAAAAATGCAACAAGAAAACAGTACAACAAAAGAAACTGGAATATGCAGTTGACAAAGAAATATAGTGCCACTTGCTCTGTGGCTAGACCAAAAATAACCATAATCAAAGAACTAATTTTTTTCCCTGACACTTCCTTTTCTTTGTTTCATGTCATATATGCATGTTTTGGAGCTCTGAAATGAGTTCCTAAACCAGCAAATGAGCATATTGAAAAGATACACACTTACAGATTAAAGAAAGAAAATAAATAACCTCAGAACATCACCTGGATGCTGAATTCTATTTATTTTTATTCTCATTACTGTGTGGGGAAGAGGCCAGTATAAATTTAATTCATATTGCATTATTAGAAAGCCAGGATCC
The DNA here is from genome assembly GCF_035770615.1 of Melospiza melodia melodia. Lineage (NCBI taxonomy): Eukaryota > Metazoa > Chordata > Aves > Passeriformes > Passerellidae > Melospiza > Melospiza melodia. Next base: position 76,369,899 of record NC_086199.1, read on the forward strand.
AAAAGGAAAAACAGAACAACTGAAGACATTTAGACACATTGATAATCTTGAAGAATCTGAATGAACCACATTTCTTGATAAATTTAGATGATGTTTGGAAACTTGAGGATACTGTAAATGACTGAACAAAAATATAATGAGTTGTTTCTTTGTTTTTTGAAAGTAATATATAAAATGAACCAAGAACTGTCTAAGTGGTAAAGAAGCTTATGTGCAAAATCCAACCCCTAAGTAATAGGAACAGATGCCATCTTCTGTCAAGTTTATTTTCCAGTATGTTTTTTTAAATTTTCCCCTATATCGGCTTGTAACAAACCACCATCAAATACACCACAGAAAATATCATCTAGCTAGCTGTTGCATGGCAATTCCTGTTATAAAAGTGGTGTGGTCTCACACATTTTGGACAAAACCTGATTTTGCAGTCATATGTGAAAAGCAGGTCTCAACATGAAATACCAAAGCATGATCTAATTATGAAATGAGCTCACCTCCACTAATTGCCCAAACACAGTTTCAGATTTTCAATCTTTTTCAAACTTCCAGTACATTCCTTCTATAATCTCTGAATCTATCAAGAGAGTTTAGAGGACTGGATTCTGCTTCAGAGCAGATAGGCTTTACTCCTTCCCATTGTGACAAACTTCCTGAAAATATATAGGTATCATCTAGAGCTATTTTCAGCAGAGCTGTCTCCTACTTATGCCTGTTACTTGCCCACCTTTGGTTTTCTTTGGACAATTTTATTTTATCAATGGGCAAAAGGCTCAGTGCAGCTTCTCTGTTTTGTCTTGCTCTTCTGCTCTGAGCATTGTAATGTAAAAAGCTCCATGTTTTTATTTTGAAGCTATCAGACAATATACAATTTTTTAGGAAAAAAAGTGAAGGAGATGCTTACAGTTAGAATTTGCTGAATAATCTCTAAGAAAAGCAGACTATATAATGAAGCTCAAGTTTGCTGTCCATCAGAATAATTTTGATTCTATTACAGTGAAGTAAGTACTGCATAAAACAATCCCATAGGTTAAACCAAAATATTTCTACGGGTGGTTGCCCATAAATCTTGTTTGCTGACAGAAAAGAGTGAGACAGTAGGAGAGAAGAACTAGCAGATGCTGGTAATCATTTTAGCAAGCAGAATAAGCTTCAAGGATCATGAGTTAGATAAGGAAGAATGTTATTATTTGCCATCTGCTACTGGTTTATTATTATGTCAGCATCTGGTGCCACAGAAAGATCTCTGTGATGTGAACACACAAAGCAAATTTAGACAGTTTTCTTCTGCTGAAAGGAATTCTGCTGAAGGTAAACATTACAGGGCTTGCCACTGGTCAATTTGCTTAGCTTTTGATGCATGCTATTTAAAGCCTGATAAAAAGTAAACATATAGAGTTCACCTCAGTGATTAAATAGTATAGTCTAATCACTAAGAACTGAATAATAATCCCACAAGGTTGGCATTAAAACTTTCTTTCTATTAAATTTTGGCTGGTTTTTTGTTTCCAAATGTCAGGCAGCAAATATCTAAGTTTGAGCAAAGCCGGTTGGTTTGAAAGTCTTAAACTGAACAATAACAAAGCGGGGCACAGATCTGCCCCAGCCCAGGCTAGAAATTTGCACATATATTTTTTTAATAAAATACTGTTTGCTTAATGTTGTTTCTCAGTGGCAGGATTATCTATGTTCCTGGGGATACTGAAGGACGCTAAATACATTCAAGGTGCTAACACTTCATATTCATGATGGGTATTGCAAGAGAACATGAAACTTCAGTAACCACAAGGTGTTGGTGGACCCACAGGTTGAACTGTGCACCAGTACACGTGGAACGAGCTACACTGTCCTGCATTTATCTGTCCTACAGAATGACACAGCCCTTGCATGCGAACCAACCTTGTTCAGCAGAGGCAAGACATTAATCTGATAGATTACAGGGCTGAGCATGGAGCTTGCAAGGCATAAATGTACTTACTTTTGGTGTTGGGCAGGATGCAGTGGAGAGGCGAGAGGTGGCTTGGGCACGAGGGGATTCTGAAGGAGTAGTACTGAGGGAGGCTGTATCACGTGGGAGAACCTGAACACCACGAGAGATGATGGAATCTGGAATCTTAAAAAGAAGAGAGACGGAATTAATAGCAAAAAATATACTGTACGTGAAACTCAAGACCTTGCCTCAAAAACACAGGAATAGCCCACTCCTCGGTTTGCACACCTCCTCATACTCAGTGCTTGGCAGTGGTTAAGGGCATACTTTCCTAATTTCAGTAACAAACGCCTAAGAAATATATAAGGTCACATTCTAATTGAAGTAGCACAGAACATACTAGTTCTGAAAAAACTATGAATCAAACATACTACAACAAGAAAGAATAAGAAAACAATGGTTTCCTCTTAAATCTTCGTTTAAAACCCAACAATGATTTCTACCATGGCATGAAGGGAGGCAGACTTTCCATCCACTAACCAGGGGGAAATACTCTGAAAAGAAAACCATTTGCTAGAAATTTACTGAAGCCCTCTAAAGATATGTCATGCAATGAGAAAACTTCTCATGAGAAATGTCATGCATTGAGTAAATAGTCTTTATTCCATGAACTGCCTCCTTTCTGCTCTACCATGTTCCTAGACTGTTTTTTGCCAGTCGGTTCCTGTCAGCTCTCCTCAGAGGATCTTTCAAGGCTAAGCACCCGATGCTGCAATGTCCACTGTAAATTCTGAAGTCAGCAGAGTTTCTTTTCAATGTGGACAGCTATGCTGGGGATATCTTCCTCTTCAGAAACAGAGCCTAACCGGCCTCTACATGGAGTATTCTGATTTGCAAATCACATCTCAGAGATGTATCTTAGAGGTAAATGGAATCAATGATATTCCAAATGCTCAAATGGTTTGTAATAGAAGCATGATTTCCCTTCTGTTTACTTTTTCTCCTGAAATCCCATCTTAAATTCATTAAAGCCCAAAAGCGGCTGACAGTCCCCAAGTTTTATATTGGCATAGATACTCCCTACAACTTTCAATGCTTCTTTATAATGTCTATGGCTAAGGAAAATACAGCAAAAAACACACTTTCAAAGGGCATAAAATAAAAAAATGAAAGAAAGAACAGCTTCAAGTCTTCAAATAAGATACCTTTTAACTGCTCTCCTTTGATAAAAAACTGCATGCATCTTGATATGATTGTGTAGGGGTCCATTACCCCTTTTGTGTACTCCAAGACCCCACAACATGAATAACAATATTGCTTTTGGAAATGGTATCATGAATCACTTCTCCCTAGGCTTACACTGGGTGCTCTAGAGTACCAGATACTTCATACCAGATACTCATACCCTTCAGGCAAGAAACATTTTTATTTCCCACCATATTGAGCAATCATTGTTTCTACAATTTTATCTGATATCACCTTTTTGTAATAATAACCTCTTCTGCAATAAAGTGACTGATAGAATCCCAGTTTCCCCTGAACTGCATGTGTAGTACTAATTTTTCGCCTGTGAGAAAATTAAAATTTAAGTAAAATTTCAGCCATGATATTAATCAGAAAAGAAGCTGAAGATTAAGGGAAAAGATGATCACAGGCACTTAATTTCAGTAAGAATTATTTCCAAATCACTACCTTTAAATAAAATGTAATTACCAGAAAATAATTAATATATAAACCTATCTAGATTGTAGAGAAAAATTTCTCACTGAGAGTATAAAGTTAGGTCACAGAGTTCAAATTTTGCTCTTTTTCTAATATGAATGTGCTGTATTGCTAGATAAATTAGCACTAACATTCTCTTTGAACCACTACAACCTGCTGAATTTTGTGAATCTACTAGTATGTCTATTCCATTAACAGAAACATACAAAAAAAATAATGTGACATGGGGAATTTCTCATTTTTCTCACTTACATTTAGAGAGTTTTTGAATTTTAATATTAAAAAATTAAATTTAGGCAATATAATCCTCTAATCAAGTCAGCTTCTTGTTAACTCTGTTAAAGAGTTAATAAACCCCTGAGAAATTTCTGTGTGTCACAGAAACCTGGAATAAAGAAGGGCAGGAACGTTACTGTATTTTGGACAGACTGTTTTTTTAACTTTCACTAAGGCACACTGAGGATTTATGATTTGTCTCCCTAATATTTTTATTAATTTTTCATTTTCAAATAAAATGAATACAGAGCAGAGATCTCAAAACTTTAAACGGAGTACAGTGAAATTCTTAGTTCTTAGTGAAAATAGTTTCTGTTTGTACTAGCTGGAGTGGAAAACCTATTGCAACATACTGACAAAGACAGAAAGTAAAGAGAAATGGATGAAAGTGATGGAGAAAGATATTCACCATATCCATCAGTCATGGCTTGTACAATTTTCATCTGACCTGGCCTTTCTCTGGTACTTTTATTTTGGTTTAAATATTTCTGTCTTCATATTAGAGAACTTTGACAAGATCATTGATAAGAAAATGGAAAATATATGAGTTCTTTGTTCTCTTTTGCTCAGAGCTGAAACAAAGATTGACAATGATGGTGAGGTGAGAAAACGCTCTCTAGATGGCAATTACTATGACTTTTATACAAGAGAAAAAATGCCTTAAAAACAAACAGAAAGTACAGCTTAAAAACCCCAATAACCTGTCAAAAAAATAACCACTTTCTGCTTTGAATTTGAAGATCTGATTTGGATTATATAATGCATAAAACAATAGCTCAAGAGTCATCTGCAAAAGAACACAGAAACATGTATGACAGTTTAACAGTGTTCTTCCTGGAGGCTAAATTAACTGTTCTATTGGTACTGAGTAATTTGGTGCAAATTCTAGTTTGGTGACCTCAACTCAAAAAAAACCTCATCAAAAAACAACAACAAAATAACCACCCAACCATGTATATGTACTATATAGCTTTATCATCAGGTGTGTGAACTTTAAAGTTTTCACATTTCCTAAGTGAATTTTCAACGGACACAGAAGCATGTTTTAAATACAGAGGCATTAGGCTATTTGATTGATGGTTTAAATTACTATTTGCCGAAGGGAACAGGTCCTTTATTACCATTCATTGGAATAGTTTTCTACTATTCACCAAAACCTAGTAATTTATAACAAGTCCATTGCTTCCTGACTCCCAGAGTCTTCTGTTTTTGAGAAACACAGGAAGCAAATATGAGACAGAAACTGTAAGTCATGAAAGCAAACTATGAACACCCAGTGCAAATGCTGTATTATGTTGAGAAAAAAACTGAGAGAAGAGCAGCAAAACAAGACAAAGAGGAAAAAGGTATCATTTCATAGCTCTAAAGCAGTAATTTTAGGAGATTATTTTAATTATATTCAATGATTGAGTATATTAGATGATAAAACCAGTGACTAATGAGAAACATAGGCTTTATAGCAATTATTATATCTCAGCAGATAAATTGTTCAAAGTGACAACACACATGACCTTTACCTTGTTTAGCTCTTTATCTTAAACAGATATTTTCTGTGACATGGGCTCTCAAAGATAGCACTGATGTGTCTTTGTTAGAAGAAATAAATAGCATTGTCTGTGCATACCTAGACTAGGAGGCAGGCAGAGCATTTTTAGTTAGTGTTAGTGCAAAAGCCTCTTGGAAGTGTCTCTTACCAGTTCTCCTGCACTGCCTGCTGTGTGATGGCAATAACTGATGAGACCAGGGATGGGCTGTTGACCTTTAGCCATGATAACAGCTGGACTGGGATAGGATGGATGCTTCTAATGCACAACACATAACAGCCATGAATACAGTGACAGGAAAACATGAAACTGCACAAGCAAATGACCAAAAATGAATGAGGTGAAAACAACCGTGATATCAAAACGCCAAGCTCATAAGAACACAGCCAGTTGAAATCTCAGGTTATTTCCTGCCTTTAAAAATGGCATATATTATTCATCTTTGCCTGCATAAAAAGAAATTAAACAATTTAAAATTTGCATAATAAAAACTGATACTTGCAAAAGATAATTACCTTAATTCATCCCTGCAAAGACATATGTAATCAGGATTTTCTGTGTATTGGGAGATGATCTCCAGCTGCAGCTGTCTTAGAAATGTCAAGATGTCTCAGACCTGAATTCACATTTCTGGAGTTAGAATGTTGCTGCTTTGGTTTAGAAATTGTTTAATATAATTTTGAGTTACTTAGACTTTCAATTCTCATAATAGGAATTAAAACCACAACGTTTGGAGTAGATATGGAATAATGCAGTTTGGAAAAAACTGTTTCCAAACACATAGGGATACATTATTTTTCCATTCAAAAACTGAATCCATAATACTGAGGTAAATATTCATATATTGTTCAAATAATACAAAAATTCTTGGGAAGTTATTTAAAATTTGAATTCAAATTATTTACAAATTATTTACAAATTTCAAATTATTTTTTTTCTTCTTTTGCAGTCTCCAATTTGTTATTTTACTTTGAGTAATGCTGATCTATGATTATTGGTTAAAGCAAGGCTATAAAGACTTTATGATATTTAGTTTGTTGGCAGAATTTCACATCTTTTATGCAGACATGCACATTGGAATACAGTAATCAGGAGAGTTTCCTACTTAAATTATTACCTGTCTGTCATACTTTTACCAGTTTCCAGAAACTAAAATTTTAATTTCAAATTAGATATTATGGCTTGCAAAGTTTTGTTGTGATTCCTTAACATGCCGCCTACTGGACTTTGCATGTTCAGGCGTGTGAATACTTTGAATTATAAAAAGCCACTAAAACCAGTCTGTCACATCAGAATGGTATTATAAAACATATGTTAACACCGAGATAATAAATGATATTTCTCCCACTGGAATTTGAAATCACCTACCAAAACAGAATTCATATATTTTTATGAAGCTCTACTTCTACAAAATGTACCTGAAATAAATCTGTTTGAGACGAGGACATAAATGTAGAGTCATAACATGCAAATGAAGGGTGGTGGGAAGTGCCTGAGACAGAAACTGAAGGGTCTCCTGAGGAGAGGAGCCAGACTCACCTTAGCTGCAATGGCTGCTGCTGTTATATGTGAGGAAGAACTGTCCTCTGTTGAGGCAACTCCGCTATCCTTCTTCTCTTCCTCCTCTTCCTCACACTGCACTCCTTTGTCTTCTGTCTGTTTGTGAGGGCTGGTGGTTGGAGGAGGAGAAAGAGGAGGTGGTGGTGAAGGTAGATCTTCAAGCTCATCGTGTACCTCCTTCACTTTGACAATGGCATCGCGCAAAAGATCAATGGCGTGAGGTAGGGCTGGCAGTATAAACTGAAAGCATTCCTGCGCAGAACGAGAAGAGAAACCACCATGAAAAGCTACCTGCACCTGCAAACACGAGTTTACTCTTTCAGTATGTTTGGGATTTAAGCGCATCTTTTCACGTGATCAGAAATAAAACCCACCATGTCCTTATGCAACTGCTCTTAAAAGAAAAATGAACTCAGAAACAGATCTGGTGACTATTCTATAAATTTTTGCTTTTTTTCATGCAAATACAGTAAATTGAACAACAGGGCTATTGCAATGAGCTAATGCTGAAAACAAGAGTTACATTTCTGTGAATATGTAATACAGAAAACAGTTCACAGCAACTGGCAGAATGCTACAAAAATACAGAATAAAAACATTAACTATATCCCTGCAGGGATATTAGTTTCAAATCCTTCCTATTATGCTCTCTTGCAATTAGAGAACAATTCATAAGGGTTTTCATAATTACACTTTTATATAATCATATCTTTTTTTTATTCATGGACCTATTTTACATACTGGAAGAATGACAAACTACACTGATGTCATTGTAATGCCATGTAACTAAAAAAACAAAAAAATTCATAAACAAGCTACTTTTTAAACCTCTCCTTGTCCTATAATCTTACAAGCAATTAGAACGTTTATTTTGTATGGGTGGAGAAAGCGAAACTGCAGGTGCTGTGCAGTTGCTCTTGCTCCATAATGGGCACACACATCAGTACCATGCACAGCTACCTGTGCTGCTGAAATTCCCTGGTGCTCCACCAGATCAAAGCAGCAACTCGGGACGGGATGTGCTGCAGCTGCCTGCTCTGAGCAGGGTCAGGATGAAACTCAGGCTTCTTAAGGCTTATTCAGCAAAGTCTTGAAAAACAATCCAACAACAGAGACTCCACAACCCTTGTCGACAACATGCTTTAGTGCTTAATTACCCTCAAAGTGTTTGGGGTTTTTTTCAGTTTTGTTTTGCTTTTCCATTTCTTTTCTTTTTCATCTGGAAGCTACCCCATTCATTTTGTGACTATTGTCTCATTCCTCTGCCAGGCACTGCAAGAAAGCTTTCTTATGTCATTTGAGGAGACTGCATACAAACATTTAAATATTGGAAAATGATACCAGGGTCACAAGAAATAATTGCCATGGCAATGCAGTCAGGAACACACAGGTTGACAGAGAAAGCTGGCAATACTCCTTTTGTTGCCCTTCAGTTATGTTTCAAGCATAGGAAAATTTAAAAAAAAAATGTATTCTGATATTTTAGATTATCCAGAAAATAAGTAATAATAATAAGTTCATAAATTGATAATGAAATAAATATTTTCAATAAATAAAAATAATGTAAACAAAATAACAAGCAAAGAATCCATCAGAAATTACTGGAATTTATATATCCCACTTTGTTAGTAAAACACAACTCACAAGCATTGCAAAGCTTCTAAACAAGAGCACATCTTTCAGTTGCTTCTTTACGAGTAATGAATGACAAGTCAGACTACCACATAGATTTATAAATTCTTTAAACATTCAAGTTGGTAGTGCAAACAGCTGGAGTAAACCAGATGAGCACAAATGCTGTATATAATCAATGTACATTAAAACATATTTGTAAATATAATAAAGATGACGACTTATAATGTAACTGCAAACTGCAGAGTTATTGTGCCTTTGCAGTATTAATTTTAAAATGGTTTAAAATAATGAAGCATACAACCATCATTACTTCAGCAAAGAAGCAAATCTCAAGTAAGTGAGAAAAAGAACCATTTCTGACGTGACCAATAACTGTAATAATTGACTACTCAGAGAAGCATGTTCCCCACTCCAGCAGTGAAATAAAGCCTTGCTGGCTTCAGTGTTAATGCCCAGATTCCCAGTAAGTCCTCCAAAAGCTCATGTTACACATGAAACTCATTGTTTCAGGCAACTGTTATTACAATTATAAAATCTCAAAGACTTAATAAACATCTGGTCATTTCACACTTTTCCCTCTTCCATAACTTTAACTATATTTTGCAAGACTAAAAACAAGCCAAAAATCCCCACAAAAATGGATGATTTCTGCAGATCTGGATTCAATGGTATATGCCACACAAATGTTCTCTGGTGAAAACTGCATGTTTGGCATGCAGTCCATTTTTGAGGTGAAGCATTTACACTGCTGTCATTTTCCATTAATATTTCATTAAAGAAATATGTATACTGCTGCAAATTCATAGCTTTATATAAGCTTCTCATATGATCCTATAATTTATACAATGGAAAGGAAATTAACAACTGGTAAAAGAGAAAAATGAGGGAAATTCCTGGTGAAAATCTGTCCTTTTTGGTTCTTGGGATCCAGTCTTTTATTGGCCCATTTTCTCCACTCTTCATCTTGAAAGTCTTTGCTCAAATCTGAGACTTTACAGAGGTCTCATACTAAAAGAAATCTCATACTAAAATGACAGGACAGATCATCATCATGACAGGAACAAATAAAAATCAGTTTATTTGAAGCTTGCTTGTATGATGAAATCATAGGACTTTTTTCCAGTAGAATTACCTTTTTTATTACTTAACTCTATATCAAAATACTCTTAAAATACTTATTAATGTTTTTTTCATTTCTTTTTTTCATTCACTTTCTGCAATTTACCTATCTTTAAAGTCTGATTGCCTCAGGACAATGACAATTGCTTCTGTGGGTTAGGAGTGCTCCTGAACACAATAAAAACTATTAGAGATTGTAGGCTATTTCATCTCTCTCCTAATTCAGCAAAAGAAGTATTTACTTGTGAAATAACCTTCTTACTTCTTTAAAATGGGGGGCCATTGCTATGTTAAATACAGGTACATACATATGATTTCTCATGTGTAACTGGCTGAATTTCAGGAAGGTATACTCCCACCCCATCATCCTCCAATGCATCTTGTGTCTTTTGAAGGCTTTTAAATTTTCTTTAAGTCACTGTCTCACTGGATTTCCAGAAATGCTGTAAGGAATGGTAGAATCATAGGAGGGCTCACACGGAGCCCTTGAACTGAAACACGTCCACAGTGCATCTGAAAACCTATGGTGGCTGCTTAAGACCACAGTACCCAAAACATCTCCTCTGCAACTTCCAGGTGACAGCCCACACAAATGTTGCTTTTGTATCTCCAGACAGAAGTCTAAGAACCAGGGACTTCAGAGCTGCTGCTAAACACATCAGCGCCGTCTGCTCCGAGCCTGGGTACCACAGGTTCATCAGATGTGTACCAGGAACACATTTCTCAGAGGCCAGAGGTAAAGACATTTATTAACAAGGCCAGATGTAGTCTGAGTCTGGAAGAAATAGATTCTTGTGACGGATGGGGGACCTTCCTCAGCAGTCTTGTATCAGGTTGTACAGATCACTACTCAGCTTAGCAGTATTTCTGTGGAGAAGATTGTTTTTCTAGCAGCCAACTACAAAGAAATTAGTGAAAGAGCTAGTCTTACTAACACGCACAAATCCCTGCTGGAGTTTAATTCTCTTCCTCTCAGGTATAGAGTCAGACAGAAAGCATGGATAAAGACAAAAATTCTAACTTCTCCATCCAAACGGAAAAATGCAGGAAGAAAACAAACTTTATAAAGGGTGAAAAGTCTGATATACCCATATAGAAAAGATTAAAAAACATTCTCAAACATTATTTCCCTCTCTTCCCTCTTGCTGATCAAAACCACAAATGCTCCATCAAGTTCTACCATATACTATGCATTCCTGTTCTGTATAAAAGTGAATGATTTCTCGGAAGCTGGAAAAAACCCAGAGACAAGGTACAGCTAATTAGAGAAAAAAGGGAAAGTGTAAGAGATCATCAGACTCTTCACTGCCCACTCAAGAGGCTGCTCTCTTGCACTCCATGTAAAGTTGTCCTGGTCACACACCACCTTCAATCAGAGTGGAGTGGGGTGGTCCTTGGCTAAGAGTGACGGTGTGGTAACTTTACATGAACATGCATTTCCATTCACTTTTGTGACATTTCTTATAGTGGACACCTTCTGCCATTTGAAACAAGGAGAAGTGCTCATCACAGTTCCTTCTTAGCAGATCAGTAAGAACGTTTCTTACCTGTGACCCTTTCTTGCTACCTGGAAGATTAATTATGAGAGTTTTCCCTCTGATTCCACAAACAGGCCTGAAATGAAAGAAACACAAACTGAAATTCCTGCATGCAACTATCTCCACTATCAAAACAAAAGGAAAGCATTTAAGATAGATTCTATGATTTATCAGATTTCGTAAACTTAATTTCCAATATATTTGCTGATTATGTTCTCATGAAAGAACTTGGGAGAAGCTGAGGTGATAAAGCATAAAACAAGAATGACAGGGTCTAACCTTAATTTGATAGTATAAACACTGGCTAGACTTCCTTTTTTTTGAGATCTGTCTAGCTCCCTTAATTCTATTGTTTACTTGTGCCAATACATTATTTGATATAGTCCCTATTTGGTCATACACATGGTTCCTTTGCAGTGTAATTGACCGTGTCAAACACAATGTCCCTAGCCAGGTAAAAATACTAAGTTGTGCCTATTGCATTAATTCAAACAGGTTCTTTCTATTTAAAGATTAAACATAAGAAAAGCAGAGAAGGAAGTTACTCACAGGTGACAATTGTATTTATGCAATTGATATATAATTCTTCCTAATAGTTTCCCCTCTCCCTCAAGAAAAGGCAAAACCAACTGTCAAAGACAATCCACATTTTAGCTAAATATTAAAAAAAAAAAAAAAAAGAAACGAAATCACAGAATTTTGTGTTGAGGTTGTAAAGAGTGGCTTACAAAAGCCAAGGTGAAAATCCCAGGGCTGGCATATAAGGATAAGAAGAATGCAAAAGGACAAAACTAAATCATGAAGATATGGAAGTTAAAGTTTAGAGAAACTGTAGGACATTCCCTTTATTGAATTAAAACCTGAACTATAGGTGAAGACAGAACAGAAATTAAAATAATTTCCAGGTGTGGCATTAGCAAAAATTTTGAGCTGAAGGACATGGCATGTTGGGTAGTCAAGTTCCCTAGATTTCTTCTTATACAAATACTCCCAGTGATTACTATCATTTATTGGTTGCATGGCATTTTTAGCAGGGTAACAAGTATTTCCATGACAGCTGGCACAATGCTCACAAGTAAATAGCACAGAGATCACTCCGTGCCACTAAATGAACTTTTGATATCACACTCAAGCCAGCCTGAAGTGCTGTTTTCAAACGGCAGTTTGAGTATTGCCTGACTCCTAGCCTCTCTTTTCTCATATTGCCTTCTTTCACACTATGTACCCCCAGTTTAGAAAGAATTCCAAGCTGAGGAATCTCTACTGCAGCAGAGATGAGCCTGAATTAAAGAAATGTGTTCATTTACTCCTGTTGCAGTTGTCAAGCTTACAAACTCAATCCAGCAAATCCCATATGTGGGTTACAGTTTATGGCAGACTTAAAACAAAGGAAATAAGAACTGCCCACAGAGGGATAAAAATGGAATAATGGAATTGTGTTTGGCAGACAGCTCCTTTAGCAGTCATCTTCTTGTCTCTTCTACTCTGCTTTAAATATTTTTGAGCGATATAAGCTAAATGTCCAGTACAACCAACCAATAATCAAAAAAGGAATAAACCAGCAGCCCGAAACTCAAATTTCAGCTGCCAATAATCAGACCTAGTGGCTCAAGAAAGAAATGGAGCTGTCAAAAATTCTCAAGAGACTGTGCAAAAGTAAAAGTGCTTAGGAACTGCATCGCTGGCAAAAGTATTGTGTTTGCTTTCAAGAAAACCACACAGATTGTGCATGCATTGCAGGGACTTTGAGAGATAAATTAACAGTATTCCTCCAGAGCTAGGGTAGTACAAGCTAGGGTAGTTTATATCAAAGGGATTATTTTTGCCAAAAAAAAACATTTTAATACTTGATACACACAGAAAATTTCTTCACTCACCTAGAAATGCAACAGTTCTAAAATGAAAAGGCAGCTATTTAAGAGTGTGCATCAATATTACAAATACCCTGGCACAGAAAACACAGGAGGATACAGTCTCTAACACAGACAACAAAGGGAATTTAATGAGACAGTGCAATTACCATTATTTGAATTTGGCCTCTTCTCTGAAGTTAAGACTTGTGGTCTTGATAACAATGATAGTCTTCAAGGATTAGTGCTCAGTCATTGGATAACAATAAGTAATTCTGTGGAAAGAGTTCACCTCCTCTTATTTTGAAGGAAGAAGCCTTACCTAGAGAGCATGCCCAGAGGTGTGACATTTAGTGATCCCATCAGCATTGCCAGGGCCATTCCTGGGGCTTCTCGCTCTATTACTTCTTTAGTGGCCTGCAACCAAAGATTAAATAGCAAACTGAGCGAACAAGCGGAAGGATAAGGCAAAAATGAAACCAGCTAAAAATTAAGTAGGAACATCTCCTCATCCAAGAAATGTTGTTACTAAATTCTCAGCTGAAACATGCTATAGAGTTTTCTTTTGGTTGTGTAAAAGCAAGGAGTTGGGATGAAGGACTGTTAGCAGCATTGTGAAGATTCTTCCTACAGAGAATTTTGAAAAGTCAGGACCCTATAAATATAAAAAGTGTTAATCAACACCACAGAAATAACAAGTCAGCCTCCAACAGAAAGGAAAAAGTATTTGAGAATAAGCAAAGAATATAACTGCCTTCTCTTCCTCATCAATCTTGTGCATTTTCCTGTTGAGATTTTCCCAGACATGAGAAGGATGAATCAGTCTGCGCAGAAGATAGAAAAAAAATTTGCAAAGGGAAGCCCATGTAGCAGGCAGGCAGGAAAACAGTCAAATGGTAATGATAATGGCCAGAGGCTGAGGCCTTCCCTTTTGATCATGTCAGCAAAACAGCAGGTCCACACAGGCTGGTGGCTTTTATTCATAAGCAGTCCATACACAGTGAGCATTGAAAAGTCTGGAAACAGTCTGAAAATTCTTGTCTTTTTATCCTTTTCCCAAACAGGGAATCAGATGGAAAATCATGCACAATCTTCTGTCCTTACTTCCTAACAGAAATTTTCTCAAATACACAATCTGTTCAGTCTCCCAACATCTAACTTAGGACACAACATTTAAAGACAGGTTACAGCCCCATCCTCTCTTCATTTCCCCCACAGTAGCTGCTGTTCAGTGGATCACATTGCTTCACACGGAAACAAGATTCTAACTTATTCAGCACAACTAAATTGATAGCAATAGTGATAAAACTGTGAAACCCATGGTGGGACATACAGCCAAACTACAATGCTTTGATGGTACAACTATCAAAACAGAAACAGGAAAGAACATCTTAAGTATAAGGGCACCTTGAATAAGCTGAATTTTATTTGCAGTTTGATATAGAAAAAACCCAGGCAAATTATTTTGTGGGAAAGATTCAATTATAAATCACATACTTGTACTTTTGTAAGCTCTTAGTTTCCAAATAGAAAACTAAAGCACCAGAGAAGGAAAATGACAGAATTAACCCAACAGCATCCCTTAAAGAAGGACGCTTGCATGTAAGGGTTCTTACATGAAGCAATAAATAAAACAGAAAAAAAACCCCATCAAGAGTACAGACATTCAAATGGCCATATTCTCAGACATGATCACTAGCTTTTGACATTTTTAAAGGAATATCAGAATATTAATTAATTAGAAATTAATATCAGCATTAGAAGACATCACACAGTGCTGTCATGTAAACCTTTGAATGCTTTATTAATAAACAAACTTGTAATGTGCTCAGTTATGGGAAGCTGGAACTTTGGTTTATAAAAAACGAAGCAATTTTAATTTTGTAGCTGACACCACAGTCTCCTGTATTTCAAGCATAGCATGTTGGTTTTTGGATCTGCCATCCTCTACGCAGAAACAGAAAAGTCATATAAATACAACCCAGTGACTTTACACAGGGTAAGTAAGAAGAAGTGAGCTTGGAATGATGTAGACAAAAATAAAACTCCTCCATGGAGAGAGATTACCTTAAGATACCTTAAGATTTAATACCTGCTGAGGTATGAAATCATCAATTACATTAAAAATTATTAAGACATCCATAGACCTGATGATTTTTATAATATAGAAGATAAAGGCATTGCAATGGTGAAGAGACACTTTGCTGACCATGAAAAAGGTAAGTGAAACATGGAATTCTGAGTGTGCATACATAGCAAGTCAGTATCTATGCCTTTTCATTTCAGTTAATACCATGCTTCAAAGCTATTCAAAACTGTTTTTAAATATCAAGTGCATTTTGAGATTTATTTTCTGCCCTTGAGCACAGCGACACTTTGAAGATATCATTAGTTAAAATTCTAAGCAGGCTTCAAAGGTAGTACAAGATGCAAGACAGTCCATGAACAACGATCCTGCAGCTCAGGGATTCCTTCAATGAAATTCAAGTCCATTCTCCAACTTCACAAGAAAAATGACCTTCACAAAATGTCACTGCTAGCAGGCAATGTGATTATTAAAAATGTATAGACTAAGCAACAAAATCTGAAAGGGCATGAAGTCCAAGCAGCAGTACGATCCCCAACACAAGTTTCTAAAAATAGTTGTTTCAAAATATATATGCTTATGTTTATTACTGCAGATGGACCTCCACAAACAAGGAAATGTTTCCCGTTTTCATGTTTACAGGCTGACTGGACTGGATGGATGTAACCAAAAAAAGCTGCTGCTAAGCAAACCACTGTTACAGTGACATCTGCTCTTGAAATTAGCCACTGTATAGTCCACTTCTGGGATGTCCTTAAATAACATGACTTAACATGTGCCCTGAACTGGAGCTGAAATCACCATCATACCGAGAAGCAGACTCTAAATTTGCTGTATGTATATGAATGAAATCAGCAATTCTGCAATCTGTAACAACTTTTTGTTTCACCTAACAAGGTACCAAAGTCCTGGTGGTCAGGTTTCCTCACACTTTTTTCAGTATTTTTTGCTTGAAGGAAGGGTGGAAGAGAGATGTCAAATCCAGATTTTCATCTGTGTCCAGTTCAGGAGTTAACTGCTGGCTACCAACACCTGCCTCCATAGAAACCATTAAGGAATTAGTGACTCAGCACCATCACATTTTACCAGTACTCTAGCAAGGCTGAATTAATCTTGTTTCATGGGCAATATTTTTGCTGGTGGTCTCACCATCAGCCAGCTGTTGCACGCTGCAGGGGCCCATAGTGTTGGCACAGGATGGATCACAAATCAAGGCTGTTGCCCTCGGCTCTCTTACAGCAGCAGTGATGACACTGTTGGGCAGATGCACGAAAAAATGATGTTTCATTCAGAGCTGTCACACTGATGTCTTAATCAGGACTGAAGCTTTACATTGATTCTTCAACCTGAGGCTGGTGACTCGGGCAGGTGGAAAATACTGGAGCAAAACTGCATAAAACACTAAAATAATACCAAAAAGTGTCCCCAGTTTCTGATGGACAAGTTGATAGTGCAAAGAAAACAGGTCCACATAGGAGGGAGGTGGAAGAGATGTAAAAGTAAAAGCCAGAGCTCAGGAGAAAGACAAATGCACAAAGTCCAGCTTGGAGGTTGCAAAGAAAGGCAAGGTTTGTAGTTTAGACAGGACAACGGAATGTGGGAAGAGGAATCTGAAGTAGAAAGGCAGAATTGCAGGAAATCCAAGCAGTAGGATTCTCAGAAGGGGAGATGTGAGAATAGTGTGAAGGCAAGTGAATGAAATTAATGGGATGGAGAACAGCAAGGAGGTTAGAAACTGAGGATTTTTAAGTTTCCTTCAAACCCAAACCATTCTATGGTTTTACAAAGAAAGGCTGCCCAAGGCAGCTTTGACAGAAAATAGATGAGGGAGAAACTCAGGAGAAGCAAAATGGGAAGACAAGACATGACAGAAGTGTCAGGACGTGGGGCAGCCATGGAGAGAGACAATGGGATTGAAATAAAATGCTAGTTTCCACTTGAAAAAGGAGAAGCAGGGACAAACAATTTAATTATTTAGGATTTACTAAGAACATCTATGAAAGCAGTATTTCTTATATTTCATTGCTATATGAATAAATGCAATTGATTTTAAAGCACATTTTTGATTGTTTACAAAGTGCCTTTTCATTGGAGTTAGGGCATTATGTTCCCAAACCAACTGGTGTATTTTTAGATATCTTTGACGTAGTTGCGGTTGCTTAACAGATGGCTCACTGCCAATTGGTTTCACAGAGTTCTCTGCTGCTTCACTGCCTTTCTTTGCCTCCACATAAATTGTTAGTTCAGCTTCTAACCTGTGGAAACCCTCCCAGGCAGTTATTGGAGGATATACCTAATGCAGACTGATTTAATTGAAAGACCTAGGACTACTCTTCTGGAAATGTTCAGAAACTCCTTACCTTTGTCTTTCAGGTATTAAGCATAGCAAAAGTTGACCTCAATAGTAAGCAATGATCTGAGACATTTCATATACACTGCAGCTGGTTTTAGGCAGTAATATAGTTTTATTTCAACTAAAATGCAAATATGAGACTCAGAAATCATAATAAAGTCAATTAAATCAACAGAGACTGTTTCTGTGGAAAATATTATTTCTGTTGAATAAGTTAAAATCTATGACTCTGCATAGTATATAATAGAGCTATAAATGAAAATTAATGGACAAATTTGTGGATAATTTATATTTAACAGACTACAGAATTAGCATCAATAGGATTTAATTACCTATTTGAGCTTTCCACTGAAAGCTGAAATCTTGGAAGGGCTTTACCAAAGAAATACCTATATAACTTCTGCAACAGACTCACAGACCCCAGAAGAGCAAAGAAAAACTAGAGAGATTGATCAGTCAAATATGCAACAAAAGGGTTGGTCACGTCTGTCAACCAGTTGTTTAAGAAGTGTGCACTTTAGGAATAAAAATTGCATCTCTTAGCCTGGAGATAAGATGCCTTCTTCAAAGTTATTCAGAAATCCTCTGCTGGAGACAACACAGGTACCAGAAATTTTTATTCACAAAGCAGCTATTTCAGCTTTTTGTCTACTTTCCTGCTCTTATTTGGCAGGAAGAAAACAGAGCTTACATGGAACTAGACTGATCAGAGCTTCTCACCAAAAAACCACTAATCTATTTCTTCTCCATGAACAATAAGAAATACAGGTTTTAGCAGTTGGTTTCTTTCAATACATTGGAAAGTTTTTTGGATAAGGATTTTAACTCATCTCAGTTTGACCATTATGCTGTCTTTCCTTGAATTCTTCCTGTTCTTTGCCACCAATAACACGTATGGTGATATTTAGTCTTTTTTTATGGATAAGGCATGACAGGATTCGCAGACTTCGATGTTTTCCAAAATTAAATTTCTTTGGCCAATTGCTCAGTTATCTTGACAAATGGATGAAACTGATCACAAATGCTAGTGCTGAAAAACAACCAAAATCAAGTAGGTTTATAAAAATATAATGCTAAAGTAAGGCTAAAGTGGTTGCTGTGTTTGGGCTCACAGGATGACTGGTGGTGGCTAGGCAGACATGGGGCCAGTGCTGACCCTGATGCATGTGTTTGTTTCTCCTCATGCAGCGAGCCATGCCAGCTTTGCCAATTTTACTTTACTATGAGTTTAAGAAACTCATGTGAGACTGGTAAGTCCTTGTGCGAATTTTTGATGTTAAATGCAGCTATGTCTACACACATGTGTCTATAGACACATACTAAGAGCACTCTCAGATTTTTTAGATTTTTTTTTTTTACAGAAAGGAAAACAAAATATATCTAATCCTATTAGACATGCTTACCCTAGTGCCTTTCCCTCCTACTAGTGATAAGCTTGATGCATACTTCTCTGCTAACTAACCTGATTCCATTTTCTTTTACCATTTCTTCTCCCAGCTCAAATCTACAAACATCCAAAGCTGAATGGATCCTGATTAATGTAGCCAGCTAAAACCGAACTCTACAAACTGGTGTATCTGCACACACTAATAACACATTTCCACTGACAATAATTCCGCGGCACAAGAATGCTGCTTGCCCTCTCACCACACCTGCAGTGATTCGGCTGCCACCAGAACCTGAACACCACACAACGACCCTACAAAACTTATTGGTGTGAGGAACAAAAATGTCACAGCAGTAACTACTGTCAGATTAAATACAGACTCTGTTTTCTCTATTTCTCCCAGTCATATCCATGACTCCCTCTGCCTGCAAACTGCCTCCTCTGAATTCTCTCACTCCTTCCACTGGGACCCACCACATCATTTACTGCAGCCTAATGCCAGGGGCAGGAGACCCAAGTGCCAGAAGCTGATTCAGTGTCTGCCTCCTTTATAGACCGGTATCAGAGAACGAGTCTGTCAGAACACTTCCACTGAGGAGATGGCCACAAAAAGCAAGTGGCAAACAGAGGTACATCAATGATTTGTGTATGACCAAGCCATAAATATATTTAATTCCCAATAGCTGGATCCCAATAATAATTACTTTTATAAACAAATTATTATTAGTATAATTATCATCAAGTAAAGTGTATATTAATTAATAAAAAATTAGCGTTCATTGTAGCTTTTCTTAAAAGTCCTTGTTTTCTTCAATTGAAATCAAACTCATTAAAATATTTACTTACTAACTCAGTTTCTTTTTTACAAAGAAAAAAGCTTGCAAAACATTTGGGGGAAGATGCTTCACCTTTTATAAACTACAGAGAAGCTGAAAATTTAAATTAATATACTAGAAAAAACAACCTTGTGGAATTTGTAAATTATTCTTGCACTTCTGCAGATCTAGATCTAAATTTTTAGCTAAACCTGATTGCATATGATTTATATAAACTTCACAGATCAGTGATTTGCTTGCCCCATGTGACTGAAGTGTTAATGAAATGGATGTATCCAACCATGCACATTTTCTAAATATCACTTCTAATATATATTGTGGCAATAATACTTTTTTATTCCTGATCGCTAAACAAAGTTTTAAGATCTGAAATGTATATAAAATATTTACACCGTAAAAACTGATCTTAATTTTATGATACTGCCTATCCCCATACATTGTCATAAACCCCCTAGGACAATCCTTTGCAGTAGCAAATCCTATGTGCAAATTGCTGTGCTTCCCACTGAAACTCCACTTTGTGCAAGAACAAATCCCTTTCTGTCCAGCAAAAGTAGTACAGTTGAAGGCATCCTGGTAACGACAATAAAACCATTCTGCTATTACAAAATCTCTGTTAAAATGTTACCTATTAATAATTACTATTATTTTAAGTTTTCCTTCAGTTATTTCAAACAGCTTCGTATTAATGTAAGATAGGAAATCCAGCCCAACCTTTAAATAATTCTCTAAAATTTGAAAAGGAACAAAACGTGAGAAGTCAAAGATCTATTCTCTGGAAAACAAACTCATGCAGCACATATGAGAGAAATAAGCATGGGTATCTACACTATGCCAATAAGAATTCTGCATGACTGAAATGACAACATAATGAGCTTTAACTAATGGAATAACAGCTAGGGAGCACTGTCTCATAAAAATATAACCTAGACAGTGTTTCTGGTTATGTGTACTATCTTCTACACTATATATCTATACCTAAGTGGAGTCAGGCTACAGCCAGCTTCATTTCAAAACTAGTGCCAAACTTAGATCCTTCTGTATGGGAAGAGTGGGTGTATTTGTGGTTTGGGGAAGTATACTCAGCAATTAACCAGAAAAGAAGTAAAAACCAGAAGTTTTAACTTGCAATTGCACTTCTATAAATAAATAATTTTGCAATGTTTTAGCTCAAGCACACTAGTTACTGAAATTGAAATGTGAAACTCTTCTCTTTCGAGGATCTCGTCTGATGTTTCCTAACATTTGCTACCTTTTGCCAAGAACAAATATGGCATTCAAAACATTTGCACTTCTGAAACTTCAGTCAAATTCTTCCACCGATTAACTAGCTCCTCCAAACACTTTGAGATCTCAAATCTTCATGTTGAAGATTTATTAAAAACAACCCTTCTCAAAACCATCTTCTGCACTACAAATGGCAGACTAATGAGCAATAACTTTTCAGGAATACACCATAGCAACAGAAGAACTACAAAAGAATATCTTCTCTTAAGATTTTCTTACACAGTATCTTTACTCCCCAAGTAAATGACAAAGCATCTCTAATAACAGCAACTTTAAAGAACTTTTTCCATAACTTAAAAATTCATAGAAATTATTCTTTTGTGACATCCACTTATGCAATTCATGTGTTCAAAGCCTGAGCAGTTGTCAGTTTTGGCACAAGCAAGTGACACTTTCATTAGAACTGAACAAGCAAACAGATTTTGAAAGCCAAAGTGACCTACTGTGCATTCTGTCAAATGATTTCCTATATAGGACTATTTTAACTTCTGGCACAAGTCACATCTTTTACCTCCAAGATTCTCATGGAAACAATTGAAACAATTGCAGTTTCTCAAATTGTTTTGTTGAGACTGCTGTAGCACAGAGCACTAAAGTGGAAGACAGTAGAATTCCTTATCTATATTGAGTGAGGAATATTAAATATATCAAGTTTACCTTTTCCTCTGGAATTGCATTATTTAATTAATTTAATTTAATTAAAAGCTTACAGTAGCTTAGAGTAATAGGTAACAAAATATATATATATATATATACACAAAAACCCCAGTGTAGAATACATTTTCTCTGTTGCGCTGTCCCTAAGATGTTTACCATGCACATTTCCAAAACAGCAGGTTTTTTTCAGTTTTAAATGTTAAAACATCTTTCATGCATTAGGTAAAACCAGTTGAATCATTTATTGACGCTACTCAGCTGAGACAGAGCAACGCTTTCACATTATTACAACTTTGCACTGTATAGACAAATTCTGCCAGTTTACTTCCCAGCTGCAGAACTCAGTTTTGAAACCCTCAGGATTCCTATACCATACACAATTTTTCATTAATATAGATATAGCAACACAGGCATATAAGCACCTCCCCTCACATACTTTTCTGCTGTGCTTGAAGCAGTAGACCATGTTGTGCAGAAAAATCTTTTTGCTTTTTAATAAAATTCCCCACGTCCAAAGTTTTTCAACACACAGATTTTCACACTAGCAGTGTGAGTGGATCACTGAGAAAAGGCAGCAGCTTTTAAGAAACAACAAGGCAAAAGAGATTCTTGGATGGGCAAAGTGAACAAGTTATTTCTTGCTGTCACTCAAAATGTACCCAGGACTCCTGCACTGCATGTTAAGCATCTCACTACCACAGCAAATGTGCTCATACTAAGTGTACAGCAACTACTAACATCACACCTCTAGGCAGACAAACTCAAGTGAAAAATCAGACAGTATTTCTGTATAAATGATATGGGTGATATAAGATCATAATTCAGAATAACAGAAATCGAATGCAGCCAAGGTTAACTGCCCAACACTTTGTATCTGATAAAACAAATTACATCTTAAAAGAAAAGATAAAAATTAAAATAAACAAAGACACAAAATATTTCTAGGGAAAATATTAGACTGTCTAAACAGTGTAAAAGCTATTGAGAAAATCCCACAGTTCTAGCTAGACTGGAAAAATCCATCTTTGCTAACCTTAAAGTCAAATGAAAATTCTACTCTCTCTTTCCTGTAAAGAATGATGGCGATTTAACAGCAGTTTCTCATTAAGATTCTGCAGGAAATTAGATCCCTAGGAGACAAACACATCTAAAATAATTTCATGCCCTTCTCTGTTCTTTTTCCAGGAATGCGCAATGCTGACCAGCAGAAATCAGTAAAATATGGATGAATTGTAAAAGAGTTTGAAAGACACCATAGCGTTAAGCCTTGCTGTTCATGGATTAATTCTGTATACCACTGGATGCCTAAGCATTATTTGGTCTCAAAGGAAGAACTAAGAGTAGTAGAAAGTAACAATAAACCAACAATTTTTCACTCTTAAAAAGGGAGGTGTAGGCCAAAAATTCAGCCAAAATTAAAGGTGCAACATGTAGGTTTCATTCAGCTTTGAAATCTACAAAATCTCCCACTTGAATGTGATGATGGTTAGTTCACTGCAATGATGTATGTGATTGCAACATTACACAAAACAAAGCTTATTTACTACTCAGTCTATCTGCAGAAAGGTTGCAAGAAGAAAGCCTAATAAAGGTGTACAAATATTTATTGAAAGCAACCAATGAAGGAGAAAAAATTTGAAAATATTGATTACTGTTGCTATGACGTTCCATGAGAGCAGCAAAGGCTGAATCAAACGAAAGCTTTGGTGCAGTCTCAGATAAAATTTCCAAACAATTATATAGATCTGACTTCATGAAGTGAAAGAAGCTCCAGCAAGTCATAGAATAGTCAGAGTTGGGAGGGGTCTTTTAAAGGCCATTTAAGTCCAATCTGCCCTGAAATAAGCAAGGATATCTTCAACTAGATCAAGCTGTTCACAGCCCCATTGAACCTGATCTCTAAAGGTTTCGAGGGATGGGGGACCCATACTCCTCTGTGCAAGCTGTGCCAGTGCCTCACCACCTCCACAGTAAGGAATTTCTTCCTAATATCTAAATCCACCCTCCTTCAGTTTAAAATCATTTCTCCTTGTCCTATCACATCAGGCCCTGCTAAAAAGTTTGGTCCCATCTTTTATAGTCCCCCTGCATGTCCTGAAAGAATGCAACAGGGCCTCCCTGAAGCCTTCTCTTCTCCAGGCTGAATCTAAAACCTGTCTGAGCAGAAGAGCAACAAAATGTATGGGGGGAACAATCTGCAGCAGTCACTGATTCATTACTTTGCACATGCATCTGTAGGAATAAGGCCTAAAGCCAGGAGAGATGCTGTGAGATGTGCAGTGAAGGAACAGATGTGGGCATGGTGGCCTGCTCCTAGGGGTGCAAAACCCTGCCTGTAAATACAAACAGCTGCCCCTCACCATTGATGAAAGCAGCAACAGGATATCGTCACTTCTCCCCAAAGAATCAACTTTGCATTTGAAATTTGCTCTTTCAGAAGCAAAGGATGAGAACACGATTCCATTTTGCAGACAAGTCAACAGGCTTGCTCCTCTCTTCCTTGCCAGAGCTGGGGTGCCTCTGCCTGCCTTGGACATTACATGTGAAGAGTTGTGCACAGCACTATATGCTGACATTTTGTAGATCTAGAGCATCTATTATAGACAATCTAACAAGAATGTATAACATGCTGCTTTAATGAGCTGCACTATCTGTGATTGTGTGCTCATGGAAGCTCTTACTGAATGTGCCCAGACTGAAAGTGCCACATTGGCTGCAGTCAGAGAGTAAGCTGACTGCATCTCTTGATCTCTAGCAGGGAAACAAGGGATTGATCTGCTGACAAATTTTTATACTCTAAATGCAACATCACCTCCTCATTTTTCCAACAAAAGCTGTTGGCCAACTAAGTTAAGAGGTAACACCAGAAAGACACAGGAACTTTGTATGAATTAATTGCACCAGCAAAAGCCTTTGTCGGCGATGACAGGTATGAAGGAAAAGGCATGTATGTTCTTTAGCACAACATGTAACATTCAAAGCATTCTTGTCTAAAATTAACCAAATAAACTTTTCAATCTGAATCCAGAAGCAGCATTATAAAATCTGAACTCCAAGTTGATACAAGTCACTGTCAGAAACATTATTTTTAAGAGTGGAAAACATCAACTGAAAGTGAAGGCAGTGATTAAATGGATCAAGGGAGTGAAACACCTTCTGGAAATCCCAAGGTAGAAAAATAATCATGTATCTCTTTCTTTTTGAGTGCAAAACACCTGTGTTAGTTAGGAATTTGTTTTCTTCTCAGAAACAACTGAAGAAATTATTTGCTTAGAGACTGCAATGTTGCTATCATCAGAAAAGATACCTTTAGAAAACAGAGAAGAATAAAGTGAACTGTAAAAAAATAAATGACGATTAAAAAATGCATTGAAGTAAAGAGAACATACAACAAACAGTCTCCCGATAAATAATTTGCAAGATTTAGATATTTTAGTTCAGGAAATGACTATGAGAACTGTAACAAGGTTTTTATCAGAGATAATAAGGAAGGAAAAGAGTCTGAAAAAAGATGAATAAAACAGAGATAAAATTGGGCTGATAACAGGAAATTTAGTTATTCTGGAAAGGAAAACTCTGTGAGCTTGAAGGACTCCTATTGCTCACAACTGTTTTAGAAGCTAATTTTTAGTAGAAAACCAGCACAGGATAGGCTAAAGAATACCTTCAACCCCCCCATCCCAGTGAAAATAAGAAGGACAAAAGACTAAAAAAACCTCCCCAAAACCCCTATAAAAAAAAAAAAAAAAAGATAAAATAATGTTGTATATCAGTATTACAGGGATTTAACAGTGAAAATGTTAGTCTCAGGGCTTTGTGTGCAAACTTTTCTTTAACCAAATGTTGACTCATTTATAAGACAAAACTGAAAATTTATTGTTTCAACTTACCACAGATTCTTTTAGAACTAATTTGAATATTTGTACCAGGCAGAAAACTGATTTAACTTGATATGTTACACTGAAGCTGCCTATGACAGCACTGCATCAGTTCTGCCGTAGTATAATTTTCAGCGAAGCAAATTCCATGCATTCAAGAAAAATCTTAGTGTTTATTTTCCTCCAGCTTCTGCTGCTTTTCTGCATTTAAAACTCTTGTAACTCAAATATTATTTAAAAAAATCCCTGCATTTTTGAGGCAATATTAATTTTAAAAAACCCTATACTGAAAATAACTGAAATGACACACTAACAAATTAGTTATGTTTCTTGGGATAAGAGGTGAATTCTAGCAGTATCCTGCAGCCCCACAGTGCTAGAGTGAATATTCCTCCTCCCTTGCAGCCCCTGCTATGCTTCTCAAACAACAGCCTAGGGAAGCATCAATGTAATACTGGGAGTTGAAGTTTGGAGAAAGAGATTTGCCATTGAGACCCGTTCTTGTCACCACACCCTTCAACAACATGAAGCTGGTGGGAAGTGAGAGACTGACAGCCTACCATCTTAAGGAGTTTATGAAGTTGTGCAAAAAATATGCTTGGAAAAGCAAGGGAGGGTTGGAAAGGCTGAGACAAGAGAGAACAGGAGAGCCTAGCAGACTGCAAAGGACTAAAATACAGGTGGACATTCACATCCCCCAGCTCCTCGGAGCAGAACACGAGTTAACTGGTTTCTAGGCATTACTGTGGAAGCTGGGAGAAGGGTCCTGGTCCTACTAGCTCTTGCTCTGAGCACTCCCAGCTGTCCTGGGAGCCATCCTCCACAGCAGCAAGCTGGTGCTGGGGGCATGGGAACAAGGTGCTCCTCACAGCGTCTTCATCTGATTCCACAGCTGGTGCCACACTGGGGAAAGCTGCTACTGATGCAAGGGATGCTGCCCTGCCTCTCTGCTTATGATGCCTCAGGTTTTAGCTTTTATATTTTTTGGATTCTCTGCTGCTTTAGCGGGTAGTTCTGAGCTTCATATTAAGGAATAGTAAACTCTTTTCACAGTGTAGGTAGACAAAGCAATTCCTGCTCTACCTGGGGACCAAGGACACATGATCCAAATCTCGGGCCCAAGAGCATAAACAACAGTGGACTGAAGAGAGAAAAACAAGAAGAATGGGACTTCATAGGCTAAAGCTGCAATTGGACAATTAACTCTAATATGCAAATGGACAAGAACTTGTAAAAGTGAGAGACCTTGTGACCAGTTGTCCATTTTGTGACCATTTTGGTTCATCTTGGGTGTAGCCCTGGCTGAGCTCTTGTGCTGCCCAAGGTGTATCCACTGAGCCTTTTAATAAATCCCTACTTTATTCTTTAACTCCATCTAGCCTCTGGTCTAGGTCAGCCCTCACAAGGCATCACTTAGATATAATTTCACATATTTAAGGTACCTTTGAAGATAGCAAAAGCAGTAATAATATATCTGCAGAGATTAAAAGCTAAGGTTAAAAGAACATTACATACAATTTATTTAAATATAGTAAGAATTTACTATGAAATTATGACAGGGTTCATAATGACAAAATATTTTCTCCAAGTCCTAGTTGCTACTGGTTTCAAAACCACAAACCCAACAACACTTGTAATAACCTAAAAACTGTGACAGAGCTAGGAAAAGAGGTCAAATGAGTTGAATTAAAAGAAGAGCAGGAAATCCTGCTTCTTATTCTAAGATGTGACAATGATTTATTCCTTTACTATGGACCTTACAGATGTAGTCAAGTCTTAATCTGAGTGACAAAAGGTTTCTGTAAACAAGCAATTGACCATTCTCCCAGTACAGAGAAGGTAGGAAGCAGCAATTAGGACACATTTCAGTTTGGTAACACTGTACTGATCCAGTGGTTTATTTAGATTTGCTGCAGCCCTCTGTTTTAAATAAAGAGACCTGTAAAATTTATTTAGCTTCTTTGATCCACTGTGTTTAATGAACACAGCTCTACATTCAAACCTTAATCTTTCTGAGCCTGAGCAACAGATTGTGTTTCCCTCCTGTTATTACCTACCTTCCATGGATTCTGAGGTACCTTAGGTAGTATTAGGGTTATAGTACTTAATTACTATTGAATTTAATACTTAATACAGTACAACTTAGTCGTATACCTCTCAAATAAAGTGATGGAAGCAAAGACTAAATACAATTCAGTTTAGTTTGGGTTTGGTTTCTTTTTTCATAAGATGGGAAAGGGTTTTTGAGTAGTTCTAGGAAAAAGCTGAATGCTGGTACTGAGATCAGTTTTTGGCTGGTGTGTTATCAGACCATGAAGGAGCCAGACAATAGTTTTTCCCCATTCCTTACAATTCTTCTTAACCTTTTCAGACTGGTGCATATTTAGAAATAAAATCTAGGCAGATGGATAGGAAAATATGATAGAAATGCCAGGCATAAAGCAAGTGGACAGGACAGTAAAAGAGCAAGTATCAGTGAGTAAAGCAGACTCAAAGAGCAGCAAGGGGACACTATAATATCCAAGGACCAGGTGAAAAGGCATGAGGAAAATGCCCAACACTCAGCAAGCTGCTAAAGCAGTACCAAACATTCAGCAGGTGCCAAGCAGCAGAAGAGCAATTGCACAGAGTCAGCAGATGCACTCAGCAGGAAGGCAATGCCAGGCCCTTGGAGCAGGAGAGGGCAGCAGGAGGCCCATGCCCGCGCACAGCCCGACTGAAAGGACACCGAGGAGGTGACACGTGCCAGGCAACAGACGGACAGGCCGTGGGTAGCCACTGCCAAGCAATTAGCTGCTCAAGAGGCAACGCCAGACAGGCAGGCAAAGGGCCAGGACTTCTGCAGGTAGAGAGAATGTAAGACAGCGGCGAATGCCAGGCGGTCCCCAGACAAGGCAGAAAAAGACCAGAGCCCACCAACAATCAGATGCAACTGTTGGCAAGAGCAAAACATAAGCCTGCCAAATGGCTGACAGGGCAGTAGGGTGGCAGTGCTTTTTCAGCAACTCAGGGTACCCTGAGTAAAACAGTCCCAAGAGTATAGGTGCTCACCCTTTGGTAATATCATTGATCAGAGTGAACCATGAAAATCCACAGGAGAATAGCACACAAATGGAAACAGCAAATGAGTCTGACCCTAGCACTTGGGGAGGCCATGGGACCTTCCTATAAAACAAAAATATGAGAATCCACAAGAAAATCAAACAAATGGGAAAAATGTGTCTAAAAACGGTTTCTGATGATGATTAAAAAAGCAAAAAAATACTAGCAAAGAATTAGTTTGGAAATGATTGGGTGGGATTGAAGATGTTGCTTACCCCTCTCTGGAGCCCACATAATGGGAATGTTGGGAATTTCTGCAGCAGAAAAACAGAAGAGAAAAGGGATTTCTGACTCCCAGTTCAAGGAAAGCATGTCAGTTTAGGACTGGGTAATCTCTTTGGGCAAAAAATAAGAATTCATCTGAATCTTTGCCCATCCCCAGATACATGCCTTTATGGAGGTTTTTGAAAAATTTAAGAAGCCCACATCACTTTCATCTCATGACCTCCCACCCTTGTTCCCCAAAACCACACTTACCTCTAGCACCTCTAGTATAAGAGGGGAAAGGGGTTGGTCGTGTGAGCTCATTCCCACATCCACTGCAAAATGGCTTGTGAAGTTGCACAGGAGTACCCATGAGCCACTGCTGGCCATTTGTGAGATAAACAGGAGGCATCATTAACTGTTGCTCATTATCAGTGCAGGTTGGTGCTTGAATTTGGCTTGGACACACCCACAATCCGTGTCTCTAATTAGTCTTATGAATCTTGTGGGCCAACCCTCTTCTAAGTATCAAACTTATCAGCACCTATTTGTCACGTTGAATATCCTCTTGTCTTCAACTTAAGCATTTTGTTATTTAACATGGTTGATCTTTTAAACAAATGAAACTGTTTCAGAAATCTTAGCTGCTGCTTTATTTCAAATACATGCAATGAGCTCTGAAATGTAAGAGCTGAGAAAATCCCAGCACTAATAAAGTTCAGTAATTTAACTCACCTGTCATTTAAATAAGGAGACTTTTTATTCAGTATTCTACCTAGAAACTAAAAGAATCAACCAAGAATCAAACTTCACTATTTCTGTCTACTCAGAAGTTCACATCTTGTGTGCATTTATCTGGTTGCACATTAACTTCTTATTGCCAGCACTGAAAACGTGCACTTCACTTTGACAAGGCAGTAATATGAAACAAGAAGCCAGCTCTTCCCTCTTCAAACTGTAGAGGACCTTAGATAATAGAAAGGAATCATGAGCTTTTTTGTGCCATTGCTGAATCAGGATTTGGAAAGGTTGCAGAGACAATCTGTATGAACTTGCCATGCACTCATATGCAACAAAGTTTTTAAAGAATACAGTAGTGATGGGCTAAGCTGATGGAACTTTATTTATACTGATCTCTGGGTATCAACCACTCATTCTTCTCCTAGCAGAGCAAGGCATAAGAATAACAGAGGTTAATAGAACTTCAAATTTAGAAATTTGGATCATAGAATAGGAATTTTTTCCATACCCAAACTTTTCCATATTGAAAACTACTATTTGGACTTAGAACAAAATGGCAAATAATTTAGGCAGAGAAGACCAACAGACTTCCATTATATGATTAGTAATGGCATAAACCAGCCAGGAACTGCAAATACTGCCTGAACCAGAGATACCAGAGTACAAGGTAAGGGCACACATTGGCAGTTTTATAAAATCCTTTGATTTCGTGGCCAGCAGGAACTACAATTAGCTGCATCACATCAAGAACAAAATTGCCATCACCTTCTCTCTGAGGGGAAATATTTCAAGCTTAATGAAAATGAACTATGACAAACTGATCTCAGCGTACCATAAGAAAATGCTTATTTGTGGAGGAAAATATGGACTTTAAAAATCCAGTGACAGTTTAAATGTCAACAATAAATAATAGTAGGTTATGCTCCTCATTATTTAGGTATTCTGATGAAAGAGTAACTAAGAAAAGAATACATGCATGAAGGGACAAGAAACTAAAATATAGTCTAAATAAAAGTTAGAAAGTAATTATTTTCTTGTCCATAACTGATAAGACTTTCATGCCTAAGCATGACAATAGTCATTTTGGTTTTCTATTTTGGTACTTATACTGAGTCAACATTTTGCTAAAGCTTCACTGCTCCATGTGGTAGCAATTAGCAAAAGCAGGAGAAGAACTAGTTATAATTCTAAGAATAACTCCTGAAGGCAGCTGCTTTCCAAGACTCTTCTAGTTCCTTTCCACTTAGTGGTTGGAAAAGCTCCTACACAGCAGGGAAGAAGTAAATGAGAAATTCTCTATTCTTTAATAAGTATTAGTTTTAATGATCAACTATTTTAATAATGAGTCATTTTGCTATTCTGTTGTGCTAATGTCAAAAGGACTAACTCACTCAATTTTTCATACATCTTAAATCCAAACTGGTATTTGCCATCTAGTTATTATGTCTTTAAGCTGCCTCCACAGGGAAGTCTTCCTAACATGTCCACATTATTTTTTTGTTAATTTTCCCTGTATTTAGCTTTAACTAAACTCTTTGTAATAGACCATGACCAGAAAAAAAAAAAAAAAAATCACACATTAGGACAAAAATTTCAGGCTTAACACTATTTTCAGGATTATTTTGCTGGAACTTGATGTTTAATTTTGTTCTGTTTCCTATTATCTCCTCCAAAGCCATGCTTTAATGGAAACTATTTTTAAAAATGCCTAAGAGGAAAAAAAATTCCAAAAGTTCCAATTTGAAAATTTCATTATGCACAAGTCCTATGGCAGGCCTATTTTTCTTCCCCAGTTACAGAAAGGACTGCAAGATGCATTCACTGTCGTGGCTACACTGCTAACAGTAGACAAGCCAGTGTATTTAAACTAATAGAGAAATGTCCACATGAGCTGTGGGCTCTACAGTGAAAACGCAGCTAAAAGGCATCAGTAAAACCAAGAGGAGGAAACCCCTTCTCTTTATGGTGTGCAAAAAGAACACCATAATCACATTGTTCATCTGGGGGTGCTTTTGGAAGTACTGGGCTCGCTCATGCAGGAACCATGCGCCCACTCTCAGGACATGCCAGCCTTCTTCCAACTGCCATTTCTAAATTACCTTGGAAAAAAATCCTTTAATTTCAAAATTTTAAAAAAAGTTGATATTTCCAGGCTCATTACTGTGGCTTTGTTTCTCATTTTATGAAACATTCAAGTTCCTTATTACTGTTTTACTAGTCTTTTCAGCAGAGCTCGCAAATATTTCCTACATGTTTGAAAGTCAAAAAACACAGCCTCTATTTGCTATTCAAAAGTATTAAGGACACCTTAAAAAAGGCAAATAAAAGCTGATCCTCAAATGAGCAAAAATAACCAAAGGCTTAATGGAATTCTATTAGCATTACCTTTATCATTTGATAGTCAGACAACTTTACACAGAAGGTTAATACATTAGTTAAGTAATTAAAAAGATATTTGCCCCAGCATTTTCAGCCAATATTATCAGGGTTTCACATTTTAAAAAAAGAGACAAAAGCAGTTCATGAATTCCTTTTGAATTCAGGAAATAAAATAGTTTCATTACTAATTTCAGGATCCATTTGATTCAAACTATCTTCTCATCTAACATATACAGAACATAAGGCTGTAAGTGCAGGATGATTCATTTAACATCATCCATGATTTCTACAAGAAGTACAAGATAACTTGAGTTTTATAAGACATTTCTCCCACTAGCCAACTATTTTGATTTGACAGAATTAAAATGAAGAATACAGCTCTTTAGGAATTTGCTTGTGTGATTAATCTCTTAAACCAACAAACCCTAACCCAAACACATAAAGCCTTTCATTATGAGGATTTTTTTAGATTTTCCTGGCTCAAGATTTCTATTATCAGCTATTTTTACAATTCTCTTTAGCAGGTAAAGAAAGCCTTTGGTACCTCACAAAGCCTTTAGTATAGTACACTATTTCCCAAAGAAAGTACAGGCAAAATCAAAGTTATTTATCAGTGTTCCTCATGATAAACTAAACAGACTGAGTAGTGCAACTTTCACAGAAAGCATCTCTCTTTTTACCTTCATATTTCTACCATCATATTTTTTTTACCTTTTTCTATATCATGGTGGCAGTTGCAACTTTGTAAAAGGAATGTCAATAAAAATATGCAGCTTTGCATTTTAAACACATCAATCCCATATACAGACAAGTATTATTTTTTGATGACCTCTGATAGCTGAGTAATGGAGCTGAAATGGAATCTGCCTTTCTTGCCTCTCATATTTCTCACTAAAGGAGTCTGAGCAGCTTGCAGGTGTTTCCATGCAGACATTGCAGTTGATGATAGCAAAACCAAGCCCTTCAGTGATAGAGGAAGAGGAAGAGGAAGAGGAAGAGGAAGAGGAAGAGGAAGAGGAGAGGAGAGGAGAGGAGAGGAGAGGAGAGGAGAGGAGAGGAGAGGAGAGGAGAGGAGAGGAGAGGAGAGGAGAGGAGAGGAGAGGAGAGGAGAGGAGAGGAGAGAAGAGAAGAGAAGAGAAGAGAAGAGAAGAGAAGAGAAGAGAAGAGAAGAGAAGAGAAGAGAAGAGAAGAGAAGAGAAGAGAAGAGAAGAGAAGAGAAGAGAAGAGAAGAGAAGAGAAGAGAAGAGACGAGACGAGACGAGACGAGACGAGACGAGAAGAGAAGAGAAGAGAAGAGAAGAGAAGAGAAGAGAAGAGAAGAGAAGAGAAGAGAAGAGAAGAGAAGAGAAGAGAAGAGAAGAGAAGAGAAGAGAAGAGAAGAGAAGAGAAGAGAAGAGAAGAGAAGAGAAGAGAAGAGAAGAGAAGAGAAGAGAAGAGAAGAGAAGAGAAGAGAAGAGAAGAGAAGAGAAGAGAAGAGAAGAGAAGAGAAGAGAAGAGAAGAGAAGAGAAGAGAAGAGAGCACTCTTCAGCCCTTTGTAAGTCAGCTAAATCAGAGTGGAATTTCTCAAGACAGGTACTTCTATAAACTGACAGTGTGCTGTGTGGTGCAAATAATTTGTATACTGCTGCTTCTCAAAGAAACTGGTAATAGATGTTCAGTGAAAACTGTTCTGCAACTAAATATATAAATTTTGCTATAATCACATGCCTTCCAAGAAAGATTAAAAATCTAAACATATAATTTTAAATTGAAGCATTATGGCACATAAATATATTTGAATTTTATAACACCAAATACAGCATATCAAATAATAAATTTTATTGAAAAATAAAAGCAGACGAGATAAAGACCTAACCATATAAGCTAGGAATTGCCTGGAGGACTGAGTAAAAGCAGG
The DNA here is from genome assembly GCF_035770615.1 of Melospiza melodia melodia. Taxonomy (NCBI): domain Eukaryota; kingdom Metazoa; phylum Chordata; class Aves; order Passeriformes; family Passerellidae; genus Melospiza; species Melospiza melodia. The sequence goes on from NC_086199.1 coordinate 76,403,875, forward strand.
TGGTACTTTACAGAGTTGCTGATAAACTTCCAAAAGAGTAGCAGAGAATTTGGAAGGGTCTGTCAGAGAGCAATCTGCTCCATTTAAGTACCTTTGTTTGATAAGATGCACGTAGCAAGGTTTTGTAATGCCAACCCTCCAGAAGCAAGCTGGGCTGGAAACAATTTCCTAAGAACTATGAAGGCCTCAAAAGGTCAGATGTCATCCATACACAGCACATGTTGTTATGCAATAGCTCACCACAGAAAGCAAACTTAACTCAGAGCAAGACCTCTATTAAGAGATATGAAAAGCGGCAGTTTTAAAAGAGACTACAGAAATATTTTCTTAAAATAGCTATTAAATTGGAGGGTACCTGGAATACTGAAGGGTGAAAAACTGAAACATTAGCCTGGGTTATTAGAGGCTGTACAATTTCATATTATTCCTACCACAAAATTACTTATGTCCCATGTGAGATGAAGGCTTCATTCCTCCACACTATGGAGCCATCCTGAAGTGACAGTTTGTAAAATAGAAATTATTTTCTTTTGGTCCAGTGCCAGTAATAAAATATTGCTGAGGAAGAACAGAAGTAGTCCTATATCCACAATAAACAATACTAGAAATCCTGCTGCTCTGGAAAAGCAGTATTTGAACCAGGGAGAACAAAAAGCTCCTATATATTATTTCTAGTTTAAGTTGCTGCCTATTGAATGGAAAATGTTATTTGAAAAGTTTAAGTCTCAGTGGATTTGGGTTACTTAGATGGAATGAGTTGCTGTGAGAGTATGGGTACAACATGACTATCCCATTGTGCCATAAGCATCTCATTTCATTAACAAAGTTAAAGTGGAAGCGAACAAACACAAAAGAACCACATAAAACCTGAAAATAATAGAGATCAAGAGGGTTTCCAACATTACTTGAGACAGAGGAATAGAAGAATATAGATATTAAAATAGTCTGCAGAAGTAAAATGTAATTTGAAGAAAAAATCCATAGGAGATACCTTAGAGAATGGGGAAGAATCAAATGATAGAGAATTTGCATTTGGCAATAGTTATAAAAATGCTGGTGCAATTTTGAACTGAATATAAAAAGACATACTACAGAAGGATTGAGACTTTCTTCTATCCAAACATGGCTTCTGTGTGGTATGTTTGGAGTATTTGTTCATCCTGAGCGTGATTTTTCAGAAACATTGACAAATAGAAGGGAGTTCCAGACAACAATGATTTCTTTTCATGAGTTCTTACAGAATAAGTACGCATATATTTTCAGACTAAATGAAAACAAGTATGTGTCTAAATATTTTAAACCAGTCCAGAAATATTGAAGAATATAAACAACAAGAACTGAAAGAAGATTCACAAATTTTCCAGAGCACTCAAAATGACTGTAAGGAAACATCTGTCTAGTGTTACATGCTGGAAAACAGCTCTTCTGTGTTTTTTATAAAGTATTATCTTAAAATCTTAGGGCTCAAAATTACCAGCAGTGTGGACGAACTGCTTGTGAATGCACACTGTGACACAGTTCAGGAACGTCCATCATCAGCTGAGGACAAAACATTGATTTCCACTGCTATTACCTAAGTACATAAAATCTCATAGATGGGCAAACAAGACTTGCACAGGATCATACTAGAGACAAAGGATAAGAAAACAGCTAGAAGACTGTTGGCAGACAGACAAGTGAATTTTTTGAATGTACAGTTTTGCAAAAGAATAAATGTAAAAATATAGAAGACAGAAAACTGAGCAGAGCCCCCATATACATAAGATTTTTTCTTTCCCTTTGTACTGAGCAACAGCAACAGAGAAAATACATTAGTATTGCAGAAGGGTACCTTAGTGATTGATAAAAATGCTGCAAAATTACTTAATTTTTTCCACAAAAGTTAATGTATACTGTTATCAACAGTATAAGTATATATATCAACAGTATATATATCAACAACATTCTGTAAGAACTACCACTGAAGTATTGTAGTTCCAAGAAATAAATGTATGCATAAGGAAATACAAAATGAAAGTTCTCTAAATAAACTTGGGCCATACTTGGATCTCTGTCCAGTACAAACACTTTTAAAATCAACAAGCAGACTGTATGAGCAAACTCCAGCAGAGATTTAAGGACTATTCCCATAAATTAGATGCGAAATTACCTTGTAAAAAAAAAGTGTATCTACAAAATTAGGCTTACACTTCAGCTTTAGTACAAATGCAAACTACCACCAACTGCCATAGCAGTTAAGAATTCCAGGATTCACTAGTAATGCCTACAACACACTAACTTTCAAATTCAGCCATCCATTGAGTGAGTTTGGTTTTTTAAATGTCCGCAAACACTTCATCACTTCTACTTGTGCAGAAAGTGAAGGATATTCACACTGCTCAAGCAAACTGACCCTCAAAATGTGAATCGTAGGAACCACTTCAAAAGCTCCTCTCCACACACCAACTAGACTGAGGCTATAAATTTGTGGATCAGAGACAGGCAAGGAAAATCACATATGCTGAATATTCCTAAATTTTCTAGCCCATTACAAGAAAAATCGTTACTACACATGACTGAAACAACCTGGAATGGTTCTGATCCAGTGTTCAAAAGGCAAAGTGAGTGGGGAAAATACCAATTTTTTGGGATGCTTAATTACATATTTCTGAGATAGCAAGAAGCCATTTTAGCTACATTATGCTAGGCACTTAGTTTCATTTTTATCAATAATTACAAAAGTCAATTAACATTAAGTCTTTGGGTTGCATTATTATTGGGAACTAACTTTATTGTGTATCTACAATTATATATCTGTAGAAAAGAAACAGAGAAACCTGCTTTCTAATCCAAAGTACAGGGGAATTAAGGAGAAGTAGGACTGAAACATACCAGTGGAAGTATGACTCAACAGACTACTGTATCTATTCTAAGGAAAAATAGTAAAACATTTTCCAGTATCAAATTCAATTCTTAAAAGTTTTAAATTAACATCTTAAAGGTGACATCTCTATAGCATAATACCATGACCACATCCTTTCATTGTCAGCTCAGTGATGAGAGCTTGCAGGGCCAACACCATACACACAAAGGTTGAAAACCAATTTCTACATAAATGCAAGTCTTCCTAAAGGCTTGTTATTGCACATTTCACGTTGACATGATGAATTTTCCATTTTTGGTTTTTCATTGACCCAAAAGACATAAAAAATGGGGACAAAACTTAGGCTTCTTAGTATGTTTTTGATATGACACATACTGGCAAACTAATTTTCTTCCCTTAAAATAATTTTTTTGACTGAATGATGTAATAAATCCTATCATAGGAACAATGTTTGTCATCACAATTTTTTAATAACCTGGGATTCTATATCTCCACTGAGATTAGACTTAATCCAATTTAACTAAGTGAAAAACAACGCAGATTTTCTTCAGTACAAGTTATTAATGATTTTTAAATCAATGTGATTTTATTATACAGAGACAGTAACAACTCAGATAACTATCAGAATGGCTTACTCAACAAAACTGATGAAAAAACATCCCTACCTGTGTTAATTAGTATGAGTAACAGCAATGCAGAGTAAAGAATATACTGGGTGTTTGTGCACAGAGTTCTCATTTGTTTATTTTTTGTGCCATATGCTGCTTGAGAATCTGTAGCTAATTTTCTGCACTGGCTACAATGCTTCGTCTGGCACTGCTGCCCAGGCTTGACCCCGCACAAAGGAAAACTGAAGCAGAAATTCATCCCTCCTTCCACCCAGTCCCGGTTACACAACCTTCAAAGGCATTATGTTAGTTTGCAAGAAAGAGACAAATTTAACCAACTCACTTTTCACTTGTGGCGCCTTTAGCAAAGGGACTGCAAACCAATTTTCACTATGTGCCACACTGTGTTCATCTTAACGTTGTTCCCATTTCCTGATACACAGACTGCCCCCCCAGGTTTTAGTTACTCTAGTTACTCAAGGTTTCTATTTCCATCAGAAGTAATGAACAGGAGCATTTTGTTTGCATGTTTCTCTAGTTACACAAATGTTATACAATAAATTAAAAAAATGTTTATAAATTCCTAATGGAAAAAAAAAAAAAATTGAACTGCAGGCATGTGACAAAACACACTTGTAAGTAAAAAGCATTGTAGATATGCTATAAAGAACTCAAATCAACTGGAGAGTCTAAGAAATCGAAAACATACATGAGTACTTAAAAGAAATCTAGGTATGTTTAATTGTGCAAATAAACACAACTCACTCAATCTTAGTGAACAAAATTACACCAAATGAAAGATGTGATTTTCAAAGTTCACGTTAATCTAATTTGGAACCATAAATAACAAAATACTACAAGAACAATCACACAGTCATTTCACATGACAACTCATGGCCATAAGGTCAGGTTAGGTTAAGCTTCTCATTTTTCCCCCCTTACTTCAGCTTAATGTGAGTGTAACGTAGGCAAATTTCCTGAGCAACATTTACTGGTGCATTACCTCCACCTCTGCGCCTGTTTAGATTTTTCTGACAAGCAGATCCATCTCTCTTATGCCACTCTTCCTTGCACAAGACACAACAAAAGCCACCCAAAACTTTGCTTAGCAGTGTTGTACTGCAGTGCTAAGGAAAATGACGCCACAAAGCCATTAGAATTTTGTTTTGTGAGGGGACTGGAAAACCATTAAACTGTACCACATTTTAGTTTGAAAATTGTTTTGGCTCAAGAACCCAAGGTCAGAGTAATTCTCTCGTGCTATATTTTCTATTACTTTTTTCTGATTCCAAGTTGTGTAGCACTTGACCCATCCACAGATACTGCAAAGAAAAGTTGCAGAGAAAATTAAAAAAACAAAAACAAAAACAAAAACCCTCCCCTCCTCCAGACTCATGCATTTTTGCACCAAAGGGCAGATTTTTCTATTCCAGGACTATCTCACCTCTGGAGTGACATCTCGCGGTGCAAACCCTGTTCCTCCCGTTGTTAAAATCAAATTAAGTTCCTTTTCATCACACCAATCTATCAGCGTCTCCTGAAAGAGAACATGAATCCTGTCAGATGCAGCAAGAAATGGTTTTATCAGATAATACCTGAAGACTTGAAATGTCTTAAAACAGAGACACACACAATATGGGGAATTATAAACCACTCATGGCTTTTTATACAAAGATTTTAAACCAATATTTATCATCAAGATAAGACAGAATAATGCAAGTATCTACAAAATATTATTTTGCATATAGAAACTGAAATTCAGTTCTCTATCACTTGACCTGAATTGGAAAACGAGAATTCACAGTTATTAATTTCTACCGTTGTTTATTTTGATATATAAATATAATATTCTTTGATGCACATTAGCAGAGTATGTAAATTTAATTTGGATTACATAATTGATTCTTGTAACAGTAACTTTGGTTTGCATGCTGCACTTTTTCATAGCCTGAGAAAACCAAGAACCACGTATCTGTAAGCCTAACTACCCAAAGATTCAATAATGCACTTGATGCAGCAGGTGCTGATCTATAATCATCTTTCCTACATTCCCCTAATAACTCAACAGGAGTGTGCACACCCATTCCAAAGCTGGACTGAGAAATCTGTCATTCAAATGCAATGACTTACAGTTCTGGAAAACTCATGACACTAGAGAAGTGTTTAATTTGATTTAATATATTCATTCCAAAAAATGACTTTTTAAACTAGTTTTCAAACTGTGACAAAAATTTGACATAAGCAGAAGACTTATTTAATGTTAATGTGATTATCTCACTTATCCTTCATACTCGACTGTGGGCCAGCACAGCAGGAGCATGTCTGCCTGGAGTGCAAAATCCACTGTGTTACCTTAAGTACACTCATTACACAGTAAAGCATCATCTGCAGAGATCATATCAATTATTGAGAGAGTTATCCATATTCTAGCCAAGAAACAACATTATTTGAAAATGCTAAGGACAAATTTAAGTTTTGGGAGCATTACATTGGGGAGGAAGGAATAGTTTTGGAGATTGTTGGCTTAAAGCTTATTATTTATCACAAAATTAGCTCTGGGAAATATAGTGGTTTAAAAAGCTTAAAATAAAATGTCTGGAACAATTGAAAAAGTACAACCAATTTAGGTAATCCTCAGCTGTATTTTTGCAGGCCTAGTGCTGCTATGTAATTCTCATGTAACAGAAGGATCATATACAGACACTTAAAAATTACAGCGAGAATAAACCTACGTCTGACTGCAAGCCCCACCACATCAATACCTCCAAGGATTACTAGAAGTGGCAAAACCAAAGGTTCTGTCTTTATTTCTCCTTCCTTTACTCATTACTTCCACTTCCGCTTTTGTATTCTCTCTTTATTAAAATCACATTCATCTTTTCACTCTACACCTTTGGAGAATAACTCTCTAATTCACTGGGTGGTAAGTGAACATACCAGAAGCTTGTTATATGAACATTTCAAATAAGCTTGGGAAAGGAACAAGGATAATGCCTCAAAGTTGTACATAAATAAATGAACTAGTAACTATAGCTCTTGTGTTACATTTTGAAAAAAATGTGAATTATGGTAGTAAAAGAATTTTAGGTCTTAAAATTCTTTGCTTCAATAACACAGTTACACATTAGGAAATTTCTTTCAAATAGGTGGCATCTCTATCATCTAGAAACATATTTGTCTTGACTTAAATAGGTACACATTTCAGAGAACAGTTTGGAGAAGCTCAGTTTTTGGCAAAGTTAGACCTTAATATTGTATTTATCTTAAAAATTAATATGGTCAGGGAAACATCTTCCTATAGAAAACAGGATGGATAGATTTTCAGCATTTGGTTTGGTTTTTTAAAAGCATAATTTAGCTTTGGATAAAATAAAACCTGCTAAATTTCTTTTAACAAGCAAATAGATCCTTCCTCTGTTCTCATTTTGCTACAGTTCAGTAATACTTCCATTAACGAAGGGAGAAAAAGTCATGTGATATCCTACAAAAAACTAAAGAAATTAGCATCCTAACTCTTCAATTAAACTGAGCAATAATTAAGTGCCTATTCCTGCTACTGCATCAGTGCACCTAGGCAGACTCCTAGATAGAATTCTCAATCAAGTTCTAGTTACAGTAAAGAAACTTTCAAGCTTTCAAGTAGAAGACCTTTAACTACAAGGCAGCGAGTTTGGGTTTCATTGTACTTTAGAAGTGCAAATTCATCACTTAGATATTTTAAAACCATGGAAAAATACCCAAGGCTTATATTCAGCTTATTTATTTTCTCGCTAACCCAAAAAACTGTGTCCCCATGAAATATTCTCATCTCTGTAAAAGTATCTAAAAAAGGAAGCCCCACGCTCATCAATTATGAACAAATTGTGGACTCAGAACAGGTAGATTCTGTACTGGCTTTGCAAGGAAATGAATTTTCTCTGTCTTCAAATGAAGATTTCTCTAGGCAAGTGACCTGATATTTGGCTTTACTGACGCCATGCATGCAAAATTATTATATAACATTTCAACCAAAGAAAATTTAATTTAATATTTTTATGCATATTTCTCCTCTTCTATTGTTTCACTTATGATAAGCTTTCGAGAGAAAATGGCTAGGTCAACAGATTATGTAAAGCACTATTATTTCATTCAAGCCATTGGAATGATGCTGATGGATACAAAATACAGCAGCTGGCTCTGAAAACAGTCCAGTAAAATTACCACCAAGTTTTAAAAAGCCAGAACAAAGCTACAGAACTCCAGGGGGGGAAAAACCCCAATCAATAAATAGCTTAATACTTTTAAAAATTAGTATTCTAGATTAGGCTTTATCAGTTATTTTCCAGGGTCAAGGTGTAACAGAAATGAAGTCATTAAAGACAGTTCCTCCACAAATATTTTCATTTCAAAAGGACACAGCCATTTCAGATTTCACTGAAGTCCTAAAATAATTATATTAATTATGTCTTTCTGATGCACAGAAGTAAAATGTCAGGCCAGCTGTCTCCTTAAGCTTTAGATTAGATCTAGTTCCCTGTCCTCTTTAGCTGATTTCTCATATTTTCTCTCTCAAATACATTTAAATTTCCCTCACTGAAATGAGTAAGAAATCCTTAGGTATAACAAACAACCTCTTTCCATCTCTTGCTCCAAAGAGCTCTTGCTTCTATCAGCTCCTTCTCTCCCACAACCTGGAACTACTCATTGGACTTTCTATGCACTGCCCAGTATTGAAACTACTTCAATTATAACACTACTCAACAAAAACTTTGTTTATGGTGCTTGAATTTTCTCATGACCAGTGTTAATTTTACCAGTGCAGAGAAACCTTGCGTCATTTTTTCTCTTAGTCTTTCACATGTGAATTTATTGATTTAAAGACCAATAAAGATCATTACCTCAGGGAAAAAAAGCCTACAGGTACAGCTCAGTGCAGAGACCCTATGTATTTGGCAGGAACATGCTTGCAAATTCCTAAAGGCACCACCACATCAGGATACACTAAGCCCAAAAGCTGTACGGATGCATTTTGGTGGCGCCACACTTAAACTAGTGCTACCTGACATTTCAGTCAGGGAGCTGCTTGGCCACTCGCTGACATATTTCCTTCTGCGGAGCTAACTTAAGCATCTCCAAGCCCAAGACACAAACCTGCCATTAGTCTAAGCTGCAATGAGCAAGCCACAAAATTTTGGTAATTTTCTTTTGTATTTCAAACTAGTTCCAGGGCTCTGATTCTTCCCTATACCACACCCTGCCTTGATCTACAGTGTTCAAGAGAGAGAAAATACATTATGCTTTCATTTGGTAGGGTTGTCCAGCCACGCTTCATGATTATCATTAGGTATTGTTGTATTTCTAGTAACTCCTCTTCATTAATGATTTCTGTGAGATAATGTCTCACCATGATACACAAGAAACCTGATCACAAGATACACAATTGCAATAGACAGGGAAGTGGGCTATTTCATACCTCCATCCTTTAATCTCTGCGTAAGTGAACTGGAAAAACAAATAGGGATTCCTTTCTGGAACGAGAGGAACAATGCCCTAATCTTTAAAGATAACTAAGGTTTGTGGATTACTTATCTTAGCCAGAAATTTAAACTTGAGACAGGCTGCAAATCTCCTCCAGCCCTCCTAGCGCTGCTGTCTGGTGGTTTTTCACACAGACATTGGGACTACGAGCCTTAACGGGAGCAGAAGCACTACAAAGCACATGAAAATGGTCATTGTGCATCAGATTAAATGCCTACATAGACAAGCTGAAGTCCTGATGATTTTTCCTTTTTTTGATGCTACAGTCTATGGCACGTCATGCCTTTTTTTTTATTGTCCTATTTTTGCCATCACTGCCCTGAAAGTGTGGTAACACTCCCACATGTTTATGCTTTCAAAATTACTAGAATATCTTTCTTCAAGTTAATATTCTGGTGCTTACCACTTAGATAAGTACGTATACGTTTTTTTGATCAATACATAATTTACTTTATAATACAAGGTTTGTAAAAATAATTCTCAATCCGCATACATATTTTCATATACCATAGCCACTAGAACATGACATGTACACTGTTATAATTTAAAACATCCAGAAAGATCAGGGAAATACTAAAAACAGTATAAACAGGGCAGGATTTCATAATGAATCCAATGAATCCGTACAGAATTCTTTCATTCTATATTCAGTATTGAAACTAGTTAAACAATTCTTAATTCCATAGTTAACAAAGATGTTTGGCATTTTGGCCCATGCTAGATTTTTCCAGCACAGTGCAATTGTGAAGTTATTTCACCTTATATGCATCACTAATCATACAGTAAGTAAAATATATAAAAATTTTAACTGCTGAACAAATATAAGTGTTAAATATGGATCTTAACTATGGAAAAAATATACATTTATTTACATTGGACTTTGAAACATAGGTAAGTCAGTATAAACTGGTTTACAGACATGCATACTATCCAGAAGTATTCTCAAAACAACTTCATGTGACTTAAAAGATCACTGTGGCTTCCAGGACAAACTACTGAGAGTCTTCAGAGATGGAGAAGCTGTGTTCTCCAGAGCAGATCTCAAAATTACAAGCTTTGTAAAATTATGTAAATTCTGCATTTGCAAGCAAATCCTGTTTACTTTGGAAAATACATTTTTAAATGCAAGGAGAAACATAGGACAGTATGTTTTTAAATGAATAGTGATAGTTTTCCTTAGCAAAATAAGTTAAATTAAAAAAAATATTCATATATGAAAAGCCATAATAAATATCCATCTATTTTTCTTTCGCACTTTTTGGGCTCAAGCTTGAAGAGCGTACAAGATAAATTTAATGTATGATGATTTAACATCATCACAATGAAGAAACTGTAATGAATGACAGTATGACAAGACAGATCAAAGAAGAGAAATTCAGCATAGACAGAGATTTTCTAGGAAAACTGGATGTCGTTTCAAGCATTGAGTTCCAGGAATATAAGAATTAGCACATTAAGATCTCATTACAATCTTTACTTAGTCATGTAGCTTGGACTACCCCAGAGCCCAGCTCACTAAAGTTAAGCCTGATTCTATGACAGGAAAGAGCATACATGAGTCAGAAATTCATGTCACAGCACACAAAGCAGGAGAAAAGAAGAATGAAAAGTTGAAGTAATCCATTTGTCCCTCATTGTATTACTCAGGAATTTGAATCTTCTCTATTCTGTGGATCATGGCTTGCACATCATTTTAAAATATAGACTGGGGACTATGCAAGAACACGAATACCCATAAAGAAAGGCAACGAAGTAAAGAGTGGAGTACAACATTAAGTTTGAAAAGCAGGGAAGGTCTTCAAAATGTTAGCATATTCTTAGAATTAATTTCATATGTTTTTGCCCTACTTCTTGTGAGGGTTTGATTTCTTATGCTAACAATCCTTTACTTATTGTTCAAAAGGTTCCATGAATTGTGGAGGCCTGAAGATACTCATGTGTGGAGCAAAAACTTTCCAATAAATCAATTTCAAAATTATTTAAGAATTCCATAAAATTAAACATTAAAGCAACATGAAAACATGTGTGTTGTTTTCTATTACCTCCATTCCTTTTATCCTTTCCTCACCAGCAGAAGGCAGAAAGTAAGAGAAATGTTAGGAATATGTTCAGTGTAATCACTGTAGTCAAGAGACTTGAATGACATGCAATTATGTATCTTACTGTGTCTAAATACAGATTTTCAAATTTTGCGATTTTACAGAACACAGTAAGTCATCTTCCAAAGATCCTACAGGTGAATTTCCAGTTTTCAGCATCACGGTTATGTTGCAGTTGTTTTTTTAAATACTAAGCTAACGTATTAAAAGACGTCATAAAAATGTAACTATTTTATTGAAATGCAAAACTAAAGGAGGAATGGAATAAAAATGTACTCTATAAATGGCTTACTTTCTAAATGGAAATTTAATTACAGACATTTTCCATTTAAAGTAAATTGCAGCTATCAAGTATTTCAAGGTTCAACATACCAATGCAGCCTGTAACATAGACTTTTTAAAAAAGTACTTCATGTCTTCTAAAGCCTACTATTCAAAGTAATTAGCCCTAAAACAGAGGGGAAAAACAAGTAGGTTCTGAAGTGCAGTTATCAACAGAGTTCATCTATGCAAACAAGTAAGGGAAGTCTAGCAGAGTGCAAACCTGAAGTGTCTGGTCAAACCATCATGTCTGGAAGAGCCAACACTTTTAAGAGCTGAGACTGGCAAAAGAATTTCTCATTAATTTGATGGAGAGAGGTAAAGACATTTGAGGCCATGTACAAGGTCAATTTCCTCTCAGAAAAACAAAGGAAAGATTCTTATTTCAAGCTACCTACCTTGACACACTAGTCTTAGTATGTCTATACTAAGTATAGCCATACTGTAATTAAGAAAAATAGCGAGTCGTTGTATGATTTAATAAATTGCATTAAAAACTACAAGTAGATTTAGGTCAGAACAAACCATGCACCCGCATGCACACAAAGGCACAAAGACCCTTTTCCTTCTGTACAAAAACCTGCTCCCATCTAATGTTGGTGCCACTGGATCCTCCTAGAGCCAGGCTGAGGTTACCCATGGGAAGGACTGGGCACTTGGCATGACAGCTTTCTATCTACAGATGCTTGGAGGAAGAGATGGAACTCAGAATTAGATACTTTCCAAACCTGTCTGTGTCTACCAAGACCTTTACTGTTGACTCTGCATTTGGCAGATACACACATAAGTGTAGGCCAGTGTGCCCATGTGCTCATTTTTATCCAATGAAAATGTATTAGCAAAAGCACCAAAGCTCAATGTGTCTCATTTCTGCCATGTATAAAAGGCATCTCTCTAAAACACAATATTTACTCACTAAAATAAATATTACAGAGTTATAAAAATTCTGGTTTTCTTAAGAATTGAAAACAATTAAAAACTTAAGAAAAGACATAATGCCTCCTTGCCATTTTCCTAGTGAGAATCTTGAGAGTTGTTTTTTTTGATTATACAAGTATAAAACCAAATAAATGAATCTAATACTATTTACTAACTACAGATAGACAAAAACTTTCTCCATTTTTTAAATTTTCTTAAATTAAAACAGCACTTCAAAGACCTGTTATCACAAGAATACATGCGTGGTTTTGGAGCCATAAAATTCAGATTATTGGGCACAACAAGATGGCTTTTCCCACATTTTCTTCCCCTTTGCATACATATAGTGTTCATCTAAGATTGTTTAGAAAACTATTCTTTGTGTTTTCTTCTCAGAATGTGCAAAGGCAGCTTGATATTACAGACAAATCAGTTACTTTGTAAAACTGGAGCTCTTCATAGTATTTTATGTATGTGTACCAATACCTACAGCACATGTATCTCGTGTCCCACAGACCAGAAGCTTCAGCAAAGTTTGCAGGCTGTAACTAAGCCCAGATAAATTACACCTCAATCTTATGGAAAAGCCAAAGTGATAGAAAACCAGCTGTAAATTTCTTTGAGTTGCCAAGCTAACATTAATTGCTACAACCTTAAGGAACTGGTAAAAACACATCCACCATATTTGCAAAGGTGACAGGTCTCAGAGAAGTCCCAGTACAAATGCCTCAGAATCATATTTCTGTAAAAGCCCTCAACTCACTTGAAAATAATCATTTGCAGAATTTGCATGTGCATATTTTCATGCAGGGACAAGTACATCTCCAGTTTAAGCTAGGTTATGCCCCATGTCTGCTTGTTTAATTAGCAGGAAATGCAGTGAATTAGAAAATTACTACAAGGCTTCTATGATTAAAAAGAAAAAAACACATGAGGTCAGCTGTGGCAAAAATGTTTAAACTCAAATGTTGGCTTTCCTGCAACTAAGAAATTTTAAAGATCAATACACTAGTATAAATAAAACTGATTCTTATAGATTTCAGTTCCATTTCTAGCCTCATTTTCTAATAGTAAATACAATCTTACATGTTACTTCACACACTTAGCTACAATTGTGAACGACATTATTTTATTTTTTAAATTATGTTACAACTTAGATGATCTCAAGTTTTCATGTACCTCTCAATAGAAATGACAAATTGAATGGAATGAAGATATTTAAATATCTAAATAAGGTTAGGATGGGGGGAAAGACAAGAGATGAGACCATTAGAGAGACAGGGAGCTACTCAGTGTAATGCAGTTTGTGGTATAAATTTCCCCCCATGTGTTGTTCATGCATAGCATCCATGGAGTCAATGAATTAAATTGGTTTTAAAAATGAAATCTACTGCTTTACCTGTGAGAATACAGTAAAGAAAATTTACCTACCAACGAACAGCTGCAGTACTTTGAGACACTTAGTCCATACATATACTCTAAGAGTGGGTGGGCGTGTGGCCTGCCCTGGAGGGGCACTCCCACTCCTCCCCTCGTCCTGCTTGAGGCACTGACACACTGCCACCACTGCAGTTCCTCTTAAATGCACAATCAAACCTGAAAGAGATTCAGAAAGAGGGGAAAAGCAGGTAGGAGACTAATGTACATGCAGACTATACCTCTCAAAGAACACCAGTTACTGATGAGTAACCTTTCTTCTTTGAGTCTGCATGTACATTCCCACAACGACTCACTCTGACCAGTTACCTTTGCCTTTTCCCATCCAGGACAAGGCCTGAGGACTCCCACAAACAACTGCAGCATCACTCCACTGAAGGCTGAAACAGCCCTGGACCCTATTAGACTGAGACAATGCTGGGTGAAAGCAAAGAGAGAACTCCAGGTGACCTTACAGCACATGTCTAAATACCATACAATATAGATACTAAGTTTATCCAGAGATCTAACAGAACTTGATTTGGCCACATGAAATTCCTTGAGTCTACTCAGAGACAGAAAGGCACCTAAACAATTATTATGTGAAGTCAGCCAAACTTTTTGATACTCCCAATGTGCAACAAGAAGCAAACTAGAAAATTTGGATCTCTGAAGAGAAATTATAAATGCCTTATGAAATCAAAAATATAAAGTATAAAATTCAAACAAAGAAGCATAAGATCTGGAAATAAGTATTGAAGGACTAATTTTCTTGTTACTCTGGATCTTCAAGAAAGACTCTTGGATGACTGAAGAACAGATATTCTGCCCATATATAGGTAGTATGTAAAATAGCAGCTATTAGGACCAATATGCTTCACTAGCTGGCTGAGAAAACTATTTCCAAATGCACCACTTTCCTAGACACCAGCAGAAGGAATAAGCAGAAGTAAGAATTAAAGAGTTCAAAAGGGGAGAAGCAACCACCATAATACAGTGGTTTTCCACTGCATGAACAGTGGGAAACTGTCATCAACCATGAACAATTCAATACATCCTGATCATCTCCTAGGAAGATGTGAATTGTGAAATGTGTGAACATCAGTGTGCTCAACCAGAGAGAGCAACCTGGTAACCTCACCAAAACACAGAGAGAAATCAAAGGAATTACACATCACAAATATTCAGAGAGCTGAGATGAAAGCAGCAACAAGCATGTCATACAGACATTATCATTTTCTCATAGAGTATGCATGCCTAGATTATACTTTCCTGCTACTAATTATCATTACTCTGGAGAGAAGCAAAAACTGACCGCCCTAGAGATTGATTAATGTTTTGGCTTGGGAGTCCCAAGATTGCCACAGACTGAAGAGCGAGGGAAGAACTAAAATACAATTTCTATGAAGACTACAAAAGAAGTATACTCATAGCTGCCCATGACTATACCCACTATCAGAACAAGGTGAAATCACAAAACAGAAACCCCCCAGTTTTCATCTTTGCTGAGTATTTCTCTTTATGTTTGCCAGTTGTGGCAACTTACAATCAATGCACCATAAAAGGAGAATCATTTTACAAGCCGAATCCAAATAAAATTGCTGTATGGATCTATTAAACCAAGCATCTGTATGACATGCCAAAACAATAAGTACATTTTAGCACAACCAAAGGCAGCATTGCAAAAACTGCAACATTCTTGTGTACTGAGAAACAAGGCCCTAACCTAATACTTTAATAGATAATAGGTTCCTCCTGAGTTGCAATCATTGCTATCTTGTAGCATATATAAAGGTTATGGTCTCCTTCCTACCCAAAATGTTCTGTATGTTTAAATAGTCAAATAGAGTGCTATGCTTCACTGTATGAAAAATGAAGCTTCAATAATGCCTGAGTCTATTAGTCCAAATGATCAGTGTGGGGGGGGAAAAAGGGCAGTACAACTGTAATAGATGGTTACTATTATAATAGCTCCTGAATTCCAAGTACTGATACTGTTCAAGCCAGAATGGAGTGACTGTGGTGACACAGACACTGCTTTTTCCTAACCACAGCAGAGTTAAGGGTACTGGTAGATAAGCACCAGTCTGAAAAGCATGGAAATCAAAAGATATCTCCCAACCAACTCAGATGCTCTTGCCCTCTAGAGAAGACATTTTAATTTCTGGATGTTATGATAGATTAATTAGTCCTTGGTGAATAATGTTGTCAATACAATTGCCTATTTGAATATGCAGAGAAATTGCTGTTAAGAAGATGTGCCAGCATATTTTGAAGATCCTGAAAATCTGTAACAATTATTTTATGTCAAGCCCAACAGTTCCATAGATGGAGTAATTGCATGCTTGCACCTCCATGCCTGCTGCTACAGTGCACTATTGCAGGTGCCATTCACTAAAAAAAAAAAATCATTGTTCTGAGCATCAGCGTATGGATCCTGAACAGCATTCTGATATTGCCTGGTAACTTTTATTAGAATCATAGAATATCCTAAAAATGCTGCTCTTGTGCAGAAAAGAAGCCAGCCTAGCTGACATCTCTACATATTTGTAGCGGATCCTGCTACCAGCTGAGAGATTTAAAGATTACTATCTATCAACTATATTAATTCTCTAACATCATCAATGCTAGATTTAGCTTCCAGAAAATAATAAACCATCAGTAAAGAAGCCCCCTCATTCAAAACAAAGAAATTTCTTTTAGTTCTCAAAATATAAGGAATATATGGACATCCTGCTCTGATATATTCTTGTGATAGGGACACACAAACAAGAAAGAAAAAGGTATACACAACTAAAGAAAGAAGACTGGAGTATTCTGGATCTGGTTAGATTGTCTGCACTTCTCCATTTTCTGTTGAGTAGGAGTAATCCTGAAGACCCTGAAAAGGATTCTCAAAAGCTATAAGGAAAGTATAAAATCAATTGAAATTCATTGACAGTTATTAATGCAAAAAACATGTTAACAGATCTTGAAGGCAATGAAAAATGGGTAACTATGATCAATACAGAAAAAAAAAAAAAAAGATTTTTCCCTATGTGCCCTGGTTGTTTTTTTCTATAAAGATAGAGCATAATAAAAGAATAATAGAATGAACTAGTAATACGCTGCCTTGCTGATTAAGTTATTGCTTATTTCTAAGTGAGTGCAAGCAGCTAAAGAGTAAAATATAAAGAACCTTTTTACACTTATAAGACTGAACCAAACTTACAAGCGTGAGTGAATTACTGAACTGGAAAGGCCATTCTCTTGAAAGGAAAGACATTTTCAGAATTGAGTCCATGCAGAATCTCTTTTATTGGCCCAAAGGATTAAAGCTATTACATAATACTGGGTGAAAGCTGTTACCATAGAATTTGATGAGCCATCATCCGTTTCCATTTCAGCTTGCAGAGCTGTCTTAGCATCAGCCAATCCCGCTGCAATCAAAGATTTCAATTTTTATGCTCAGGAGAAAACTAATGCAGAACAATTAATACCAGAAAGACTTCTTTCCCTAAAAGCTGAAACTTTTGGGTCATTTCTTTTTTGGAACATTTTTTAAAATGCTCACTTTTTCTTGATTTTGTTCTTTTCAACAACAAAACTGCTTGGAATAAGGAGGGGATAAAAGCATTCAGAATACTAAAGAGATTTCAAAATCACCTTTGAACTGTTTCTGCAGCTGGTATAAATGAAACTAAAATCTGCCAGGGTACTAAGGTTGCTCAACCATGCCTCTATGGTGTTGGAAATCTCTCAGGCAAAATAATATACAATATAGAATTTCAAACAACTTACAGCACTTTTGAAAAATTCTTCGTACTCTTATCCTCATTGTTTCTAAGGTCCTAAATCCTTGGAAATTATTTTATGCGCTAAAGAAAGATATGCTGTCACTGTTGTATAATAAAGACTATATGTATGTAAAAATAAAACATGTATATTCTTCTCAGCCAACTGAACTGGAGACAAGTTTGTAAGAAGTCTTCCTAAATTGATAAAGTTGCTGCATCTGGAGCAAACAGAATCTTAATAAAGCAAATGCTTCCCAGAACAGATCTAGCTCAACCTAGTCTCATAATGTTAGCAAAGCCCCAAAGGTTGACTAAGACATGAAGAAAGTTTAAAGAAATACATTAAAAGAGTTGGAAAGGACGATTCTTAGCAGAATCACTTGTCATCTCTTGTTTTTCCAAAGACAAATACCAAACTTTACTAATTAAATCATAAGAGAAATACTAATCATTAGTATCAGAATGAGAGAAGCATAGAATACTTTCTCCTCACAAATGCTTGCAGCAATCACATTGAGTCTCTTGAGACTGCTGCAGAGGTATTCAAGAATGACCTGGACAGAATCTTGTGCAAAGGAAGGAGCCTCCGACACCCCTTTGGGCAATCCCTTCCAGTGCTCAATCACCCTCAGAGTAAGGAAGTCCTTCCTCGTGTTCAGGTGGAACTTCCTGGGCATCAGTTTCTGCCCATTGCCTCTTGCCCTATTGTTTGGCACCACCAAAAAGAGCCTGGCTGCTGGTTACGGGATCAAATGCAAAGAAAACTCTAAATGTAAGAAAAAAATCTAAATATAAAAAATCAAAATGTCGGTATCAATATATTGGTGAAGAAAAAACACACTGGTGCAGTGCAGTAGTTTTTAGTTCCATAGGTGCTGTTTTTCTCTTCCTACACTCTCTCCCATGTGAGCTCCCTTTTATTTGATTTCCTTACAGATAAACCACTGCCTTCTGATTGATCCTTAGGGCCTCTTGCTAATTTTGTAACACACAAAATATGTCTCAAGCATTCCATGCATGTGACTGTTTTCAATCACAAAGAGTGACATAATCACACAGTGGCTTTCCACCCAGATTCACAGCATCTTCAGCAAACACACAAATCAGCTGGGCCTTTGGGGTTAACATTCTCTTGTTCTGGGTGGTAAGGGCGCCAGATGTTTGGCACCATTCCCATACAAGGCTCCATCCTCAGACACCCTTTCTTCAGATACTGCTAGACATTGACGAGGGCCCCACTCAGTCATCTTTCCTTGAGGCTGAACAGGCCCAGCTCCCTCAGCCTTTTCTTATAAGAGGGATGTTTCAGTCCCCTCATCATCTTCAGAGTCCTTCACTGGACCGTCTCCAGTAACTCCCTGTCTCTCCTGTCCTGAGGAGCCCAGAGCTGGGCACAGCACTCCAGGCGAGGCTCTCCAGGGCTGAGCAGAGGGGCAGGATCCCCTCCCTCGACCTGCTGGCCACGCTCTCCCTAGTGCAGCCCAGGGTCCCATGGTCCTTCCTGCCCACCAGGACACACTGCTGGCTCGGGGACAGTTTGCTGCCCACCAGGACCCCCAGCCCAGGATCCCATGGTCCTTCCTGCCCGCCAGGACACACTGCTGGCTCGGGGACAGTTTGCTGCCCACCAGGACCCCCAGCCCAGGATCCCATGGTCCTTCCTGCCCGCCAGGACACACTGCTGGCTCGGGGACAGTTTGCTGCCCACCAGGACCCCCAGCCCAGGGTCCCATGGTCCTTCCTGCCCACCAGGACACACTGCTGGCTCGGGGACAGTTTGCTGCCCACCAGGACCCCCAGCCCAGGATCCCATGGTCCTTCCTGCCCACCAGGACACACTGCTGGCTCGGGGACAGTTTGCTGCCCACCAGGACCCCCAGCCCAGGATCCCATGGTCCTTTCTGCCCACCAGGACACACTGCTGGCTCGGGGACAGTTTGCTGCCCACCAGGACCCCCAGCCCAGGATCCCATGGTCCTTCCTGCCCACCAGGACACACTGCTGGCTCGGGGACAGTTTGCTGCCCACCAGGACCCCCAGCCCAGGATCCCATGGTCCTTCCTGCCCACCAGGACACACTGCTGGCTCGGGGACAGTTTGCTGCCCACCAGGACCCCCAGCCCTTCTCCACAGAGCCGCTCCCCAGCAGCTCAGCCCTCAGCCTGTGCTGGCCCATGGGGTTATTCCTGCCCAGGTGCAGGACCCTGCACTTGCCCTTGTTGAACCTCAGGCAGTTCTTCTCTGCCCATCTCTCCAGCCTGTTCTGAAGGGCTGCACGGCCCTCTGGGGTATGGGCCACTGCTCCCAGCTTTGTGTGCTCAGTGAAATTGCTGAGGAGAGATCTGCCCTTCACCCAAGTATTTGATGAGTAAGTTATTGACCACTGAGCCCAACATTGAACCTAGAAGACTCCACTAGTGACAGCCCTCCAACCAAATCCTGTGCCACTGATGAGACCCTTCCTAGTTAAAGTATGAGTAATTTCTAGAAGTAATTTCCAGAACTCATGGAAAGCCCTCTGGACTACAAGTACTTGTTTGTTATTTCAAAGATTTAAGAAGACATACACAGTAACCTTTACCAGAATCCAGAGTTATTTATATAGTTCAAAGAAGAGTTGCATAAGAAATAATGAGTCTTTTCAACTGTGTATCACCTGCTTTATATACCATTATTCTAACATATGGTCTGTTACATGAAAATGTTTATATAAGTGATTTTTGGTTATTTAATTGGAAAACTTACCTTTCTGGACAAGGTCAAATCACATTACAGTCAACTGCTCACTGCAACTTGGAATAAAGGTTTCATTGCCATAACTAAAAATAGCATATTGCCCCTTTCAAAGAGTTGTATCATCTCCCACACATCCTACTTTGGGGATTATGATGCATGCAGTATATGTTATCTCTGGACTACTGCTTTCCCTTGTAGAGACAATTGCCACTTTAGTGCTAGAGAGTGATGAAGAGCCTACACAGGCAGCACAGTCATACAGATAGTATTTTCAGCAAGAGAGAGTAGGTGGCATTAGTGGATGAGGGAGACAGGCAATAAATTTCATCTGTGAGCAACAACTGGGCAACTCCCTCTGGAAATCAAGGACCACACACTGTTCTGTTGATAACATTTCTTATATTAGAGCGCTCCTGACCAGGAGGCCATTGTACATCAAGGAATTAGCAATCCACATAACAGTTCCCTTGAAATTCCTACAGAAAGCTGCCCTGTGCTTTATGTTCAGCATGGTTTTCAGGAATGTGTCATGCTGCATAAACCTCTTTGGCCAGAGGACAGACTCATCCACCTCATTGTAATGGAGGAGCCTGTAGGCAGCTCCAATTCAGCTCTGGTGATTACACCAGAGCGTGGCTTTCCTTTATCTAAAAGAGTAGCAGAACTTTCTCACAAGTGGAGAAATCCATCCACATCTGATGCTGCATGAACATACAGTTCCCAGCATCTGCAGGGAGTAAGATTTATTTGCTGCCTATATTCCTCCTCATCCCTTGCTTTATGAAAGCAGGTATTCCATTCAGCTATTTGCTGTCAGGCCTTTCCTACTGAGATACAGACAGAACCTGGCACTTCCCTCTCTCTTGCTTCCTGCCCCAGTACAGAAAAACACACACACACAGAATACCCTTTTCATTTCAAGACCCATCATTTCTAACTACAGAAGGAGAGGACTTTGCTTTTTTCTTGCAATTACTGTTCAAGTCTTTTCTGTCCTCTAAGAGTTCTCTCTCCAGGCCCACTAACACTATGATATTTGAAAACATTAAAAAGAAATAAAAAAATTTTTTTCTTCTGCTGAGACTTATAAATCTGTGGTTAAATATCAGGCCTATCAGGAATCCAGTAATTCTACAGCAGCAATCTTCCAAGAGCCTTTACATTTGAACCAATGAGCCTAAGCACAGTATGTTGTTCTTGCAGCTGTAACCATCTATATTGATCAACTTGAAAAAATTTAGCCAATTTTCAAGCCACCATAGCCATTCCTTCCTCAATGTCACAGAGCATTTAGTAGTCCCTTAAATTTTAGCTCCTGTTTCAGCTTTCACTTCTGTCTAATCCCAAAAGCAGATGCATTTAGCAGGAAACTCTAAGCAATTTCTGTCTGTTACCCAAATTTCAAAATATCAGCAAGAAAATGTAGGACTACTGGCTACACTAAATATATTTTATTTGAATGAACAGCATACAGCTTAACAGTGATAAGACTTTTATTTTTCCAGACAACTAATCCACCAATTTTTTTGAGTTTGGTAAATTTGAATTTCCTGTATCTTTTGACCTTTAGGAAAAAAAACCCAAACATGATAATAAAATCCATGATAAAACCGAGGCACAGGAAAATAGACTACCGCTTCAATTAAATATACTCAGTTGAAGGTCTTAACTAGCAAGTTAACATCTGGCCATTCTAACTTAGAGTACTGACAAGAGAATACTATTTTGCCTAGGAAATAATTGCAGGCTAAAAAAAATAAACAGACTTCATACCTTTAGGCTCCTTTTATTATAATGATGCTTTTGTAGGGAGATATTAAATTTCTCACTGACCTACTTGTACAAAAAATTTCATTAGTAATCTCTGTTCTTTGGCTAGATTTCAGTGTCTGACTGAGGTCTGATAAGAAAATCTTTAATTCTTTTGCAAACTCTGTACACTTGGGATGTTTCCTTCAGTTCCTTACAGATAATCTACAATGGCAAAGAGCAAAAAATTGGGCTTCCATGGAGAGTTTTGCATGTAAGAAATACCAGTGATCTAGAAAACCATTTAAAATTAACCATTTATATCAAAGTTTCAATTTTAAATTTTTTTTTAAATTATATTTGCATTACTAAGCTATTATTCACCCTATGTGTAAAAGAAACTTGTTATTTGTCAGTGGGCTTGATGCCTTGCATCTTATTCCTGATCTTGAAACCGAAGCGTTGAAGTGATTTAAGTACGACATTAAATATGCAGTCAGAGAAAAACTTGTGCCCCGTGTATTAATTTGAAGAACTGTGTTGTGACTACTGATGATGTATCCAAGGACAGGCAGTGAAGTTGGTGAAGGATCTGGAGCACAAGCTTTTGATGAAGAGCTGCTGAGGGAGCTGGAGGTGTTCAGCCTGGAGAAAAGGAGGCTCAGAGAGACCTTGCCATTCTCTACAACCATTCTGCCCTGAAAGGAGGCTGGAGACAGGTGGGGTTCTGCCTCTTTCCACAAGCAACGAGGAATAAATAATAGGTAAATTACATATTTATGTCATATAACATAAAAAAATATTACATAAGAAGAATGGCAGCCATCTGAAGTTGTGCCAGGGAGGTTAGATGGCATCTTATGAGAAAATGGCTTCACCAAAAGGGTTACCAAGCATTGGAACAGGCTACTCAGGGAAGTGGTGGAATTACTCTCCCTGGAGGTCTCTAAAAGACATACTGATGGGGCACTGGGGAATATGTCTTGAAGGTGAACTTGGCAGTGTTAAGTTTTACAGTTGGACTTGATGATCTTAAAGGTCCTTTACAACCTAAATGATTCTATGACAGAACAAATTCTTAATTAAAACCACAAGAAAGGACAATATTTGATAATAGCTGATCACATGTTAATTCCATGTTTCATACACATTCAAAATACATAATTATAGGGACAGTAAGAATATTGTCTTTGGTTTTCTTTCCCTATTATTTAGCCGTTCTCAGAAGGCAATATAAGTGCTCAAACATATCCAATAATCTTTTCATTGCTAGAGATCCAGCAGAGTGAATTAAAAAAGCTTTTCAAC
Organism: Melospiza melodia melodia; assembly: GCF_035770615.1. NCBI lineage: Eukaryota > Metazoa > Chordata > Aves > Passeriformes > Passerellidae > Melospiza > Melospiza melodia. The sequence goes on from NC_086199.1 coordinate 76,427,186, forward strand.
AAAAAGCTGCTCTGAAATTAGCTATTTATTCCACCAGTGAAGAAAAGTCTTTTTATTTTTTTTCAGTTTGTACATTATGAAATTGCCATGGTATTAGATGAACTGCAACATCATCAGCTGTTTTTCCTGTTGCAAAACTAGGACTCTGTTAAAATACTATTTCTCCAAATATAGGATTGATTTTAAAGAGTCTATGATACTGAAACTGCGCAACAAAACACTGAAATTCAAAATATTCTGAATGTGCACACACATATTAAAATCTATATAAAATTTTATATGCTTCATGTAAAACATTAAGTATAATAACACATTGTAAAAATGCCTGGCTATCCAAATACATGAGGTCTAGCTCAGTTGTTTTAATTAAAGCAAAATGACAAATGTAGGGAACTGTGTCATTATGAAAAAAGCTTCATGCTTGCATATCAGCTATTGGCTAAATGGTCAAAATGTTTGTAATAAGCACTTTTAATAATCACGTTTGCAGAAAATATTTAATCCCCAGAAAACTCTGAAATTTTCATTATCTGTGAGATTTGATTTCTTAGTTCTTTTGCTGGTTGTCTCAGAAGTCAACTCTAGTGGGTACAATGTTTGCAAAAGCTTTAATTACACTGAGAGCATACTACTTCACAAATATACTTTTATTTTCATTTTCAAAACATAATCCCTTTAGATTTCTCACAAACATATGCATTCACACTTTGTAACACTACTTAAAGGCGTTTGTAGCTTTTGTATGTAAAACAGTTCTTTATAGCTCTCTGATTTTAAACTTGGTCATCTTTCCTTCAAAACAGCCTGACCATAATTGTGTGCTGTCATTTAGAGCCTCAAGATACTCCATAAAACTCAGACATTAGCTTCAGTGTCCCAAATGACAGCCAGCTTTATTTTTACACATTGCCTGTTTTATGTAGCATTATTTCTTAGAAATACTTCTTAAAATACAGAAGACAATCCAAATAAATAAAGAAGTGTTATTTTCTGCTTTTTTAAACAAGGACAAGCATTTTAAAATATCTTGATGTTAAGCTCTAAGCTTCCTAAGGTACCCTCAGATACATAGCTTCATTTTCCAGAGTGATCCATCTTGGGTAATGCTCACTCATGTTAAATTATGTTCAACTACCAAGAACACAGAAGAACCCTTTAAAATGACAGAACTGAGCAGTACAAATTTCCATAGGGGATCAGCCTATTTGTTAAAAGCGAGGTTTATGTCATCATGGCTACAGAAGCTACTCAGAGAAAATGTTACCATACTTTTATTTTAAAATCAAGGGTATTTGATAGAACATAACAAAAACAAAGCAGGCCATAAATAATTACAGAAAAAAAGGTCATTCTATGCAGAAATGATGAAAGAAATATATGTGTTACCTTTGCAGTCTTAGGATCCCACCTAATCTTGTCCTAATGATGAGGCAGCTGCAATTGAACGCAATCATTTTTGCCAGAACAATTCTAGAAATTTTTGTGTCTTTTTAATAAGAACATATTTTAAAAAGGGAAACTCTTCAGCCACTCCACCTTTAACTGAACTTTGAGGAATTGATGGCATTCCCCCCCCTTATACCTTTTCTTTAGGACAATTGAGTCACAGAATTTCCAAAATCCTACTATAATTGAAAAGTACAGAATCAGTATTACAGCAAATAATATCAAAAATGTTTCCTATTTTATCATGGCAGAATCCAGAAAATAAGCATATCAAAACCATCGGGGAAATGAAAAGGAAAACATCAAGCTTTAATCTTACATGAGTCTTTAATTTGAAAAGAATTGTTTCCTTTGCCTAAATAGGTGCAGGCTAAGACACACTTCAGTAGTGTGCTCAAAGATAATTGTGACCTCAGACACAACAAATTACATAATTTGTCTTGCAATATCAAAACGTTCTTTGGTAAAGCACATAATCTTGCACCCAAATATAAAATACTACTGTTGTCCAGTCAAATACTTAGTGTTTTCTACACACATCATGGCAAAGCTAATTGTTTTTTGTTAGAACTACAGCTCTGTGAGATAATTTGTCCATATCAATCCCACTTCCTTAAGGATCTGATGTCTCCACCCAAGATGAACTCTGCTCTTGAGTCTGTCCTTTTCTTATATGGTGGCATTGCTTATTAGTTCCCTTAGGTAAAAACCATGATAATAAACAGTTCCACAAACTATTGACCACGAAAACTAAACAGCAGATGAAATATAGTGGTTATGAATATTAATGGACACAATAAGCCTTTTATCTTGGAAAAAACCCCAACAAAAAACCGAGGAAGTTCTTGGGAAAGCTTTTTTATCATGATACAGAAGCAATCTTCAGGGAGAGAACTTCTTTCAGTCTGATAACATATCTGTTGGACTTCCCTCCTTAAAACTGTTGCAATACAGACCAATGGCTGAGGGACCTGGGGTTGTTCAGCCTGGACAAGAGGAGTCCCAGGTGGAATCTTACTGCTCTCTCATCTACATGGGGCACTTGGGACAGGGTTTAGTAGAGGACTTGGCAGTGCTGGGGTTGATGTTTGAGCTGGAGGATCTTTGAGGTCTTTTCCAAACAAAGGATTCTATGATTCACTGTAGTTCAGGGAGAAAATATCAGAAGATACATTTTTGCGGGCTAAATGTTCAAAAATTCTTTACTGATGAGGTAGATGATCAAACCATTTGGACACTACTGCTCTAGAAAATAATCTGGTTTTTTCTTTGAATAGTCTGCCAGAAGGGCTGGCACTCTCTAAGTACTTAGCTCAGACAATAGGGTTTCACTAGTAACAAGGGTACTGTATGATGAATCTCACATTTGCAACCTGACATGCAGTGTTATGGGAACACCAGCACTGACTGAAGGCTTGGGACACATCTACCACAGCCTGTTAGTACAAACCAGCCCTTTTAATACCTCTAATTAACAGACTTTGGCTCAGATTGCAGAGTAGCCTTTGGTCACATGAACTGGAATCCTTTCAGATGAAACTTATTTGGAAGACGGACTTCAGCAGCATGTACAATTCACTCCAGCTGTTAACAGGCACACAGAATAATACCAGAAACAGTTTGAAATAAAATATATCAAAGAACATATGATGTATGCTGGATCTCCAGCATCACATGCTTTACTTGATAGATAGATGTGTTTTATTGGTTTGCGTGACTTGGGAACACAGACACGATTCAAGAGAGATGTTCAGCTCTTGGCACCAAGGACAGGGTGGCAGGCATTTTTAAATTTGTCTCTACATATTTGGCTATGATTTTATTTTGCTGGAAGACATCCATTTCTTGAAGCCTTTAGGACATCAGCTAAGCCAACATTCCAGGTCCGTGCACTATCAGAGATGAGAAGATCCCCTTACCCAACATACTCAATAAAACATAGAATCCACTTCTAATTTTTCTTTTTACATCAGTGCTCAGACACAGCTAATCAGCACAAAATCTCACCTAGACCAATCTTGTGCAACTGATATAAGAAAGTATTTGGGCAAATAAAATGCCTGTAGCCACAGTTCAACATGTCAATACTTTTATACCATTCCCTTATGATATCTCCTTAAAGGAAGTTTTTGTTTGGCTTACTGGTAAAAACATTTCATGTTTCATATTCTGTTTTAGACAGTGGACCTTATACATGACACGGTCACTAATAGAAATAGGACACCACAAAAACCCTAATTAATTATCAGAGAAGTTGAATGAGGTGCAATCACACACTGAAGTACTAAGCATCAGTCTGTTCATACAGTTTACAAACTTGCACATCACAGGGAGGCTGGTGCAGCTCTTGGTGTCTTCCTATTGTGCTTTCCAATCACTTCTTAAAACACAACCTTAACAATCATCTGAAAACATATGATGAAAGCAAAATAAACTACACTATCCTGGCAGAATTATTTGCAGTCTGCCAGTTGCAAATCTTTTTCAGGAAAATACAGTGTATTAAACTGGTTTCTGATGGGCTGTGCATGTTCTTTCTTTTTTTCCCCCTTACAATCAGTGTATTATCAACCAATAGAAAATACATAATCAAAACTTTGGCACCTGCTTTCAGGCAGTCTTAAAATTTGCATCAATTAAGAACGAGAGTTAATTTTAAATGTACAGTATAAATAAGGAAGAATGTTGCTGAAATGCGACCAAACGTGCCACTTGTGAACATTTCCGTCCCAGTCTCTTTATCTGCTCCTCACATGAAAGTGCTTCAATAAATGCGATTATTTTTACAATCTGACTCTAAGTATTTTCCAGTGCCAGTGTGCCGTTTGTGTGATTGAGGGAACAGCCCTTCACATGCCACGGTGCACGGTGTGGCACCAAAGGCTCACGCAAAAGAGGAGAAGTTCAGCGTCCTGGCCGTGGTTCCCTTCTCCTCAGTCCATGCCCATGACTCCCATGCCCCTGAACACTGAGCAAGAGCAACCACACTCCTGGATCATACTAGTCTAATTAGAGGCTCCTATTTCATATGCAAATTGGAATTGGGGATTTTTTTCACATCTCCTATACACATCATTTAACACTAATCTCTGCTGAATTTTATCAGATGGCTTGTCACCCAACCACTCAGTATTTTAATGTCCTTATTTGCAGTAATATTTAATTTCTCTACAAATAATAATTTTCTTAATTCACTAAGATACATCTTGTAAATAGCTGTACAACTGAGGACTATTTAAAAAAAAAACACCAAACACCAAACCAAAAAACCCAAAACAACACTCCTCATCTCTTTTTCCCTATATACAAAGAACCAGCATAAAGAATCTGAAGGTTTGGGGTTTTTTTTAAAAAAACCAAACCAAAACAATCCTGATGGTCTTCTCTCTTATATAGGTCTAGCATTCACCTCTTGTGGCAATCATAAAAAGAATAAATTTCAGAAATAAATTTACCACAAGAAATGAACCTAATATTGATCTCCCTAAAACTCAGTCAAGCCCTTAATTACTTATGACATCAGTTTTGATAGGATAACATTAAGTTTCCTTCATAGACCTCAAATAACAATCATCAGAATGCTTTCTTACAGGGTAAATAAAACCAATCAAAACTTAATGTAACAGGTCACATGAAAAATTATTAGGGCTTTTATATAAACTTGATTTACTTAAACACTTGCCAAAAGCTATTTGCTGCTTAATGAAGCTGAGCATGTTTTCTCCTCTCATTCATGCTAAGTGACATCCCATTTAAGGAATTACTTTTCCAGTGAGAACAGAAGGCACTGCAAACATTGCCCAGTATAAGGAGTCAGCTGAAAAGTACAGGAGCTGGTCAGAAGATGCCCTAGGAGACAACTAGGTTTCAGGTGATGGCTGGTACAAAGATATGTATTTAGCAAAAATGGAAAATGAAAGAAAGCCAGGAGGAATTTAGACAAAATTGGTTACTACAGTCACAGAGAGAGGCAGAGATTTTTTTATGCTGGAAAACAAGAGATTTCAATTCCTGTTTCTGACATATTTAATTAAGAAAGGCTGAATAGACAAACAGGTCTGTGGAAATGAAAAATCTGATACACATTAATGTCCCCTCTTAAGGGCAACAGCTTAAATGCTGGGCAACCAGAAATGCTTAAAGGATGAACAGTAGGTTTGTCTTGTAAATTAACTTACAGATGTTTTTGTTCTCTCTTTGCAGGAAAAATACAGAACTATTTTGTTTGTTTTAGACAGCAAATAATATTTCTAAAGTTTTTTTTGTCTTGTTAGCATTGCATTTGAACTTCCATGGATGCACAGTCTTCCTGTCCTTCCCTTCCCCGTGTGGCAATATTCCATGATCTGCAAATCACAGGCTAAACTTTTGTATGCTCATAAGACTAAATCACAGAATACTATACAAAATGCATTTGCTTAAATTCTACTCACATCAGGGGACAGGAATTTATAACAATGCTTCAGCATTTTCTATATTCAAAACAGCCTGGAAGAGCAAGGTAACTTTGTGAGGTGGTCTCATCTGTCATTTCTAGAGACATGAAGCCTCTGAAGCCACAAAGCCTATGCAACGTAAGATGGAAGACAGCAGGAAAACAAAAAGTGAAAATTCCTATTTTCATGTGCAAAGTTAGTGAGTATACTCTTTCATCCAGAGTGTCTGGGCATTTGATGCCCTTGCCAGGAAAGCAGAGGAATGTTTTTGACACATTCAGCAGTCCTGGATCACAGTTTGATAGACACTTCAGCCACCTCTCATCTTACATTCTTTTTGTAAAGGTGTTTTTTTGGTTGAGAGTCTGTGATTGCAGTGAGTATCCATCATCCACAGAAGATGAGAGAAACAGATGAAAAGCCCTTTCAGTGAGTACTCCCTAGGGAGTTCCTACACAGAAACTTGAGATAGCAAAAGTTATAGCATGGAGAACAGTCACATCCTCCCAGCAAAAGCAGTCTCAAACCTATCAGAGCAGAAAAAATCCAAAAGTCAAAACTGATATTCACAACTACTAATGGCTCCATAGGTGGGGAAAAAAAAAAACCCACAACAGAAAAGGCATTCTTATGAAACACTCATATTTCACTGGTGTGAGACTGTGCCTGGACTAGTCAGGCTTGCACAGCCGCGCTTGGCACCAAGCAGAGTCAGAAGCCAGACTGCACTTTCCAGAAAAAGGGGGAAAATTGGTTTTAGAAGAAATAAAACATAGATCAACAAAGGGCTCATGACAAGAAAAAATGACATAATACAACAGATAAGGAAATCACAGTCTAGGAGCAATATAATATGATTCAATATAATAGAAATAATCAACTGTGGACTAGAATTACAAGAGTTAAGCACAAATGCATGGCCATTATTAATGCTGCAGGGGGGGCAAATCTCCAGGTTGTAGCACAAATGCATACATGTGGATGAAAAATTAAAGGAAAGTAAGCTTTTGTTTTATATAAAAGTTTTGGACAATTTTCTCACACAACCCCACACAAAACTTTAGTTCTCTCTAGCAGGGAAACAACATCTGTAACAACAGATTAATTATTAAGGATTAATACAGCAAAGTAAAAACTCAGGTTTTGGTCATCTAAACAATGACATGTACTTAAAAAAGAACACTAGTCAGTGATTGACTCTACTAATTCAGGATTTAGAAATTAACTCAGGAAGAAATTTGTATGTTCATCAGGTGAACTTTGATTACAGGGAAATATGATGAGACAAAGTTGTTTTAATTTAACACATCCCCCTTCTCAATTGTCCTAGTTAGATTCATGTCCATAGGAAAGTCTTCCTCATGAAAATCCAAGAAGCAAGTAGGAAAACCTAATCTGCAAGTTTATCAGGGATTTCATACACTAAGTTGACATCTCAGTGTCAACTTTTTGTTATTGGCTAGGACATCTGCAAAAGGTTTTAGAAACTTTACCTAGATGCAGGAGTATAATTAAGCTGTCTACTGAATGGTCAGACTCTGAGTGCACGTTGAGAGAGGTAGAAGACAAGTCCTCAGTTTTTGTCAACACACATAACTAGCAATGTAATGGAATGGATATGACCACCACATACACCCTTTAAATCTTTTTAAACTTGTATCTGTAAGCTTTAGAGTCCATAGAGATGCTACTTAATACTCACTAGACATTCAAGGGATAATGCCCTTTTATGTCATGCTTAGTAAGAGTTCTTGTGCTGTGAGTTAGTAATTATAATTTGAGATGCAGAAGAAGGAAAACATGAGCAGAAAAACTGAGAACCACAATTGTCATTCCTGCAAGGTAAATAGCAAATTTTCTTGGTGCTTTAGGATTAGTGGGAGTACACACTTCAAACAGCTTGAACCGCTTCAAAAAATTTATTTGGAGTGGGCAAACCTTTTTGTTTGTGCTGGATCCAAACAGATAAAGGAACGATAATCTCAGTATTATCATCAAATCCTGATTCCTCCCATCATAAACTTTGGAGAAACTTTTTGTGAAGCACTTGGCCAGTGCTGATACACTTGGCAAGTGAATATCCATACAGTGATGAAGCAAACCAGATCCAGGACTTAACCTCCTATATAGAACTGGGATGACAGCACACTTCCTTGTTGATGTAAAGCAAGGCTGATTCTGCAGAAGATGCAAAAGGTCTCTAAATACTGCCCCACTCTCCAGTATGGAGACATATTTTAATAAATATTTTGAGGCACAACCCTGCTCTTGTGAACTATCCACCATAGTAGTTACAACTACCTTTCTTCAGTGATTTTTTTTTTAATATGGGACTACAAACTGGCACTTACTGGCAAATTACTACTTATTTTTGCCACATGTTGATAATTGTGAAAATGCTTTGATAATGATCAAGGCCAGTATTTCTTGGCTGCAGACAAAGTTTGTATGAGTCTCATCAGCTACTCTTATCAGCAAAACACCCAGATTCTGGGATACAGCATTATGTAGGTATATGACACCACAAAGTGGGCACACCAAATGATTTCTGAGGAAGTCTTGGAGTAGAGTCATTTTAATTGTAATCCTATCAAAGCTGCCGATTTTTGATGGCAGGGAGTACAGCTTTGCTCTGAAATACATCTCGCTGACACTGAAATCAACTTCCTTTGTTTCTAAGATGTTCCTAAAAATGACTGTGTGCAAAAGTTAAATCTTTTGAATTCCTAAGTCACATAGAGCAACTGACCTCTGAAGAAGACACAGCACTCACCATTTCCTTTTTTGGCTACTTTGCCCTTCCTCATAGTTTTTATCATTTTTTACTCTTGGATCATTTTCACTGGAGTCTACTTTGTCAAAGATTGAAGACAATCTGAGAAGAACGTGCATAAAAATTTTCATATATTAAACTACTGAGTTAACACATACTCCTAAAGAAAAAAAGAGAGCTATCCTACCATTATTCAGGGGAAAATGTCTGTAGTTCTAAATGCAACCTTTAATACTTTATGCATATATGTTTTCATTAAAATAGTATCTATAGAAGGATTATGAGTGTTCCTTGGGGAGCATAAAGCGTGTCTCTGTGTGAAAGGGTGGTTAATGGAATTAAAACCCCTCTTCCATCTTGCTCCAGAACTGCTTTACATCTAAATTTGCAATTTATAACTGACAAAATACTTCCAACAAGATTTCTTAAAACTAACTACCACAGGAGGGGACCACTTAACTTTATTCTCTACACTGCAATATCTGTCTGATGCCACAAATATTATAGGAATGAAATGTTATGGCAATGTCTTTCTTGTGCATACTACTTTCATTAATTAAGTACCTGCTACAAAATCCATTTCTGGTCTTGAGATGAGATGCATGAATATGTCTACATGTAAAGAATATATGAAAGCACATAAAAAGTCAACACAAAACAATTAAATTCCTTTCTGCTCTTGACGTGCAAATCCTAGCAAACCAAGTATTTTCTTTTTAGGAATCTATTAAGGAGTGGTTTTCTCATTGACTGAGTCTTCCCCTATAATAGCCACCCTTCACCACATCATATATTTCCTTTGTAATGGCAGAATGTGGAAATCAAAAAGATCACATCTCACTATAAACCACAAGATTATACTGTTGACATAAATCTATAGGCACATCACATAAACTTTCCCTAATCTGTAATAGTCATAAATTTCTCTTTATTCTTGAGACAGTCTCCATGTTGTTCATCAAAACCAGTGTTGCCTGATAGGCTTGCCAGGCCCCATGTACACAAAATCATTTGTCTTGGAAGATCTCTCCTTTAGGCACATTCTATTACAGTGGGTGAGGAACAAGGCTGAAATCTGACAATGCTTTTTTGGTAGGTTGAAAAGCTTCCTGCTTACAGGATGAATATCCTGATGAGAATAGAAGTCTAGAGGAAGTTGAAACAATGACACTCTCTCAGGAATGTGCTGCAGTTTCTATATTTACTATCTTCATCAGTTCTGGAAGCATTTTAAAACCAGCAGGTACTGAAAATGAAGTGACATTGCTTTAACTGGTGTGGAGGAATGACAGGAATGCAGATGGTAGCATATCCATTTATGCATTCTCTGAAAGCTTCTTTTATTGAAGTAGAAGACCATGTGATAGAGGACATACCTACCTTCTAGAAGAGTTCCCAGGGGGGAAACCTGAGATGGTATCTAGGTAAAGCTACCTGTTGAGCATTCTCATTTTGGGAACCCAAGTACCTGTGACAAAAATCTAGGGAAGGTAGGCTTCAAGACACTTTGTTTCAGCCTGATACAGATGTTGTGGAACTGCAGCAGTGATTGGTTCCACACAATCCTTCCCAACCTTGGTGTGGTGCATGAGATTAGTTAGGGTACATGTTATCACTTCTGCCATAAGTACTCCTCACTCACATGCCTGCAATAGGGTTCCACCTAGGATGAATTACATGAATTGACAAAATCAATACACTGGTTTTCCTCATAAGTTATTCTGAGCTGCAAGAGGTTAATCTACCATCTTTCCTAGAACACATGCAAATGCTAAGAGAATTATTTATTTGTCAAAACACTATTGCTCTCTGTCTGATGAAGTTTCTCCTTTCCCATTTAGGAAAGCAGTTTACTTTTTATGGACTATCAGAAAACATGAAAATACAACTCAAATATAATTCAACAATCCATCAAGTTAAATGAGATTTTAAAAGTGAAGCTAATATTTTTGCATATTTAATCAAATTAACTTCCTTAATATTTCACGTTTAAATAGAGGAGAGATAGTTGCAAGGCAAATTAACTGAATTAAGGTGCATGGAAGAAGATACTGTTCTCTCTAGAAGCAAAATTCCAGTAAGCTGATTTGCCTTCTATTTTCTCCTCTCTCCTTTTTCTACTCAAATCAGCTAGGAGAGCCTTTCAGATGTTAAAACTGCCCCCTACATTTACTGCAAGGACACTGCTATTATTTATCAGCTGCTATTCAAAACACATATGGATGAAATAATACTTCTTGATATCCAATATATATTTGCCTGTCTTAGTATCTTCCAGTAGTGCATTGTTTAATATAAATGACACGTATTGCAGTTAAGAAAATTCAACCATTTAAGGTGTGGGAAGTGGCCTGACTTCCGACACAGCCTCGAAACCCCGCTACCCGAACAAGGCAGGACAGCTACCAGAAACAATTGAAGGGAAGGATTGTCCCCCAGCACTTTAAACAGCTCTGACTTTGAACAATGAAATCCCTTTCCACACTTACATCCTGGCACAACTGAGACTAAAGAGTAACCCATCCTTTGATGCTTCTTAGGATCTCAAGCACTTAAACACCGGCTAAATAAGAAGCAGCTGAAAATTCAGAGCAGTTCTCCTAAGCAGGTGAAGAGTCCTGTGACTACTAACCTTGCAGTAAGTAAGTTCCTAAAAGTAAAATTATTTCTTATCTCCCAACATTCCATTTTTCTTTGTTCACTGAACTCAGTTTAGTATGAAGAAGTCAGAAATATCAGCTTTGTTCAACTTCAACAAAATATCAGTGGTATTGCTTTTCTTATATTAAAGTAAAAAGATTGTGGTTTCCGGTTTTTATAATTTTTAAAATAGTTTTGCAGCAGTTCTCTGAGCATCATGAAAACACCCCTATTTAATTTTGAAAGCGTCTTTCTTTTATTCCAAGACCAAAGTTTGAATCGTGGATCTATTCAGTAATAAATCATGCTCCCCTTGACAAAATTCAGGATAGAGAAATCCATGAATCTTAGGTGACAAAAATAAATTTTGATCATGATGGTGTGATAACTTTGATGCAGACACAGACAGTCACTGTGCAGTGAGTTTGATACTAATTGAAAAGGAATAAATTCTCACCATTTGCACACTGCAAAGTCATGTCTACATCAGATATTACACAGTCACTTCCCTTCACAAGATTTTACAACTATTCTTAGTTCTCTTTGCACAGCTGAAAACGAGTATGTGAAACAGCACAGTGGGTTAAGCAATCACAATGAGCAAGCAATACGTGAGACTGACCTACTAACAACCAAATGAGGAATCAGCTACACAAACTGTGCTATCAGGTCCAGGCCAAATTCCCCCCAGTACCCATCTTTCATTCCACTGGAAAACAAAACTGACACAAATTGCTGAAGCACGGTTCAGGAGTGGACTTGCTAAAGTGAGTTCTGTTACAATGCACATTATTTTGAAAGTAAACTTCAGTATTTATTGCTCTCGGTACTCAAAAAACAGTTTATAACAATTTTTCAGCTTATAACTATTTTTTGACTTCATACTTTCCCCTTCATAAGACAGACAATGTTGAAAAATATGGATGTGCTTTAGATCTCAAAAGCAGAAGGCCACTACATATATTTTTTTTACTAAACTATAACTCAGTGTTCATCATAGTCCTCCATCTGTCTTCAGGTAGCAAAACAGAAATAGGTTGAATTACACAGGTTTCTGGCATCAAACAAATCCTGCTGAAGTCAGCTTAAACTGAAGGTAAACTGTATTTGTAAAAATAACTAAAATTCTATTTTAGATGCACAAATATGGATCTGATAATTTTCCTTATGACACTTTCCTCTCTCCCCTACGGCACACTTCAAAGCAAGGAATAACATGGCTTTTTAATGTAACATTTCTGTAATTTTCCAAGGAAAGAAAATCAGTGTTGAAAAGCAGTAATACTGTACCTTGATTTCTTCTATTTCGTCTGGCACTATCTTGTATGCAGATATAGTCCCACCCAACCTGAAATCAGGAAAAAAAGTTCTCAAAATCAGTAACAGAAAATATAGTATGTTAATAGTCTTATGACTTGTTCCAAAATGTAATATTCCTCCTACCAATTTAGAGGTAAAACCCACTAAGTCGCAAATCAAAAGCAAAAACCCCCCTTTCTTTATCCAACAAAAAAATCTGCATATGATTAACATAAATAGTACAAACAAGGTATCTGTCACCTTAACAATTAAGTCAGCCAAGCAAAATTATCATCATCAGGCTGGTATTTTATAAATTAATGGCAATCATCATATTCTATGATTTCTTGTTGATTGTCCAAGGCACATGGATGAGTTTAAGTGTTTGAAGACTGATGCACTTTGTGCTATTTCACTATGCTGCTACACAGTCTGAAATGCATCAAAATACAATTCTGGAAATTGAATTTTTTAAATTAAATGTGCATGTATAGACATCACAAATCACACAAACTCTATAGCCTCCATGTTTGAAAAAATCTCTGCAGTTAATGACTGGTAATAAAAAAGTGGGTGATGAGTAATATCTGGCATTGACACAGAAAAAACAGAGTGTTTTGTCCTATATGGAACTCACTGAAATTACTTTTTGAAATCCTGCAAAAATCCTGGTAAAGAACAGTTCATATACTGAAGATGTATGAATAGCATGTACTATAAATGGTAGTTAATATTACATTTTGCCCAGAGACATGCAGACATGGCTTCTTTTATTTCATGAAGCAGCCTCACCGATGGTGACAATTCAGACCTAAAAATATAAGTGCACTAATGACCTCCTGCTGGCTCTACACAGCAATACTATTCATTTTCTGGATCCTACAAAAATAGAAGTTACATAACAAACTGTTTTTTGTAAACCAGTAGACACCTATCAAATGTGCATTTGAATTACCTCCCTCTTATTGGAATTTTTCTAATTGTCAGCATTTCCACACAGATCTATTTTCTTATATCTTGAAAATATTATAAATATTGTCTAGGCAAGTGAAAAAGAGAAGAGGAGACTAACACAGAAAATACATTAAGATTTTCCATGGAAGTCCTGCCTTTCCACACCTCTCCTGTAAATGAGCTGTTTGAAGGTTTTACACAGAGGATGAAGTTGTGTACAGGAAAAGTCTGAAGTCCATCACTGCTCCAGGTAACATCAGCTGTGATTTCCAAGGTAGAGGCAGGGCTATGTCCAAATTCATCATGGACAAAGAGTGAGCAATTGCTCCCTCCATTTCCTCTGCAACTTCCATTGCTGCCATCCATTAAGTGAGCTTAAAGTTGGAGGAAACTGAAACATTTTTTGCCAGCGCAAGTACAAACACGAACTTTTATTTTTCATGACTTTGGTTCAACTAGTGTTTACAGCGATAGCTACAATAAATTGGCTTTAGCGTCACAACGAAGGATTGCTCCATCAAACTGTGACAAGCAGCGGCTCAGGTGGCACGGTGACATTGCACCTGAGCAGTCCCACAGCTGCTGGAACGAGGTCCATCAGAAAGAGACTTTTATCTGCTTCTCTGAGATCCATTCCTGCACTTTCGAGCGCCCCAAACATCACTGACTTTCCACCTTCGAGCAGAATGCGAGTACAGAACCTGTGCTGCCAGCACTCCAGAAACATGCAATTCCCCCGGCACATTCCTTCATTTGCCACCCTTGGCACAACTATTTAGAACTTTCTTGGAATATAGGAGAAAAAAAAAAAAAACATGACTCAGTAAACTCATCTATCTCACACCATAAATTAGCATCGCCGCACAAACAGTTCTGCAAATTTTGTGTTAAGAGTTTAACAAACTCCTAATCTGCCAAGCTACAGCTCAAATTGTACTTCTCTTAAAAAGTAAAATGTCAGCTAACACAATTCCACATTTTTGACAGAGAAAGACACATTAAAAATTCTGTTACTGTTTAAATAAACGATCTCTCACTGATAGCTCCAACTCACATATCTCTCAGTCCATTTACAATCCTACACTGACATCTTTATCTTAAAAATCCAGTCTACAAACATAAACAATAACAAATTTGAAGCTGAAAGAGAAACAGAGAACATTAATATACAATTTTATCAATGTCTCAGATGTGAAATGAAGTTTTTATGGAAGTCTATACTTTCATCTTTTCAGAACATTAGATTTCAGTCAATCTTATAACTTCTGAAAGAGATTCACCACAGCAGATTCCAGTACCAGATTTAACTGGTGAAAGACATAAAAAAAGACATTTCACTTTTTATATGAAGTTTTTCTGCGAGTTTCACAGAAGTTTAAAGGCATCTCACACAGTGGGGGGATGCAGCTAACATCATTATTAAAAAAGAGCCACATCATTATTAAAAACCTCCAGCAGTCAGTTAAGTCTGAAGTGTAAGGGACTGGACAACATCACACACACAAGTAACAGAAAAATCAAAAACATTGCGATGATTGCTAAGAAAAGCCAGCAAAATCTAGGTAAATCAAAAATCAATGCAATAATGGATATGTCCAGCTTGGGGAAAAATTTCTATTTCAAGTGTTTCTCTGAATTACATTTAAGTGTAAGCATCAATTGTGGCCTGTCTGGAAGCTTGCTTGTCATTTTGCAATTCCTTGATTTGATTCCTGACATCTGAAAGGAGACGAGACAATGATAAACAGGAGATTTCAGCTACAGGATGATACAGAGACCATGATAGAGGGCTTGCACATGCCATATTTGTTCACTTTGTTGTGGAAAACCTTCCTCTGCAGGTTTCTTTTTTAGAATACTTTACAGTACCATTCTTAACCACAATTAAGAATTAATTCTTAATCACATATTCAGGAAGCAACCATGATCAGAAGAGCAAAGGATCAGCTAGCCTGAGTGAGTATACATTAACGACAATGGACTTTGAATGCTAAAATATAATGCAGCAAAGAACATGTCAGAATGGCCAGAATTCAGATCACATTCTGATCCCTCTCTGAATTCAGATAGGGATGCAAATTTTGTGCAGAGTCACTCTTCATCTTTCACATATTTTACTTTAACAGATTTTATTACACTGCTCTCCATTTGAACGACCCAACATCCAGCATCCTCCAACAGAAATGGCATTTTCTCTCTGATAATACACACCCAACCAAGAGTAAAGCTAAATACCAGCCAGTTACTTCCAGTACACTGAAAAGATAGACTTTGCACATTAGGTTTCTCTGGGTGAAGTTTAGGACTTTCTCTCCCAAACTGCAGTATTTTCACACTATAACAAGACATTCTATTTTACAGTGAAATTATTCTAAATACTAGTTACCTTTAATGTTTCACTTGTATATGTGAGAGATAACTTCAAACATACCAGAATTTGTATTCAAGTTTTGACAGACATTAATCTTATCAACTCTGTATCATACCTTGAATGTAATAGAGAGAGCCCAATTCTCCAATCTCTTTGCAAAAGAGAAATGAAATTATTCCTAGATGTAGAAATAACACCTGACACAATAATAATGAAAAACCATATCTTACACTGGGCTAAACTGGTGAAGATGTTTGAGCCAAGGATCAGAAAAGATAAGATAGAAATTCCATAAAAATAATCAGGAAATAATAAATATAATTATTTTATCAGAGGTTTTAAAACTACTAGAAATGTAGTGGTTTATCATCTTTTCAGACTGGGCTTGTGAAAGTTCACAAAAAGGATTCAGGAGAACAACAAGGTTTCTATAGCAACCTAAGAAATTAGCAAAATAGAGGAAATAAACTGAACCAAGGCCAACACAGTTGTATTGCAACAGATGGATGCTTTACTATTTCACAAATTAAAGCTCAACATGCCAGAAGAGAGAAAACTACATCCAAGTTAAGGGAAGTTGAAAACCAGGAAGAGCTGTGCTCAAATGGAGAAAAGAAAGCATAAACTACAGCTCAAATAAAAAGTAAACTCATGACAAAACTAAAAGAGAAATAAATTTACATTGTTACATTAATAAATTTACTCAGTTACAGTATTTTAACAAGCTGACCCGTTTGCTACTTGTGTTTCTTCCCAGATAGTGCAAGTTGGACTTCTGGCTGATTTTCCCCTGTGCCCCTCTATATATCCCTGCTGGGACTGGAGTTTATTGCACAGTTATACTGTTATTGCACAGTAATACTGGAGTATTATTCCCTTTTGTGCATGACACCTGTGCACTTGGACTGAATCCATGTGGGTCAGCTTTCATAATTTGAATTCTGACCAAAGGTATGAGCACAATCTTTATCTACAGTTCCACGTTAAGGGACTGGCATAGGAAGCTGAGCTATTGATTCATCTGTTAACTTAATAAATGAGTCATACCAAATGCAATGAAGTAAATTTTCTAAAAATAGCTTGTAGCCAGCTTGGCTGCTGTCATCTGCTGAATTTCTCCAACACCACTTTAATTAACATTAATCTTTCTTCAGAAGATCACTGTCTAAACAATATCAAGTTGTCACTAAGCCTCCCAAAGAAACTCTCCTTCATCTATTAATGAAAGCAAAACTCAAAATTCTCCACTTGGCATTTTTTTTCCAGAACCATCTCACAAACATGTTCGTTACCTGCCATCAGGATATTCTGTCTTTTGAGTGATTTATAAACTAAGCAGATTATTCAAGAGAGACCGTTCTTGGGAGTGGATCAAATGCCTGGGAGCCAGACTGGCTATTTCTAACTCTACAGGCATGCTCATTTCATCACAGGCTGCTGGATCAATACTTCCCACAATAGTTCTCCTGCCAGAGCAAACTGACCAAGTCAGCATCCTCAGCCTGCTCATCTGGACTACCTTGATGTTGGCCCCTACGATACCAACAAACCAACTGCCCTTGGATCCTCACAAAGCACTCCAGGGACAGAGAGGTAGCAGGATTTAAAAGCATTTGAAAGCTTTTCTCTCCACTACCTGCAAGATACCTTAAAAGCAGAGAGAGAGAGAGCTCCTCTAATTGATAACTAGTTTCTACTGACCTTTGAGAAACTGTTAGAGCGCCCTGAGGGAGGTAGTAAGAAGGCTGCTATTCTGGGCTCCTTCCTACACAACAGAGCGCTGGCAGCTACAGCAAGCTGGGCTGCAGAACCGTGCAAAACACAGAACAGCTCCCAGAGAGCATCCCCACGACAGCTTCGCTGACTCAAAGGTACCAAACCACGCCATGCAGAGCCAGCCCAGGCTTATTGCTTCCTTTTGGGGTGTTATTATTGTTGTTATTGTTATTATCGTTACTGTTTGAATAGATTCGATAATTAGATCCTCGAAAGCTTACTTCCCTCCTCCCCCAGTCTTTGGCTAACTTCAACGTGCTGCACAGGAAAACATCACAGAAATCAAATTATTGCAGGCATGCCCTCTGTCAGTTCGTGTCTCTCATGAACAACAGCTCTGAGATTAAAACATCACTTTGCAGGATTCTCCCTCTGCCTCACCACATCCCAAAGATTCCTTACCCACACAAAATAAAAAAAAGAGGGGGGAAGGGATTAACTCAAAAGTTTTTATTCCCTACCATATAATTTTTTTAAGGGTAACAAGTATACCACATTTTCTGCCGCTTTCAGGCTTTTTTTTTTCCCCCCAAGAAAAGCAATAAACAACATGAAAATATCATTTTTAAGGAGGAAAGCCATATTATTTTTCTCTTCCACCCTTCCAAGCTGGTTTGTTGCTTTGTTTTTTCTTTTTTACAATTTTACTACAGGAAAAGCAAGACTAAGTCAGAAGAGGCTACTTTTTCAGACACTTCTGGCAGGAAAATATTATCACCTCAACATTCTAATACTGCAAAAGAATAGAACAAGAATCTTTGTCCTCAACATATGCCACAAATTAGGGATGAGGTCATATGTAGGTCATTTGGCAATCACAGGACCAGGAGCCACTTTTCCCTCCTAGCAGAATTAATCTGACTTTACATTTTGATTTTTAATAAACAAATTAATTCATAATTGCTCAAAAGTCCTATCGTCAATACTTACATGCTTCATGGCAAGAATTTGAAGCATGCAAATAGCAAATATTTTAATACTTTTGAATAAAATGAAATTAAGTAAAAACAATAAGATATTTATAACATCAGACTTTTTAAAAAGATTTTAGCATTTAACTAGTAAATAAATACTTCATAATTTGTAATAGGCTCTTTCCACCAGATTATAGCAACAGAAATGGTCTGAGAATAATGTACTGAAGACTAATTCTGCACTTAGGATTTCCATTAGAGATTCAAAATTTTACTTATAATTAAAACTGACTTATAAAGTCTTCCCAAATGCCAGCAGAATCTAAAACCATTCTTGCCATGTGGACCAGCAGCAAAAGAGCCCACTTCCACGCAGGATGCATGCGTGTTTCTAGTGCAGAGGCATGGATTGTACTCTGCTCCATCTGATTGGTGATCTAAATATGGAAATCATACATTAAATCAAACAGACAGAAATGTCAGCTAGATTTAAGTAAAAATGTGCTCAGTGACTTTGAAAGTTCCCACCGGGGCATCAGATGCTTGACCAGCCAGCTCATTAAACAACATGAGCAAGATTTGAAATTTCCTGAGAGAAAAAATATGCAGAAGCAGACAAAAATCATTATCACAAAACCAGTAAAATTCTCACCATTTATACAAAGAAAAATATATTTAATGTCCATGTTGGGATTCAGTCAGTAGACTGAGGACTCTAAAACACTGTATAAAAAAAGAGATATTTATAGTAAATGCCAAGACAATAATATATGTTGATCTTACTTTGTCCTGTAGGAAATACCATTGTAGGGCAAAGTATGTATTTGCATTTTTTTCCAGCACGTAGATACCGAAGAGAGACACAGAGCATTTCCATATTGCTGGCAATTGCCTGTCAGAAAATCCTCACCTACCTCAACTGAAAGCAAAAATTTTGGGTGCTGGAGAGTGACCCTTTGCCTACCTTGGAAGGCACTGCAAATTAAAGGATTTAGGTGATCTGATAAGGACTGCCATGATCTGCCTGGAAGTGGAAGATTTCGCTGGTAAATTACCATAGCAGTTTGTAGAAACCCATGCAGGAAGATAAAGCAATTTTTGCTGACACTCCTCCTGTCACTGCAGTTGAGCTCTATTTGCTCCCACCCAAATGTAAGAGAGAGACCATCTAAACCAAATATGAGGAAGATTCTTCCTTGATAATAAGTTGACCCACAACTAGTAGAAACCATAAAGTTAATTTTTATAGAAATTAACATTGTCCGCCTCCCCTACGGATTTATCCAACAAGAAATTAATTTTAAAAATATGGCATTTCCCCACAAACCCCTCAGGCTTTTATTATTTATATGCTGCTCACATTCCACTACAATATTACAATTTTTTTCCCCAGTAACTTTAGTGCATTTTTTCTGTTCCATTTTTAGACACTCAAGCATTGAACGTGCTTGTGAAGCCTGGTTAGACATGCTTCACATGTCTGTCTCCATGTGCCAGCTTATGCCAAGGTTAAAAAAATTAAGTATTTATTTTAAAAAGAGGAAGTTTGACTGAAATACTGATCCCAGGAAATGGGACCAGCAAGAAAGGAACACTTGATGAACAGGCTGGAATGAATTGCAGACCACAGGCTGAAGAGTGCAATGACAGTATTTTCCATGATTAGGCAAAAAGACATCCAGAAAATATCTTCATTCCAAAAAAATCAGTAAGAATTGAAGGTGAGAGCAGAATGATTAAAACTCGAAAAGAATAAAATGTGGAGAATATGTGGGAATGGTCTGATCATTCCAGAGTCGAGATCAAATTTTTTCTTTACAATTTAAATAACAGGGCTTATGGACAACCACCAGAACTTTTAAATAACTTGTTTTAAAAAAACAACTTGATCCTACAACACTGAAATGACAAGAATGAGAGAGGAGTCTCAGAGACAAGCAGCATCCAGAAAGGGTAATAAACTTGTTCACACAATGCTTCCCCCTCTGGAAGCTCTAACACCTTACTTTGCTCCACCACATTTCAGAGAGATGTTAAGTATGAGTATGATCCAGCACACAACTAGCGGCAGTCTTGTTATATCTGTATTTCTCCAGACAGTTAAATTCAAAACTAAAATTTGCTGGTTTTCTTTTTCCTTCATACATTAGCATGCTCACATAAACATACATATATTGCCCTGTGTGGCCTAAATGAGTGAATGGAATTCTGTTTAAAATAGTAAACTGACTCCAGGGGAGTTTTCTTAGTGTATGCTCTGTGCTGGGAATGTGAAAGGGAAAAAGAAAAATCAGTTTAGCTGCAGAATGGAGTCACAGGAATAAAACAACACCACATTTGATCTATCTGTCTTCAAACCTAGAAGGAACTTTCTACAGACAAATAGTATTACTGACAATGCTGCAAGTGAGATTTTATTGCGTGTCTCACACAGTTACCTCCATTCCAGATAACTTACAGTTACTTTTAACATCGTCATCATCCATATTTTACAGTTGCTTATAAAATATCTGTATAGTTCAGACTCAAGAAACTGAAAAGCACTTCTTTGTTATTCATATATTATTAGCTGTGGGCTTTTAGAACTAATTTTTGTTTTTTGTAGTTGTCACTCCCTTTTTCATTGCACCTGATCATTTACATGTCAACAAAAAGTTTCTAGATTAATTTAAAAACCATTTGATGTATTGTCTCTGCTATTCATGCCACAGCATACTACAATCTGACTCTTTCATTATTCAGAAACATGGGAGGCTGGGGACACGTGGATCTTGGACAACTTAAGAAGGCTTTGATTAAACGCATTTTTGCGTTTTGTTCCATTCAGGTCCCAGAAATAATTTCTATTTTTTGATGTTTAAATAGCTTGTACAAGCATAATCCATTGGCAAAACGTAACTATTTACACCTCCTTACTTGCAGCTTTAATTTACCTTGCAAGTCCTTAACAGCTATGTTCTCCTTCAATCTATTCTGTACAATGTTCTCTTAAAAGCAAAAATAAGAAAGAAAATTCCTCTCTGGTTCCATCTTCCAAAGCCCTTCTCTCTTTTCCTTGCTCCCCCTATAAATATGACTTTCAGGAGGAGGCTGCAAGGTTACTGAGTACACCACAGTCCTTACTATCACATCCTGTGGGTGACAGTGACCATAACATGCACCATAACCCCAACATGCCTCCAGCAATTCCCGAGCTGAAGAACACGGATAAGGCAGAGATTTAGCTCTTCCTCAGTTTCTGCCCCAAAACAGGAGTGAAAACAGATAAGGTGAATCCTGGAGCTTACATTCCTGTAAAATAAGTAACTTCCTTGAGCACTGGCACGTGTATTCCATGTCAGGGAGGCCTGGTAAATTTGTCTAGATAAATAGAGCAAAAGCAACAGGAGGTGGATATCTTACCCAAAGCAGAGATTTAGTCTAGAAGTCTCTGCCACTTATCGGCGTATTGGGAAATTATAATCCCACAGATGTTTAAAACCAAAAAATTAAACTCGGGATCTCTCATTTGCCAGAATGTCTGTGTTGGTCTTCTCTCAACTCAATTTCATGTATTTGGAGAATAGTCTTGAAAAAAGCTCGACTGCAGTTCTACCAGCAAGTACCACACAGAGCTTAGATGTGTTCCTAGGCATCTGAAACAGCCACTATGTAAACTGTGATCATAGAATCACATTGGAAAAGGTGAAGCACCATGGATTTTTCTCAGACTATACACAAAGAACCACGTTATATTAATTAATGCTGAGTTCCTGACTGGCAATGGGCAAATGACAAAGGTGACCAACACTGACGTTGTTAACGCCTCCCACAGTACTCACTGAGCCCTGGAGCAGAAAGGAAATCGAAGATGGTCATGGCAAACTGGGAGTGAGGACAGCACAGGGCATGCACAACTCTCGTGGATAATGATATAAAAACCAAATACATGAGATTTGTGTACAGGGATAGCTGGGCTTTATGAATAAACCACTGGAAGAAACTGCAATGTTTCTTGCCCAATTACAATTTACTATTTTACTCCAAACAAGCAATTATTATTATGAAACCTGCCTTTTCCTTCCAGAACTAGCAATAAACACCCTCACCCTTTAGACAGTAACAGCAATAACAAAAACAGCTAGTTACACAAACCCAGAAATAACCCAAATCTATATTGAAATGAGTTTAAGTGATAACCAAACTTAGGAACCAAGCTAAACTGCAGCATTGCATTAAGAAAGAACATTTAAAGAACTGATAGAAAAACCCTTACAGATAACACCAGTGCAATATATTTTAGGACCTCAGCATCTGGTTAAACTGCAAGATCATATTATGCTGGCAATGCCATACTATAATTACAAAGTTTTATTCTATTTTGGAATTGCCTTTGTGATCAAAGAACTTAGAGGTAGGTGGGTGGTGCCATCAAGTCAAGCGATGGAAGAATCTGTTGTATTTAAAACATAAAAGGTAGATCTAGAGAGCTGGTGGAACAAAGACCATTTACAAACTTTTAAAAAGTCCAGATTTCGTATCTTATAGATATTCCCTCTCCCCTCCCTCCAGCAGAATATCATGGGTAGATTTTACTAGGTTATTTTAACATAAACTATATTGTCAGCTATATTTTCATCCAAAACATGTCAGGACAAATAGTGATGCTATCCTGCCACAACAGCAGTCAATGCTTTAGCTCCTATTTCCTCCAGCCACATCACCTGACTTTAAATGCTCACTGATGCATAATGCTACCCTAGATAAGTGTCAAGATACATTTCATTGCTGCAGTGCCTCTATACCTTAAGCTGCTAAGAAGGCAGGCTTCTCCAAATTCAGCAGTGTTCCTCAAAGCTGAGAAACATGATTACCCAGTGCACATTTAGCTGGCTTCATAAATCAGACAATAATTGTAATAAATGGCTTTTTCAAAAAAGAAAATCAACTTTTCATGCTCTGAAGATGTTTTAGTATGAAAACCAGAATGTCCTCTTTCATCTTACTTAAGGAAAAGTAAATACACAGTAGGAGCATTCCCTCACTGATTCACCTTTGCAAGTCTTATGTAATAATTTGTCCAAAATGCACGCACACCGAATCCAAAACATTTTAATGAATAAATAAAATGCAGGAGAAGCCTTTTACAAATAAAAGAAAGTCAAAATTGAGTACCTAATACCTAAACATATCCATTCCAAGGTTACCTTTCTGTCATATCTATTGATTAGCTCACAGCTCAGCTGATCTTTACAGTCAAGCGCAGTGACTCCACTTGTTCCACATATGCCATTACAACAAAAAAATTCCACACGTAGATTTTAAAATTTCTCTTTGAGTTTACATTGATAAATTAATACAGTATTGTAGCATTATTGGCATTTCTGCTCTTGCCCCAGCTCAGTTTCATCCTCAGAACTGCACTGATCCATACATGAGGAAAACACAGAACAAAAGTTTTCTCAGCATTTCCTTCCCTCCAGTCTTTCCACCTTCTAAAATCTGCTGAGTAAGTAGCTATAATACAGAAATACTTCAGGAAGAGCTTTCATATTGTTGCAAATTCACAGAGCAATTCAGCCCATTACAGTTTTGCATTAAAGGAAGTATAAGGCCTAGAAGTCTTCTGATTTTACAATAAATTAAAATAATAACCCTAACTCTGAACAACTGCTAGTGACAGATACTTGAATGATGCATCATAACGCAGGCTTGCTACTTGTTTTTTAAGATGTTTACTACCTCTTCTGGCAGAATTCTCAGCTTTTATTAACAACTGAACTATTAAATATAGGAGATGAAGGAAAAAAAAAAAAAACAATCAAAACCTTGGATCTATTTGTTATTTTTCAGGGAGCTATACCAGCATCCCACATAAGATCACAGCCAACTCCGTAGCACAGAGAGAGTGGCAGTGAGCCACAGCTAATAAACCACGCTGAGAGGAAGAGCATGCTGGCTGGTACTCAGCACTGCGCTGCAGACATCTCTCACAACCAGCCAGCTCAGAGTACTCACTCGCCCTTATTTGTCAAAAGCTACTAACTCGGGAGTAGGTAAATTGCATTAATTACATAATTTAAATATAAAATGTATAAAATATGTTGCATGTTATAACAGCGTAATTAGAAACAGTGTGTTGTTCCATGAGAATGACGCAAAGGAATCGTTCTTAGTAGCAAATATAACTCATTAATATCCATTTGAGATTTTTCAAATTAAAGTTGGGAAAGAGCTACTTGACAAATTTTCAGTGACTTTTTTCACTTTAAAATGTAATGCAATTGAAACTAAAATAGTTGTGCATCATAACACTGTATCAAAGTTCCTCAGTGAAAGGTTCTATAAACACTTCAACATGAAATCAAATATTCAATTTTTTGATTCGCCAGTTTCATTTCATGTTAAACATTCCACTCCTTTTTACTGGCCAAGTAAAATATATTTATTGCTTCATTCATCCTCTTTCTCATGGACTTGTGTTTTCTCAGTATTTTTAGCTCCACTTGATCACAGGGCACCTCAAATTTAGCCTAAGTTATCCATTCTCCCCTAATTCACATCCACACCCCCCCAACCTATCCCACTATTAGACTTTTTATTAATTGCAGTAGTAAACACACAGTTGTCTTATTTCATAGCTTTACTTTTACAAATTAACCAACAGTTCCATGAGAAAAAGTTTTATTTCCTACTGCCTGAAAACATGATCTGTGAAACAGGCTATTTAGAAAGGGTCTTGATTATTAGACTCTGGTTAGAACAACTCATTTTTAGCAATTTCACCAAGAGCAGTCTCTTGCCTCTGCTCAGCAGAAAACCCTTCAAACCTTAATTTTCCTTTTCTCAAGGCTGAGTACCATCCAGTACATCACTTTCCTGCAGCATTGTTAGATTTTCCTCCTGTAACTAGCTACTGCAGCAGATGGCTATTTATCCTGCAAGATTGTTACAGGAGCACCCTCAAAAGAAGGAAAAGAGGCTGAACTGAACGCAGCATCAACACAGGCTAATGACCAATAACTTCAGTTGGCATTTTCTTCCATGGGTTTTAAAATGAAGCAACAACAGAAACAGCTGTAAAACCTGAACAGTGCAGATGTATTTGAATGTCTTATTTCATCACTCACTCTTGTTCCAGAATAACAGAATGTCAAAACATTTTCTGATAAAGGCTCTCCTCAAGAGTAGCTTCTGCTGAGGTAGAAAGGACATAAACCAGCATGGAGTCCAACTTTGGTGAAGGAAGGGACATAATTTCTGGAAGTAGTCAAATATGTACAAACCTCCTTTTCATATGGCTGTCAGTGGTCTGATCCTTTGCATTACTCAGTATTCCTGTGTCTTAAGAAATACACATTTCTTTGTGCCACTGTAATTGTAGAAACTACAGATTGCCTACCTCTTTGTGGATATACAAAGTCACAGTTCTTGTGCAAATACATTAAGTTTCAAAACTTGCCCTAATGAGCCTGAATAATTTCTTATTAGTGATCACTGATGTTTCATTTATCTCTTCTTTCTTCTCCAGTGATGATTCCAACATAATCCTTCTGTAAACTGAATAGAATTAAAGAGTACAGAGCAACACAAAAGCTTGCTATTAGGGTAGCTAATAATCTGAGAATAAATTTCTGTTCAAAATATTCAGCTAGTGTCCCGTGCAGAAGAACAGAAATAGTAAAAAGAAACTATCCTTTCATATGCCAAAGTAGCACCAAAACTTCATGGTCTTGAGAAGCCTCTGTATATATAGACCACTGCCTTAAACAAAGAGGAAAATCATGGGAGAGATTGACAGAAAAAAAAGATGTAAAGAATGAAGACCCCTCTGATAAAAAAAAAAAAAAAAAAAAAAACAACTCTTACTAATAATCTGTCATTTGAGAAATGCTTTTTCACATAACATAAGGTTTTGGACAAGAACAGTTCTAATTAGTCTCAAGTTAAAGGGTATTAAGACCTTGTTAAAAATGGAGGCTTAAATTAGTTCTTTGTTGGGTAATGAAAGTGATTGCTAAGATGACACTGAAACAAATTTTAAGATAAATTATTGCTGCATTAGAGAAATAATAGGAAGAAGGCATTTCTAAGTACTGCTAACTTTGAAGAGATTATTGCTATCCCTTCACAGTAAGTCAATGCATTAAGATATGCAGAAATACCCAAGAAGGCAAGCTAATTAAAAGCTTGGATACTGGTAACAGTGTGTGACAGAAATCAAAAGTTATGACAAAACCTTCCTTGAAAGGTTATTGTTAGTAATATAAGAATACTATCTGACTATTAAAAATAGCTTGTGTATATACATGCTGCAGTCATCACACTGTTCATAATGTTTATTTCCTCATGTACACAATGAAAATAATAGTAGCAAATCAAATATGGTAAAACCTGTGACTGAGGAAAAAACAATTTCAATCCATTGAAACTTTTATCTTATATTAGAGGTCTTGAGCATCTTAAACATTCATAAACTCTAAAAGAACATAATCAAACCCTTTAGTTTAGTATATAGAATATAAATTACATTAGCATATACAATAAATTAGCTAAAAAGGTTAAAAGGCTTAAAAGTGCAGTTGGCAGGACAAGAGAAACTCCTGAAGGAAGAAAGGAAAAAAAAACCACTTTCCTAAATTGTAGAACTCACTGCTATCACTGGGATTTCTGAATAAAACCTTGAGCTGATAATCTCTTTTTCTACTGGATCTGGGGGCATTTTTGTTTCACACATATATCTTCACAATGTTCTGCTCAACCATGCAGGCTGAAGCAGACACACTTCTCAAAGGTGCTTGAGACAAGCAAAAAGGGAAGATGTTTGCTCAATTTTGACTTTTTAAAAAGACACTTCCCAAAATACTTTACCAACATAAATCAGAATTTTTTGTGTATATGCAGAATATTAGAATTAAAAATATAAAATTGCTCTGAAATCTCCAAATCTCTACAAACTCACCTATTACTAATGCCTATAGAATCATTAGCAAATAGTGAAGTACATAGAAGCACACCACCTATTTGGACACAAACGTTTTCTTTAAATCTTACTCAGCTTTTGAGCACAAATTCATTCCTTGAGGATTTATTTTTAAGGTTGCTAGCTTTTAAAAAAAACAATACACCGTTAAAAATATGAATCAGTCTGTGAAGTGTGCTGCTTCATCCCCTCGTACGCAGAATTGCCCTTGAAAAGCTATTTGCCTAAGGCTCGTGGCAGGCAGCATTCCTTCTTAAGCCAGGGAGAAGTAGTAAAAAACCTAAAATAACTGGATTTCTTTGCATTTTTCTGGCAAATTCCTGTTTTTAGAAGGGATTCAATGCTGAAAGATTCTGGAATAGTGCATTTTAAAGTAAACTGTATTAAAAGAATATAGTCTGAATACAGTATCATTCTTATAAACTTAAAATACTTTATTGTAACTCTGCTTATGTCAGATTTGAAAGTAAAGATTCTGAGAGCAATTTTAGATGGATTTTGGGTAAGGGTATTTATTGTAGCTTGGTGGAAAGCAAATTTTGCTCTTATATGCAAAAGACCAAGATGATCCATCCATGTATGGGGAAGACTGGATAAGCATCACACTATTTGGGATGAGCATTTCCTGGGTTTTGTTGCTTATTCTATGAAAACTCATCTTAAGAGTTTCAATGTTTCAAGATTATTCAAAACTCAAGTACCTTCTGGAATTTTTCTTTATGGGTTGGACTTTACAAAAGAAACCTGAAATACAATTGGATAATACTCGTGAAGCCTCTGATCTTCTCCCGAAATTCATGCGTGCTTAGATAAAGATGAGGTTCTAAACTGGAAGAAACTGTTAAGATAGGTTGAATTAAAACTCTTTCAAATCTTGTTCCCTAATTTTCACAGCACGGAAAATGCAGTAGAGTAGGCACAACGCAGAGTTTCCTGAACAAAATGCCAACAGTGCGGGTACAGCTCGAGCTCCAGGCACAAAATGGACACAACAGCTGCTCATGGTACCACACACTGCATCTCAGTCCTGAGTCCTGCAGCCATCCCAGAACTACAGCGCTAAAAATCTCTCAGCCACGTTGCCCTCTATTCTCTTTTTCTGCATGTGAAAACCAAAACGAAATTACATAGTAATGTATTTCTGAGATTATTTGCAGTCCATGTAGTGAATGGCTTTCCTGGTTCTGTAAGAACAGTAGTTTTTATATTAGCAAAAAAGGGAAATACATTAAAGGAATCTTTATGTGCACCTTTTGGAAAAATGGAACACAGTAGACTAAAAATCACCACTTTGTAAATAATAATTACATCTTCTGTTAAAATGGAGAAGGGGTTCCAGTCATGCATTCCCACATTTAATAGTTCCTCCATGAACTATTCTGGTTCTGAATGCTTGCCACTGAACATTTCCACACATTATATTAAGCTATAGAGCACATTAACTGTGTAGAATGCTTGTGACAATGATAAAAATACTGAATGAAGAGCGGTTGAGGAAAAAAAAGAACCTGAACGTGCATTTTCAAAATAGGTGTTACAATAATGTCAGTCAAATGACATTCACTCCAGAGCAACCTGTATTTTCTAAATCACTCACCTATCTGAAAATGACACCAATAACAAATTCCAAAAGGATGCACTGGATATCCAACCACAGATATAGACAGATACATTCTTGTATCTGAAACTAAATAATGAATACAAAATAGAATTTTAATAGAGTAAGACTTTCTCCTTATTAGAATATAAGGAAGGGGACAAAAATGGAGGTAAGGAGAGAGATACTATAGTTAAGAAAGACCAAAAAGCTTAGAACAGAATTAGTAAGGATATATGTTTTAAAGGGAAGCATTTACTGCTGTAGTATAACTGTGTTTCTTTGACATAGTCTGTGAAAAATCACTTGAGGTAATTTTTCAACCCTTAATACGTCAGTTTTGAGCTCAATGCTCTTCATGCATAAAAATTACTTAAATCCTGGTTATACTCTTGTGATGTTTATATGGTAGCATGGATAAAGGGAAAAAGAGTAAGTAAATGAAGAATCCATGGTAAAATTCAAGCTGTAGTGAAAGAAAGTGAGAAAAGCATACATTAAAACCCCAAAAGATTTACTGTAGGATACCTATACTTTTCTTTCTTAAGCCACCATCTGTAGAGATTTCTATTGTAAACTTCTAAGAAGTGATTTTACAGGAGTCCTCCACAAAAGTTATGGCAGGACAATTCTAATTAAGAAAGCAATCTAGAATCGAAATGCAGTGAATAATGGTGCATATAAAAGCATGACAGATCTGTGCATAGCAATTTTCTGTATTATCAGTGTCAGAACCATTCCTAAGATGTGCAGCAATGGCTTCCTCCACATCTCTATTTTATTACAATATTTCAGTAGCAGATGATGCAATCCTCCTAATCTATACTGCAAAGAGGCACACAAATTTCAGAGACCTTCTCTAAATAAGGCATTCCTTCAAGTCATTATAGCTTAGACAAAAAGCAGCCCCTCATCCAAAGAGAGGCCAGGGGTCAGCTCACAATTGCTTTTCAGAGCAGTTCAGAAGATCATTTAGTAATTTTTACTAGAGAGATTAGAAGAGAGCAATTTTCTATCATGTAGTAAATTACCAAAACCCATGTAGAGATGGTTTTGTTCCTCCATTTCTGGGAGTTCCAACCTTCAGTTTAGCCATGTCAGGGAAGCCTGCTCTACTTTGAAGGACAAGTGTTTGCTCATGCAATGGAAAAATTGTTCAAGTTTGTGGGTGCTCCACACTTTATGAAGGTACTACTCCTGAAAGAAGTATATAAAAATTGCCATAGCAGCTCAGTCTCAATGTGCACACAAGTCAGTATGGTATTTCTGGTGCTAAGAAACAAATGCTTAGGGAATAAACACGTGACACAGAACATGATTTGTTTCCTGGTACACACTTTTCACCTCTGGCTGCCTTCAGTTCAGGAGCTTTCCTGACCTAGATGCTGCATGCAATTAATTGGCTTTAGCAGCCACAGTAGGCCTATCAGCCTAATTCCTTTATTTGTACCCATCATTTATACTCCAGGCTTCCATAAGATGTTACATCAATTATGAAACATCCAGTTCTGCTACACTTGTACAAGTATGTAATTTTATTAATTTTAAACCTGCTGCTCGATTTTTTTCCTGTCACAATTTGTGATCTGTGAAAAACAGTGAATAATTGCCTCTGACTTTTTTTTATGCTATTCATTCTGTATACCTCCACCATATGTTGTTTCTTCGTTAAAGTGAAAAATTCTAGTCTATTTAATTTCTTTGTGTGGAAGCTGTTCCAAATCTCTGCTTAATCTTATCATCCATACCATACCCCCACTAGATGTTAATAAAGTAGTCAAGATTTGAGCACAGCTGAGGTTTATAGTCATATAAATAGGTCTTCTGTTTGGTACTTGATTTTTTTAGTAAGCACTGTTATTTTAAATGTTCTTTTCTGAGTATACAGAAACACACTTAATGCACTATAAAGTATTAGGAGAATCCTTTCAGAGCATTATCTTAGGAAATGCAGTTTAAGCTAAGATCAGCACTGGACCACTTCTTATCTGTAGATACACACACACAAAAAAAAGTGTAGACACTATGAGAGGACAACTCCCTTTAAATACCCAGAAAAGAACAGATTATAAATAGAAAAAACTAAAGTGTGAAAGAATGAAGTCAGGTGAAGAGTCAGGCTAGTGTGATTTGAATGAAGTCTTGAGGTGGCAAATAGGCTAGAAGAAGCTGTTTGAGTTTTGAAAGTCATAGATCCTCAGAGAGTGGAAAGCTGACAAAAACAGCAAATTCCATGAAAAGACCCCGCCAAAAGAAGCCTAAAGTTAAAAGATCAAGTAAGGCAAGATTGGGTCACCAAGAGAAGACTTGAGAATACAGCTAGAAGCTGTGGTGAATTTGGGTTGGACAAGAAGACGAAATGCAAAGCCAGAGAGGTGTACAGCAGAACCCCTCAAGGAAATCCCTATTATTACACATTAAGATTTTTAAAATAATTTGGATTGTGATTTAAAAAAAAATAGAATATTGGCCTGGAAGCTGAGCTGCTATGCCATTATATTCCAAAGCAAATGACAGGCTGTAAAGTTTTATTCAATCAAATGACCATTTAACATTCTACTCCCATCTATTCATATTAATTATTAGTGCAAATGATTACAGAAAGAAGTCTTCTGGTACTTAATTCTGAGACTGTGACAGTACTTGGTACATACTCAATTTTCCTACTTCTTCTGTAAAAGCCATTCTGGTCTGATCCTGAATATACCCAAACACACAGGAAGTTTGTCTATATTCCTTCTAAACACAAAAGGAAAAAGAAATTACAAAAATTATTTACAATTTTCTTAATTACAAAAAGTATTACAATTATAATATTACCCACATGTGACCTAAATCTGATTGGGTTGGAGCTGTCTTTCTTCACAGCAGGTGGCTGCAGCAGAATTGCTGTGTTCTGGATTTGTGCCTGAGCAGTGCTGATAACACACCAGTGTTTTCCCTGTGGTTGAACAGTGCCTGTAAAGCATCAAGGCCTTTTCTGTCCCTTCTCTGCCACCCCAGTAAGGCTGGGGATAGCAAAGAGCTGGGAGCGAGCACAGTCAGCAATGCTGACCAAATACCATACTCTATACCATAACATTGTGCCCAGCAATAAATGCTCAGGGAAAGGAGGAGGAAGAGGAGTAACATTAGACATTGCAGTATTTGTCTTCCCAGGCAATTCTTGTGCGTGCTGAGGCCGGGCCAATTCCCAGAAATTGGCTAAGCATCTGACTGCAGATGGGAAATATTAAATCTCTTTCTTGTACTACTGGAGAATAGAAGTTATTGAGAAAACAGGATTTAAAAATTGCATTTTGAAAAATAAAAAATTGATGTGAATTTGAAGTTAGAAACAGAGTGGGCAATTTTAAAATGAAGGTTTAAAACAAACATAGAAATAACTTTTAATCAACTGTGATACTGGCTAGACTGAAACTTGATCAAGATTTCTGAGCCTGTGTCCTATGTATTTCTTTCCAGACATCAAAGAGCAAATATAATGGAACAGAGCAGGAAGGGCATAGTTTTTCTTTTGAATCCTTAAAAAATATTGTAACATTTCTGTTTATTTTCCTAAATGAAAGTTTAAGTACATGTAATAATAACAACAACAAACCTTAAATCAGAACTTGAAGGATCTAGAAAATCTCCATAACCAATGATGAAGTTTCTTATTTCAACAAACATGATATGTTCTTATACATCCTACAAGCAGAGAAAATCCCTAAACTTTTTAAGATAGCGGTTCCTGGCTAGCAAGCTTGGAGCAGTGCACCCCTGCAACACAGAGAGGTATAATATTTAATTCTGAAACTAGTACTAGAACTGAAAAGAGAGAGAATACCCAAGATGCAGCTGCCATGCAAACAACCAACCCTCTCCCCTCAACAATACTTATCAGCCCAGCCACAGTTCTGGGGCTGCACAGCCTCTTGTTCTAGAACAACTTAAGCAGCTAGCTGATTAGCTCATAAACTTCTTAATTGCAGGCTACCACAGGGTGTTCCAAGAGCAAAAAGAGGAAATTTCCTTCTAAGAATTTGGTAGCTGTGTGACAAGAGAAGACATGTTTGTTCTAAATGTAACTGCTATTGGTAGATAAAGCTGACATGGAGCTTTAGAGAGGTTACAGGAGACTGCTTTGGGCCAAGATGTAAAAATCATTAGAGTTGAAAGTTACTAAGTGCTTAAAAAACACATTTTCTTGTGTTCTGCTTTGCACAGTCTGCTCCTATGGTTTTGCTTCAGACAGATGAAGTTGTTGCTATAGGTTTATGAGTCATTAAGCTTAAACAGCCAAAGGACACATGCAATATTAGCCTTTTTTGCTAGAAACTGCCAAGGAATCTTGTAGGTTGAGAATTCTTTTTCTTGAAGTGCAAGAAACTGAGAAAATATTTAGGGACTGGTTCGTATGACTGGAGGTACAAAAGATTTGGCAAATGAACAGCAAGAAGATCCGCTGTGATGCATTTGGTGGAGGCTGGCTGGACTACAGAGAAGCCAAGTGGGGAAACTGGCTGGAGAAGAAACCCTAGCCACTTAAGGTCTTAACCATATTTTAATTATCTTGATGGAAGAGCAAATACAATTTTTTAAGGCACACAAAAACTCTGCTTGCAGTCAAAGCAGGTAAAGGTTTGTCTCAATCTCCCAGATCAATGAGAAACCATAAGGATAGCATGAAGCCAATTTTATGTATATCAACTTTTAAGAAGTTACTTATTAGATTAGACTAATCCTCATGAATTCTTTTTTGCAGGTCTCAGATCTTTGGAAGTGTGTCAACTTTTTTCATTAGATTCAATGCTTAAAATAGGCAGCACTTCTGTAATGCTCAGCATTGCTTCTCTGCATAACAGTCTGGGCTACCACAGATGCTCTCCGACCATCCTAATAAAGATAACCTGATAAAATCACCCCATGTTTAGAGATGGCCGCAGGAGGCAAGAGAAGCAGAGAAGTATTTCAGTAAGCCTATCAGGGAAAACATACTAACACAGTCAAATAATGGACAAACAACTGAGCATGAGCTCCTACTAGAAGGCTGCTGCACAGCAAGGTAACTGTGGATAGAATTACCAAATAAATGTTTCCTCTCTCTACAGCATTATTGGGACCAGCAGTTAAGTAAAAGATACAGGCATGACGTTCATATATAGTAACAGGCATTGAAAAACTAGAAAGGCTGCACAAAGGGGAGAGGGTGTGAACTGGTATCCTCACAACATTGAATTTGTCATCTTCAGCAAGACAGAATATGTCACTGGTTTTAAAATGATGAGCAAAACACAAAGTATAAGCCACAATACTTCCAGTTTTCCTCAAAAATTGCTAGATGGGTTCCTCCATGTGAAGATGGAAACTTACTAATAGGTCTATTACCATTTTGGTTTTCTTTCTAATGCAATTACATGGAGGGTAAATGACATTTTCTTCTCACAATGTTGTCTTCTCTGTAGTACACACTCATTAAAACAAGTTCTAATTTCCTGTCAAAAGTTACCTGTTCTTACATTTTATATTTATCTACTCTCATAATCAGTCTGAAGGAGAAATGAAACACAGTTTAGATGTGATGCGATTTTGCATAGAAAGAAGTTATTCGGAATCTCTTGGATATTGTTCATCTCAAAGAAGCTCTGAATATGTTTCCAAAACAAATGCATCAGTGATTATCGGCAGCTGCAGCTACTGAATTGCACAGAAAGATTAAAGCATCCTTTTTTCTGTTTAAACAAGTATTTTATGAACTTTGTGTCGACATACAGGCTAGAGCTGAAAGGAACATGTTGTAAAGTGATGCTGAGAACTAAAACTTTGGAATCTCTACACATAGAACTTCTGCTTGAAGTAGGTGGACCTATATTCCTAACATTCTAATGATCTGATGGTTCACTCTTCAGGTGTATTTAAGTAATTTCTAGTGAGAAAAAAGTAGTAGTAAAAATCCTAGGAGAAGTTTCAGGCGATAGACATATTGCATTGTAAGTATTCTATTTCTCTCCTGAGCACAGATTGGCTATGGAGGGTGGAAAAGGACAGGAAAACAGAGGAGTGCACACACTTCTGTCTGCTCATGAGCAAGGGGTCAAATGAACTCATCAATATGTTCAGCTTTCCTTGAGCACCAGCCTTTTGCCTTGCTAGAGAGCCTCAAAGATGTCCCCTTAAAAGCAGGACTGCTAGCATCACGCTGTTTCACTGCATTTTACTTCAACTGATTAAAGTCTGCACCATCACCTAAGAACGTGCAGCCTAGTCCCTCCAATTGCACCTGCTCTCTGCAGCTCTGCTGTTTAGGACAATGAATGGAAAAATATCTCTAGTCTTCTCCCATAGTCTGTAACTACTCACTTCAGGTTAATTTGATATGCTTGGTGTTTTGGGGTTTTTTCCCTTTAGCAGAATTTTAATTTTTATTGACACACAGTAAATTGTAAGTTAATCACATACAAGTGTAGGTGATCAAATTACTGATTTGAGCAGCAGAGCTTTTATTAGCATTGCTGAGAGAACTGAAAGCAGATGAAGTTTACAGTCCTGCTCCAGCTGGGAAATCACCTGGGGAAAAAAGGCTACTCTGACAATTAGGCATACTTGATATAAATCAAATACTAATGAAAAAACCAACAATGCTATTTTATAGTTTCATTTCAATGTAAAGACACACTTTCAGCTGTCCAAAAAAAAGCCTTCTGCAACAACAAAACAGAAGTAGTCTGTTGCAGAGCCAAGAGTGGCAAACTAAGAGGGACAGAGCCATTTGCACAGAAAGCATGAGAATTTATGTAAATCTAATGTTTGCATCTGAGATTATAAAGAAAAAGAGGCAGTGCATCTCCAGTCAGCACAAACAAGCATAAAGAAATCCTAAAGTGTAAATATTAAACAGGTAAGAGGATTAATCAAATGCTATTTTACAATTCCAGGTATTGTTACAGGCATCAATCATAGCCAAATAGGTATAAACTTTTAATTAAACTTTATTCTTTATTGCAAAGAAAGATTAAAACTTCTCTTTGTCTGGCACTCCCCCACTTCACCCCAATGCTGTCCTTTGCATAACAAAGGATCCCATGGGATCTTAAGAGTCACCTACAGAAGGCTGGGTTGGACAACATTGCCTTAGATGGTTTCTTCATTTTGGAGATTCGCACACACTATTACACATTTTGCAAGAACTCTTCATAGGTGTTCAGTCATAATACAGCAGGAACTTCAATTTGGAAAGACAAACCCAAGTCTATACATTTCCATCACTGGTCAGGAAGAGGACATTTTTCTTGCACTGTAATCTGTCATAGAGCAAAGTATCATAAGCAACCCTTGGAACCCAACATGCATTGAGACTTTACTCAGTCTTTGAAAGTGACAAAAATGGTTATGTTGCAGTCACTTGTGCTTTTTATGCTATAAGAAACAGAAATCCATTTAATTTCTTTTGAACATTACAATAAATTATTACAATTATTCTTCATCTCAGTTACGGTCAAGGAAGACAATGAAAAGACTCCATCACTTCTGTTAAAAATATACAGAAAGTAATAATTCTACAACAAAGGTAATTCAACCTTCTGAGAGTAAACTCAAGAAGTGCAAGCCCAAAGCATGTAAGCCTACCTGCAGCTCCAAAATCCACATACAATTCTAAAGCAAACAAACAAAAAAGAACCAACAAAGCCAACCAACCAATCAAAAATACTCAAAAAACCACCACTCAACAGAAAAATTCTAAAAATTAAGACCTTTAAAATAGCCTTGACTTCAACACTTAAACAGTAACTATTAAAAACTTATCTATTGCATTCACTCTGTACATATCTAGCAACAATTATACTTACTCCTTGTTCCTCTATCATTTCAGATGTATAAATCATCAGTTACATACACAATGTCAAAATTGCCCAAGAAGGCATGTTCATGTGCATATATGTCATTTACCTACAGGAACATAAAATTAATTCTGCATCTACCTCCCTGTAAATGAAATAAGATGCCAAATACACCTTATTTTTCACTAGTTCTCAATCAATACTGAAAAATCTGATCTTTCAGCAGCAAGGACCATCACATTAGATCTCACTGGGGACTGCACAGTCATTCATGTTAAAAATGTGAATTTTTTCTCTTTTTCCCTTCCCTCATAACAAGTGGTACACTCACACTAGCAAGAACATTTTCAGCTAGTACTAAGGTTAATGGGTGAGAAAAAAACCCCACAAACCTAAAAAGCAAACAAAAAACCTGAATGACAAAGAAGGTCTGATACAATTTCAAGTCTGGCCCAGAGCTCATGAGATTGAATTTTATTTTAGAGAAAGATACAATACTGAAATAAAGACCAGCAGTCCTGTGATGAAGGAAAATTTAGACCATGTGCACATATACTTAAATTGAAACAGGTAGTAGAGGAAGAAACACACATCAG
This sequence comes from Melospiza melodia melodia, assembly GCF_035770615.1. Lineage (NCBI taxonomy): Eukaryota > Metazoa > Chordata > Aves > Passeriformes > Passerellidae > Melospiza > Melospiza melodia. Next base: position 76,464,770 of record NC_086199.1, read on the forward strand.
CTGTATGAAATCAGATACAAAGAAAACAGATTCTAGATGTTAAAGTAAGTAACAATAACATCATTACCCAGTACTATTCCAATTTCTATCCAATTCCTCCTTAAAAAAGAGGCAACAATGTGCATACAAGTCCTCTATAGAAATACCAGCATGCACAATCTGTTACCTCTGACGACACTTAAACCCTTTACTGTACGTGCTCTCTGCATGTTACTTCAGAATTATATTAGAAACAAGGTGGTTTTAATAACACTTGCTTGTATTAAAGACTAACAAATTGGCAAGAATAAACCACTAAAGCATTATGTGTACTTCATCAAACTACTTCTTTGTATAATTACAAAACTACTCACAAGGATATCAGGAAGAAGCTTTTCTTTGCTTAGCAATAAGAGCCAGATACTCACAAAGAAGGGTCTTGGACCAGATCTTTAAGGTTTATCCCACTACGATCCTCGGCAAGGTTCCTGAAGCAACTGTCACTCACTAAAAAAAATAAAAATAAAATTTAAGCAAAACAAAATAAAATAGGAGAAAAAGAGGTGGAAATTTAAGAATGGAGCACAGTTCTTTTGATTAACTAAAAATGCTTTTTGGCATTGGCAGGAGTTTGAACATTCATATATAAAGTCCGATTTTCACTGAGGTTCCACCTAATTCAAAGATAAGTCAACTCAATGGAAAGTGAAAAATGCTGTATCACAGCTTATGCAGAAATAAACTGCACAAATTCCAGGTGGTGAACTCACTACTTGTCCACCTGAAGGCAAAGGAAATCTCAAACACATGGATGCACAGGTACACACTTTTCCATACATTTAACAGGAGAGCCTTTAATCATGCACTGATCATTATACTTAATCAGAAAGAGTGAGAGCTGCTATGTATTTAAGTTCATAGTTATTCATGGGTTAGCAAAAATGTTTAATATGAGCAACAACCAAAACAAGTAATTAAGAGGAAAATTTACCCAAGGAACTTATAAATAACTTATAAAGTTCATGTACAGCATCTAGTTACTGTAATAACTGAAATTACAGTAAATGTCACAGAAGTTTTAAAGAGTACTAGTGTGCTTTCATTTCCTTCACTAATTAAAAGAAAAAACCAGAAGAGACTTAAACCTCAAACTCCAAATTTGTTCTCTTGGCTAAGTCTCTCAGCACATGTACTCCAATCCTAAAAGTCACCTCATTTCTCTTAAATAACATCACAGTCAATTTAAAAGGTGGAAAAAGACAGCACAAATACTTTTAGAACAACACAGTATCAGTTTAAAAGAATTACTTATTTCTGACTACAGCAAACTTTCTGAAGGACTCAGAGGCTGTGATCTTTCCATATCAGTGTAAGGATCAATTTCCCTTAATGGGCAAGGTAATCTGTAGGTGAAGTTTATGAGGAAATGCATTATTGAACATGTTACAGCACAGGATACAGCTTCACATTTGGTGAACAGGGATGTGCTTAAATCGCGGCAAAACATTGCAAAAGCAAGTGTTCCTACTTTTTTCTCTCTAAATGCAAATTACTCTCTTTAATTTACATCTCTAAGTATTCATGCGCATCACCAGCATCAAGAAAATGCAAATCATTCCCAAAATACATTGTTTTCACAGATTACAACACACACAGTGACAGACCTACCTAACATACTACAAAACTGCAAAATGTTTCTACTAGTACCTCTCGTCTTGTCCTAAATCCTACACTACCAATGTATCAACATATCTCCCATGATAACACAATACATCATGAATAAAAATTATGCTCGACACTGTTTTTTCACTACTGACAAATCAAACATTTTTAAAGCATTAAATATTTAATCTAAACACGCTGCATTCCTCTGGTGTCTCCTCCAATCTCCTCATGGCAAGCAATCACAGTGATAATTGAGGAAACTAGTGTCTTTATCTCAGAAATTTTTTAAAGGGGAAATGAAAAATGACAACAAAATTATCTTATCAGTAAAACTGGCCATTATTTATCTGTAACTCATGATGCTTAAAACACAAAATGTGTTTCAAAGAAAAATGTTTAAAATGAATCCCTAGATTTGTCAGAGACAGCCTTTGTTTTACTTGTCTCAACATAAAGCCAGTATTATACCACTCTTTTTATTAATGAATTTTAAAAATGCAAACCTTCCCTCTACTTAGACCTTGGCAATGAAACCATTTGCTAGTAAGGCTAATTCACCATCAAATATCTACAAACTTTGAAAAATGTATAAATCTTGTCTCCCTTGTTTTCTTCTTTGATTGTAGGAGAGTTAGAGCAATGTGTAGCTGCAAACTGGTAAGCAAGTCTCTTCTGAGGGTACTGTTCTAGCTGGATTTAGAAAACACCAAGGCTACAGATAAATGTAAAAAATTCCAAATCTGCTTTTAACGATCAAGAATTCCAAGAGTTTAGTTAATACTAACATTTGACTATAACTACTAATAAAATGACTAGTATAGATAGCAACAGGAGAGTTTCCAGTGAGTGGAAATAATTCATTGGAATAGGCTAGAATAAGCACTTGGTCTGCATACAAGCACAGCCTTGCCCCTTTGCATCCTTGCAAGCTCTTACCATAAATAAATAAAACAAATGTTCAGCAATAAATGCAGGGTGGAAGCAATCAAGCAGAGCAGGTAGTCTATTTCTCACAGCTTAGAAAACTTTAAATCAACACCGCACATATTTAAAAAATAACATATACCCTAACTGAAACGAGAGCTACTTATTTCAAACAGGAGAGTGAAACTGTGATGGTATGGCAGAAATACCAGGGTGATCAATGGTGGTTTGAGGGAAACATAGATGAAAACTTTGCATCACAGCCACAAATTGTACTACAGACACCGTAAGGCCATGCCTGACTTCTCTTTGAAGCACAACCACGGGACACTTTTGCACAGGACATCTATATGAACGCAATCCCCATACAGGGCTTTATTGCCTTGCTCCAAAATTAAATTTTTATGTTTTAACCCTCCAAAACTTGATAAAAGCTGGTATTTTAAGCATTGTTGAGTGGATGGTTTCTGGAGAGATAGAGAACTGTTAGCTGGTCCTCTCTACACACACATCAGGCGGCTGAGCCTCTGGTCTGCAGTGCAGCCCCCACAGGTACACACTCAGAGATGTGGCAAACGACTACAAAAATAGCACCCTAAAGCACATTTGCTCCGTGGGGTATTGCACACACAATGACAGCCTGTGAGGCGCCAGAAATGTTCCTAATACACCAAATATTGGCACAAATATCACAGGCACCAACTGAACAAAACGCATAGTCTCGAAAACATCACAGCGAGGCAGAATCCCTGAATATGCATTGCACAGTTTGACATCCAAGTGAGCTGTTACATGCATCAAAGCAAACAGGATTTAGCAATAGCTCCAATTTTCCCAACATTCATCCTACTTCCAGCTCCTGGTTTCTATTACTGATGTTCTGTTGCTCACCCCTGTCTAGTCTTGTGCCGAGGAAGTAACAGAGGTGGGAAGCTAATAAGGGAATACAGCTCTCACCTGTCAGTTACACAGCATACAAAATTCCCGATGGAAAGGTTAAAATCAGCATTCACACTCTAATGTGCAAACATCCAATTTACAACAGTTGTGAAGCCTTCCCACTTGGCATTTGTGAACTTCTAAATTTGTCTATGTGATTTTTTTTCCTTTGCTTTCTTTAGCAGGGTTTTAAACGAGACCATACTGAAGACCAAACTAATATTTTCTTCAAGTAGGGCAGGTCATAATCTGTTGCAAAATGTATCCTTGTTTTAATTTTTTTAATGTCCTACAATTTGAAAAGCATTTAGCTCCTTAAAAACATCATTTAATCTCCTACCCTACAGAAAGTACTCCCAGTAAAGAAGAGCCCTCTTAGATCAAATCACTTCCAAAGCTACAGCTGATAACAGTGATTTTCATATTTTTACGATTTAGAAAAAATGCAATAACCACTCTCAAAAAGTGAATTTCTATAGTTTAGTAAAGAAAATTAACAATGACCTCCTGTTGCAGGGCCCCAGCCAGGTAATAGCTAGCATTGACTCCATGATTCTCAGAAGGCTGATCTCTCACTTTAATGTACTATTCTTACTAAGAAACCCATCACCCTTACAGACAGTCACAACACAGGTGGACCCAATTGGTCCTTCAATCCAAACACCATCACCACTGGCCAAATAAGAAACCACCCTTTAGTAAACAATTCTCCATAACACATTCCATATGTGCACAACAAGGGGGGCAGCAAGTGAAGATAAGAATTGTTCCTCTCTTTTTTTTTCTGATCTTCTCACAGCCTTCCCCAGGACAACGCTGGGACAGTTGTGCATTACTCTCTGTGGCCAGAGCTGCTGCCACAACCTCCCCCATACCTAAATATGTGGTTCCAGAAAACTACTACTGCCTGCCAGATTTTCCTCTAGGCTCCCAGAATTCAGAAATACTTTTAGATCAGTTGTGACTGCCTCTAAACAAAAATCATCTTGAGTACAAAATCTTGACTATCATGAAGACAGTCAACAATGCACTATTAGTTTGAAAATGCATGGACTAAGACAACCTCAAACAGTGTGGACTGAAATATAAGGTATCAGTTTCTTACATTTTTGTCCTTTAGAGATAATATCTCCTAAGTTTACTTCTTTTTCTTAAGACCTCTTCATCTACCAACAGTATTTTTGACAAGACTTTACCTTACTCCTCTTTTTACAGGCTCATTTACGTATTTAGGTTTATAACAAATTCAGTCACCAGTTAATAAATATAAAAATATATTTAGTACATTTGGGATGTTCTGAAAAGTACTGGTCTAGCACAGTGTGGTACTCCAGTCTGGATTAGCTTGCTTCAAGAGTTACTCACAAGTCTTGTTCCAGGTTCAGGTGGTGCTGTTCCACGTACTCCATGCAAATGGTTCAGGATTAAAGCATTTTGCTTTTATGGGCCCAACATTATACACAAGGCAGCAAGCACCTTCTTTCCCTATTATAAACATTTTTGACTTCAAGAAAAAACAAACCCTGGTAGGGAAGCTTAGGGTCTTAGGGTTTAGGATATAGCAAGGTAACAGAATCTTCTCTCAGACCTCAAAACATCCCCCCTTGAAACCTGTTTTCTCCTGCAAACACAGAATTCTTGTCCTATAGGACATACTTTATGGAAAGCAAAGGAAAGAGAAAGCACCAGAATATTGCTTCTCTTAACATTAAAATTATTTTGAAGTATTTTATGGGTCCCATGGACAGTAACACCACAGATAAATAATGCTGCCTTTTTTCTCTGCTACTGTCACATTTTTCAAGTTAGTGCATGTCAACCAGAAAACATACATAAGACAGATGGCACATTACAGAAATTTTGTAGCACCTTCTCCAGATCTATCAAAGAAGACAGCAAATTAATTTTAAGAGCAGCATTTGTACCATTTGTATATCTGCACACAAATCTCTGACGTATTCGCAGAATAAAAAGAACTACGAGTCTCCATGCAAACTGCAACTGCTTAAAATTGCCAAGAAAATATGTTGTCTGTGAGTAGCAGAAATAAGGCAGGCTGATTTCCTAAGAACTTGTGATCTAAATGCCATTTGCTATCACCACATAAATCCAGAACGGTATCCTCACAGATTGACAAAGAAGTACTATCATAAAAAAGGAGCTAAGGTACTGGAACAACAGAAGGGAAAGGTTCAGGTGACCTACTGAAAAACAGGAGGATCATAAACCAGAAATACAAATTAGACATGTGATCCTATGATTTTTCTTTTTCTAGAAAACAGAAGCAATAATGTCACTTGTAAACCAGATGTAAAGGCAGGCTGTTGTAATGATAAAGAAAAGTAAGATAGCAGGGGAAGTGAAAAGAACTTGATTAGCTTAGCAAAAAAACTCATTAGATGGTAGCTGCTGGTGAGTTTATGTAAATACAACAGCAAAACAAATATCAGAGGGAGAAAAGAATACTATTGCAGAAGAAATTTAACTGTGAGGAAATCATAAGAAACAGAGCATAATTTTCAAAGAAATAAAGAGGTGAACCCTCACTAAAAATCCTTCCATAATAATAGTGAGGGCAAGGAAAACACACAGACTTGTTCTCAACAGATTTAAGGATAAATTAAATGACACAGAAATTGTTCTTGAAGACCTGAAGCATTCTGCACCACAGAAGCTAATGTTGTGAAATCTATGTTAGAGTTTCTCTGAAGGCTATGAACTTCTAAACCTCCCCAGGGTTTCCCCCATTTTCTAACAGCAATTAAATGAGGCATTTTTTTCTGTGTATCCATTAGTCTAGCAGGTTATGCCTCTCTCAAATGATTTACCATTTAAATTTTACAATATTTGTGCAGCCTCAGGCTACAAATTCTGCACTGGGTTTTAATCTAATATTTAACAAGCATGAGTTTCAACTCCATAACACTGTCAGCGTAATCACTGCAGTGATCAGGTGAACTTCAGAAGAAAAATATCAAATCATTGAAGACATTGAACTCTTTGGAGATGCAGCATTAGCAATACTTCTAATTGTTTGTACCCAATAAAAAAAATTAGGTTCCTTGAAGCTATGAATACCAAGGACTTGATGAATTATTTTCTTTGGGATCTTGTTGAAGATAAATTAGTTAATGTTTCATGTGGATTTTTTTTCCCCAACATCTTTTTCCAATATGAAGTTTCCAGAAGAAGTTACTATAAAACCATAAAAAATACCAGGATGGGAAGGAAAAGTATAGAAGACAAGCACATCCAAGAGATGGGAAGAGAAGAATTAAACCAACAATAACAACTAAAAGCTAAGTACCTTTGAATAGCAATATCTCAGACTTCTGTGAAATTTTTAGTTCTACCACAGGTTAGAACTGCTGTACTCAGAGCAGACGTGGAGAATCATTCCTCTAAAGGGCAGTCTTTACAAGGAGATAATGTTTTTCAGCTTTTCTGACTTCTTTAGAGGATGTCTGCCTTTTCAATACCTTGAAAAAGATAAAATTCTTATCTCTAAACTTCGTTTTCTTGTATGTTATTTAGTTCAGGAAAAGAATATGTTTAGTTTCTTAGTTAACAACACTGGAAACAATTTATAGCACCTTATATAGGCCCATTTTAAATGGGTCCTTGGTTGCAGAGTACACTGATGAAGTATACTGTCAACCTCAGCTAGATGCACTTTTAAGTATGACCAAGTATGCCGATGCAAGATGTTAAAACATTTCACAAATTATCTGCCAGCTTGATTAAGAACCACCAGAATAACATGAAAAACTATACTACATTTTCCTAATGATATATTCTGTCTATTAAACACTGCATTTAAGTGAACCACTCCAGTATTAGGGACCTGTGACCTCTGATCATTCAGTAATGACAGGATTTAAAGGATTTATCAAACTTCACATTGTGGCTTGGAACAACACCCCTTTGCACTGCTGCATTGCTGCAGAGCTAAATGCATACAGACCTGCTGGTAGGTAGATAGATAACCCTCCAGGACCAACCCACAGAGCCCAGGGCCTCAGCATCCTATCTTCTGCTCACATCTCACACAGCCCCAGACACCAGAAATCAGGTAACTCTTCCTCCTTAAAGAAACTGAGGTATTCTCTGCACTGCTCAACATAGCCTATCAAACACTGTCCAAAGAAACCACCTCAGAAACACGTAGTAAAGAAGGGCAGGAGGAAACAGAAGTTGCTTTGTGCTTCTTAAGACACCCGTTGTGTGGTGTCCGTGTCATGCCACACTGGCAGTGAGCACTCCCAGCCCAGGAAGCCAATTGTATCCTGGGCTGCATCCAAGGAACTGTGGCCAGCAGGGAAAGGGAGGGAAATTTGCCCCGCTGCTCCACTCTGGGTGGAGCGCTGCATCCAGCTCTGGGGTCCCCAGCACATTCAGTTGGAATGAGTCCAGGGAAGACCACCAAGCTGATTAAAGGGCTGGAGCACCTATCCTGTGCAGACAGACTAAGACAGCCGGCGTGTTCAGCCCAGGCAACAGAAGTTTCTGAGAGAGAAACCTTACAGCACCTTCTGGTACCTAAAGAGGGCTACAAGAGAGTGCGACAGGGGATTTTTATGAGGGCATTTAGTGATAGGCCAAGGAGTGATGGCTTTAAACTGAGAGTAGGTTTTAGACTGGATAATAGAAAGACAATCTTTACTGTGAGAGCGGTGAGATACTAGAACAAGTTGTCCAGGGAAGTTGTGGGTGCTCCCTCCCTGGAAGGTTCAAGGCCAGGTTGGATGGGGCAGCCTGGTCTGGTGGAGGGTATCCATGGCAGGGAAGTTGGAATGAGATGATCTTTGAGGTCCCTTACAAATCAAACCACTCTGTGAATCCATGATTCCCCTAATCATTGTATCTACACCTTGAGCAGATGCCTTCCCTGAATCCACAGGTACCACTACGCACTACAGGATTTCCAAGGAGGATTACAAGAAGGCACATGGGAAACACATGGACAAGGCATGGAGCTGGAGGAGATCCAGGATCAGATCACAAAGCTGCTGTCTTACTGAGGGTTTTGGGTTCATCTTGCGAGTTCAAGTAAAAGCAACTAAAGGTCATCAACAGTACTGGACCAGGGGAGTGACGCAAGCCATGAGTCACAGAAATTTTAGGAGAAAGCAGAACACTAAATGTACTAGTGAGCAAATAAAACCGCAGAAATCCCAGTGACAATCAAGGGCAGCTCCAGACTGAATGGTGTTAAACCATATACAGGTCTAAGACTTCAAAGCCTGAAGATGTAATCATAGCAAAATAATGCCAGTTAGCACATAAACCACAACATGTATTGTAGACAACTCCACTACATGCAAGGACTTGAAGAAAAATACATTACCTCTTTTATTTTTTAGACAAAATTAGCACCTGGGCCTAGTCTGGTGTGCCTGTCCCCTTCAGTTTGCTTGCTGAAGGAATCACCTGAGACAGAAGAGCCTCCTTTAACCAATCACAAAATAACCATTTATTTAGCACAACTCTATGTGCAAAGCTCTGAATTGAGGCCCTACAAACACCATACTGAGGTATAAAAGGCATAATTTTGTACTGTTAGCAGAGATGATGAAAATACGTTGACATTAAAATTCAGTTGTAGGTATTTACTTATTGGATATAAGGATGTCCATTCATGCAAAGGGACCTTTAAATTATTAACTTTCACAACAAGAAGATTAAATATTTAAGCAAATCAGCACAAGTTAATAATGTAACATGAGAATATGAGTAGAAATAATTTTATAAGACTACTAATATACATTGTATAATTAAATATTGTTTAGATGACAATGTAATTGTTTTACTCTATTTTTCCCTAAATCTCATTATGAAGCAAATTATATCCATATGTTTAGCATTTTCAATTCATTAAATGTGAATTCTTGACAGCTTACGGGAAAATTCTTCATGAAAGTGGAAAGAAACAGTATTATAAAAAGTGGTTGCAATAATCCTTAAAAATAGGACAGTTCCTCTTTGTCCAAAACATAAGCACTTCTTAAGATATCTTTTTTGTACTAGTACTCTTAAGCCTCCTTAAAACTAGTGGCAGTACAAAACAGACAGTTTCAAAATAGAAATACTTTAAGGAGCGATTTTCAACTCTACATAGAAAAGAAAAGCAACAAACACCCAATAGCAGAGGTGGCCAAGAAAAACAAAGGGCATTACAATAAATCCTACTGCTCGTTCAAAAAGCATCTACCTCCATATTGTTCTCTTTTTACAATCAACTTAACATTATCAGAAGTCAAGTAACACCTCAGATAGTGGAGTAGTGGAGGAAAACAGCCCAGCAGAGAGTTATCACTGAGCACGCACAACATCGCAGCCAACAGAGCTCGCTCTCTTACCTGGCTTCACCCCAGCACTGTTTCTGGTAGGTCTCACTTGCCCAGATGCAGCATTTGACTGGCAAAAGAGCTCGGTTTGAATTGAGGAGCCTGGCTAAATCTAGACCTTAAGGCAGAGACACCCCGTTAGCAGCACCAGCACCAGCCTGGATACAGCAGACGAGCACTGGGGTGCGCAGGTGAAATCCTGATCAGCGCCGACTGACCCCAGACACTCCAACACCACTGCGTGGGCTAGACACACACCCAAGCTAACCTCACACAGTGCCACCTCAGCCACGACAGGCTCTGTTAGCCCAGATGCACAGCGGCATCAAGGCATCTAAAGAGCCTCCTAGTTCCTGGAAGAAGCACGGTCACATTCACACAAAGCCTAACCACTCATGCTGGTTCAGATTGTTGCTGGTTTCCCAGGGCTCTGCAATTATCAGAAGCAGTGGGAAACTGTTTCTACAAAATGATCTGGAAACATACCATAGGTCTTTCCAGAACATTGAGTTGCCATCCACAAAAAAGTGCTGATAATAAATCCCACGCAGGAAAGTGCAGATTCTAAAAACCAAGATTTTCAGTATTGTTGACGTTTCGTTCACTGCTGTCTCTAGCAGTAGCAGTGGTGAAGATCTCAGTGGGACAAGTTCCACTCAGGTGTCAAGGGAGGAGAGGATATCTCACCAGAAAGCCTGTAGCTCATGGAACAACTCTAAAAGAAACAGAGATTTATCCCTTACCCCCAGTCTCTAAAATCTTCACTTTTCTCTTCAGTTAAACTTCTTTCAGATGTTTTGTTTATTTTAACATCATGCTTATAAACTGTGCCTACTTTAACAGCTCTGGAGCTGACCACTTTTCATGCAACTGGCTCAAAGAAATTACATCATCAATCCTTCATCTCAGGGTTCATTTGTTTCCACATGTCTGTTCCTAATGCTTATTAATAACTTTGAAAATGGGAACCAAAGCTTCTTGTCATTTCTTCCAGCTAGGAGGATCCTGAAAAAGCTGCAAATAGTTGGAACTAAGCCAATTATCTCAGTGAGCTGTGAAAAACCTGGAAATCAGTTTAAATGCTAAGTGCTTTCATCATTCACTCATTCAACTAATTATTAAAATTACAATCTCAAATTATTCCAGAGTACTACAAGTCATGCTTCGTATACCACTTGAAACATGTACTCCACCAAACCTGAAATACAGAAAATAAAAATGGAGACACTAAAAATAAGCTAAGAAATTATACCAGGAGTAAGCTTTACATTTGTGTATCTTTGTTGATGCTCAGTCACAGAGTTGCAACATTCAGGACTATCAAGTCTTGATGGCAGCCCTGATTACACTGTGAAGGTTTGCTGTTCATTGTCTTTCTGGAATCTTGCTATACTTTTACAATCAGATATTTTAAACAACAACTCTATGCAGCTAATCATGGATTGCATTTTATTATTTTTTTGCTTACAATTTGCTTACTTTAATAGCTTGTGTAAGGCAGTAATAGAAGTGCTTTCCAGCCCTATGCAACCCCCATCTGACACAAGCCCAGAGAACTGTAGCCCAGCTTTTCCCCCTGTGAATGGTCCTCCAAATGTTTAAGTATGTTTGTTCATGTCGTTCTTTTTGTAGTAGACTCTTTTTTGAGCTACCATATTTTAACCATGGCCAAAATTTCATTCCTTATTAGTTACAATGAAATTAGAAGTACTGATGCATTAGGTAGCCTACATTAATTCTCCTATTTGTCTTTGCTACCTAAACACAACTTTTGACATTATCTTGCTGCTGATTTACTTTAGTTTGTCTTTCAGGGACTCACTTCTATTCCTCAACATCTTATTCCTAAACACACAATATTGTCATTTTACTGCTGTCTGTGTTCATTAGATGTGAATAAATACATCGCCTTTTCTTCACCTGAACAGGGAAAAATTTATATATTCTGGAAATAATCTTGTCACATTGATATTTTACTCCTTTTCCTTAACTTTTAATTTCCTCTCTTTGCCGATTCCAAATCTTCAACTATATTTAACTCTAAGCCTACAGCAAGCAACAAAATGGGAGAAGTCTTTAAAGCCTATACAGCCTGTCACGTCTCATATGTTTGCTTATCCGGGCAATGAATCAAATCAATCAATCAGCTGTCAGGACCACACCAAGCCATGCTGGCATTTGTCGGAGAATGACACCCCATACGAACGCTCCACGTAAATTCCTGGCAGCTCAAAAGAAAGCCAGCAGCTGCCACACGGGTAGCACGGCAACGTGGAGCGCCCTGCCAAGGGCTCTCCCTCAATGCTGGGCTCATTTCTTGCCACCAGTACAGCCCCATCAAGGATAACGCTCTTGTGGGTGTTCTGAAAGTCCAGCTCAAATATATATATATTGGTTTTCCTTATTTGCTCCGAGTTCTTCTTGCTTGATCAACAATGAGGGGAAGGATGACTAGAATCATGGGATCACCGTCATTTTTTACTGCACCATCAGTAAACCTCATGGTTTAGTCACAAACGGCCAACAAAAATAGACACAAATCGTATGCGCCATTGAAAAGTTTGCTGTCATTTTCTATCGTTATATAATTACTTTTGTCCTTACTGAAATCTTTGAGCTGTTACATTTTAAAACAGCCATTTGAAGATTATAAAAATAGAAATGGACATCAGGGTAATTTAACTGGGAAAGAAGAAAACACTTCTCTACCAAATATTTTTTTCCTTTTTTTTTTAAAGTGTTTTCTGAAACCTGCAACATTATTAATTTCCTCCCTAAATGGGCTGTTGAGTGAATGGGAGACCCAATGTATAAGGCTTTCAGCATTCCTATGACAGAAAAAATCTGACAGCCAAGCATACACACTAAATATTTTCTTAAAGTTCTTCAGTAAGAATGCCTTGTTTTGGCTATAAAAATTACTTAAATGCTGTCCACCCATTTCTCTACCAAATTCCCCTTTCCCCTTCTCCTGTTTCCTTCCTAACACAGTTTTTCCAACTTGATGAGTAACTTCAAGTAAATTTTACAAAATTAGAGCTGTCAAAGCTTGTAAATCATTACAGAAAATGAGACATGAAAGATACTATGATAGAAAGCATGGGAAATCAATGCTTGGAGAGAGGAAAGAAACAAAATGGCTAGTTTGTTCCTCCTCTTTGTAGATACAAATATTCATATATAACCATTAAAAAAAAAGGCTCATTACTTTGCAAAACTTTATATACTTTTTCTGTTATGTGATAAATATCAGAGAAACCAAGATAGGGCTCTTATCTATTCTAGTCATCACCAGTCCAGCAGCAGACAATTGTGCAACACGCACATCGCCCTGAATCACTTTAAACAGATCAGTCTAGAATTACCGTGTGACTGTGGGCTACCATTTTCAGCTTGCTAGTGTATTTATAATTGAGTATTTGACTAATTCCAAATGAAGTAATACTCAGATATTACTCAATAACAATGCAAAAGAATTACAAAACCAGAAAACACTGAAAACCAAGAATTATCTCTAATGTTTGACAACTCAAAATGTTGGTGCAATTATAAACATAAAGTTGCTGTTCAACTACTTACTATACACATATTCAGCAATGCATTAAAAAGCTCAGTATCAAAATGAGTATCATTCAAAGGGAAGTTAAAATGCATTATGGATAATGAGAAAAGTTCTAAATTGAGACACAAGCAGTGCTATTTTAGGAAGTGAACAGATGGCTACAGAAGAGCAGACCTAAAATCAAGAACAATGTACGGAGTCAGAGCAGGAATGAGGTAGAACTGGAGAGCTTGCCTTTCTTATTTTATTGCACACTTTTTGACAGGCTGAAGATACTACAAATCTACAACACAGAAGACATGAATTACTTTTTTGGGCATTTTAAAGACTTGCAGAGCACTATTTTGTTCCTCCTCTCTATCCATCCAAGCATTCATATGCAACCATTTAAAAAAAACCTCATTACTTTGCAAAACTTCATATACTTTTTCTATGATGTCACAAATACCAGGAAAACCAAAAACTAGGTCCAAAGTGTGGCTTATTTGCTTTAAAACATTTCTATACAAATACATGTATTACAACCTCCTAAAGAATTTGCTAAAGTCAAAACAGTGCATACAACCTACAATACTAAATTTTTATCCTGCTGACAAATCTGCAGTTACCGTGCTCTAAAATTTGCAAAAGATATGAATATCAATTAAATATGCAAAACCCCCTGTATGTCAATAATCTTATCTTACATTTCCATAGAGAAAGGCAGCACTTCCTCCTCTTCCCAAACACGAGATGCATCCACACCTTATAAGGAGTACAGGATATCTCAATGGATTTAATTTTAAGCCTCAGTAATTAAAATTTACTTTTCCCGAGGAAAGGCAACAACTACTGTTGTTATTTTATGGTAGTTATTAGTGTAAACTTAAGAATAACTTATTTCTTCATACTTATCAAATGGAAGCATGAAGTATTTTAATTAGAATGGTGAAAGTGTTTACCAAAACCAGTAGGTCTTGGCAGCAGAGACAAGTTGGCTGGCTTATTTCTCCAGCCTTTTATAGTCCCAGACAGAAGTATGACCCTCTAACATAGCAACCACTCATCCCAGCTTTGTGTCATCTGCAAACCTGCTGCCAACATTCAGATTATCAATGAAGATGTTAAACAGGGCTGGAGCTAGTATTGACCCCTGGGGGTGTCACCAGGTGTTGTCATCTTATTGCAAAGTTCCCATACGTTCTCAGTGATTTCTCATGGGCATCTCCTCACAGCACTGACTCCTTCACAGCACAGCCAACAAACTCCAACTCCCTCCTCACCCAGCTAAGCCACTCTTTTATGGCACTCATCATCCTATTGGACACAGCTGTGGCCTGTTAAGGGCAGGCCTGTCCCTAATCTTTGGGGATTAGTACAGCTGCAACTCCTCAGGTGTGAGGCTACCTTCTGCACTGCCTTTATTTTCTTACATTCTATCCCTCCACAACTAAGTCACCAGCCTCCAACTGGACTTTGGGCCACAGACCACTACTCTCTGCACTCAGCCATTCAGCCAGGAAGTTCCATATACTAAGGACAGTAGTTTCTGTGTTTCCATTTTAACCTTGGGTAAGGATTTTACAAACTTCATATATCTCCTAAAAGCTCTTACTCTTTTTTTTTTTTTTTTTTTTTTTTTACAGAAACAAGCAAGACAAAGTGGCTGTTGCCAAAAGAGATGTAGAGATGTAAGAAATTTGTTCAAACTAATGTTCCCTAGCTGATTAAATGGAAAACTGCCTCTGGAACGGAAGTCCAAAATCACTAATCCTAATCAGTGATCAGTATATAAGAAAACTAACCTGAAATCCGTAAAAAAACAAAAACAAAGCTCTGTGTGGCACAGAAAGTCGTTTTGAAGCCTACTTAAATTTCTGAAAGATGTCATCTGAAACCATTGACAATCTACAGTGTGTTATATACCCATTGAGAAAGGTTATCCCTTATGATTATAAAGTTTTATAGAATTTAAGAATTCTTTTAAAAACCAAATGTATTGACACTAAAACAGTGCAGAAAGGGTTAAACTATCTCCCTGTTGATAATTGAAAATCAAATAAAAAAGATTAATGACTTTATATGACTTTTAATGACCCATGCGAATGTATATTAGTCATACTTTGAACTGGATGGACAAAGCAAGACCTCCTCCAAAATCCAGCCAGACCACTGAAGTGGTGCTAAGCCTGAGCTGAAACAACAGGTCTGCCAAGGTCAGCTCTAGAACTAAACAACCACATGAACAATGACATCAGCTACCCAGGCTGAAGGATGGGCAAAGAAACCCAGGTGTGTCTACAAATAAAACTCTAAATACATCCAGCACAAATATTCAGTATTAGAGTGACACTAATCATATATCTGTTTTGTAGTTCTAAAGTAACTAAGTGCTTTACTTTTCCCATCCAGTGTTGTCATTATATTGCAAAGGTTTCATACTGTTGCCTCCTTAGTACAAGAGTTCCATACCTCCTTGATGTTTCTCATGGGCAGCTCCTCTAAGCACTGACTCTTCCCTCTTCTCACAGAAACCAAGCGACTTCAGTCTCCCCTCAACCAGCCAACCCACTCTTTTATAACACTCTTCTGATTGGCTACAGCTGTGGCCTGTTAAAGCCAGGCCTACTCCTAATCTCTAATAATTAACCCAGCTGCAACTCTTCCGGGGTAAGATAACTTTCTATACTACATTTATTTACTTATATTCTATCCCCCTACAATCCAGCTATTTCCTTATGCAACAAGGCATTTCTCTTTGTGTTGTAGAGAGCAATATGTTTATCTCAGCCTTGTGATTTCAGTGGCACATCCGTGCTTGGAAAGAACCACCTCTAATTGTTATCAGAAGCTTTAAGGTTTCACAACTACCGGCCCGTTTTCTTTGTTTTAAGTACAGATTTAGTTCCTCAGCAGAGATGGAGAATTTCCGTGGTCCTGGTGGGGAGCAGCAGAGCCGTCCCAGCGGGCCTGGCAGGTTCTGGGGCCCACAGCCAGGCCCAGCCGGCAGCGCCTGCCACAGGAACCTCTCGCCACAGAGACACCGCTCCGAGACCAAACCCAACACAATCCTGCCATTAAGCAGAGCTAAAAGAAAACGCTAAGTCGAGGAGACAGCTCCTGGCTTTTCCCATTTATTTTTGGAGGGCTCCTCGGCCTCTAGGGCCGAAGGCAAGGTGATTGCAGCATGCTGTGAAGTGAGACACCCTGGGAAGCATGAAATCATTAAAACAACTCGTTTAGACTGAAGGAGAAAAGATGAACGAGTACAAATTCTAAGGTGAGAAAAAACCCTCTTTGTATAACATCTTGATTACTGTAACACCTAGTTACTTTCCCAAAATCAATTCAGTAACATGATTTAGATTCTTCCCATTTTAATCCACATTTTCTTTTTTTCCCCCAGACATTATGTAGTTTTTAGGATTTATTAAGACTTGTTTGTTCCTTGTAGTAATGCCACATTACAAAAAAAGAAAAAAGAAACAGAATGCAGATGTTAATATCTGCAGCTCTCATTTGAGATTTTGCTTCATAGCCTTAGATAAGCACCTGAGAAAAGCCTGTGTCTGATAAAATAGATTTTATCCTTGCTGTACACACTCCATTGTGGCAAAGGAACAGTTACCAACCATACACATCATCTGTAAACTTCAGGTGAGAAGCTAGGTATGCTGAGCTCATTCTGTCTGCATCTTAAAATTGTTAAAAGCCTTTTTTTTAAGATTTGTACAGAGAATAGACTGAAAAGAATGACTGACCTTCACAGCCTTCACTACATTATTAAAATGCTTTAAACCAAACTTTCTCAAAGGCTTATGTCTAACTTTTCCAGGCATTGCTAATGCAATATTATTATTCAGCTAAAAGGCAATGAATTCCACAAAAAGCACACCGGTTGCCATGATTCAGCAGTTTGCCCAATAGTGTGCTGTGATAAACACTAACATCAGATAAAAAAATAGAAATCACCAGTAAGAAATTTAAATACCTCCAGCCTTGAACACTTGATAAGTTCTGTATGTAGAATTCAGCCAATAGCACCTCCAGATGCAGGCTCCCAAATGCTTTTGCTGCTGACAGCTTTTATATCATCATCTTGTATTCAGTGTTTTAGCCTGCTGCTGGCTTTCTCTAATCTGTTCTCTACCACAATGAATTAGCTGTTTTCTAAAAACGTGAGGTAAAGGAAGAGGGGAAAAAACATGAAACCCTGAAACTGCTACAGCACCAAAATTGTTGCATAACAGAAAAAAAAAAAAAAAGCCAGAGTAGGGTCTTGGGTTTGATAATTGTGCTTCAGAAATGCCTTTAATATGTTATTTTGCAGGGATTGAAATATTGCTTCTGCATTGTTTGAAGAGCAGGAGTAGTCACAGTAGGACTGTAAATCCACCAGAGCTTTCAGAAGTACAAGTTCTCATAAACAGCTTAGAAAATGCAAGTTGGGACACACTTACTGCTTGTGTGGATCCATGTACATGTCATGAAAGCAGCAAGACCCTCCTTAAGACCCATCACCAGGTCTTTTTTCCACACCATTCATGTCATCTGTTTCATTTTTATTAACTTATTTTACTATTTTTGGGCTATCAAATTAATGTACAGCTATGAATGCAACTTTAGATATGCTATATAAATACAAACTTTATAAAAGCAATACAGTTTAATATAGGTATATATGGTCTAATAGATCATTGTTTGGATCCTCCTGCTATTATGGAAAAAAAATTACAATTCCAACGATAGATATAATGAAGTTGGAAATAGCACTTAGTATTATCACTTTATAATAATAAAGTATTATTATTATTATTTGCTCTTTAAAACCATTTAAAAATACAATAAAATTATGCTTTGCTAAAAGAGAGGCTTACAATGATACACAACTGTGGATTAAATCTAAGTCCAAAGTCATCATCCAACAATTTTAAAAGTATACATTCTGCCAAGACATCTAGGCTATGAACCATGAAAGGGTAAATGCAAGACAGTACTGTAAGATTTCAGCCAAAATTGTAACAGACACTCTGGTCTCTTCTTGTAAAGTAACATGTTGCAAGAAACTACTTTCAATATCAAATGTAAACAAATTGAGAGTAATCTTAAAACCATGCTAAACTCACAAATCAAAGTGTTAATTAAATCCTATGCAACTAATTGTAGACAACTGGCCATTACAAGCAATTTTAGTTTTCTTAATAATGCTCATCAGAAGATCCGGAACACCGACCAGTATGGCCAAAAATCTAAAATAGTCATGGAAGGGAGACATAAGCACCATTGCTTAATTATTACCAAAAAAGTGGAACACACCACAAAAGACTAATAAATTTCACAAGAACAACATCTGTAAATGACACAGATTAAGATAGGTTTCAGGACACAGGCTCTTCAAAATTAAGCTGCTAATGCTAACACTGTGAATTCAAACCTGACAAAAGTCGTATCTGCAACCACAACTGTGATTATAACCTATGTCATGAATAACGCTAACACAATTGCCAGTACAATAATGAATAGTTACATATCTTATAAACTGGTAAAGGGGTAAAAAAAGTAAAAAGAAGGCAGCAAGCTAGTTTCTAAAAAAGCCCCACCAATAAGAAGAGAGGGAGATAGAGGAGAGGCAGGAAAAAGTAGTACAAAGTGGGTAAATCAAACACCAGAGGCTGTTTTTGCAGAGACAACTCTCCCTTCTACAGCTCATCTAAAAATAACAGCAGAAATGGCTTTCTCACTTCTGTATGAATGACAACATTTAAAATCTTAATTTACATGAATTATCTTACCAAAGCCAATGGTAACTGCTCTCTTCTCTCTGTAAGACGACTCACAAAGTCTAATAATATACATTATATTTATGATTACTCAGAAAGGGACTAAGCATCCACACAGGCACACATTCACCAGTGTTCTGGAAATTAACATACTGCACTTCTGTAGTATAATTCTCTTCTAATTTTACAGTCTTTATTTCTTAGAACTTGGCAGGAAAAAAGGGGTAGATGTTTCCAGACTCTCATATGGTTCCAATCAGTGGACACACCACTTCAGGACCTGCTCCCACCCATGCAGCAGGTATTGACCCCAACTAGAAATCCTGAATGACAGAACGACTTCAGAGCATTCAGGCAGAGCCTGAAATAATAGCAACACACCATTTTTCTTCAAGCATGACTAAAGCAACACATGATTGGTTCAGAAGCAGAAGTTAACTTGATTTAAGGTGAAGTGTAAATGTAAACCAGAATAATAGATAAATCATAAGGAAAAACATTCCAGTATTTCAACAGTTTATTGCACTGAGTTATTATCCCAACATCTAGCTTTTGGGATAGTAACACAGCCAGAAAAAAAACCCCTAAATTAATCCAATATTTTATAAACTTATTATGCTAATTTAATTTCAAATTACACAGTATCTGTCTTACTGTTTTTAATCTTTCCATATAAGCCTCAACAACTAATCAATGAGGAAAGCAATTTATCAGACCTAAATATTGGCCCACATTGCATCATGTCCAAAATCCAATGCAATCAGTGTCTCTACAACACATAGAATGCAAAGAAAGTACATGTTCAATTGTTTTAGCTGCACTGTAGTTCCCAGCATTTCATAATGAAAATGTTTCCATTTATAGCCTTCAGTCTTTATATTCATATGCTAATAGCAAAGTCTACCTCAATTTTGTCTTTGAAAAGAGAACACTAAGATTCAATTCACTACAATCTTTTGACTAGAGATACTCATCTCCTAAAAAATAAGACCAGCAAATAAGCAATTAGGAGGTAAGCTTTTTAAGAGTAACAGTTATTAAAGTCAACAGATAGCAAAGGTTAAAAACAAGCAGTCTACAAATCAAACTAAGAAAAACATGGTTACTGCTCAAAGAAAATGAATATTTATTCCAGATTTATTGTAAATACAGTTTAAGAAGCACATGTTTATAATACACCAATTTGAAACACTGTTTGTGACACAATTTTGTTTTGAATTTCAGTATTTGCAATATATATTTATTATTAAAAATGGATGCTGTTCCTAGCAGAGTGTTTGTAAGGACTGGCACAAATTCTCTGAAGAAATGGGAGAAAAAGCAAGAAGCAGTGTTCAATTTACAGAATTAACATATAAAATGGAGATAAGATTGCTGTGATTGGAAATAAATCCTATCTGCTAATTTTATGTGCACTGTTTAGTGTTTTTAAAAATCATGCCTGCTTCTCATAGCCTTGTCCATAATGATGTATCTGATGATTTCAAATTTAATTTAAAACTCAGATTTAAAGAACATAAATAATCATTTTAAAGTGACACCTTCATACAAGACTCTTAAAAATTTTAACAGGTAGACAAAGATCAAAGATCATATAAGAATGAAAGCTCAATGCAGAAATACACCACAAAAAAACCCTAATGCAAACAACCCTCCTCCAAATACAGCTTTTTCAGTTCCTGTTGTAGGATACTCCACAACTGCATAACCACAGGTACATCCTAAACTTTGAGCAATACATACACATTATGGAGAAAGGAAATCCAAGAGCAACAGCCATTGTAAACTTTTTTTTTGTTTCAATGGTAGCAGTAAACAATTGTCACTGCAAGTCCTTTACTCACAAGTTCATACACATCACTGAGAATTTCAACAATCCAGTTTTCTGAGTGCTCAGTGAAACAGTGCAATAAACAAACTCGATTTTTATTAAATTACCACAAGTTTTCCAATCTTTGACATAATTTACCTTTTTGATTTGCACTAAAGAACTACCTTGAAAAACATAAGGAGCCTTTGCAGTATTTTGAAAAAGACTTCTGCAAAAGCAAGACATGTAAATGTACTACTGCATACATCTCTGTCTCTCTCACACAAAAACTACTTCATTATACAAGGCAGCGATTTTCCAAGAAATAATAGGAAGGGAAAATTATTTCAGATATGGATTACACAACTAGAAGTCATCCCAGAAGACAGATTACAGTTATGAGAGCTATACTAGGAAAGTAAAAATGAGAGCTTCTTGCTGACCTTAAAAATACAAAATGTTCCCACAGTTTAACAGAACTGATGAAGTTCACATCTTCCAGTTACTCATCTCATTCATCCTCTTAATCTTTGCTTGCCGCAGAATAATTTTTTTTTTGTGTACATGGTAGTAGCCACAATGTGCTAGAATTTTCCAGAAGAAAGGGAGGATCCATGCCCCAGGGAGCTTAGACCCTGAAGACAGGCAGGCAAATAGACAGAAGCCAGGAAAAACAAAATTAACAAGTCGAGCTAAACATCTACATTTGCTACTGGTATTGCAACGAAATTGACCTGTGAAGGTGACAAGCTGAAAGGATGATGTCTGGAGGGAAAGAACCAGCAGAAGAATTCTTCTGGATTGTGCCATGCACTGATGCTGCAGAGCAGAAAGCAAAACTGAGTCTGAAAAAAGCTGACAAACAAGCAAGTAGGAAGCCAGACAGGAGAAGCATAAGCAGAAAGGGATAGTTAAATACTGTCTTTCATGTTCTAGTTTACCTTTTGTCACTTCTTAGCTTCTAAGTAACTCCTTTAATAAAGCCCTAGTAGTACAATAAATCTAAATCATTTGGGTTCTGTCAACATTCTCAAAACAGTAGCTCCTTGTACCTCAACCACACAAAAATGGCTGCTTAACAGAAAGGCCATTCTGTTTCCTTCATTGAGGATTTCCATCAGAGGATGTGCTGGACTAAAAATGCAGTCCTTGCTGTGAGACTGGAAATCCAAATTAAATTTGTATCTTATTTTTCGGAACTATTTTTTTTCAAACTAAATAGGTTGAGTGTTGTACAAACATTGTTATATAATTCTACATAGTGAATGATGCAACACATTGGGTTTTCACAAGGCAAAACAATGTTCCAAGACCCTCAGAAAACTAGCAGAAGGGAGCTGCATGAATGCCAGGTTTGTGCCACAAGTATGGACTCCCTGTTTCTGTCCTTAATTTTTCCCTCTTAGTTGCCAATGAATCATGACTTAATTCTGCTAACACTTTTTTTTGTAAGACATTTTTTTAAAATAAATATTTGGGAAGTAAGATCAAGGCTCTGATCCAAAAATCTCTAAAAGCTGTTCAGATTTCCATAGTATTAAAAATGTTGTCATATCAACTTCCTGTTTGAATGAATGACAGATATGATCCGATAGAATCACAGAATGTCTGGGGCTGGAGGGACCTCTAGACATCACCTGGCCCGTCCCCCTTGCCTCAGGCTGGACCACCCACAATCCAGGACCACGTCCACAGCCCTTTTGATTCTCCCCAAGGACAGAGAGGCCAAAACCTCCATGGGCAACCTGTGCTGGTGCTCAGTGTCCCTTACAGTACAAAAGTGTTTCCTGATGTTCAGAGGGAACCTCCTGTGTCACAGTTGGTGCCAGCTGCCTCTGGTCCCATCACTATGCAGCAGTGCAAGAAGTCAAGCTTGGACTTCTTTGCGCAGTTCCTTCAGATACTGATAAAAAATGAGCCATCTCTTCTCCAGGCTATAAAATCCCAGCTCTCAGCCTCTCCTGGTTAAAGAGATGCTCAAGAACTGTAACCATCTTTGTGATGCTTTGTTGGGCTCTCTCCTCTGGACCCACTCCAGGTTCCCCCCCCACCTCTCTTCTACTGGGGAGCCCAGAGGTGGAAACTGCACAGCAAGCGTGGCCTCGCCAGTGCTGAGCAGAAGGGATGGATCATCTCCCCTGACCTGCTGGCAATGCTTTGCCCAGCACAGCTCAGGCACCACTCATCCTCTGTCACAGGGCTGCACTGCTTATTTCACCTTGGAGTCCACTGGGACCTTCATATCCTTTCTGCAAAGCTGCTTTCCAGTTGCCTATGGTTGGTTCCTCCCCAGCTGCAGGACTTTGCACTTCCCTATGTAGAATTTCATGACATTCCTGTGTGCAGTACAATCCTCTTGTATATCAGCCACTCTCCCAGTTTTGTGCCGACTGCAAACTTGCTGAGGGTACACCCTGCTCCCTTCTCCAGGTCCCTGATGAAGATATTTAACAGGGCTGGACTCCTGGAATACACTGGCCTCCAACTAGACTTTGTGCCACTAGTTACTGGCTGTTCTACCAGTTTTCAACCCAGCCCCTTAATCACAAAATTTATCACTGGTGATTCCATGCTGACTGCTCCTTACGACCTTACCCTTCATATGCCTGGAAATTTCAACTAAACTCTCTTTACAGTCTCCCTTTCAGAAGGTCAATCCAGTTGGAACACTGATGTACACTGGATAGTTGTGAAGCCTTTAGAGCAGCCAAGTGAGAGAAGCTGCATGCATTGGGATGCAGTGAGCAATCCCAATGCCATGCTCCAAATTTCAAAGGATGATATTTCACAACAGGTAATTGGGCTGCAGTATTTGTTCAAATCTGACCAAAGCATTACAATTATAGACTTCTAACTAAGATTAGAAGCAAGCAAGTACGTCCATATCCAAAAAACCCATTTTTCAAAGGCAATGAGCTAACAAGAGATAGGAAAAAACACGTCTCTACATAAAAGAGAAGTAAGATCCTTTATGGAAACTTATGTCTCTTGCTGGCTGTACCTCAGCTCTCCTGTAGTGGCTTAAAAGACATCTCCCTGTTCTCTGCCATGGCTTCCCATATCCTCCTATTTCCATTCTATCTGCTTTCAATTAAGGTTTTACCAGCAGAGATCATGTGCCATGAAAGTTCATTTCTGATCTTAACTTGAACCACTAGGTGCTGCTGCAACACAGACAATAAATAATTACAGCATAAACTGTCCCACAAAATTATTTAGGATTTACACTGTATGTGACAACGCTGACTTTAGGACAGTATGTGAGAACTTTTAGTACTGTCATCCTTTTACCATGCTGCAACAGAAAATGAGCAGTTTCCAGTCTGGGGACTGGTCTTCTGTTTTTCTTGGACTACAAACTTTATTCACTGATCCAGGATTCAAAAGCAACACATGAAAAGCAAGCATAGATCAATCTGTCTACCACTGTGCTCTCCTTGTAAGCTAAGTGTATAATGGCCAGAAATACTTTAAAAGCTCACTCTCAGAAGTGAGATTTCCAGCAGAGCATGAAGCAAGTAACATGCTGAATATTGCCAGACAGGTGAAACACTGGCAGCCTGGTCATCAGCCAGGACCTTTCCTTTGGAGCTCCAACCTCTGAGAAACCCTGGTGATCTAACTCTTCCCTGACACAACACTGATCAGCATTACCAGCTTATCACAGCACAGGGAGTCCCAGGATGAAGGATTTGCATTCCCTCAGGCTGTATCAGGTCTATCTGGTTGTTAGCAAGTTTAAAAATCTAACAAATGGAGAATGGGTTTCCAGTACCAGAATGGTCTGTCCAAGAAATTGATACAATTTGATAGAAATGTTATAACACTAATCTATCAGGCATATGAATATGATATTCTATGTACTGAGTAACATTATCACCTCTTTTTACAGTGACAAACACAACACCACCACTAACTGTAAGAGCTTTTGCCTTAAAAATCACACACAGGGGATTCTGCCCCTCTGCTCAGTGCCCACTGCAGGGCTGCCCCAGCTCTGGGTGCCAGCACAGCAGGGCAGGGAGGGGATTCTGCCCCTCTGCTCAGTGCCCACTGCAGGGCTGCCCCAGCTCTGGGTGCCAGCACAGCAGGGACAGGGAGGGGATTCTGCCCCTCTGCTCTGCTCAGTGCCCACTGCAGGGCTGCCCCAGCTCTGGGTGCCAGCACAGCAGGGCAGGGAGGGGATCCTGCCCCTCTGCTCTGCTCAGTGCCCACTGCAGGGCTGCCCCAGCTCTGGGTGCCAGCACAGCAGGGCAGGGAGGGGATTCTGCCCCTCTGCTCAGTGCCCACTGCAGGGCTGCCCCAGCTCTGGGTGCCAGCACAGCAGGGGCAGGGAGGGGATTCTGCCCCTCTGCCCTGCTCTGTGCCCACTGCAGGGCTGCCCCAGCTCTGGGTGCCAGCACAGCAGGGACAGGGAGGGGATTCTGCCCCTCTGCCCTGCTCTGTGCCCACTGCAGGGCTGCCCCAGCTCTGGGTGCCAGCACAGCAGGGCAGGGAGGGGATTCTGCCCCTCTGCTCAGTGCCCACTGCAGGGCTGCCCCAGCTCTGGGTGCCAGCACAGCAGGGGCAGGGAGGGGATTCTGCCCCTCTGCTCAGTGCCCACTGCAGGGCTGCCCCAGCTCTGGGTGCCAGCACAGCAGGGCAGGGAGGGGATTCTGCCCCTCTGCTCAGTGCCCACTGCAGGGCTGCCCCAGCTCTGGGTGCCAGCACAGCAGGGCAGGGAGGGGATTCTGCCCCTCTGCTCAGTGCCCACTGCAGGGCTGCCCCAGCTCTGGGTGCCAGCACAGCAGGGCAGGGAGGGGATTCTGCCCCTCTGCTCAGTGCCCACTGCAGGGCTGCCCCAGCTCTGGGTGCCAGCACAGCAGGGGCAGGGAGGGGATCCTGCCCCTCTGCTCAGTGCCCACTGCAGGGCTGCCCCAGCTCTGGGTGCCAGCACAGCAGGACAGGGAGGGGATCCTGCCCCTCTGCTCAGTGCCCACTGCAGGGCTGCCCCAGCTCTGGGTGCCAGCTCAGCAGGGGCAGGGAGCTGCTGCAGTGACTCCAGATGTGGGCCATGAGGATGATCAGAGGGATGGAGCACCTCTCCTATGAAGACAGGCTGAGAGAGTTGGGGTTGTTCAGTCTGGAGAACAGAAGGCTCTGGGGATCTTACAGCACTTCCCAGTACTTAAAGGGGGCTAAAAGAGACACGGAGAGGGACTTTTGATAAGAGCAGGTAGTGACAGAACGAGGAGAAATAGCTTCAGACTGCCAGGGTATGTCTAGATTAGATTTTGGGAAGCAATTCTTTACTGTGAGGACGGTGAGGCACTGGGACAGGCTGCCCAGAGAAGCTGTGGTGCCCCATCCCTGAGGGTGTTCAAAGCCAGGCTGGATGGGGCCTTGCAGCAGCCTGGTCTGGTGGAAGGTGTCCTTGGCCAAGGCAGGGAGGTTGAAATGAGATGACCTTTAAGGACCCATCCAAAGCCAACCATTCTGTAATTCTATGATTTTCCTGCTTCCAACATAAATTATTCTGCACAGAAGAGTTGAAGTCAGCTGTCATTTCTGGTCCTATATCAATTTTTATCATCTTGTTGACAAATTTTTGATACAATCTGAACTATTTGGCCCCATAATTCAATTCATCTGTCAACAGGGATGCATTGACTATTCTGAAAGATCTAATTCACAGCTTTCTTCCCAGGGAACAGGGAAGAAAGACAGGGAACAGTTGTTTAAGCAGTGATAAATGTAGACAAAACAAATTTTAAATTTTCTCCTGCATCCTCAGTGTGGGTCTTCCAGCTGCTCAAGGACAAAGAGTTTCAGTGGAGATACCTACCCAGAGTCCTGAGACAAGTTATTTCAATGGCCAATTACCCTAAGTCTTCTGTATTTCATTCCTGAAACAGAGTTATCTGGCATTGGCTTATGTAGACTCCTGATCCACAGTGAATATCTTCTGGAGAAATCCTGGAAAGGAACCTGGAAATACTGGTCCAGGAGGACCTGATTACCATGCTCAGGGTAATTGCCAAGTGTCTCACTTTAGATTTGGAGTTCAGCTCTTTTCCTTCCAAGACTCCAGGACAAAATAAACAGTGTTGACCTGAAGCAGACTATTTCTCAAGGCTTTAAAAAAAGGCTTACCATAGCCTAATTTTTTAAGTTGATTTTTTTTAGTCACATCACACTGACAATCTACAATTATGTCACAATCAACACTTACTCACTTCTCAAACACACTCTTCTCCTCTGCCATTTTCAGTTGATAGAAGAAATTTATTGCAACATTTTTCTAGATATCAAGTACATTAACCTGCATTTTGCATTGCAACACCTTAACCTTTTATGTCAGTCCAGGAAGACTCTTGCTCTTCCACACAATACTTTGCTCTATATCAGTGGTGTTTTCTGGCTATTTTTGTCCCAATGACAACACCATTATTGTGCAGACCTAGAAGGACATCCTCCCAGTGTTCCAACCTCTTCTATTTGTGTCATATTCAAGTACTTTCTACACAACAGGATAAACACATAAGCACAATCATACAAACTAAGTTTTGTGCTTAACCAATATAAAGACACTGTAACCAAGGGATGCTGCAGGATAAGGAGCAGTGGCCTACACCTGACAAATTTAACTAAGTTCCCATGTACTTGATATCTAGAAAAATGTTGCATTACTACTTGTTCGACTGAAGATCAGGCACGTTCAATCTAGATTTTACTTTGCAGGAAAAAGAAATTAACAAAAGAAAGCTTACCCTTAGTGAAATCCAGCTGTCAATGCTGAGTTTCATGCTACTTTTTGTTTGCCTCTCTATTTTGAAATATTCTTTCATTAATATTTCAATATTACTGCCCTTTAGTAAAACTAAAATGCATGGTAATTCCACCTCTAGCTAAAGGCATGCATAAAAATTTATTATTTTGTAGTTACATGGCTATGTGCCCAGCTTATTAAAAATCCCCACTACATACCTACAAGACTGAATGCATTAAAAAGATTCTTTCTCTACTCCACTTCAAAAGAAACTCCTGAGATAAAATTTACATGCTTATGCTGCAGACTGCAATCATTTGGATCTTAAGTGTGTCTTCCGTCATCCTATTTTTGTCTAAAACAGAAAGTTTCTAAATGCGAGTCAACACCACTTAAATCTCCTGGATGAGAGAAGAAATGGCATTTATTTCTCTCCTTGGCACCAGTGACGGGGCCAGGCCCGTTCCCATGGGGGGTCTGACAGGGGTCTCCCCCTGCAGACCACTCCCCAATGGCCATGCCCTTCCTGCAGCCACCAAGAAGAAACCACTGGAGAAGTGAAATACATTACTAATACGAAGAATTTCAAAAACTAGGCATTCTCTAAGCAGACAAAGTAATATGTTTTTGACCACACAAACTTTAAATCTCCACTTCTGTGTCTGCCATTTGTGAAAAGGAGAAATACTTCCCTATATCAGAGATGACAAATAAATTCCACTTTCAGACAAACTGATATGCAGAGATGAAAAATTACAGGAAACCTGCCAGCAAAACTTGTTTCTTTTTAACAATGTAGCCTATGAATGATGAAGCCTCATTGCTCACAAAAAATGATCATGTCATAAAGAAATGCATAGCTTACTCATTTACAGCACTGATAAAGCTCACCAGGAAAGGAAAACAATTACCATTACAGACTAACATGATATTCAACCTTAAGGAGGACAGGCATTTTAAATAGAGACTCATTGACTTTCATGTGATGAGGTTAAAAGCTACAACATTTAACACAGCTTTTAAATGCATAACTAAAGGCTGAATAAGGCTTCTAGATTCAGTAATACATGACAGAAGTGCACACGCATTAAGTTTTACAGCATAACTGTTTTTTCTCTAATTAAGAGGATATACTTTGCATTATCTTTTGAGTTTATAAACACAAAAAAATTCAATGAAGCCTTGCTGGTTTTGACTAACAACCTTCTAGATAAATTTATTTATGGCATTCACCATAATTTTACTTTTATGGATACTCCTTGTAAAATCTTCTATGGCAAAAATCATATTCATTTTGCCCTGATGAAAATTTAAAATTAATATTAAATTACACATATGTTAGAACTGTATACTGCTTTATAAATCAATTTATCATAACTTTTGGAGAGGCATGAGAATAAGACTGAGTAGCCTTAGTTCAAAAATAACTGCAGTTTACAGTAGACAGCTGAATGAATAGCAAAGTGGAAAACAAAAGACTAAAGTAAAAGTAGTTGCTAAACACCTGTTGTCTACCTCCATACTATTATTTTCCCCATATGTCTACATACCTCTTCAAATGTAAGACTTGCACCCTACATTACATGACGATTTGACAGATTGTGATAAACACACATCAGTTTGTCTTCTTTTTTTATTTGGATTCAAGCCCACATTTTCTTTGTCCCAGCAAGATTACTGACCACCAGCTTTTTAAAAAAGCAGTTTCAAAGCACTTCTGGATTACTTAGTGACTACCATTCTAGAAAGAATAATTTCCATTTGGAAGCCTGGGTGCAATTGCCTTCTGTCGTGGCAGCTACCAGAACCTTTTAAGAAATATCCTGACATCCAACTAGATGAACCTATAAGTGAACAGTGGCTTTGCATTGAAAGAAAACAGTTTTCTTTTCTACCATGGGCAACATTCAAAATTCAGTGCAAAGTATTTGCAGGATACAATTCCTAAAATTCGATATATTTCATATTTGCACTTCATATAAAATCTTGCACAGCACATAAATTAAGAGACACACATTATACTACCTACAGGTGGGATTAATATGTGCAGTTATCATCGGATTTTAATTTGGGTCAATTACCAGGAATACCCATAACTTTTGGCTGATAAAGCAAAATAGGCCTGAGATTATGCAAAACACATTACTATCTACCTTTGAAAGAAGGAGAAAGTGCCCAAAACGTATTTCAACTGTTTGTATGTTTTCAAAATGCTTTACTAAAAGTAAATAAATACATCAGAGGGCCACATAAAAACCCACTCACTGAGAACTTCAAATTTTATTCAGTAGTTCTAAACAGCCTCGGATATAAAACTTGCTATGACCAGTTACTCAATCTTCAAAAATGCAAGCGAGTAATATCTCAGACAGCTTAGACATCTTCACTGGGTAAAAGGTAAACATTCTTCTAATGTAGAATATCTACTCTGCATTAATAAAATGCTAAGAAAGCATCATTTTATTAAGTATTTTACTATTATTATGGAAGAACACAAGCATCAATCTCTACCATTCAAAATAACATAATTATTATGTTATTATTTCAAAACATTTCCCACCTGCAAACCGTTATTCCAAAACACAATGGGTATTGAAAAACTGACACTTTGAGATGGTAAATAGATTTTTCCAACTATGTAAGGAGCCAGTATCTACAAAAAATAAAATCTTGCCTTTTTAAAAATCCTGGCCACCTCAAAATAATTTTTTTTTCTGAAAATTAATAAAGTCAGTTGTGAAAGTAAGGTATCAGTTACAAAACACTACACATGCTACTACAAAAACAGTTCTTGGCAACATCAGAATTCTCTGAAGGAGATGGCTAAGAATGGAGAGCCTTTAGAGAGGAAGAAATATAAATAGGCAATAACTTTTTCTAAGGGAACACTACCACAAAGTCATTCACCTTCCAAAAAGCCTTGCAAAGTTTCTCCAGCTGAAAGAGGTATGAAAAACAATGGACCTGCCAAAAGTAAGTATTCCTGAATTCAAGGTGCCGTTTCCATTTTCCTGGCATGGGTTTGCTTCCATGGAGCAGTGGCTTCATAAGCAAATCCTCTCTGTGCTGTGTAACACTGCACACGTGTGACACTGCACCCCTCAGTCTGTGAGACAGAAACAAATCACTGCATCCTGTCAAATGAAAACCATCACTCAGGAGAAACTACGGCTGTTTTACCTCCTGTACACTCACACACCAGTTCAACTTACACCAAGGGGAACTCTGAATCAAGTACGATATCAGATATGAGAGTATCACTCAGTATGGTGAAAGAAATACAGCTTTCTAGTCATGGGGTGGCTGAAACAGACATGAACCCACTTGGTAACTTGAAGAAATTTTCTTTAAAATCATATTTAAGAAGCTCTGTGAATATTGAGTAAAAAAATATCACCCCAATAGTTTTAAATATGTAACAGAGGTAAGGAAATAGTAAGATCAGACTGAATTATCTCTGCAGATTGTCAGGTTAAAAAAATAGTAGATACTCCACCACCCACCTCCTCATCAATACTTTTTACACTGAACAAGGCTGCGAGTGGAGGCAGACAGTGTGTACACTGTGTTTGCTGACTAGAATAAACACAAGGCCATTGCCTTTTCATCTTTCTTATATAATAAGAGTACTTCAGAATAATGGAAGTAAGACTTGTGTGCAAAGGGTTCAATAATCAGACCCCTAGCAAAATTTCATTGTTAAAAAACTTACCATGATTACAGAAGAATCACTAAGATCACCAAGAAGTACTTACTGAAGCTGAATGACAATATTTTATTTTTGTCATTTACTGAATGGTTGGAAGCAGGATCCACAAAAAACACCAAATATAAAAACCACCCAGACTCAAAAGTTCTCATACTCTTCTAGAGCACATCGTAAATGCAAATAATTAATTAAATCAATTTCAAAGTCAGCCAATTCAGCCAATTTATGGAACAGGAAAAGAAATGAGAACGTGAGTTTAGATAAAGCAACTATGCGTAAGGAAACAAAATTAACTTCATTCCTCAAAATAGCCTACTGCTATCAGACATGTAGATCATAATCAACAACACATAAAGCCTTCTGGATGGAAGGAATTCAGGACTTTATGAGAAAGTAGTATCTCTCCCTCTCCCACCTTTAATTCATGAAAATTGGAATGGGGTATGTGCACTGCAGAGAGATACTGACTTTACAGGTTGATAAATTATTTTTAAAACAAAAGGAAAACTACTGTCTTGTCAGTAACTATCAACTATTTTATTGGGTTTTTACAAATTGGACATAGTTTTTACTATATCTGTATGATTATAATGAGCTTTCCACTGATCTAACTATAGCTTTATGTCAAATTTAGTTTTAGCTACCTTAAACTACTAGATTTAGGGTGTGATCCCACTCTTGAATCACCCAAGCAGAGTTAGATAGCAAATTTCTTTCCAAGTTTAAGTTTACAAAAATAGCACATCGACTACATGCAACTGTTTCTCCTGGGTAGGTCAAGCCTTAAGGGACAAAGCAGAAAAAGTGAAAGATGGATTTCAAATTAAAAACTGCATTGATGGGAGCATATTTCAAGAAGATTCAAGTTTCACTTCAAATGGAACTGTATCTTCACCTGCAAGTTGACTGAAAACCTTTTCTTTTCATATTCATCCTTTTATATTTCAGCTTGTTCTTGCTTTTCTAGTGTTTGGCCATTGTAAACCAGACATTATTTGTGGGAGCACAGCAAAAGCATACAAATTATTTACTTCTGATGGACACCAGTTATCTTGAAACAAGTGCTCATTTTTGCCTTATTCTTGTACCTTGTCACTCCAGATACAAAACAGTAATGGTTTACTTCTAAATTTTAAAAATGTTGTATTTTTAACATTGCATGCATAGAAAACCTTCTGGGAAAAAGCACTGACCAAAAAAATCCCCATAAGTGATCAGGAAGAACGGGAAGTGGCTCCCTAGCTAATCCTGCAGGTGATTTCTTGGTTTGCTCTCAGTGTTGTAACTGAACAGAGTGAAGGATCATCACCTACGAGATGCACAGGGGAAACCAAAACCAATTGCAGTTGCTAAATGAACTGTACTGAGAATACTGCAACAATGACAGCAGTAACTTTTTTCTTCTTTAACATCAGATCAAGAGCATTCCACAACCTGAATGCCACTGCTGTTCCCCACCTATTTAAGCAACCTTACATCAGGAACAAAAGAAGGATTGTGCTGTGCCAGACAAATGTTTATGGAGCTCAGGCTCTCTCATAGTGGCAAACAGTGGCATCTCAGTAATATTAAGCCCAGCACGCAGTGATATTGCTAAGGAAGACTATGTTAGGATCCAAGTTTTCAGAGCCCCCAAAGACCTGAACAAGTATTTATCCTTATCTTCTCCAGTGAATGTTCCTTTCATCAAGCTGTTAAACAGAAAACACTTGGTATCCACAAGACCATACCACAAGAGGCTGCATTCTGTGTTGTATGCCAAGAACCATCTCCATGTGTTTGGGTACAACTGTGCTAAAATCTCCTTTAATTTGATGGTCCCTACTTCTAGCAGTAAAATTCAGGCCCAGCAATGACCTTTCCAAGCCAGGGCACAGCCCCACAGCAGCCAGGTTAGAGCAGAGCACATCAGGACCCACCACAGCCCAGGGATGTGTGTCTCACCCAGCTGGCCTGCACCATGGCCAGCAGCGTCTTCATCTGCACATGCTTCCATGATGCTGATGGCAAGGAACTCTAACAGGCAATTATGAAAAACACTGGACAGAAAAAAATAAAATCAAAACAAAAAAGCCAAACCAACAACTATGGAGCTAGTACTAACTAAAGTTCTTGAGCAGAGGGTTTTTTAAAATTTATTTTAATGCTCTGTGAACGATCATGTAATTTGCAGAAGGAGTTGTAGAACCCATTCTTAAAGCTGGGGCTCCAGCATTAGAAGTAGCAGCAAAATCACTTTCCTGCATCACTGAAAAATCATCAGGAAACAGTATAGCAATTGGCAGCCTGTAACAAAATGATTATAGTCCAAGGGAGCCAGGAGAACATAATTAGTATGCATGGTTTTTAATGCTGAACTAAAAGAATAATTATTTAAATACTAGAAATTAAAATTCTTTTTATTGATTTATTTAAAATAAAACTTGTATCTTCTGTGATGTAAGAGAGGAAATTCTTACCTAGGAGTCCCAAACATGCATTACAATTTTTACAAATATAGAGACCAAATGCATCAGGAGGAAGACTGTCTTCAGGGAAATCTGGAGGGCAATTAATCCTTGAAATCCATGATATGAAAAAGCAGAAACTTGATGAGACTCCAGATACGTAGCGAGCTAGGCACCATGCTTAGGGTTCCTACTGAAAATGCCAAGGCAAAGCAACATAAACCACAGATGAAGCAGCATGTCTTAAAATGCTGTCTCCTTTCAGCTATCTACACTGTGAATTTGCCCTTGCTAACAGTATTATTAAGGAAAGCACTGCAGGTGAGAAGCCACTGGGCGAACAGGTTCTGACACAAGGTTACATGCAGTCCACATGTTCTGTGGTCAGCTTCACCCCATCACTTCCAGCAGCAAAGCTGAGTGAAGCAAACGAAGCAAACACACCACGCGAAGCCTCTTCGCTCCCCAGAAGGAAACCAGCCCGTCCCATACAATATTTCAAAGGCATTAACATTTTTCTCAGTCCTTCCAATATTTGTCTCCATCCAGTGAGAAATGCAAGCTTACAGAGACAGGGAAAATAAATCCAAAAATATCCTGCTTGAATTGTAAAGTCAGGAAGAAAACTAGAGGAAGTATTTGACATCACCCAACAAAATCAGAAGTTTTCACTTAAACCAAAGCAGTATTCTGAGATTGAGATATTTAAGCAAATTTTGAGGAGGAATTTTAAAAAGCCAATGCAGTGACTAGATTTTCTTTCTGTGCATAACTTCTCAGCAATAAAATGTATTAAAAGAGCTTGAGAGAGAATGTGACAGCTGAGTAGTAAAAAACCAGTAAGGTGGCACAAACATCAGAAGCAGTGTCAGAGAAATATCAGAATAAATTACAACAAAAGGAGGTATGAACCACAACGTTACTATGAAAAAACATGTACAACGGATGATTTTGCTTATACAGTGATGTTTCAGAAATGTTTGCTTTCCTCAACATAATACTTTTGAAAGTCCAATTATCTTTTTTGTCTAGATATCATGAAAAGTACAATAATTATTTAGAAATAGTCTGCTTTGATTTTGATTTCTGATTAAGTAACCTGCAACTTTTTGTAAAAGTTTTAGTAAAACTGGCTGGCAGTCAGGCCTGCCAACAGTAACATATTAATTAAAATTATTTAGCCTCTCACCTGTCAAGACCTTAAGCATGTGTTTAAAATGATGACCAGACAGCCACAAAGATATTACATATACTGGCTTTAGTTTAGACAAATGAGTCAGTTCACCACTAGCATATCAAGAACTGGCAGTATAAAGATAATGGTTACAGATATTTACATGAACATCCTTCCTGTAATTGTCTAAGACCAGACCTTGTGAAGAAGAAAAAAAAATTAAATGAAAAATACAAGAAGTAAAAGACAACAACAAATCACCCAAGGATTTTAAGGAGAAGAGTTACAAAAGCATATGAAGCACAACAGAAAAGCAGAAAATTATCACAAGATACAAAGAGCTCAAGGACAAGAAAGGGGTGAAATTTCGCAGAGTAAAGGACAGCATTTTC
This sequence comes from Melospiza melodia melodia, assembly GCF_035770615.1. Taxonomy (NCBI): domain Eukaryota; kingdom Metazoa; phylum Chordata; class Aves; order Passeriformes; family Passerellidae; genus Melospiza; species Melospiza melodia. The sequence continues at coordinate 76,500,225 of NC_086199.1, forward strand.
AAGCTAATTGTTTGCAAAATTACGTTAAGAATTTGCAATGCCTAAGCAACTGTTTGTGAAATTTTTCAGGACTGATTTTTGATTAGTTAAAAAGCTAAAGGAATTAAGAAAATTTCTCCTAAAGAAGTGGAACAGCACATTTGGGAATACTTTTTTTCTGGTTTAAGTGTTTTACAAAGACTGCTTTTACCATCAAGAGCTACTAAATGCATATGAAAGACTCCTGCCTTTACTAACAAGGCAGATAGAGCATCTGCTGCTGCAACAGAGATTCCTTTCCCTGCAGTGAAATTTTAAAGATTTCTTCCTCAAAAACAGCAAGATGACTAATTAGGAAACTTCTCAGTACAAATGCTAAACAGAAAATGTTTTTGCTCTTACAATAGTTAACACTTCTCTCCCAATAGGGTGTAAAAAAACCCCCAAAAATCCCTCAGAAAACCAAAACTCGACCAAAAATCTGTTTAGCAAATGCAAGATGAATCTTCTCTGCTGTGATTTTTAGCAACCGAGTTACACAACAAACGCACACTGGAGTTTAGTTCCAGGCCCTGAACAGAAGATGGTTTGAGAGAGGCAGCTGTTGGACACCACGGCTCCCACAGCACCCAGAGCAAGGCAAGGAGCCTGTGAACAGTGATGGCAGGACCACAAGCTAGCCAACACTTCAAGATACAACTTTTGAGAATTTTCTCCTTGAAATGAGAACAAAAAAAACATTGCAGAAGGTCTGCATCTCTACAGCTTTTTCTTCGAAGGAAATAAAACTACAGCAAGGAAGCTTTGAAATAATGAAACTCAGATCTGCTGGATATAATATATTAAAAGCAAAGGATTTGAAAACAAACTCATAGCCTGTGCCTTTGAGGGGATGGGATCTTCCTTTCAGATTTCCTCTCAGTTTGGCAACTGATATCCACGTTCTGGACTGCAACAAGCATCGTGCAGTTCTCTGGGATGTTCTGGAAATTCATCCTGTCTCAGCAGCCAAGCGAAGATTTGAGGTATTTTTCTCAGTCACACAGCTCACTCATTAGTGTGCAACTGTTCATTGCAATAAACAAATTGCTGTCAGCATTCTCAGATCTCCTGCAGCAAGCAAGCATCCCACACATTGCTGGATTCCGAGCTGCACGTTTATGAGGTTATCTTTTCATTTCAATCTAGCACAGCAAGACCCACTTCAATTCCATGACTATCCAGATGGGGCACTTAAGGACTTAAAAACAAACTATTTCAGTAATGAATAAAAACATACACACACAGCATCTCCCCACTGTCAGCAAATTCCACCTAGGCATGAGAGGAGTCAAAACAAATGAGAATGTAATTATTCCTTAACTTTTCTAAGCTACTATTAATGGAATAATGCATTACAACAAAGATCATAAACTTTAATGAGGCATAAACACTGTTCACATAATATGCCGAGCAGCAATATTTACTTCATCATTTTTCTTTTCATGAGATGTTGGTAACTTAACACAGGTGCCCCTAAACTTATTACTCAGAATTCACAGTTCACAGCACTAAAGTATCAATTGCTCTCTTCACTACAAAACAAATTTATTAGCAGAACTCAAATATCACAAAAAGCTTTCTAGAGTTGCTGATAAGATTCAAAATAAATAAACAAAAAATCCTTTTCATCTCCACTGCTGTTGGAGTCAACCAAACATCACCATAAAACATAAATCTGCAGTTAACAGATACTAGAACTGTTACAATTCTCAATGAAACACTGAACTGTTTTCCAAATGTAAATTTTGACTAGGGAAATAAAAAAGAAAAGAACACAAGGAATTTCCTTCTCTCTTAATGGGAATGATACTTTACCAAAACTCAGTAATTCACAAAACCAAACCAATACAATATAAAAACACAGTGCTGTTTGTTGTAAAACTGCATACTAAATTGTCCCCAATAAGAGAATCACTAGTTAAGACTCTATTTTTTGAAAACACTATTATCCCTGCTACCAGCTCCTTGTGATACAAGCTGCTGGCTTCACTGGCCAACAGTTCTGCTGAAAATCCTCCAGAAAAAGAAAAGTTGTGCCTGAAATCCAATGCACTTTGCACGGGATCAAAACATTTGTATTTCACAAATGAGCACTCTATGATGGTCAGTTTGCATTTCAAGCAAAAAAGCATACCTGCTAAACTGAATAAGTCTGCAAACCAATAGGCTTGCTTTCTAAATCCTGAAAGAATTTTTAATTTTTAGAATTCACATACCATTTGTGAGCCTAGGCATGGAGGCAAATGACAGAGCCAAAGCACAGACAGATTTTTTTCTTCTTTAAAAATCAGCTGGCACTAGGACGAAAAGTCAGTTCACCTGAACAACCTTACTCACCAGTCTTCCTGAAATAAAGCAACTAATACCATGCATTTCTTAAGATAAAACGATGAAATGCCATTTACAAATGATACTTATTTTCTAAATTATCATTATTCTTACTGGAATAAGAAATGAGAAAACTGTAAAATCTGTATCAAGGCATGTAAATTACATGATCACTGCTGCCTGGGAATATATGCTGGATGGCTCTGCCACAGCCTGAATCTGACAAACCAAACCATTGTCCACGTGTTGTGCAACCTGCTTCTGCAGTCAGGAAGGAGGGAACAGGAGTTTTCCCTGCTTGGCAGGGTGAATCAAGCATCTTGACATCACTGTGCCATCATGCCATACCTCAGCCTCTCTACCCACTGCATCCTAATGTTCCCAAGGCCACACTCCCAGTTTCCCAGTGTTCTGCTTTAAGGGCATCCTGAACACCAAGTGACACCTGTGTATTAGCTGCACTCAGGGATTTTTCTTCCATGCGTTTGTCTCATGATGTCTCAAGGTAGCAGATGGAACATCCCGTGGCAAAAAATACCAGGAACTGAACCACAAGATCTACAAGAGCATCCTAAACCTTTAAGCAAGCGAGGTGAAACCAGCACAAGTGCAGATGGACGCAATGCACTCTCCATACAGCAGACAGGCTGAAACAATACTTTGTCCTTCAAGCCTGTACAAACGCCAAGCCTGTGTGAGAAATGTGTACTGGGTTCCATGTACATGCTGTGACAATCTCCTGTGCAAACTGACAGCTGCTCTCCTGGGAGCACCAGTCCCGTAGTGCTGGAAGTACAAATCTTCCTTATCTATTTTGCATTCCACCTCTGCTATACTCTTCCTCCACAGAAAAATGGATATAAATATACCCTTTTAAAAAAATATTCCTCCTAAAAATAGTCACCAGCATTTATCTACAGATTGGTGAAATGGCCCAGCTGTAGAGTCCAGCTTGCAAAAATAACTTCTGATATGGTGTGAAGGATCTTGACTAGTAGGTGAAAATAGAAGCATGATATTTAGAAACCAATTCTAGTATTCTGAGTAACATAGACTAACTTCAGGTTTTAGAAACTGCTAATTTAGACTTTTAGAAATTGCTAGACATACAGCTAGGGCCTGAAAACTGTGCATAGTCTGGTCATCTGGAATAAAAATGAAGAAAAGAGGCTGGTTGCCCCTGTTTCTTACAAGTATTAAAACTAGGGTGATTATATCCTCCACTAAACATCAAAAAATTTCCCCTATTAATTTTGCTCCCTGGCTCCTGTCCCTGTCCATCAGTGACAATACCAATACAAGCAATAACCCAGTCACTTGCTGGGCCAACAAACTTAACACAGAGTACTGCGGGTCAGGTTTTAGTCACACCAGCAGGAACGAAAACAGGCAAATGCCAGGAAAGAATGGGAGCCCTCTACCAGTCATTCAATTGTTTTAATACAGTGACATTTAGATTCATTATTTCAGTTTCCCATTAATCATGCCAATCAACAAGATGTAAAAGTGAGTGTTCTCCCTTTAAACTCCCCATGAATTCCGCATTTCATTCGCTGCATATTGTCACTACTCATCTCCATGGAAACAGTTGTGATGGGAAAAACTCACTGGTATATTGTATCACCAAGTGAATCAGACAAGACTAATTAAAGACAACTCTTTCTAAATATACATACAGCCTGCAAACCCAGAATACTAAGAAAATATTTTCAAAACGCTTTTACAGGCAGAGCTTTATTAAAACTAGTAGGACAGTCTTATGGACAGATGCACAGGATTGCAGTACATAGTACCCCTATCAAAAACCTTCTTTACTTAACCTATAACAGTTCAAAGTCTCTTGCTGATATTTAATGTCTGTATATATAATATTTTAAATGGCAGATGGCAGTTAAGACCATTTAACCACAACAAATTTGTACAAAACTATTCATACAATGTACTTCACAAACCATGCACATACAACGAGTCTCCTACATTTTTTCAATTTTTGAAGACATCCCATGATATCTATTACTAAGAAAAACTGCAAATATACTGTAGAAACCAACTCATAAACAGGCCCTGGGTGCGATTACAAGAGAAAGCTGCCAAAAAGTGACATCCATACAGACATCTTAACTTTTCTGCTGGGTATTTTCACAGCTACCTCACTGTTCTTTAAGCCATTTACTTACCAATTCCTGTGGTATTCATAGAATTCACTAAATATGAAAGGAAATGAACTAAAAAAAAAATCACTGTAGAAATCTCCTATTACATTATCTCTTTTTCAGTTTAAGTAGTCACTCAGCATTTTAACGGTTACTTAGGGATGAAGGATATTTCACAATTTCAAGCTGACAAGCAATTCCCAAACAGCTTCATAAGCATTCAGTTTGTATTTTTGCATCCATATTAATTAAAATTAAATTTTAAAACAATTGTAAATATAGATTTGGGGGGTTTTTTTCTTTAATTAATATAAGCATTAATGCAGAGAAAGGAAAAAGTATCTTTACTTAAATTAAAAGTGACATCAAAGTTACAAGACATTTCAAGGTCCAGAAGGAATACATAAAGTTAGGAGAGAGGGGAGGTGCCTTACACAAAGAAACTCTAATTAATGCAGCCTGGTTCCTAATTAATGCAGCAGGACGTGGACAACACCTCTTCAAACACAAGCCACTGTCTGTTCTGGAAAGAGCTGCTTACCTCAGGCACAGACCCAGCCTAATGAAATTACTGATCCTATATCCTGTGCTATCTTGGGCTCTCATTGCCACTTTCTGCACCACGTTTCAATGCACAACCTAAACCAGTCCTTGCACACCTGTAGACATCTTTAAACGCATCCTAAGAAAACCAAGCATTTTAGATTAATGCATTCATAGCAGCAAAATGAAAAGCCACCTCCAATTTAAATTATATGCTATCAAAAATACACATTTGTGCTTCATATTAATAAAGATGGTACTACAGAATACAGTATCCAAAAATATATAGTATTTGGAATATGACATTATTCTGATGCAAGACACTAAATTTTCATATCTACACTTATATGATACAAATTTTGTGTAAATAGAAGCAAGTTGTTCAAGTAATACATGTGCTTCAAATTTGACAACCAAAAGAAAAGACTACTTACTGTAAGATTATTTTTCCTGCTACCATGTCAGAAGGGATTTTAAACTTTTCTGCATGACTTACTGTCTTCTTCACTCAAAATCTTAAATTCTATTAATTTAAATGGCTCTTTTTATGAGCTCAAATGCACTCTTTACAAATAATGCAACAAACATACAGTTATGCAAAATAAAATAGCTGATTTCATAAATGAAAAGAAATTTAAAGCAATTACCAATGGCAAATGCAACTATTTTATTGCAACACCAGCATAAACAAGTGCTATTCAGAAGATTCTTAAAAACTAAGCATAGGTTATCTAAGCAAAAATGTGTCAAATTACTAGGAAGATAGAGTTATTGAAAAGAAAATTAATAAAACTGTATTTGAACAAAAAGATAACAGAATAACTGGCATCCTAAGTGCTTCCCATTCAATGCAAAACAAGGCATTCAGGAAGACAGAGAATTCATAAGCACACAAAGGAAATATACTGGAATGCAGCCTGATACACGTGGGCAAACTCTCACAGCCAGGAGCCACTAACCAAAAAGACAATCAATCCAAAAGTAGTTTGTTTTTCCTTGTAACAGTCTCAAAACCAACAACGTTTTGGCTTGATATGGGGCCTATATGCTAATGTCCTACAAAAACATCAAGTTTGTGGAGAAGTAAAGAACCTTTCAACTTTAGAACACTTCTGCTGTCTTCTCAAGCACCTGTCATTGTGCTTACGTGACTTGTCCCAGCCACTATCAGGACAGGGACAAGTAAAGTAGAAAGACGTGAGATTTGATGAAATATGAAGATTTTATGTTACTTATTATAAAATTATGACCAACAGTTTTCCATGAGCTGCAAAATTAACTCATTTAATTCAGATTTCTGTATTTTATGGCTTTTCTAAATAAAGTATTATGCATATTTATTATGTACTAAAATTTAACATGAATGCATGGCTCAAAAGAGTTAGCCTGTACTGTTAAACATGATGTTCTAAAAGAATATTCATTTCACAGTGAAATATGAGCACAAAAGAAACAAACAAATATATAAAAAGAAACCAATCCCCAACTCATGAACAACAGTATGTAAACACTGTTTATGACTTTGCTAACCTCCTAGAAGTCAACTATTTTGGATGCTTATGCAAATGCATCATATTTCTAAGCAAATACTTAAAAGAGATACCTTTTGCTTGACAGAAGTATGAATCACATAAAAATTAAAGATCCTCCTCTTGGCAACCCCAATATTAATTTTTCCACATATCTTAAGCATTTTAATACAAAATTCCAATTTTTTTAACATAACCAAAATGCTAATACTAAAAAAACCTACCAAACCTACATTATTATAAGCCATGAACAACACAATGTAATAATGCACCTCTGTATCTCTAAAAATGAGTCTCACCAACAGTTGCACTTTAACATTTTTAGCTGTTCAGCAGTATTTGCAGGGCCTTCCATTTTTGGTAAACACTTGCATAAATCAACAGATTGAAAATCAGAAACTTAAGGAAGAAAAGTGGTAAATTCTAGTTAAACGGATTGGAACAGATTAAAAAAAACCAAACTATTTCGTGCATATCCAGAAGTTTGAGATGTACTACTATAACCTCATGGAGTTAATTTAGAACACACAGCAGTGATTCTCAAGGAAAAGAAATGAAGCTTGCCAGTAAATTTTTTCCTTCTCTTATCTTGAAAATCTAGTGCAGTTTGCCTACATAAGTACTCCCTAAGAGATCAGCAACTGCAGGAGGCCAGTGCAATGCCAAACAGCCCCAAAACATAACAATATTTTCATCTTATTGTTTATAGAGATCATATAAGACCTTCAGGTCAACATTTGCCTTTATTGCTTCATCTTACACAAGTAAAAAGGGAGTTCTCTTTCTTGATCCCTAACAGCTACAAGAACCATCACGATTTCTTGAACAGTCTTTTCCTCATACACAAACCCTACATGCATTATGAGACAAAGACATTCTCATTATTAAGTGGTATCTCAAATTTTTACAGTATGCAAGTTAGCACCAGCACCAATTTTCAAGAATTCTCTGTGCCAAAATTCTGACACCTGACATACCTAGAGCTTACTTTAAACAAACAAGTAAAACCTAAATATAAATATACGTCTACACATAAACACATACACAGAACCATAACAATAATACCTTACAAGCCAGAATCTGTGGCAAGTTTAATGATCTACAATCAAATAAAGGATTTTGGTTATTTCAAACTGCAACTAAAGCTTTTTCATTCACTTCTCAAAATCATGTAGAAATACAGACATAAAAATAGGTACCTTACCCTTCACAATTAATCCATATAGCAAGCTGAATTTATATTTGTTACAGCCTCTTTTTTAATAACTCTGAATGACTCAATTGATAAGTTGCCAGCAAGGACGACTTCCCATTATCAGTCAGGTAACATCCTGACAGTGGCAACCATTAAGCTGCTGTAGAAATGCAGCAGATCACATCTACCTTGCAAATTCTTATGTTGCATTATCTGGGTACCCAAAGATACTAAGCCTACGTAGCATGAAAGCCAGTTTGTTTTGTACCTGCAGGTAAGATGATGCAAAAGCATCAAAAAAACATCCAAACAACATCCAAAATTTTGTGGTAGTCTTGTAGGTTGTGGCCCATTAACCTCTTTCAAAACTGCTTGAAACAAAATATTATTCTCATCCAAAACCTGTTCTATGTTACATATCTCAGTTAGGAGAATATATGCCATAGCAAATACCTCAAAGAAGTAAAAATGCATGTTTTAGCTGATGCCAACATATGCATGGCTTGCTCAAAAAAAAAAAATTCACAGATTACAAGGAAGTAGAGATTAATAATTAAGAAGCTTAGCAAGGAAATAAAAAATTATGACAGTAAATAAACTACATAGGAAATAAGACTAACCTGTCAAATCCCTCAATCCTACTTCTGAAATGGTTTCAGGGGAAAGATCATGGGCAAGGAATGGAGAGAAAATGGTACCCAAATGGGTGTTTTAGGTAGTACTCAGGAGCAAATGTTTAATTTCCTTCTTTCTTATAGAACAAGTACTAACAAATTGAAAGCACCTTTCAATTCTAGGGATCAGAGTTTCAAGGAAACAAAGCAATGGTGAAAACTAGACATATGCTGGAAGGAAGCAACATAATATAATGAAATACTTTTTCCTCAAAGGACTCATTGAACAAGAAAACAGACTGAAAAGATCCCCTGGATCAGAGAAGTCATGAAGAATACGTGTTTCCACTTGAAACATTTGGCCATATCAGGAGTGGAAAGAAGAGAAGGGGATAGGCATGAATAGCTGAACAAACAGCTAGAACAATTTCTAGAATATCAGACTAAAAAGGCATATCTCAAAAGTGAATTTAGAAGAGTAGAAATGAAATGTCTTAACATCAAAAAGTTTCCATGGGATGCAGAGAGAAACACACGTGGGCTGCTATCTTTTTCCTTGGCAGATGTTCTCAAACATCAAGATGAAGTATTTAGTGTTTTGTGAAAAACCTGTTGAAGACAAATTTCTGGCACCAAGCATGAGGCAAAACTCAATTCATTTGCAATTTTTTATTATAGCTTCTGTTCTGCTTCAAAATCGCTTGTTTCTGATAAAAAGATCTCCACTCCAGCACGCTTATTTATGTGGAATAGATATCCTTGAAAGGATCACCAAGTACCCAGAGCTTACACACATGCATGTTCAGCAATTGTTTGCACTTTTGTCCAATGGAACAGCTCATAAATATATTTTTTCCCATTTACAGCCCAAAGATGATTTACCTTTGGCGGGCAGCTGATGTGCCTTTCATAAAGACGGACAAAGTTCGTCACACTTTCTGAGATTCCTACACACCACACATGTTCCTAGGATTTACCATCACTAATGAATGAGTGGGCATTATTCCGCAGTGGAGGTTTTCAAATTAAAAGAATTATCTCAAGAGACACTTCACTTGTCTGTATTTCAGATCTAAGAGGGAGACAAAGCACCATATATTCAGACTAGGTTTTACAAGGTACCCTTCTAAAATAAACTTCTCAATGGTAATTGAGTACTTTTAATCATCTTAGTCCAGCTTCCAAGTTTGGTACTATTGATCTACTGCTAATCATGTAGCCCATATAATTTTCTACTGACTTCTCTATTTATTTTTATTATTTTTACCCCAAAAGGAAAACCAGAAGCCTTCAAGTACTATTTTAGGTTCTGAATAAGCAGTTTGTTTAAAACATATTTTTACTACTGTACTTCAACCTGTTGTAAGCAGTCCTGATTAACTGACAAAAGGCAAGAGGTGTCCTGACCTGTTCCACCAAAAGAGAGATGATCAGTGGGGAAAAGAAATGCACTATATACCAAGACAGGCAACAACCACTACAGACCATGTACCAAATCACATAATGAAGCATCAGTTCTTAGAACAATTCAAAAAGTAATTTTGATGTATCTTGGAATTTCCAGGGTCATTTAGAGCAGCTAGGTATTGCTAGGTCACAAGCCTCCCAGGAATATTCCTCAAATACACAGACAGGCAAGCAGGACACAAAAGACACTAGAGAGTAGAATCCCCTTCAAGGAGATTATCTCTTCCTGTCAGATAATGCAGATTCTAACACCATTGCCAAGGTATTCACCTGGTGGGGCGGAAGAGACACAGCAGTCTAAATACACAGACACCCTTCTTGTTGTGCATCACCAAGGAAGATTGCACTCACTGGTTAAGGCATTCAGGATGGCCAAGCACACACCAGGTTTATGTCAAAGTTCTGTACCACAGAACATATTCATTTTCTCTCAGGATATGTATAGAAATATAGGTCTTTTAAAATTGATCAGATGAAGGAAGTAACTTGGAGCTTAAAGGTTTCCACAACACGTTTTTTGTTTGTGTCTTAGGTTGCAATGCAAGATGCAACCCAAAGTATGCATTCTATCATCATCTGTTAAAACCAGGTGGGGTGTGTTCTTTATCTCTTCCACAATGCATCATCCCTTCAGGAGACATCTTCTGTTAATGGGCCATTGGGTCTCACTGCATGACTGATAAAATTACATCATCCCATTGTAAAGTACTCCACCCAGGGGGAAGAGCCAAGCATTTCCACCTGGATATAATCTGAGATTTGGAACACCACAGGCAGCCTTTTCCACTGGATTCCCAGGGGAAGACCAGGCCCATCTACACCACCACTGGACCATCAGAAGAAAACCACACCCTTCTATAGGATCAATGCTTCAACAGAAGCCCATCAGTCACTCCAGGAGGACTGCAGCCACCATTTATTCAGACTGCTACCAACACCCTGACCAACAGTGTCAGGCTGTATTCTGACTATATCAGTGGTTTTGTACTACTGCATTTTATTTTCATTTTCCTATTAAAATTGTAGTTTTGACTTAGGAGCTCCCACTGGTTTGCTTTTAAACCAGTACAGCTGGTTTGAAGAAATGGCTTTCAAAGCCAAGGAATAAAGTCATGAGTACACTTTGTAACTGAAGTTTAGCAGAAATATCAGCTTAGAGTGTCAAATTCTTGTCTCTTGCTCTCACCTTGACTGCCCCTTTTGCTGTGCCAACAGAACAATTTCTGCAGCAATTTTATAAACAACAGATAAGCCAAACACAATCATGAAACCATAAAAAAAATATGAAGGACACACTAATCTAACTCACATTGCAGTTCCACAAACTGCTTACAGGCACAAACAGGGAGTTGGACTTGGTGTACAAACACCCAGTAAAGGGGAGGGAGAACCACAATTGCTACAAAAGGATTGTTCAGTCTTTCTGATTTCAATGCAGCTTTATCTTTGAGACAATTCCTTATCAAATTTCAAGCAAGAATGAATACATTTTAATAAAATAAGTAATACAGGATACAGACAATAGTCCATAATCCTTGTAATTAGAAGAAAAAAATTGAGTTATAAAGCTGACTTTACCCACTGTGGAATATAAGAAGCAGGGTGTGATATTAAAATATGACTCAGTGACCCAGGGGATATTCTGTATAAGGTATGTCATGTATGCTTGGCAATTCAGAGCAGAAATACTAATCTCCATACCAACATTAACTGTGCCTGGTTCATGTCCCTGTTGTACGATTTCTAGAAGCATTGCCATTTAAAGATTAGTCATGCCTCTGGAACAGTTTGCAGGTTGCAAAGACTAATTCACTATCTGTAATTAGAGCTCTGCCCATGTTATCAAGATGTAACACCAGGCACAGGAAAACAATCCTGGAATGGGAAGCTTTACTTGTAAAGTTCTCAGGAATAAAACAATCCGCTTAGAATATTACATAAAAGAAAACAGCACCTGAAAAATCTGTTACTGTTTCAGAAAAAAAGTCAATTTAAACAAGTCAGAGAACATAGCAAAGGCTGCTCTGGACTCTCCACAGCTCCCTTGAAAGTCTAACATCCAAGAGCCACTCCTGTCAAAGTAATGTTCCACAAATCAGAAGTCCTTTTCTGTCCCTGCCAGCAATTTCAGTGAATGAAAAAGCAAAATACCTGGACTTATGTGGTTTTTTTTTAACATCAGAAGTTGAGAAATGGACCTAAGGGTGTCTGTCTGCTGCAGAAGACAAGTCTGAGAATTGAAATGTTTTAGGCAAAGCATAGCAACAATAAAAATGGTAAAAGCATGTCAGAGATAAAACGGAGTTATTTGATGGAGGTGGGGGAAGGTACTTATTCAAAATTATTCATATCACAAAGGCAAATGCATATGTAACAGCAAGTCATCCAATGACATACTACTAAAAATAAGACTTTAATCAGTAGAAAATTTAGTTGCCTGACCACAAGTATCAATAAATTCAGCAAAACAAACTCAATTTACAGGAGATTTAAGAACTTAATTACAGTAAACCATCTCCCTAAAAATAACTTTTTCTTTCATTTAGCAAAATTGAAACTAGAACTCTCTCACAGCTTGTCCCTTGAGGGCTACACATATGACCATCTTTCATAGTGCATGAAAGAAATTTTCAACTCAACAAGTAGATCTTTTTTTTCCTCACAGAAAATGTATACAGGTATCACTACTGGGATTTAAGTAGTAGAGGATACTGAAGAAGGCAAAATTCAACAAAAATGTTACGTTAAGAAAAAAAAATAATTACTACTACTGCTGATGACTGTAAAGTTATGTTTAAATAACCTCTCTGTTGGAAAGAAGATCAAAGGAGTTGTGTTGTTAGAGTCATTTTTGAAAAACAGCACACTTTTAGCATTCTTAATTTGCTGCCACATAATATATTTTACAGCCATGTAAATATCATGGCTCCTAGAAGCACTGTTCAATTTCTGGCTGGGCAGATCTTCTTCTTGTCTACATAGAAAATATCCATTGATCCAAGACTTCCCTGTCCATTACTAGCAGATAGGACCAAACAAACACAAGAGCTTCAGTTCAGTCTGGTGGAAGTCTCTAGTGCTCTCACATCCCAAGCATGCTTCTTCTATGGGTGCCTCAGGCGTGGACAGGGAGTAGGCAATAGTCAGAACAGGAACACAATGTCCACTTTGGAAAAAAAGTTCTAGCTGCTCACTGTTATGTTCTACAAGGACAAATCAATAGCAAGCATTCCACGTCTTTTAATGGATAAATAACAGTCATGTGGAAGGGGAGGACTTAAAATTTTAAGATTGCACATTTCTATTCTCAGAAAGATTAAGTATGAAAGCCATTAATCCAGAAAGAGAAATCAATAGTTGAAGGAAGAATATTTAGATTCTATTAAAGGGCATTAATACATTGCCACTTAAACCTGAAACCTCCCCCATCATGCATTTTTTTCAACTACTATGTTTTCAAGTCTAATGATAATTGGTACTATTCAGCTCAAACACTAAGTTCAGACTTCTAGCCTGCAGAGGTAAAATTATGTTCACAACTGACTAGAAATACAAGTGTAAGAAGCTGCTTAAAACATCCTTTCCAAGCCCCTCACATTGACAGGAGTAGAAAGGTTTATTGTGGATATTTTTCCAAATTCCTTTTACATTGTCACAACTTGTTTAATTATAGACAAGCCATATAAAAACACTAAGCCACATAGAGTTCCATTAACAAAGCAAATCCTAAAAACATTCTCCCCTCTGCCCTTCACAGTAATTTGAAACGTGCTTATCCACACTGTTAGGGATAGGATGCTCTCTTTGTACAAGATGACAAGAGTAGAACATACAAAAAGAAACAGGCAACAAAGGAGGAGAATAAAAGCATAACTCACTGACAAGGCTAAGGAAGACTTGTTTTGCTGAACATAAATGACAACAAGAAAATATCCTATGGGTATTGTTAGTGAGAAAGAAAGTTCCGGAAGACAAGATTCTTCTGGTGGATGGGTAAAACGAGCCCAGTGATAATGATGCAGAAAAGACTGAAACGTCTCATTTTTTCCTGTTCCATAGAGAAAGCTTGCTCCCAAATAACTGCAGGTACTGACAGGGTTTAGGAAAGGGCAGGGAAACTAACACTATGGGACCAACAGTTTTGGAATACTTAGTGCAGCTGCATTCAGACCCCTGGGGCTAGAAGGCATTCACCTAAGGCAGCTGAAAAGTTTGGCCAATGTGATTACGAGATTGCTAACAGCTACCAAAAATTCTAACAGTTGAGGCCTTTAAGGGGTCCTAAGGCTTCAAAAAAGGCTAATCTCTAAAAAAGTGAAGAGCCTCACAGAACAGGCCAGACAACATCAACTACACAGAACCCCGGGTGGAGGATGCCCTCCTAGAGTCAGGTTTCAATCACAAGATGGACAACAAAGTAACCAGAAACAGCCAAAATTGTTTCACCAAGGTCAAATTACCAACCCGACTGCCTCCTTTAATGATATGACTACTTAGGTAGCGAAGGTAAAAACTACGGATTACATGGAACCAAATCCCAGTAAGGTTTTTAGGCACCATCTCATACAGCATTGCCTGGAAGCTGAGAAGCACAGAGTGGAAGAGTAAACTGTTAGGTTAAAAATGAGGCATTCTGCCTAGATCAAAAAGCAACAATAAATTAGTCAATATTCACTTAGCAGCTTGCAAAGACCAGAATACCAAAGAGGTTAATATTGGGGCCCAAATGGTTGATATTAAATTGTGCTGCAGTTTTTCTCATTCATTTATTTTTTTTCTTAAATTAGTACCCTGAAAGATGAGACAGCCCACACACCTAGAAATTTGTACAGAGCATTGCATCACAGAGAACAGCTGATCAGACCAACTTCAGAGCTTCAAGCCAGGCAACCTAAGCAAAATAAGAAGGTTACCCAACAGATCCAGGGAAGTTACTATCCCTTCCTGTTGTCATTGTATTGCAAAAGTTCCCATACCTTCTTGGTGATTTCTCATGCACAGCTCCTCACAGCACAGCCAACAAACTCCAACTCCCTCCTCACCCAGCTAAGCCACTCTTTTGTAGCACTCATCATCTTATTGGACACAGCTGTGGCCTGTTAAGGGCAGGCCTGTTCCTAATCTTTGGTGATTAGTGCAGCTGCAACTCCTCAGGTGTGAGGCTACCTGCTGCACTGTTTTCTTACATTCTGTCCCTCCACACCTTCCTACTCTGCATCTGAACAGCGTGTTCAGTTTTGGATCTCTAGCTGAAGAGTAATGTTGAAAAATTAGAGAGGGTCTAGCAGAGACCACCAAGGTGGTCAGGAGGCCAGAGCAAATGCACAAAGATAGATTGTGGGAGTTCAACTTAGTCAACCTGGCAAAGATGAAGCTAAAGTGCTACCTAGTAGCAACGCAAAACTATCCAAAGTGTAATTCCAAATTATTGCATCAACAATAAAAATGTGGCTTGGCTATTCAGATTGAGCACAATACCTCTAGAGGTTCTACCCAAACAATTTCTATGATTCCATATGACAGCTCATTGTTCTACAAATTCTAGAGAAAATGATGACTCTTTTTTAAGACAGGCAAAATTTTCATTTCTACAAATGTAAACTTAACTTGGGTTAAGTTACTTTAAAAGCTCTCCCATTATTAAAGAACTCAGTCATCCTAAGTAAATATCTTAACAACACTTGAGCTTAGGAGACTACAAAGAGATTTTTTTAAAAGCAAAGAAGCACATTTGTTACTGTTAAGAGTCCTTATGTGTGTCCTGGTTTCACCTGGGATAGAGTTAATTTCCTTCTTAGTAGCTGCTATAGTGCTGTGGTTTTGATTTAGAACAAAAATATAACATTGATAACTCATTGATGTTTTAGTTGTTGCTAAGTAGTGGTACTCTAAATCAAGGATTTTTCAGTTTCCTATGTTCTGCCAGCGAGGAGATGCACAAGAACTGAGAGGGAGCATAACCAGGACAGCTGACCCTAAGGAGCACCATCTGGCTAAAGGAATACCATCTCACTGAAGCTCATGCCCAGTATATGAACTAGGAGGAATCATTCGGGACAGGCTGGGCATCAGTGTGCCACTGTAATGTGCAGCACTTGCTTCTCTTCAGTTCTATTCTACTTGGAATAAACAGGAATTTATTCCCATTGGGACAAATAATATAGGAGGGTTAATGACTTGGGGTGGGGGGGTTGAGATTTAACAGCAATAGTTGATCAGGGCAGACCTTGGAGAAAAGCCAAGTAGGAACTATTATGGCATTGATTGTGCTTTCCTTGTCTTTGTGTTTTGTTTTGGGAGGACTGGCAGTGGGATCCAATCTTTAACCTTATTATGGTGATGGCCTCTGCTGCAGGGTCAGGCGGCTGTTGAGTTTATCCTCCTTTGTATCGTTAATGTTACTTATGGGGGTTTTGGGTAGGATATTGTTAGGTTTTGTTAATTCTTGTCTCTTTAGCTATACTTAGTCATAATTAGTATTATTCTATTTTATTTTGTTTCAGTTATTAACCCGTTCTTACCTTAATCCATGAGGCTGTTTGGGTTTTTTATAAGATTCTGCTCCCCACAGCAGGGAGGAAGGAGGGGAAAGCCAGCGAGCAGCTGCACGGCTCCTTTGCTGCTGACTCGGGTGAAACACCAAGTTACTTCATTAAACAGACAAACCTGAGATCTGCAAGAAGCGTTAATACATCCTGCTACAGCATGACCAAATTCCACTGAGACCTTTTCATAATCATCGACCTTAAAATTACTTTAAAAACATGCAAAACACATTGCAGCAAAAAACCATAACTTTGTTAACAACAGAGAAGTTACTCAGCACATTTAGATGGGCTTTTCCAGAATTTAGAGGTAATAACTGCTATATTTTAGAAGAATTTGCTTAGACTCAAATCACCGGTGAGTATTGTTTCAACTGGTCAGAGGGACAACTATCAAGAGGTTTGAACAAAAGGTAAGGATTATTGCATTCCTGAAGCAACAAGACATGTTCCTTTACCCTGAAAAGCTACTGAAAACAGCATGCAGTTCTGTCTTCAGAACTCTAACAAAGCTGAAAGAATAATGTAACAGAAATACAAAACTGTCATCTGTTTTTTCTTATGGACAGTATTATATCATTGACTCTTACCATCTTTAAACTATTTTCATATATTCCTTTACAATTTTTATTCAAAAAATTACCACTTCAAAAATCTAAAACATGCCAAAAGCTTTGTAAGAAAATTTTTACTTTTAACACATGCACATCTCTCAAAACTCTTTTGATATCATCTCTCAGACTAACTCTAAAATTTGATGTAGAACTCTAAAATTCTGAGAAGAACAACAGCCTGTGTTTTTCAAACCAAAGCCCTCCATCTGCCTGCACACTCTAGACCTGTTCCATGCATTCAAGTTGTCCATGGCAGCACTACCCCACAATGGTAAAAAAACCCCAAAAAAACAAAAAACCCCCAAAAACCAGCAAAATAAACCCAAACCTTTAAAACAGACTATTCAGTAAAGTGAATGTTATTTGTTCAGCCAGTCACTTGCATAGAACTGCAAGCTGCATTCTTCTTGAAAAGCATCAGCTCCCTTTCACAAAACTACCTACAACCTGCCAAATTTAGGACGGCAAAGTTTCTTACAAAGTAAGAAGCAGACCAACTTAATTATTACTGATGGGGAAAGGCTGACAACAGGCTGAATTAATGGGATTCTTGAGAGCAATGTTCAAGTAAAAATGCTGGAAAATTTTTTGATAAAAATGTTGATTTTGAAAATACTTAAACCTCATGCCCATTGAATAACTGGTATCTACTATAAATTTTTCTTTCCCATGCCTAGAGAACAAAACTGTAGTAGAATGATGGTTATACACAGCACAGGGAGCTTATATTGCCAAAATCTCAAGGCCAAGATTAGAAGCAGGGGAATGGGCATCAAGAATACTGCCAATCCATCTATTACTGAACTGGCAAGAATTTCTACTGCTTGATGAAAATAAAGCAGAACTCTTTTACCTTCTTGCCAAAATTAGGGTGAAGTCTATAGCAGAAGGCAAGAAGCCAGTATCTACAGATGGCCAATGTGCTGGGCAACCCTGTTCTGGTTGAGATCTGCATTTTCCTGCACAACCCTATCAAAGAGTGATGCTACAGATGGACTAAATAAGCCAAGGTCTACCCTAGAGTTCTGAAATGCAGAGCTAAATCAATTATAGTCGCTCAGGTTATTATTTATTGACAGGTATTTCAGATGACATAACCTGTAACAGGCTGGGACTGCGGAAGGCACAGTGTGCACACACCACACCACAGACCTTTCTGCCAGATCCAGCTGGCTCAAATGCCTCATCAGCATCTCACACCTTGGACAGTTATGGCACAGATTCTGCCCTCATCTCTAATGGCAAAAGGACGCGTGGAGCATGCAGGTGATGCTTCTGGCATCCTTCATCGTCGCACTACATTCTTACACTGCCCGCACCTTTTTCTCCACTTTTATTAAAAAGAATTATACATTCAAATAAAATCTTTTGTTTGGGAAACAGAGCTCCCAGCTTCCATTTCTCTAGCTGTTCTGCAGCCCAGAATACTTTCTGATTTTTTACTCCTGATTTTTGACCCTGATATATGACACTGTTTCTAAAAAACTCATATATACTTTTAACTTATAAATATTAATGAATGTAAATGCTATTAATATCAATCACAAGTAAGTAGCACAGCTTGACAGCAGAGTAACACTGTATGAGAAATCAGGGTATACTAAATAAATAAGACAAAAGAGTTTACAAATAGTTAGCTTCTGAAGTATTTTCAGACTTTTATCTAATTCTCAGTAGCTTTTAAAACATCGACAAAATCCTAGTGTAAGTGCAGTTAATATCACACCTTTGTTATTTACACTAAATTCAGAAGGTGTATGTCTGTGATAATCTGAAACTGAACTTTATTTACCATTTAGGGTGCAAAATATGCTGGCTGTTTGCTCTGTAGTCCTGCAATGAAGATCACTTGCACGCTCTGACCACAGATAATTACACGTGCTGTTTCTTTGCACTCTGCCAACTGTATTCACTTGTTCCCTCACCACCTAAAGCACAATCCTGTGAAGACTTACATATTCATTTCCACTGAGAGCACCAACATGTATAATTGAAGTTAATGGGAAAACTCACAACAAAATGCTAAATATGTGTAAGTAGTAAGTCTTCACAAAGCTCTTCCACCCCTAAATTTAGAACATTTAAGCAGCATTTTTTCTAGTGTAAATATACTCACAACAGTATTTAAGCATCTGTAAAACAAATTAGACATTGAGAGTGCTTCCTAATAATTCTAAATATGACTTGCATTGCAAAAGTAGTTGGTGGTCCCAAGATTAGGATTTCTAGTCTGAAAAACAGACACAACAAAGACAATTAAGCAAAAAGGCTTGTGTTACATAAAGACTGAATAAAGAGTGCAGTGTTTTGCATTCCTATTAGTTTCAATGTAATGGTGCTAATTAGAAGATACTTCTGCAAGGAGCTTAGAAAGTAACATATTAACATTCACCATTCAATTTCCCCCAAGTCCTTGCATTCTATTTCGGTCTTGGGCACCAAGTATCCAGCCTATTCTTACAGATACCTCCTGTGATTCAATCCTAGGAAAGTGAATCTCATTCACAACTAAAGACTAAAGAAATACAACTGTTTTCAACCTAATCTGTTAGACAATTCCTCCCTGACCCCAAATTAATAACCCTGATCTTAAAACTAAGATTACTAGTAAGGCCATGCAGCTCTTAGTATCACTAAGAACAACGGGAAAATCTCAGTTTTAGTGGCAATCAATATGAAATGTACTTTACAGAATAATAAAGTGTTTTTAAAATCTCAAAGAAACCAGTAGAATCCCTAAGTATTTGACAGTTGCCAATTTTTTTTTTCATACTTGGGCAAATCTATGTGCTAATTTCCATAAAATTATGTAAAAATAAAAGTGGCATATGCTACCTTGATTCTAAAAATGGCAAGCAAAGTCTTCTTACAGCTACTGTAAAAAAAATTAATTGATCACTACTATATAGTAAACTACAAAGACTAGAACTACAAATTTTATCCAAATATAGGTTAACTTTGAAGACATTGCAACGATATGTATAATTAAAACTACTAACCCATAATTTCATTTATGCCTCCTGCAACTTGACATATGAGAAGCAATAAATAGCACAGAAGCTGGTTTGTACTATCTTATGTTAACCATCACAGCCTGCAGAGCTGATTCCTACATGATTCTGTTTGTGAATGCCTCTACTGAGAAGTCTGACAATTTATTCCTAAACTTTTCTAAATACTAACAGACTATTAAGCAGAAAGACTTTGCTTCTCATTGCAGGACACTTTAATTCCTTTAAGAGCCATTTGAAGCATTCTGAAAATGCATATTTATATCATATGCTTCATATTGAAGGCACCATGAGATATTTAAAAAACCCTCCGGCAGACTGAGTGAAGTAACCTCAGGAAAAGCTGTATCAACCCTTCCCCAGTACACTAGCAGATATGCTAAAAGCATACTAGTTTCTTCTGTTGCTTCTGAAGTGTGATCAATGCAGAATCCAGACTTCTTGGCCTAAACTTGCTATAATTACCATAAATAGTCCCTTAAAAAAAGCAATCAAACTCTTCCTTTCAGAGTTCTGTTACTTCAGTATCAGTAACTCTTGCTAAAAACCTTCAAGGTGAAATATGTTGAAAAAAAAACCCCAAACCAAACGCCCAAACATACTTAACTTTTACATGACAGTTTTATTTTTTTCAACTGTTACTTTAATATTTTGATCAGCTACTGACCCCACCAACACTGATAAACTTTCAGCTCCCTAATATCATGAACATTAGTTACTATTAGGTATAATGCCTTTGGCAAGTTCATTCTCAACAGTCTTTTTTGGGCTTGCCTTCTTACTTTTGCATTTAACTTGACAGCCTCTCTGATCTCTTTTCCCACTCTGCATTACATCCTTTTATTGTGAACAACTTCCTTTTTCCTGAAGTTTGAAGGTGTCACCTTTAATTTAGTTGTGCTGGTACTGTATCAAAGCCTGGCAAACAGAGGAGTGCTCTGCAGTCCGTACTGCTGATGGCTGCTTGCCAGTTCTGTTCTGGGGAAGCAGGAGCGCTCCACACCCTCACAGCTTGGCTTCCACAGAGCAGAATGCAGGTACACAGGCTACATGGGAGAGGCAAGGCACAGAAATGGCCTTCTGATCTAGATAAAACCAACACTAATACATTGCACCATTTGAAGAAGTGAGAGGTCAGCCAATTGAAGCCTTTTCTTTTGCAGCCCACATTCCAGTTCTGAGTCTCATACAATGACTTTAAACAGATTGCACAGCATCACAAACCATTCAGCTGCTCTTTGTGACTTCCCTTTAGCTAACTGCCTCAATTTATATATGCTCAGTCAGACTTTTTGGTTTTTTTCCCCTCTTAAGCAAGCTGAACTTGACTAAAAATTACAGAGTACACCTTCTGTAATTAGCAGACCCCAAGTAAAATATTATTTATCCACCTACAGTTTATCGAACTGCTTCTTCCTAGAAGCACTCACTTAAGCATCTAGAATTTTGATCTTTGCATTCTGCACCAATACGATCTTAACTCAGACTGCATGGGAATAACCCAATTTCTTTTTACAACTACTTTTTCTGCATGTTTCCCCCAAGAGTAATTGCAGTGGGTGAGGGAGATGATGTGAGTGAAACGGGACATTATTGTTTAGGCTGATGCTGGTATAACTTGAATAAAGTAGAAAACCTCATCACTCATTTAATGTTATCAACTTCTATAACTCTTTTTAGAACTCAGAAAGGTTTTTTAGAATATCGTTTACAGAGAATATGACATTGTGAATAGCACATTAAGCAGCTCATTGACATCTGCCAGCTGCCACTCAGTCTTTACCTTGAGCATGGACATTACATGGAAAATAACAGCTGAGTGTTATTTACAAAAATAAGCTGTTTTCCACAGAAAAAAAGTTTTTCATAGAAACAAGAACAGTATATTAAGAAATTCATACAAATCTTGAGTCATTATTTAAAGTTTTAAAATGCAACATGTTGGGAGCAAAAAAGTGTCAGCAGATTTGTATTTTGGCAACTTCAAGAAAAAACACGCATAACAAATTGTGCAAGGAGAAACGAGAGCTAGAACACATGGAGTATATGCCTGGATTTGCTCATTAAGTTTCCGTAAAATCATAAAAACAAAAAGAATATCCAATCTCACAGCATGGTTTATAATCCTTTACTGCCCAATCATAGATCAAACCCAATATTTAGTTTTGGAGGAAAAAAACTGTTCAGCTGCTTACTTTCAGCTGTCTTGTGCTCGAGTACCCAATGAAATTTTTAATAGGAACCTTTCTTTTTTAAATTTAATTTTCACCACTTGTGCAGAGACCTCCTTGCCTCTTCCTTCATGGTGCAATGTCTTCTCATTTACAACCCATTGTTCTTTCTCATTTTACATTGCAAGCTGATGAGATGCATTCAGTTTCGGTCATATATCTTTTGACAGCACAGTCCAGCAACTGAACATCCTATTCTAAAATAATGATTAACAGAATGTGTCACAGCAATCAAGAGCTTAGCAGGACTGAAACAGGCAAGCCATTACTATGAAAAAGCAGAGCAAAAAACTTTATAACACATTGAATGCACACACTTACATCCTCCACTAATTTACTGTACTACAGAAGAATGTCTTTTTCTGGATGTGAACTGGAAGTATGTTTGAAACATTTTGTACTAGTCACTGTCCACTAGTAAATTATGAAAAATATTTATATTGTTTAAATGATGTCCCAATATGGTTTAAATGATGTCCCAACAAAAAGAAGGCAAATACATATTTGAATCCTCTGTGTTTGTACATTCAGTACAGTTCATTCAGTAAACTGAATTTCCATGGGTGATGGAATAAATGAAGTGCCATTTGTCTGCGAAGGGATGAACTTGCACAGAAGTCCTTTCCTTGCTGGATATTCCTTCTACCTTTCCTTCTGGATACAATTTTCAATACTGCTATTCCTCTATCAAACTTGATTGAAAATAACCAAAGAGCTCAAAAATAAGGTAACAGTTCCCACTTGCAAAAGCCTCTTCCATAGGAAACACAAGCTGAAAAAAAGAAAACATGCTGCTAAGTAGACAAATAGCAAGATTTTTCACAAATATATACATAAATATATACATCTGAGTATTCCTTATTGATCAAAACATTACCACTGATATACTATTAAATGAAATTATGGCTACAAAAGTGTTACAAATATAGAACTATCAATACATTATCTAAAGATCTATTGACTAAAAAAATCCTGAAAAGATATGTCTTATCTGTGCTTTAATAAGAGGTTAAACTGAGACACAAGAAAGGGAAAAGCAAAAATGCTAACTAACTCTAATGCCTATTACAACATGCAATATTGATTCTAGTCTGAGACAGTACTGTAATTATATTTTCCTATTGGACACCAAGAAAAGAAAAAATAAGCATTCTCTGACCCTGGATATTAGTTTTATTGTTCTAGTCTAAATAGAGAAATAGAAACGTGTCACATGGACATTAAACTATGACAGGACAATCCAACGAGGAGATTACTTCTATTATTCAATTTAAAATGGCAGGCTGGAAAACAGGAATGTATCCTATTAGTGGAAACTGAAATAAGTCAAAATGCACGCTCAAGTTTTTTCAAATGAAGAGGGAGACTTGTCAGAAGGCAATTCTCTCTTTCACATTAAAAAACTGTACATACAAGAACTCTGACTTATTGACAGCTTGATTCCATTGACTGAGATACAATGGAATCAGACAAACATTATTGTTAACTCACATTCAGGCAACCAATTCAAGAGGCACAGGTTAACAAGCTGACCTCACAGGATTCCCTAGCTCCTGGGAAGTCCAATTTCCCACTACAGTCTGTCACACAGTACTCATGTTATCTGAAACTGAGATCCAGAAATGTACCCCCACACACAGTGTCAGTAAACAAGAAATGTTTTTCAAGCTACACCTCTACTGAAGATCAAAACAACGACATTTCCATACCTCAGGTAAACCTTGACAGATTAACTGTTGAACAGAATGAAAACCGATATCAACCATACTAAATAAAGCAAGTTATTGCACTTACAGTGTTACAGTGTTTCAAAAATCTCATCTCCAATATGCTTTCATTTGTGTTCTGCTCACATGAATGCTCTGTCAGTCATGAAGGAAATGTTCCTCTTCATGTTTTTGGTATAGTTTTGGGGCTTTGTTTATTTGGGTTTTTTTCCCTTTGAAGCTATGAAGTGAGTATTCTGTGTACAATGCACCTTTAAACAGAAACCTAACAATTAGCTACAGGCTACCTGGTCACAAAAATGAGCATGACCAAAACACCATAGTTTGAAGACCTCAGAGAAATTGCATCCTCCAAGTAATTTTCAATTTCTTGATTGGATTTGAATCAGTACACTACCTCCACCAGAATTACTAACACGTCAAACCTGCTGCTAGGAAGGAGCTTGCCAAAAAATATGTATTCCCTATAATTATGCAGAATTCCAATACTTACAGAGAGATGATTTTATTACATGTATAGAAAAGAATGCCTTGCAAAACTGGTATATCTATTTCCAAAGAAAGAGCCCTTTTTTACTCACAGCAGATCCCCACTAATTAAACCTTAAAAAATGTAATGCTGCTTTATAGGTCAAATTTCTTTAGGAAGTTTCTTTGTTTTTTAATCATGCAATTCTTGCTACACACATATTCACTGCACTCATTCATTAAATACAGAATCCTAATTTTGTAAGTGAAGACTGCAGAGACCTAAGGATTTCTTACCTCATTTTGTTAATGTAAAAAATAAGCAAGCTAGGTGAAGTCAGTCCCCTTTGTGCTCCATTTTCCAAATGTGTTAACAGCACACTTGAATTACCTATATTCAGATAATAGGAAGCTCATAGGAAACAGCATAGAAACAAGACAAAACTACTCTAGTTCACCAGAAATGTTATGGCTCGTGATTTGAAATATTTAGGTTTGTACCAGTTTTTCTTCTTGTATTAGCACTAATCTGTATAATGGAAATACTCAGCTACTCTGTTTCCTAAGTGCAATATAAGACCATAACAAAACGTTTTCTATGTTCAGTTTACAGTGAATGTAGCTGAGTGATAGAGATCTTGGGTTAAAATACAGCTAATCTGAACTAAAAGGTTTATAAAAACTTGTGCTCATCTTATTAAGGCAAATTCAATGAACATTAAATGTACAGAGTATCCTCAAACACTTCAGGATCCTTACATTCTGGGAAAACACAGAGTTACCCAAGAGTAGGTCAGTATTAACAGAATCCTGAAGTTTTCCTCTTAAGACTTGCCCCTTACAATCATTGTGCTCAAATGAAATACATTTTCTTGACAAACAGAAACCAGTATCAAAATAGGCAGATTTAGCATAGAGATCAGATACTGTGTTACACAGAAAATTTGATAACAAATTTCCAAATCACAGGCTGCAACTTCTAACGGCCACTACAGTGTTAAACATTAAACAGTCTCTCAAAGTTCTGCCTAATTAAGTGGGACATGAATTTCCTTGAGGAAGCCTTTAGTATTTCCTCTGCTGGGTGAATCTGTTTTATGAACAGATGTATAGACTAATATTAAAGGGAGAGATTATGCTGCTGAAGCTTTTTTCTGCTAAGTTTTTTTTTTTTAACTATACAGATTAAATAATTACTTTTCCATTAGTTCTCTTTTGATCTCCACAAAGAACATCATTACTTTGTAGACTTTCTTCACTCCAATCCAGAATTTTTGAGTACAAGATTACTTATAAGAAAGTGCTTCTGTCCTTTCTTAAAATAGATTCTGAGTGGGAGCACATGCCATCATGATGCTGTAACTCATCAGGAAATTATGATGCAGTACCATCTTATTCTAAAGGCACTCGCTAGCTAAGATATGGACAAGGTCACATCAGCACTTTTTATATTTTTCAGGACTATTTTCCTTATCAGATTAAAAGAAGTCCAGCAAACAAGCAAAAACACAGTATGTTTTTTCAAGAAGAAACAAACATAAACCCACCAACAACAAAAACCCCCAACAAAACAAAACAAAAAAGCCCAAGCAAACGATGACCAAAAAAGCCCCACCAAAACACAAAACCAAAAAACTTGACACCAATCACTTGGAGTAACTTCAATTTTGATTTTGCATACAACCATTCCTACCAAAAAAAATTAGGATGGAAAATGATAATTGTGGAAATACTAAGTGTACATAATTTTAAAACGCCATGAACTACCATGGAACTATTTATCTAGGAAGGCAAATTAAGGGGAGGAGAATTGATTCCAAATATTTTTTTCTTTCTTCTTTTTTTAATCATATGGCATGTCAAAAAGGTTGTGGGGAAGACTGGTGGGAAGAGCAACACAACATTTTTTTCCTACTTGCTACAATCTTAAAGTATACCCAAATAATTTTTATGAGAAGACACTGAAAAAGACTGCATCAGAGAAGCCATGCAAGAAAGACCTTAAGTAAACCAGGCAGTTAGTTATTTCAATTTTCTTAAAGAAAAAAAATTTTATTATTATTTAACTTAAACAACTGAAAGGAAATCTAATTGTCCAGCAGCTTTACTCCTTCAGATGTGTTAACAAATCATTCAGGCTGGGTGGCCCCAGAACTTTCTAACTGTTAAGATATTTTTACTTAAATGACAACAAAAAACAGTGTTCCTTGCTATTACCATATCCAAATACTCGATAAGCATGATGTTTTCTCATCATCTCACTGTCTGAACACTTGGCAGCATGTAATAAAAGTATTTTTGCATATAAGCAAATTCAGGCCCTCAAGTCCTATACAAAGTAATCCAACAAACACCACAGGATTTCCCTAGAAAAAGAGATGATGAATGCAGTTAATTTTTCTGGTGGAAACTTTAACGGAAGGCTGAAGCTGCACCAAGCCACGCTCGGAGGCTCATTCATGTGCAAGGTGACACAGAGGTGACACCTGAGGCAGCAAACACACCCCTGGGAAAGGCACATGGTTAAAGGGGCTGTGGAGCAGCACTGCAAGGTGCACAGGGGTCTGCCAGGGGCTTGGGACACCAACGCACAGCCTCTCCTGTAGATGCACACTGCATTACAGACACTACCACAGAGGCAAGGAACTTGGCTTTAATTCCCTGCTAGCATATGGAGATTCAAACCCATGCATTTATTTCCCAGAAGAGCACTTTAATTAGGAAGCTAAATGGATGGATAGTAACAAGCTTCTTGTCTGCTAAAGCTAGGTAACTACCCAGCAACGAATTAAAATGCTATGGCATCTGGACAATTAGCAAGGATCACACTGTAGCCTAATAACCAGGGTGCTCAACTGGGAGAGAAGACCTAGATTCTAGTCCATGTTCCATGGGCTATTTCTGTTTGTTACTTGCCCTTTAACAGGAGAAGCAAACTCTATGACAGTTCAAAATGCAAATATCTGAACCCTGTTCTCCTCCCTCCCACTGCATGCTCCAAACTACTAAAGTTTAAGACACTGAAGCATCACCACATCGATGTCTCTCTTTGGATCTAGCCTACAAAGTGTTACAGATACCTGGTTTTGATTGAATATTTATCTCTCTCTTCAGAAATACAAGATTTCATAGAATTTGGGCATCCTTCCAGCCATGAAGCTTTTTTTAATTTCACAAGTGTGTAACTAGGGATATAGCTCCTAATAGCACTGCTCCACAGAGAGAATAAAGGCAATGCATTCCATTTTACAGAATATTTAAAGCTGCTTCTACTTTTAATACAGCCTTCCCTGGAGCAACCAAAATACCTCCAAATTACTGGATCAACACAATATTCTCTGCTTAGGGAACACACAAACTCTAGTAAATCCACCTCACAAGTCTAAAACAATGACTTAACACCCTCCTCTGCCCCTGACATCCATTATCACACTATATGTTAACGCGAGCCACCTTCTTGTGTCAACTGCAGCTTTTCTTCCTTTTTTTTTTTTTTTTTTTGCAACTTGCATCTTTTGGATCATGTACTATTTTTTTGTTTGTCTTCATTCAAAAATCTTCAGCCCACCCTTAAGACACACAAGAAAGGCAATGTTCACATAATGTTGAACAATATGATAAATCAATTGTTAAATGTTTGTTCATTTTTTAAGAAACTGTTACATACTTTCAAGTACCACATTAAGTTAAAACTACTGGAGCTTCTTTGACTTCCCATCTCAAATTCTTATCCCTGGAGCAAGAACAGATGCAGCCAGAAGTAAACACTCAGATGTAAGAGGAAGGCAAAATGTATTATTCCATGTATGTAATTTCCAGTAGACTACTAGTGCTTCAGTAAATTAAGAGGTTTGCAAACCTTAATTACCAAAGGAATACATAATTATTACTTTTAGAGTACTCTTTTTAAATATCATGTCTTCCCTTTAGTTTAATGACTGCATTTTAGGCCTCATCCAGACGGGTAATGCTTTGGTAATATTAATATGACAGACAGTGAGGGAAAATCCAAAGCTTATTGACCCTCTTAGAGCAAAGTATACAACGAAAATATACATTATGAAATTCAAATGCACAGATTAACTTCTCTGAATTAGCTAATTTGAACAGACTAGCGAGTTCATATGGGCATTCATTTAAAACAGAGTAGACAAATTGAGCAGAATTTTAGCTATTCAGCTAACAAATGCTATACAAAAATATTCAGTTAAAAAAACAAGGAACTAAAAAGAATAAATCCAAGAACAAAGCTCTGTCCATGTAATGCTTTCAACGCATCTTATCCTGGTTACCTGACGTGAAAAGGCTTAGTAAGAAACTATATTCAAGCACAGAACAATCCTAAAAAAACACTCTCTTCCAAAACAGAAAACTGAAATAAAAGTATCATACGTGTTCTAAGAGCATCTCTCAACTGCTAAATTTTGGTTTTATAAATGATATGTAGGCCTTTGATACAGAGACTGTTATATACATATTTAATAAATGACATCTCATGTAATACTCAAATTGACTGTGTCCTCTGGGGATGTCTTAACTCTTATATTACATTATACTAGTTCTCCTGACATTCTTAAATAACCAATGAGTGGTTTTTAGCTTTTAAGGTATATTTTAGAAGTCAGACTAGAGTAGCCAAAGTTAATTATGAGTGAGTCCAAGCTAATACAAGAATCCAAGTTTATTTCAGCACTTTGCATATCAGTTGAGTATTGCCTCCTGTCCCCAGAGATGTAAAACCTCTTTTTTTACTATGTAGTCTATGTAGCACATAAGTTTCAAGATTACCTCTTTACCTGAGCATTTGCAAAGTACTTACGTAAAAGTAAGTAATAAAGTAATAAAAGAAACCTGCATAATATATAAATAAG
Organism: Melospiza melodia melodia; assembly: GCF_035770615.1. NCBI lineage: Eukaryota > Metazoa > Chordata > Aves > Passeriformes > Passerellidae > Melospiza > Melospiza melodia. The sequence continues at coordinate 76,529,542 of NC_086199.1, forward strand.
TAATGTATTTTGGCAGAAGGAACTTCATGCACAGTGAATAATGTTATCAGTCACAACCTAGCATCTGAAATTGCATTTAATATAGAATAAATCACAGAACCATATCAAGCTGTGAAGTACTGTGAGTTTTAAATATCTTTAAACCACATCCTTACTCAAATATTCACATTTGGGCCCACAATGAAAGGATTTTCTTCAATGACATTCACTTACAAAATTTTAAAAAAACTAGTTTGTATCTTAAGATGTATCATCCATGCATGGTAATTGGCATTAGATAGTTGTGTAGCAGACCAGGGGAACATTGTAAACATATTATATTGACTCGAATGGAACTCACAGTTAGAATGTATACTTTTTTTTCCTTATGAAGGAAACTCCTTGAAAGTATAGAAGCTGAATTTCCATTTCTGAATCCATTGAAGGGACAAGAAAAGGAGATGAATCACCAAAGCTTTTTCAGCAACTACAAACAGCTCACACGTGAGAGAAGTAAAAATGCTACTCATCAATTGTAGAAAAGCCAACAAAAGCCAACATTTTTATAAACAAAAATGTTTATAAAAATCTTTCTTCATCCTAGAGGATGTGTACCAGATGGCAAAGCCATACAGTGGGACATTGCTCTCTTCCACTGATCTACAAAATGCCTGTATTCCTGAACATAGGGGGCAGATAGATTTGCAGAACAAGCCATAAAATTTCTTACTGGAGCTTTTTGTCTGGTAGAAGGCCACGTACAAAGGAAAATTAGACTTTTATAACTGTCTGGCTAACAGGTAGAAAAAAAATTCAGCAGAACACAGAGACCAGCCTAACAAAAACTTTCTACCAGATGACTGGCTTGGTAAATGGACAGCAGTGGATATGGTCTGGCTTGATATCAGTGAGGCACACACCTTTCCCTCACTTATTAAACTGCCTTTATCTCAACTGGTAAGTTTCCACACCTTTGCTTTTCTAATTCTGTCCCTCCTCCTGCCTGGGAACAGTGAGAAAGCCTCTGGGTAGGGCTCAGCTGCTGCACAGGGTCAACCCACCACAATATTCTTTAGTGATTTCTTTCAATTACTGCCTTTGTACAGCATTAAAGCAGTACATTCTCCAGATATATCCTCCCAGACAACAGACTATTAGAAAGATCACTGGCTGCAAAATGAAAGAAACACAGAGAAAAAAAGCCTTGAAAGAAACAACCATGGTCAAAAGTGGTAATATTTACAAGCAATTATAGACAGAAAACACATTCTTCTCACAGCTATTCAAATACAGGAAAGATGGATCATGGGAAAAGCCTTTCACAGAGTTGCCTATGAAGTCATTCAGGAATGTGAGGCAAAGTGGAAGAAATGCCTTGTTATCTGTCAGATTTAAGAAAAAAAAGTAGGAAAGAAAGGAAAAAACAAAGGTAATTATGACTGTTGACCTGATAATGAAATCCTGAGATTCCAGGACATGTCAATTCAAAGCAGGTCCAAATTTAAAAATTGCAAGAAAAGAAGCACTTTACATTTAGTAGAAATTCTGTAAGAAAACCCTCAATCTAGTTGCATTCAAGAGGTTGACTTTTTCATCTAACAACAAAAATAATCTGAATTAGATATATGACGAATTTGATCAACAAACTCTGCATCAAGACACATACATTCAAAAAAAAAAAAAAATAAAACTGCTAAGATTTTAGTCTAACTTGTCATGTTACAGGCAACAAAAGATTTTACAGTCAGTCCCAAAGGAAGTATGCCTTTGTCAATTCACAAAAGAATAAAACTTGCACTAGAACAAAAATAAAAGTCTTTCCAATGCAAAAAAATAGCAGAAAAGCACTAAAAAGCCATTTTCAGTATTTAGCCAGCATAATCTACACCAAATACAAAGATGAAAAGTCAGAAATGGAAGAAAATGACAGCAAAGGAATCTGCTGGCCTCACATCTTTATCTTCCACTGTTTTTAAAGAAGAGCTAAGGTTTTTAATGCTTTCTTTTGTTGCAGTCATTAAGAAAGTAGTAACATCTTGCTCCATGGTGAGGATATTAAGGGGGAAAAAGAATGGCTGAAACTCTTCACCTTTTTTCAAACTTTTCCTTTTTTTTATCAGTTGTAATAAGAGCTGTAACTAAATTCTGAAACCAAAACAAATATCCAGTAATTCTATATAGGTTAATAAAGAAAAGTAATGAAAATAAACATAATCTGATGGTCTCCTGAAGGAAGATGAGACATTAGTAATGCAGGAGCAGATTCACAGATCAACCAGACATCACCAGAAGTAGCACAGTTACTTCAAAACCAAGAAGCCAATCACTCCACACCCCCAAAAAAGAAAAACATCCTACAGACACACAAACAGAACATGCTTCTGTGAGCATAATTAAAGTGAATGACTAGCAATTGAGTTTTGGAGCACTGTATGTAGCCTCAGGTCACGGACTGAAACACAAGGCTACCAACTGTAATCGTATCCATGCAATCTTTCCAACAATGTAACATCTGATTGTGATAAAAGTGAACTACAGTAAAAACAAAAGTTTTGAAGGCCTGGCAGCAGTATGCTCCCCAAATACATGGGCCACTAATGTCTTGGCAAAAGATCCGTTTTTCTCACGCATTATTAGCAAAAGCAAAAAAATCCTACTTTCTTTACACTGGCAGCAACTTGTTCCCTTCTCTACTGTGTGGGCACAAGCATTTACTCATAGTAAACTGAAAGAAATTCACTGAAAGCTGGCTTGGCAAAATACTATCATCTGGATCAGTTCACATTTTGTTCACCATACATAGGAATAATTTTGCTGGGATAAATGAGAACTCATGGACAGAGGAGAGCTCGAGGTGAGAATAATTTCACTATTGGTACAATGGAGTAAAAAACAAATTCATAAAGAATTGCTAAAAGATTCAAAACTTTTCAGCTTTGAATAAGGCTCAGTGAGGGACTTCTAAGGAAAGGCTATTGGGATTATGAACATCTAGGATATTTAGTTTATTACTCTATTTGTCTCATAAAACCAATTTGCTAATTTTGCTCTTGTTAAGCTTTTTCTAGTGAACAGGATGCTTGCACATACCTACAGATGCATAATCCTTAAGCACACAAATGTTTTCCCTGTTGAGCTTGTCTGCTGTCCATTAACAGCCACCACACCTCATTTGTATAACCCGGGTTTCTATATTATTTGCTAGAAGCTGTCCTTTATAATACTGCTTCAATTTTACATAATGTGGTTATCAATTCCTTCTATAGTTTCTTTTTCTCACACTTCCTGTAAAATTCCATTTTTATTATTAATCCTTAAATTTTTTTTCCTAGCCAAACTGTACTTTTATGTTATGATTGCCTTTACAGTGACTACAGCATTTTAGTATTTTCTGCTATTTCAAAAATCACACTTTCACTATAGATGTACCTTAATATTGAAGATGTTACTCATATTTGCAATTTACAAAACTCAGTTTTGCTAGCTACCTTTATCTCAAAACACTGCCTTTCAATACCAAAATCATGGTCTGTACATAATTAGTAGCCATGGAGACCATGAAAACACATAATATTAGACAAATGCATGGACCAGCAGGCTTCTGAGCTGCACTTAAAGACTTAAATAAGTGCACATGGTCCACTGACCACAATTATACAACTAAATTATCTATCCTCGTCTTCACCCCCAACCCTCTCCCATTTTAAGGGGGATTCTTGATATTCACCAAGAATCTCAAAGCCTGACTTACCTAAACAGCTGATGCCTTTGACTGGCTGGTCCAGTTACCTCCATCAATCACATGGATAACAGCCCACTCAGGAAAAAGGTAATGACTCGGTTCACATCAGCAAGAAGATATGCAGGGCAGACACAAAATTACATGATGATCTTGCATGCAGATGTTTTAAGTACTTGGTATACAGACTGATGAAGAACAGAAGAAAAAAAGTCAGTAGCACATTATCTGCCATTTAGTACATATCAGGCCAGCAGCCTCAAAGTTAGCATAACAGCTAGACTGAGCTAGAGATAGGCTTAGAAAACTATACTGAGTGCAAGTAAGATGACAGATTGAATGGTGCCAAAGAAACCCCTCAAGTAAAAGGGAAATCAGAACTGACAAAAGTGTGTCACTTTTATTTTTTAAAAAATTACTGATGTACACTATCATAAATGTTTATGTGGGTATGTATATTAATTACATGTATATAGTCTTCAAATTAGTTGTGTCAGGCAAACTATAGTCAAGATAATAAGTTAGAAAAACTAATGTTAGAAATTTTAACTATTAAAAAAATAATACTTCATAAATTGACCTTCCACACCTGATGATGTGTAACATAGTGTTCACCTTTTCCCAAATTTAACACTGCAGGAATCTAATGTTCAGCATTTCTAGTTACTCACCATGCAAGTTCTCAGATGTTCAGCTCTTTGTTAAGCATAAATGCCTAGCACAGCCTTCATATTCTCCTACTTCTACATGAATCAAATAACTTTACATACAAAATGGAAAAATATATTTTGAATTACCCTCTGCTCAAAAAAATTTCCTGTAACAGGCAAATCCTTCTCTTTCCTCACCATGTTTTTTTACTGCTTATTATTGAGCAGAGGCAGTGTCTTTGCTTGTCCATGAGCACAAGCTAGTAAATACCACCAAGAGGACACCTGGCCTGACAAAGCAATATCTGCATGGAAGGAGGCAACACAGCCAAATAAAGGAGTGTCAAGACTACCTTCCCAATCCATGCAAGTGAGCTACACAAAATTAGCACATGGTAACATCTGTTTGAGCTGTGCTGAGAAAACAGAAGTCCTATCTCTCACTTTTTCCTATCCTACCTGTACAATCCAGCTCCTCCCTCAAGCTGGCACTCCTGAGGTCCCTTGCCAAGTTGATTCAGTCTGTTCCGGCAGCAGCAAACTAATTCCTCAAAAGAAGAGCAGTTTTTCCACTAGGTTAGCCAGTTAAATTTGTTTTGCACAGAGGAAAGAAATGGAAATGGCAGGATAGAAGTAAAACAGAACAGAATTAAAAAAAAAAAATTACAATAGAGGTAAAAAATTGCCAGCCTTGTTCACCATTCACCTACAGGAGCAGAAGTCTGCAGAGCTCTGTGCTGAACCAGATCACACAACTGATTCAGCTCAAGAAGATCAGGTGGGTTTTTTTGGCAGGGTAATTTTCAGCTGTTTCAGTTCCTTGTCTGCACAGCCACACAACAGGTTATGCCAGCACAGCATGGCATGGCAGTGAACAAGAAAAGTGATTATAGAATCATACCCAAGATTAAACCTTGACAGAGTCCTGTTGGGCTCTAAAGCAGTGGCCACTTACAGCAGACTGCCTGGTACACCAGAAGAAAATTCTCTCAGTAACTCACCTTGAGACGTAGTGAATGCAGGAAGATAAAATCCCTGAAAAGGTGCTGCATGTACTTTCCTAACAGACAAGTCAGATACAAGGTACTAGGAGGGCATGTTCAAACTAAGGATTAATTTAAATATGCTTTTTCTGTCATTTCATTAGCTATAGCTTTTATAAAAAATTGTAATTCTATTACTAGTTTTGGACATTTGAAATACTTCTACATACTACTGAACCTTGTGCTATCTTAAGAGTCATTTCAAGGCTAGTTAACAAAAGACATCTCAATTTCTCTAGAGTATCCAAATATTCAAAGGTTCTGCCCTCACCCACATCACCTTCACAAAATGCACAAGAGCAGTTCAAGAGCCAGTGTCTTCCTGGTCACCTCCTATTTCTAGGAAGCTCCCCTTATTGCTACCTAGGGGAAGACCCCTCTGGCACGCACAAGAATTTTAAGAGGCACACACAACCCTGTGGAGGCAAAAAACAACAGTGTGTCTGTAGTAGTTTTTTGTGGTCCAAAAACGTGGCTTTTAACCAGTGTCCCAAGAGTCCCCAGTCATCACACTTGGTTCACACTGCAGTGAAGAATCAAAGTATGAATGTGGAATTCACTTTGGACAAAACTAAACGAGATGCACTCCACACGTGCACCTGCTGCACTCCAACAGTTACTGAGGTCACTCCATGGGTTCTGAGCTAGTGTGAGGCAAAACACACTCAGCAGTCTGCAGAAGCCCCCAGTACTAGGATCTGTTTCTCTAAAGCAGCAGCCCCTGATAGCAAAGATTTTACTCACATTGAATGAAATCACAAAAGGTAAATTAACCTACTAAATTACAGTCAAAAGACTTACATAGGTACAGAACAAAATATTTTTTAATTGTGTACTTATCATTGAAGAATTGAGAGAGTACCTAATTATCCAAACATAGGGAATTTCTACATCTGAGGGGTTGTTTTCTTCAATGGCTGCTAGTTGGAATGTCAGCATCTAGGGGGTATTAGAGTTTAAATTTGTACTTAGAAGGAATTAGAATATGTATTTTACTATCACCTCAAATGGCTCCAGGCTGATGTTTTCCCAACATCTAAAACACTGAAAAAGCTCTTGAATGTGGCCTAATCATTAGCTGCTTTCTAGATGCTAATAAGATCTCAAGCATTCATTTTAAAGTAGTTTTCCTCAGCATACTTTTCATATGCACAGCTGAATTTACTTTCTGGAGGCTGAAGCAAAGGTAGAACATTTTTAGCGGGTGTTTGTTCGGTGCAAAAAAGGTTCCTAGGACTCATCTGAATGTGAAGACCTGCTAAAATTATTCTGGGGTGTACTAAAAGCTGCTACTATTCTGGTAAGAAACACTGAAAATTATTACTACTTCACATCTAAAATCTCCCTTATGATTTGATGAGTCCTCACAGCAACTTAAACATAACAATAATGGAATACAAGACATGCTATCAAGGAATTAAAAGATTTTTCTAATATTAAAGATAATCCATGATGTCCCAGTTTAATGCTATACAGAAATTTGCCTCAGATGGCTTTTCCAGAAAGATGTTCTGTTCATCAAAGCACACACAGAAAGTCTACTTGAACCTTTTTCTGACATAACAATGGTGAAATGACAACTAGTATTTTCTCTAATTCTCTTTGATCAACTGCCAAGCCAAAGAGAAAAGTCATGTACTGAAACCATTGTGCATAAACTACAGTTATACCCTTTGGAATAAAGAAATAGGAACAGGCAGGTGAGCTTCCTTGAAGCTTAACAATCACAGGAAATTCTTCATCAGTTGCTTTTTTCATCAGCTTTTAACATGAACTTTAGAGTTTTCATTTTGACTTTTGAGTCTCACTCAGATAAGAAGGTCCTCCACGCTGGAGACACTGGTAACAGCTTTAATTCTTACCACGCTGGAATTTAACTGCAAGATCAGACCTTAAGGCTTCACAGCTTACCTTCCTACTGTGGAACAGAGCACATTCCTAAAAAATAGATATCAGAATAACATTAGGTTCTGAAACATCAGATTCTGGAACAAACATACCCGGCTTGAACCACATACATTTCACTAATATGACCACTCCCAAATTTTTAAAGCTCTGTGCCTTGCCTTCTTTCCAAAGAATTATGTCATACTGCACTACCCTGTAGTCACATTTACTTGAAAAAGTTAAGAGGTTCCTCTCAAAAGTCTCCAAACCCTCCTCAGTCTCCTGGTTTATTCTACATATCTTTTACTGGCTTCTTCTTTTCTTTATTTTGTTACCTTAATGCCATGATATATGTCCACATGACCAGAAGGGTTTGGAATCTCTTGCAATAGAAGGTTAGGAGGGAAAGAAATTCCCCCTGCAGCCTTTTCAGTCTGCTTGATTACAGCACTCATTAAAAAAGCCTACCATCAAGTATATTTTACTAAAACCAGAAGTACTCAGATTTAGATTCAGCTAAATTCTAGTTTTGAAGTATTACATTTTGAAGTATCAAATCAGTGCACCAGCAATGATGAAGTTTTAATCAGCAGGAGTTACACACATAGGAACACCTGTTGCAACTTCATCTCAGCATCCCTGGAGCTTTGTGTGTATTATCTACAGAAACACTTTGTCCCTGTACTCTCTGTTAAAGGTGTTTTACAACTTTTTTCCTCACTAGGCTTAATTTACAGCATATTTCTTCAAGGAAGTGGATTTTAAAAACCCTTGATTTGCTGTAGGCTTATTTTATTCTTGCCTTGAATATTCATACAACTAACACGAGAAATTTTGCTAAGAAAGAGGAAAGGAAAACTACATTTTCCCTTTAGTCTTTTGGGTTGGTTTTTTTTTTTTTTGCTTTATTTTTCCTGGAAACAAGCATTTTTCTCACCAGATATGTACTTACTTTAGGCATCTTGCTGCTTTCTCCCAGTTTTTTTCCAAGGTGAGGTTTCTAACAGGGAATCCATAGTAAGCCTTTGGTTTCTCACCATTTACACTGCTATGCCACCACTCTATATCATATGAAAGAGTCATGTCAGTAGGAAACTGTGTCATATCTGCTTGAACACCTGGAAATCTTCTTCCAGAAACTTACTGCCACTGACACTTTCCCAGGACAGGATTTGTGAGTACCTGGTAGAAGGATACATACCTACTCAACAACATCTCTTTGGCAGTCTGATTTGTCTTCCTGATCCCATGAGAACTTGTTTAAGAAGGGGTAAGAAACAGCAGTGTAGAAGTGTGTTGGTTTGCAGAATTTCTAACTAGTACCATATTCAATGTTTCTTCTAGAATTACTGGATTAAGACTTTACAGACTTCACCTCAGGTCTTGCTATCAATTCCTTCCTAAGTGGCCCATCTCATGGCACCAAAAGCAGCTTGACAAGAATAAAGGGAATTTCTTTTTTTTTTAAGGACAAGCATCATTTGTAGAGGTTCTAGAAGCCTTTCCATTCTGAGTCAGATCTGCAAGACACTATACTGCAATTCATTTTAATTCCCAAAGAATGTGTTTTATTTTTCATCCATACAACTTCCCATAAAATGATTCTGAATAAACAACTTACTTCCTAGATTTCAGTATGCATTTAAATCCCTTCCAGCATACATCTTAAAAAAAAGAAAAGCACCTGTAATCCCACCTCCCAAACATTCCAAACTATAATACATGGAAAAAACCCCACAAAAATCACAAACCCAAATAAAACTACACCATATAATTTAACATATACTTTAATTCCTACTTCCCACTTTTAGATCTCAAAAGTCACATACAATAGCCAGAAAAACCAACAAAATACATGCATAAAAGATTTTTTTTTTAAGGAAAAATATTCCACATTAATTCCCTATAATATACAGGACAATGAAGAAAACTAACAATTTCATAACCACATAGTAAGTACTAAAAGCACACAAAAATTTTATAGTTCAAATCCCAAGTGTATTCTGCTTCTTCACGTTCTTCACTTGAGTAAGTGATATAATTGAATTAGAAAAGGAAGAAATAAAAATATGTATTTCTATACTTGTGATTGTAAGTGCATATGCAATTCTTAATATATTTACTTATTTTATAGATCTACTTAATACAATCTGTATGCTGAATACACAATGAAATGTCAGAATCCGTATGTAATTATTAAGATTACTGTTCTACCTAATATATATAAAGCTAAATTAATGTTGAATCAGTTCTTGCAGGTCATGGTATATATCAAAAAACATTTTACTGCTCAAAAATAGGTTTTGCTATACATAGCTATTCCCCAACCATTCAAATCAGACAGTGGAAGTCTTGTTGCTCATTTCATAGCATAGGGAACAGACAATGCATTTCATTCCTTACATCATTCACCCGCATTGTAACTGTAGGATAGAGCCCTGTTTTGCAGCATATTGCAAAATTTATACAGAAGATTATTCTTAAAGGTTTATGCTAATTTTTTTCCACTTGACAAGTTAGGCATAAAATAGGCCTCAGTAAATTAGTTTGAAACAAAACAAGTAAACAAAACATCACATACAAGTCTCTTACTTGCAAAATGAAATTTTCTAAAATAACTGCCTAATTAGATCTATTTTTCCCAAGCACTTTTTATGCAATTACTGTTCTTTTTAAATTTTAAATTATTTTTTCATTTGTTTTGTGATAAAACAGCCAAAGGCTATGTTCTTTTTTTATTAATTAAAAACACCCCACAGGAGAAAGGCTGCTACCTGCTCTTTTCCCTTATGGTTATTACCCTCCAGTTCTTCAAGGAGACCTTTTCCAGGCATTCTGTTAAACTTTCAAGAATTCTGTCATACACAACACTACAAATTATAAGGCCATGTCTGTGCAAGAGGGGGAGAGTTGCATAGTGCATCTACATATATGAACAGAATGTAAATGATTTCTTTTCCTTAATTCACACTTCAAGACATTATAAATATCTAACAAGAACTAAAATTTATTCTCATTTTTAGTTACCATGCCCGCTTGTTGCATAAGAATCTCACAAATTGCAGACAACAGAATCTACTCTTGCTTACCTACAAAAAATTCCAGACAGCTATGGCTAAATCAACAATGAAGGTGGAATTCTGTGTGTATATCAGAATTTTGTATGCTAGACTCTCCAAAACACGGCCTGATGATCACATACTCTGTTACTGTCCAATTAACAAAGCCAGCAGACCAACTAAAGGTTATCCCAGAACTAAGCTGGTCCTCGTGAAATTCACAATCAGTAATTTTTAAGGTAAATAACACGGAAAGTTTTCCTGCACGACTGGAAAAGGCGACAAATATAAACGTAGAAAAGCAAACGAAAACATGCTGTAATGGGTATGCTCTGTGCTGCTAAATATGAAGCACAGACATGGAGCGTGGGTGAAGATGGAAGTCTTTCAACTGTATTTGGATAAGTAAACTCCAAATCAAGAAACACTGAGTACACAAGACTTCTTACCCCGATATATAAAAACACATAATTCTCCAAATTAATGCCCATTTCTTATGCAAGTAAGTATCATTTCCCAACTATACATGTATGACTTCAGCTCTTCCTTTAGGTGCTTTTACTTTCAGTGTTTCTACTTCCCATTCAAAAGAAAGAATACTACAGCAAGCAAGTTACATTTCAAGTACAAGAGTCCACTGTATCACAGAGATTTCAGCCACCTATTTTTGTTCCATGCCATACACTAAAAAATGGTGGGGGGGAAGCAAGGACTTTCTTCCTCTAAGTTTAAAAGGTAAAGCACAGTTAGACTACAAAAATGAAATGAGGTGATTTCACTGATCATGTTCACGAGATTAAGCTCATCATCCTAGCCATATAAAGTCAAAAAGAACAGCTACCAATGGCAAACAGGGAGGAGATCTCCTAGTTTCTATGGATAAACTCAATGTTAGGACAGTCTTAGAGGTGAGAAAGATGAAAATCAATGTTACTCTGAATCCGGAGTGCTTTAATGGAAGCACAGTGTTTCTCTAACTAAGGCTCCCAGGAGAAGGTACTGCCTTTAATCTATGTTTTGAAGATAAGTGCCCAATAAGGTGCAATTCTGGACAGAAGTCAGATCACAAACAAAAAACCAAGCAACTTCAATTTAGACAATTAGGGGAACTTGATGATAACTCCTAGGAAACCTAGTGTCAGTCCTCCTCCTCCTGCAAGCACCTCTATAAGAAAGTTTCCCACTAATTCCAAAGCATGAACAGAGCCACCATCACCAAGAACCTTGCAACTTGCATGCTATTAATGAACAGTTAGAGGAAAGTCATGAGAAGGTACCTCATAAAATAAGAAAGAGGCAAATGACTTCAGTTGGGAAACAGACAGCCTATACATTTCTAAAACAGTCTGACCAACATATAGTGACACCCTAGGTATTTTGTCACATTTCTCAAAGATAATTTTTACAAAACATGCATATCACTGAACTTCAGATCTGCCCAGGCAACCTCTTTGGTTGCAGTTGTCATGTAGATAAGGGCCTCACCATCTCAGAAGAAAGCTTGCTTCCAAGTGATACATTCAGACACAATGTCCACGCTCAGAGCCATTCCAACCAAGGAAGGAGTCTCAGACACAAAGGCAAGGCTGCAATCTTCCTCACTACAGGGTTACCTGGGCATCAAGGTCTGAGTCACACACTCAGAAACATTTGTCTGCTTTAATGTGTAGGTTATGGCCGCAGCTATCATTGAATATGTTTTAATCTTTACACAGAGGAAGAAAGGAAGAACAATGTATCTGAAGAGAAATTTGCCTAAACTCCTTACTCCCTTTATGAAAGGGAAAGGCTGTACCACATTGAAAGCAATACTGAACACAATAAAACTGGCCTGAAAAAAAGTTAGCCTGAAAGTTTTTTCCTAAACAAGGAAGAAACAACACAAAATGAGGAGCAAAGACAGAAAATGATGTTTATGTCTGGTGAGGACTTTCTCACAGACCTGCCTCAAAAGCAGACAACCTGAATGAAGAGTTATTAGCCAATCCAAAATCTGACAAATTTTTATTACTAATATTCTGAAAAAACCAAACATGTAACAAAACCTTGAGTTTTGGCCAGCTACATTAAATGCTTACTGGAGAGAAAACAAAAAGAGAAGCAAATAAGAAGATAATGGGGATGGAGAGGAAAAAAGCACAAAATAGGAACAACCAGAGAGAACCAGAGCATGTTTTTTTCCATTGAGCCAGTGGAGATGGCAACATCATTCAGAACTCTCTGGATGGTTCCAGTCAAGGGTCTGCTTTAGTCACTGACAAAACAAGAAAGGTCACAGATTATATAACTGTTACCAGTGCCACCACCAGTGAAGGATGACCTAATATTGATTCAACCTTGGCCAGAGCACACAATTTCTCCTCTTTTCTCGCCAACTCCAATATTACAAAATTCTGTACTTGGTACACCAGGTCCAGCAGCCTGGCACCACTGGTAACTGATTAACAACTGTTCTGTTAGAGATATCCCAAACATGAAAGGCTTGCAAGGGGCGACCAGAGTAATTCTGTACCTGCACTTTACTAAGGAAGCACTGGTGCACAACAGTACACACAAAGCATGCACAGAGTCCAGCCTTTACTGTAAATGTGGAGATCTCTCCTCTTTTTCATTTATCTACCCCACATTTCTTCTTTCTCCATGACTGTTTTATTTTTAAAAGAAGATATCCAGAACACTTAAATGACAAAGCTTTGGACGTTGTTTGTCCAACTCTGTTATTCCATCACAAAAATCTCCCAATCTGACATTTAGCATTACAGTCCTTTTAAAATGCATTTTACCATAAAAGTAAACTCACAACAACATAATACTGAAGCTCTATTAGTAGCTCATGTGCTTGCGATACATATCAAAGGTAGCAGAGGGAAAACCTAGGTTTGGAACCTAAGTGAGCAGTGTCTTTAATCTGAACACTTCATTAAACCCTGGTGCTGAATATGACACTTTCACAGTTCCACTCTTCACTAATTAGAAAACTTATTGAAATGATAACACACAAAGATTAGAATTCATATTTCTATCCACAAACCAGTGAGGCTTCCTATGTGCATAAGACATAACCCTGTATTTCTCAAGTTTCACAGTTTTGTAATCAGTCAGTTGTATTTTTCCTTCTGCTACAGTAGCCTAACTCTACAACTTTCTATACAGAGACTCAAAAATAAGCATGAGTGTCATCTTCAACTCCATGGATGCTGTACACACCAAAGTATTTTTCCTGATTTCAGGAAGACAGTTCTTTCATGCTGAGAAAACGTCCTAATTATGGATTTTGTTCTTATCATTGACTCTTAACTAAAAGACCTCCACAGTTTGGGAATAAGAGAAATTAGCAAGTAATTTCTGTAAAAAAAGCCCAAGGTGCTACATTCTGTATAAATTTGCATTTGAACACAGTTACTTTAGTAAACAATAACCAGGATTTCTATTTCTCTAATCCACTATACCTGTCCAAATTTGTCACAAGTGAAAAAGTAAACATTTGTTTCTAGATGAAACTAGCGAAACATACACAATCACAGAGGTCTACCAAGCAAAACAAATACAATAACTTAAAACAAAACAGTGAAATGAAACTAAGCCTTGTGACAAACATTACTCACTCTCAATATTCTCTGGAGCCATGTGCATCAGTCTCTACACATAAGAATAACAATGTGCCCAAATAATTTTTATATGTCCTCATTTAAAAATAAACACACAACTTTACACCAAATTAATTCAACAGTTACTCCCTCATAAATAAATTTAAATTCCATCTGAGTATGACCATAAGGTGCAGTACTGATTATTTTCTAAACTGAGCATACCAAGTCTAACAGGAGCATAAATCTGTATGCCTGTGCTGATAAGACCACAAGTATATACTGCTAAGAAAACAAACATATGCCTATGATCTTAATTAGAAAAGCTAAAGGAGTCATGTTATGTTAATGACCTAATTTCTGATCTCTAGGCTATTCTAAATGTTAAAAAAAATAGTCCACATACCTAACCTTTTCATTTCTACACTTATTCCTCCATACAACAGCATGCATTATCCGTTCATTTCTATGAGAAAAATTCAGAAGAGTACATTTTTAATTTCTCTTTTCATAGCTGAAACAGCAGAAATAGCAGAAACAGCAGAAACAGCTAGGGGGTCCAAATCCCCCAAAGTACAAATATTCTCTTTCCAGGTTAAAGGAGATGCTGGAGCAGAAAATAATATTCTATTTCAGGTTTACAAACACACACAAAAAGGGGGCTAGGAAAATTGTAAGAAACCAAGATTTCAAAATAAAAATAACTATTTGCAAAAACTGTTAGCCTGAAATTCAAAACAACCACATTAAGGTGAAAAAAAGTAAAACTGTTCTGTTTGGTAATGCCTCTTGGATTTCCTCTAAAAAACATACTAAAATTAGGCCAGAAGCTCTTCTCAATGAAATTACAAATTATGATACAAAGTTAAAAGAGTTTAACAATGATCAAACAGGATTTACGGTAAAAAATAAGTGTATTCTGAAAGACTATCTGAACCTATCGAGAGACTAAATAGTTATTTTAATTATTATAACAGCATATGTGCCTGGTAGTGCATTCTGGGAACACTTACATGTGAAAATTATTACAACTCTGATCAAAAGAAAATAACAATCCACGTTACACACCATGAAGTTGCACGAAATACGCAAAGAAAAATATGCATTCTGCTTGCACTGCCTTCCCACTTTAACTTTTACAATAATAGGTAGTGGCACACATGTCCTATCCTTCAGGAACAAAGGGAACAAACCCCCCCATGTGACTTTTGCATCTGGTCCAACACGCTGTACCCATATTAAGGATCTGACTGCCTGGAATTTGCAAGCACGCTGAGGATTTCCACTCGCATCTACCGTGCTTTCCTAGCGGTTTATCGTCACCATCACCCTGCGGCCGAGCGCTTCCCGGGCAGGGAAGGAGGGGAAGGGCTCCGGCCTGGCTGCCGGCAGCGGGATCAGCACCGGGCACGGGAACAGCGCCGGGGGCTCGCAGCCGCCGCTCGGGTCAAACACCGCCGGCGAGCGGGAACAAACAACCTCAGGGCTAACTCCAGGCCTCCCCGGCCGTCAGCGTCCCCTCTCTCACTCCAGGCATCCTCCTGCTCCTGAGCGAGCTCACAACGCCGCTTTCCACGAACAATCATGTCTTCCCAGGCTCCCGCTGAAACCTACGGAGCTTGACGCCTAAAAATTTCGCCGGTATCTCTGGCCCCTTCCTCGCACAGAAGCGGCGCTGACGCCCGTGTAGAGCGGAACCCCTCGGGGCTCCGGTGCTGGGCGCGCCGCCCGCTGCGCCGAGCTCCGCGGGGCTCCGGGAGACGCCGAGACCCCGGCACGGGAGCCCCCGGCCCGTCACACCCGCACCGGCGCCGGGAGCCCGTCTGTGCAGCCACCGCAGGTCATGTGCCACGGGTTTATTAAAGGATCATCCGTGCGCTATGAGCGGCAGCACCACAGATGCCCTCCTCCCCCTCCCCACAGAGAGCACACAGCACAGGCATCCCCACCCACCCCTGCCGATCCCCAAAGTGAAGGCCGGGGAGGGGGAGGGGACGGAGCCATCCCAAAGGAGCTGCCGTGCGGAGCGTGCCCAGCTCGGGCATTCCCGCGGCCGGCAGCTGAGGCCGCCTCCCGCCCGGGGAAGGCAGGCCCGGCACCCGCCGGCCCGCAGCCTGCGCCGCCCGCGGGCTCCCTTCTCCAGCGCCTTCGCGCTGCCGGCACCGCCGCGCTCGGAGGAAGCCCGGCCGCGTCCCGGCCCCCCATCCCCTCCGGCGTTCGCCCACCCGCGCACTCCGTCCCCTTCGCGCGGGTTATCCCCGGGTCAGTCCCCGTGGCTGCGGCGCCCGCCCGCCTGCGGCAGCGCTGCCCAGCGCCGGCCGGCCCCGCTCACGCCGTCCGCCGGCGGCCGGAGCGCCGCCCCCACGCCCCGACCCCGGCTCCGGGCTTCGGGTACCGCACGCACGGCGGAGGGGCGCTCCCTGCGCAGCGGCGGCGGCGCCGCCACGGGAGAGACGGGCGGCCGGCGGGGCGCCCCGCGGGGCGGCCTGAGGCGCGCACCGACCCGCGGCCGCCCCCCGCGCGTCCCCAGCGCCGTGCCCGGCGCGGCCCGGTACCTGTGAGGACGCCGACGCGGATCTGGTGGTCGTGGTTCGTCAGGATCATCCCCTCCGACGCCATGTTCGCGGCGCAGGACCGCACTGCCGGGGGGGGGGAGGCGGCGCGGGAGCGGCGCGGGCGCAGAGTGGGCGGGGCCGCGGTGGCGGGGCGGGGATGAGGGGCGGGGCCGGGGCGGGGGCGGGGCCTGGGCTACGACGGCGCCGGGGGGGTGCGAGACTAGCGCGGTGCGCGCGGCGCAGGCAGCACCAATCCAGCGCCGAGAGCCCAGCCCGAGCCTGGGCATCCCTGACTGCGGGCGCTGGCAGCTTCATTCCCGAGACTTCGGAAAACGGGAATAGACAAATAGCAAGGGTGGTCATCTTCCCTGCTCTCGGCTAGCGTGACACCACAGAGCCACAGATTCAGTTAGGCTGGAAAAGACCTCTGTGATCGTCAGCTATGAGCGGCCTTGCCGAGTAGAGCACGGCCCTGACACCACATCCAGTCCTCTGTCAAACGCCTCCGGGGACGTGGCTGCACCTCCTCCCTGCGCAGCCCTTTGCCACGGCTAATCTCCGTCTCTGTGAAAAATCTCCTCCTGACATCCAGCCGGAGCCTCCCCTGGTGCAGCTTAAGACCGACAGACAGACAGACTGACAGACTCTTGTCCTGTCGCTGGCTGCCCGGAGGAGAGGCCGACCCGCGCCTGGCTGCGCCTCCTTTCAGATGGCTCTGGAGAGCGACGAGGTCACCCCTGAGCTCCTGCTCTCCAGGCTGGAAATAAAGACATACATTTTTTCCCCCCACCAGTTTCCTCAGCAGGGCTCAGCAGGATGGTTTTTTTACCTTTCCAGGCCTCTTCTGTCACCTGTGAGTTCTTCCCATTTACTCAGAGACTAAAGCTGTTGTTACACAACAAAGCAACAGTTGTTTTGACAAAGTGACTTACTGTCATCTTTTTTTGTCTAATTTATGTTACACTGGATACTCTCAGGAAGCAAACATTAAAACTCGTTTTGAATAAATATGTGGGCAAACGTCTTCTACATTGATTAGCACCGTCACCAACTACAAATGATAACCCATTGTCAAAATTCAAGTCCCCCGACTTCTGCAGATCTTTATATTTTTGGGTATTCCTCTTGCATCTTCAGTGCTATCTTACTAATAGCAGACTCTCTATTAGTCTCCTTTTGACTGCCTACTAACAAGCAATTATTGAAAGCATGTGTAATTTTTATGTACATAAATGAACCACTTCAGTTTTCTCCTTAGCATATCACTTTCTTTGATGAACGGCTAGCACCAAAAAAAAAAAAAAAAAAAGAAAGAAAGAAAGGGCTGAAGAAATATCCTCTGTCTATGGGGAAGTCACACTAGTAGCACTTTGGTGGGGTGTGCAGCAGCACACGATATCAGTATTCCTGTATTGGCACAGCAGTTGCAGTGTGTGCAGCCATAGAGACTGAGAATCCAGGCTCCAGGGATCTCTGGTTATGCAATGGTATAATACAACATATGTGGGTGGGTGTAAGCCTGAACCCAAAACAGCATGGTTACTGAAGATATACTGCGTCTCTGGTGCTCATACTGCTGTTCCCGCACGGGTTCAGACACTATTTGTTGAATATTCTGCTGTAGACAAGGCAAAAAGATTTTTTTTTTTTTTTGCAAACGTATCTGAAATTATCTAAAGTGAGAGCAAATAGCTTGACATTTTGTAGTTCCTGCAGAGGATTCTCACACCCTAAAAACAGCATTGTTTATTCAGAGCATCTCAGTCTCCCTGTGTAGCCTGTTGATTTGTTGCTCTTGTGGATGGTAAGAAGGAGGAGCAAAATTCAGATTCCACTGGCAGCATTAGGTGTATTATTTCTGGATTTATAAGTGCCTACTAGAGGGATTTGTATGAGAATTTTTTTGTGCAGAAATGTAGTAGATGATTGTATTAAAGCAACAAAATAAGTTTACAAATTTTTACAACACTGAAATTGATGAGAAGCTGAAATTGACAATAGGGCTTTGTTAGTGTGATGTGAAAAGCCTTGTAAACTGGATGGGAGACCCATAATAGTTCAGGAGAAGGTTGTGAATGGGATGATGTCCTGCAGTCAAATTTGTGACACAGCAAGAAAACAAGCGTGTGTGATGCAGAAGCCTTTTACTGCAGGGACATATTCTAATTGTGCTAGCAATCCACACTGGAGTTCACACTGACTATCCAGAGAAAAACAAGTTTTCCTCATCAAAGTCAATACAAAGCTGATAGTCACATTTTGCCCCGCTCGTGTCAGAGTTGAAGTATAACTCAATTCAGTAACCTCTCAGCAAATTTTTTACATTATTTTG
The DNA here is from genome assembly GCF_035770615.1 of Melospiza melodia melodia. Taxonomy (NCBI): domain Eukaryota; kingdom Metazoa; phylum Chordata; class Aves; order Passeriformes; family Passerellidae; genus Melospiza; species Melospiza melodia. Next base: position 76,548,373 of record NC_086199.1, read on the forward strand.
TCTGCCAGCTGGCGATTATCAGTACCTCTGTTAACTGAAGCACTGCCTTTTCATCAAGCTGGCTCTGCCAGCCATGCTTGTTCCATGTGGTCTACTGGGAAACAGAGTGGCTTTCTCAGTTTACCATGAGCACCACTGAATTACATCTTTTACATACTTTTGTTTGGGGAAAACACTTTGAGCAGAGAGGAGGCTCCTGTACTAACCTCCATAGTAACCTGTAGAAATCTTAATTATTAAAAAAAGGAGCCTTCAGTATGATTACAGGAAGATAGCAGTTTGTTTTCTTCATTACAGTGTGGGAAGGATGATTTAAACTCTCCGTGAAAGTGGTCAGACACTTCATATTTACAATAAGGATTCAGTGTAATTTCTATCGTTTTGTTGTCTTGTGGATCTGATTTTTTTTAGTAACTCTTTAACTATAACTTCTTACCTCTATTCTGTTTTGTTTACAGCTGGTTGGATGTTTGGATCAGCAGTGGGACATGGCTCTTCAACTGCGTGCCATTGATGCAGATCCTGCTGAAGACATTAACTAGCTGGTTTAATAAATCATTAAACAAATTTAAAACATTTTAATTTGTGCCACTGGTGCAAATCCAAGTAAGGTCAAGAGACTAGCTGGCTCAATGGCTAAGTAATAGGAAACAAAGTTGTATCTCCAGCTTATTCATGTGAGTCTATAAACAGTCAGGAAACTAAGGCTGAGACTTTAAAATAAAAGGATTTTCCAATTCGGCCGTTGTTTTAAAGTCAGTGTATTACAGGTTATTACTTTCTGATATGTTTACATACTCTGTGTTGATCTACAAATTTTGAAAAAGAAGAGTACAAACATTTACATGTGTAACCACTGCCACAGACGTAGCACAATATTCATCACTCTCAAAGAGGGTGCGAGAGGTGATTTCTCCAAACAATCCATTTCCTTGGGCAAGCATCTAGGAAAAATACAGATCATGCACCATATTTTAGCTATGTAGGGTTAGAAAACCATCCAAATGTCTTCATGGCATATTCCATAGTTCATCCTTGCCACCTGAACATTGCCAGAGGCCTCCTGAGAATCCTTTCTGGATTTCTACCTCCAGTCATGAGTAGGAACCCAATTTCAGTGATAGCTCTAACTATTAGTGGGAAGCAAAATGTGTTTTGCTTACAGTAAAACTTAATTACTCCTTGCATCGCACCAATACTTGCAAGGTCAAATTTGTCTATTAAGCAAATAACCCATATCTGTGAGACTGCATGATAAGAGAAGCTGTTAACTCTTCCACTTGGTAACAAACTACATCACAATTTAGCTGATTCCTGTTTGCAGTGTGGGCATTTGCAGCAATGACAGGCATGTGGAAAACTCCAAAGGAAAGGTGGCCTTGAGAGACATCCAGGCATACTCTCTCCCTTCCTGCCTCCTCCCACTCAGCTGCCTACTGTGGTGCAACTTTTGAAATGGCACCATATGCTCTAGGATACAACCTCACATATATTCTTAGAAACAGCAACATCTGGAAGAGTGATATTTACTGAGCTTATGTGCTATGACTTTGATGGCTGTGGCAGTGACAGCCATTTGAGCTGTCTTCAATTCAAACCCATTGCAGCCTTTTTTCTCTTACTCTCCTACCAGGTCAGACCAAAAAAATCTCTTCCTTTCCAGTCATCCTTCCCGTGATAAAGGTTATAACAAACCCTTGTATTCTCATTATTTAATGCACAAAGCACGTCTATCCAGCTTGTCTTTCTTTATCTGAGATTTCAGATGTTACGGTTCTGCTGCTCAGTTGAATAAATGTTTCTGTTTCCATGAGTCTCTGGAAAAGAGTGTTCTGTAGATCTTTGTCCAGGACATGTTGGACCACTGTGGTTTTTTGCGTTATGCAGACACACAAATTTTTGTCCAGACTTTCCCAGACAGAATTCCTAGGCAGGGAAGTTCCAGATTGAAGTACATCCTCAGCATGGTAACAAGGTTTGAATCCTTCTCTAAGGAGCAGGGGAGGTCTTGCAGATCCTGTGATAAGGATTATCTTCTGATTCATCATCTTTATCTTTTTGAACACCATCCATTGAGCTGGCCCTACTACTTTCTTGGTTCCACCTTGAAAACTATGCACCAGATATTTTGCTGTAGTTATTCTGTGTTAATCTGACAAAGTAGGCTTTTCTTGAATAGTACTACACTAAAACAGGGTTTCCTTTCTTTTAGAGTGATTTGGAAATGGGGCCAGCCAAAGGCAATCTTGATGCTCCCAGGTGCCAATTCTGGTGGGTCCCTGCAGCCCTTCCTGCAGTGTACAGCCCACCCGAGAGCAGAACCAGAGCCTTTGAGATAGGTTTGCAATGTGTGTGACATCTGACTACAAATGCAGTGCCATTGATTCACTACTAGTATGGGTGCCTGACAAAAATAAATGAATCTTAGCGTGACTCCACGAGTGGTGTTGACACATTCAATTGTCTGTGCTTCGTTTGCTGCAAAACAGTAGCTATTTTAGAAAAGCATTTGATGAGTTTAGCATACACAAAGAGTAGACAGATTTAAAAGACATCTTACTGGAACATTCTATTTTTGAGATTTCACTTTGACAAAACTGCCTCATTAAGGACTTGGATATGAAAAGCAGGAAAATGCTTTTGGATCTCATGTAAACTAAATTCAGAATTCTGATGAGCTGAATCAGTTCTTTCCATACATTATTTTCCTTTATCTGTATTTCTCCTTGGTTTTTTGTAAGAGATGACATAAAACCTTAAGGTATCTTGATCTTGATTAATGAGCAAGATGACTCCAAACTGTATGAAATAAGGGAGAAAGAGGAAAGAGAAGGTATTTTGAACCCAAATTAAACTATAATATTTTGGAAAGAACTAACCACAAATAATCATCACATGTTGTAGCCAAAAGTGAAAAAATTACTCTCCTGCAGGAAACCTTGCTGTTTAGTTTGCTTTGACTTAGTATAAGCATTAAAACTATTAGAATAGATCCTCTAAGGAAGAAAAAGATTCTTTATGGCGAAGAGCAGCTGCAGCCTCCTGCCAGCTTGGCTGAAGGCAAATTCACCAATGTGCATTTTCAAATATTGGATTTCAGCTCTCAGTAATGTGACAGTGGCTTTCAGAGGGTCTGTCCACCTTCAGACATATGTAACTATATAAAAAAAATAAAATTCAGGCAAAAAGCAAGTGGCCATGCCCTCTTCAGGCTCGTAAATCCCGATTTAGGTCATTTATGTTATATTTATGGTATAAAGTGGTTGGCTTGTTGTCAAATTGCATACAATGGGACACATGAGACTCCTTGTACCCACAACTGCCTTGGTTCTTTGATAAATGAGTCTTGGAAAGTACACCTGTTTTTCATGTGTTAACCCCGTGATTGGTGTGCATCATTCTCACTAGGTCACTCTGCACCTTTGTGGGGTTTTTTTTACCAGAAGAGTTCTTGGCCCAGCTGTGGCTCAAGCCTTTACCTTCTTTGAAGCCTGTACCAAAAATTTGTTTAAGTTGCCACCTGTGTGACTACAAAATTACCAAGGGACACAAATGACATAGTATATTTACAAGCCATTTCATGTAGTCATATTAAATGCAAAAAGATTTTAATACGCATCCTCTGTGTAGTGTTAGGGTTTCATATGTTTTTGCTTTAGACAGGGCTAAAAATTGTTGGATATACTTTGTAGTAGATCACTTAGTCTTGCTCTGGAATTCTTTCTTACCTCAGCTTCATCTCAGATGCTTCCTAAACTTCCAGTATAGTCAGACTGTGGTAATCAATAGACTACTACAGTTAATCAAAGTTCAAGCAGAAAAACACATAGAAAAAATAAGCTTTCTGGTAAAAAAAAATTTCTTTTTTTCTTTGCATTTCCATGGCAGTCTTTAGTCCTGTATGTACCTATCTTCCATCTGTCCTTCTGCACAGCTTGTTTGAAATGCTGGTGTAATAGCATTGCTTGAGTGTCCAGGTGTATCACCATCAGTGTATTTATCCTGGTTATCCACTGTTACTCTGGTTTTACGGACAGGAGGGTAACAGAGCTGCTGGCTGCATCACAACCAGCTGATGGATGCTGTGGTATTATGGTTTCCTGATTAAGGGTCTGCCACAGTCTCCTTGGCTCCTGCTGAAGCAGCATATGGACACAAACTTGGGCTTCATATCAACAGAAAGACAAGCCATTCAGCTGGGACCTGAGAGTTCAAAAGAGTTTCAGCTCTCCAGTCAAAGAGTGGCTGAAATCTGAATTTAAATCTACAGCTCCAAATGTGCCAGGGAGCAAGCTGTCAGCTGCTCTGGATGTGCAATGCTTCCAGGTCCTTCTTGTTTACAGAGTTTGTACTTTGAGTAAGTAAATAATTATTCTTAAGCCCGAAGGTGAATACCCAAGCATGACTGACTATTCAAGGTACTAAAGAACTCTCCTGGGAAAAAAGAGACTTGGGTTCCAATCACAATTTTAGTCAACATTTAATCTGAAACAGAGACTAGAAGTAAAGTGTTTCTGTTTTAAGGTCCTTGCTTCTAAGAGAAATATGTTAATGAACTAAACAAATTTTTTCTCTCTCCCTCAGTTAACTGAAATCCTTCTTGTCCCTTTTGAAAATGTTTTTTGAAAATGTTAGCATCTCAGGTTCTAGTGTTGCAGTATCTGAGATGGGATTTATAGCTGCAGGTGCCTCATCCTATCGCACTCTTCCTGCCCCCCACACCCTCTCTGCACACCTGATCCTCGCTCCTCTCTGGCGCTGCACGCATCAGACTCCTCTGCCAGCCAAGGCATTTCACTCCTGTGGCAAAAATCTGCGCAGGATTTAACATGGTCTGGCAGAAAACTCGCTCACAGATGGGACTGAGGAGTGCCAGAGATAGCGCAGCAATCAGTGTGAATGGGAGGAAGGGACCAATGAAACTTGGAAAAGGGAAACAATCTTCCTCTTTGGGTTTTTTCATTGGTTTGCAACAATTCAGGGAATGACATCCCAAAATAGACAATTATGGGAAAAAGGTGGTATTTCTGACTACACTCGAAGTTTACGTGGTCAAACTCTTGTTCCTTTTAGCCAGTTTTATTAGAAACATTGGTATTTTACCACTTCATATTAAACTTGTCTAATATTTAATTGCAATATTTAAAATTTTTGTCTATTTTTCCCTGTGGCTGTAGCTGTTTATCAAATTTGAAACAGAGGCATCACTTGAAATTATATTTTAAAACATGTAACTTATCTATAAACAGGAGTTTCAAGACGTTACTAACGTGCACATTTACCTTTATGGTATAACTCTGATGTATCAATTTTCACTTGTATGTTTTGAAATGTTTAGAAATTGCTGAAATTTATTATCTGTCTTTAAAAGATTAAGAAATTTAGTCAAAACTACGTGTGTCCAGAAATCTTCTATCCCAGTTCAGTAGCTGTTTAGGCAAGCTGACTCTTAAAACCCCTTAGAGAAGGCAATACATTGGTGCTAGGAGGACCTTTCTGAATGTTTGTCATAGTCTCGAACTAAATCCAAAATATGGCACTGTACCAGCTACTAAGAAGGAAATTGTTATTATTGTTGTTGTTATTATTATTATTATTATTATTATTATTATTATTATTATTCTCCCGGTTAAACAGGAAAAAATGTTACTACATTTTCTCTCTTAAATCAAATAAACTATAATGTAATTGTCAATTTCTATTTTGGCTAAAAATAGTTTCTTTTTAGTCTTACATACTGACAAAATAATGCTTTTTGGTTTTTTTCTTTTTTTTTAGTTTTCAACAGCAAAAAGTTCAGCCTGTCTTTTGATGTTGGTCCTAGAGTTTCCAAATGCTTATTCTGTAGCAGTGTAGCTCATTTCTGCCAGGTAGCTTCCTCTCTAATAAGAGTATTAGCATCCTAACATCCATCAATCTAGCAGATTAGTCTCCTAGAGCAAGAATTTGTTTCAGCCATTTACACAGTAATGTCCATTTTATTGAACATGATATTCCCAAGCTACATTTAGTACAGAATTTTCCAGTTCCTAATATGAGACGTACTAACTTCGCTTTGGAGATTACTTGAGTATTGTTTTTTTGGGAAACCAACCGGAAAAGTTTCTGCTGATAGAGTGGAATTTTATCCTTTCCACCTGCTCTTTCCACCAGTAAGTAAAGCCAGTTGACCTAGAACTTCAAATTCAGTATTTAAATATAGCCAAGTAGTTCATATTTGTTTTATTTAGGATCCCACCTCACTATTTGAAAATACACTTTTCTTAACCGTACCTGAGAGCAATTCTTTCTTGAACCTAATTTTGGAAGAGATTGTTTACCAGTCATTTTCTGAGTATTTCAGGAGAATATCTTCACATCTCTGTAACTCCTCTTCTGTCTTCAGTGATCAGGCTGCAGTATAACTGTTAAAAACTGCTAAGTATAGAAAAATATCTGTTTAGTAGGTGAGATCTCTGAAGAATTTTTATCTTTATTTTGTAGAAACAAACTGGATATTTTTTTTTGCTTTTACTGTTACATTGCTAGGAATAAGGGAGCTAGTGTTTCAAGTAGAAAAAACCCCTGGTATTTCCTCACTGTGTCATCAGCTATACAAATAAGATACCTTTACAGATGCCCACGTAAGAGATCTTCTAAAATATGTTTTGTATATTGATACAAAGTATAATTAATAAGTATATATTGTATATACAGTTGCATAATTAATGTTAGAATTCAGGTACAGTTGTATAAGCTCTTGTGTTATCTGACACTACAGGTTCTGGTAAGGACAAATACTATATGCAGTCCTGAGTTTTGGATACCATTGAGTTTTGGAATTATGGATAGGTTTTTGCCATCAATTCATATCAATTCACATCAATTCATCAATTGGCGTTAAATTCACCAATTCACCAATTCACACAAAGTACTTTTGTGTCCTTCATTGCCTAGGTCTTTTAGGGATTCTCTGGGTCTTGATAGATATTGCCAGTGACCCTGTTGCACAGAGCAGGGTAGAACATACTGCCTTAGGGTGTGAGGTGATACTGCAGCCAGGCTGCCTGATTACAGCAATAACTCACATGCAGTCCAGACTATGTAAAATAACATTTTCTTTTTCATGTCTGCTAAATTGCACTGGTATCCAATTGAGCATGGAGTTATTGTATCAGTGAGTTGGTATAAGTAATGATGGCAGTAATTAGAAAAGAATAGAAAGAAGGAAAAGGTGTTGGAGGAGAAGAACAGGCTTGTCCCCTTCATTGGCAGCATAATGTGAAACTTTACCTCTAAGAAACCTTATGACAGTGATGTTATTTTTAAATGTAGAAGCGTGAGAGAATTATTGCTGTAATGTGAAACTGCACTCTGTGTCCTCTCTAACATAGGGCTCCTATGACCCTTCTTGGTTTAATCTCTTTCTCTTCTAATTGTCCACTTTCCTTTTGTTGTGGGAGTTCTGATTTACTTCTAGGATGACTTGCAAGCTGTAATTCCCTTTTCACTCCACACACCCTATAAATGGAGGATTTTTGCAAGTGCTTGGCCTCTTTACTCTCCCTTAATTCAAATTCTAAAATGAGATTCTTTACACCTTTGAACAGAACAGTCACCATCTGCCTTCCTAAATCAGCAAGGCTCCCTTCAGTGAACTAGAAATCTGTACTCCACTCTTACGACTCTTGGAACTATAGAATGTTCAAAGGCATCTCTGGACATCATCTGGTCCAATTTTCCTGCTCAAAACAAGATCAACTAGGGGAGGTTGCTCAGAGATCTGTCCAGTCAGATTTCAAACATCTCCAAGGGTGGAGACTCCACAATCTCCCTGGGCAGCCTCTTCCATGTGCTCAGTCAGCCTCACAATAAAACATCTCTTTCTTATGTTTAATCCTTCTTTACTTCAATTTGTGTACTTGTCCTTTCACTGGGTACCACTGAGAAGAGTCTGGCTCCATCTTCCCCCATATGAGGGATGTTCCAGCCCCTTAATGATCTTCATGGCACTGTGCTGGGCTCTTTCCAGCATGTCCATTTCTGTCTTGTAGAGACAGCTACCTGCAGTTAGCTGAAGGCCTCATGCAAATCTTTAATTAAAAGATGGGGAAAAATACTTAACAAGAGTCTTTTCCTTCTTGTTCTCTGGGTCATTGAAAGAGAGTTACAAGCATGATGATGATGCTCCGGAGGCAAACATACTTCTGTAAATACTCACAAGTAAGAAAAGCAGGCTAACAGCAGCAGTCAGCTGCTCTGTGCCTTAGAATGCAACCATTTCTGACAAAAAATATTCTCTAAATGTATTCAGGGATATATTATACATAAGTTCTAGAGGCTTTTTAGGCAAGAGTGTTTTCTGCCTAATAAAGTATTCAATAGCACTTTGTATTTCTTTAGCTGGCAAATAGATATAAATATGCTTGGTTTCAAAGGGAAAGCATGTCTGATATGTATATACTGTATAGGATCAGGAACACTCTCATGAATAAGCCAACAGATCCCAACACAGCAATTCATATAAATGAATGCTGTTCTGTTTTAGAGAAGACAGTACAGCAGCAGAGATGGCAGCCATGGTTATTTAATCACAAATCCTGTGATATTTTATTAGATTCCCTGCTCCTGGAAACTGAATCTCAGTTTGACTTCCAGCATTCTTGGCTGGAAAAAAAATTTGAGAAATTGACATGACATTTCAAAAATACAATCAAAAGAAAAAAATAGTTTAATTTTTCCTTCAAGGTGTCTAAACCAAACTCTTTCTCAGATTTTGATTTCGTAGTTTTGAAACGTTCAGACAGGTGCTGCTGGGCTCAGATTGAAGGGTTACCTTGCCCAGTTCTGTGGGACCACGTGCAGCAGCCCTCTGTGGCCAGCTTGTCTGATCCTGAGCAGCACTACAGGGGGCTCTAACTGTTGTGATGTATGATATATGGCATTTTCTGTGTTAGGCATTGCCACACCATTTTCAGAGAGAGGGACTCGCTGGGGATCACACAGTTTGAGGGGAATTCTCCCCACCATACTGACTGGCAGAGGAACTGATCTCAGGCTTGGTGCACACTAATGGTCAAGATTATGATTACAGCTCTAAGGGAGGGAAATCTAAGACTAGTGCTCAGAGGAGGTTGCTAGCATAATTTAAGGCTAAAAGCAAAAGAAACTCATTGTTTCTTGAATGTGCATTTATAGTTTTCACAGATCTATGGCAGATCTTTTATTCTTACATTTTCTTCCTTCTTTTGCATTGCATGTCTGTACATGATAGTGCATGGCAGGTTTTTTTCAGTTGTGAAGCTCAAGAGTCACAGTTCTGATGGATCTCAAACAAAGGACCTGGTGTGGGCCAACTGAGAACTAAATCCATCTTGCTTGTTTCAGATGGGTAAAAGAAATTCTACATCAGCAATTAATTCTTACTTTTTAAAGCAAGGCCTCAAGGAGTTATGTGAACTTTACTTACAGAGGTTTCATCTACCTTTCAGTGGTAGGTGCAGGTGGTAAAACAACTTCAGGAAAATGAGGCAGACTTTTTCATAGAATTTTTGGAATGTACATGTCCTCCATCTCAAAAATGGGCACGTTGTATAACTTTCATTTTACGTTTGAGGAAACTGGAAGGGAAAGTTCAAGTGACTTATCCAGTGTCATAGAGATAAATAACTTTGGAAGTGGCTGAATAAGTTCAAAACTCTTCTGTTCCATTTTCATTCCTATGGACAGTTTTTACAGATAATAGAACTATTCCATATTTATGAAAGAAAAAGTGGTTTCAGATATGCGCTACAGTCTAAAGAGAAGAAGAGACTTCTCAAATCAAAGTTTGAATTGAATGGGTAATACAGGCAAATCAAGGTATTGATTATATGTCCACAAAGATGTAGGGTACCCTTTCCCTCCAATGCTATTACACAGTTTAGTTGTTTCTGACTATTTTTGCTCATATTTTTTGCTCATTTAGAGCAGAGGCAAATGGTGGAATGTCAGTATCATTCCTTCATCCATTCACACAGCACTATAAAAGAAAGTAAAGCTTTCCAAGCACTTCAATATTTTTATGAGAGGTTTTGGGTTTTAGGTATTCTAGTTCTTCTTCATCAGACTAATTCCCTTTCAAATTTTCCTGGAAAATTATGCCCACTAGTTAACATTTCAAAGTTTTGAAACCCCAAACTAATTAAACTAATGGCATTTTTCATTTGTTTCTAGAAGGCTATGGATTATGGAGAACTAGAAGTGAGGAAACAGGCCATATGATTTGCATATCCCAAAGGAGGAGATAGGGAGCTGTGGAAAGGGACTTATGATACAATTGCTCTGGGGTAATGGAGCCTGTGATCTGCTTGAAGGTAGAAAGGAAAGAACCAGGAGAGCAGTACAGGATTGAGAATGAGAGAGAACAAAGTCATGAGGATGGTATGGAGATGTTACAGTCAAAAAGTCAAAAGACCGAGCAAGAGAAAAAATCATTACTAAAAGTGGGCATGGAGGGAGGGGTAAAGAGATGGGAAAGCAGTGAAAGTGGAGAATTCTGCTGTTGCCTTCTGCTCAGAAAGTAATGTGAAAGGGAAGTAGACAAAAGAAGATGGTTAGGATCTGGAAAATGTCTGAAAATGCAGAAGAGGAGAAGAGGCCACAGTGGTTAAAGACAGGGGAATATTACCATAACAGTAATTTTGACTTTGGCTCTGTGAGTTGTAAATAATATACAGCTTCTGTGAGTGGAAGTACATTACTTCTTATTGATGGCATAGAGGATCTGCTTCTACAGTTGCTGCAGCAATATATGAGAGGCAGTTTTTTAAGTTCTCCCTTTTCTTTGTTATGCTCTACTGCTTTTTCACATTTACAATTTTCCAGATTCAGGCATCCCTTTGACACAGTAAAGGAAAAAAGACATACACAAGGATTTATCTCTCACTGATTCCTTCAAGAATTTTGATGGATTTTTCTTTCTTAAGAAAAACCCTTGTTAGAGCACTTTAGATGGAAGTGTATGGATGCTTTGTAGTAGTGATTAAACCATGCCTGTCAGCTATAAAAAGCTTTTTTAACTGATGTAGCATGGGTCATTTTGCCTGTAATTTGAGGACAGGAACAGATTATACTACCCATTTAGTGCTTTTTTCATCTTTAGAAGAGAAATCTGCAACAAGCCTCCAGCGTGGAGGACTGTTTGCTGTACAAAGAAGCAAAGTCAGAAGGTGCTTGACACTGCAAACTAATTTTGCTCTAAGACATAAAATGAAAATTATGATAAGGTGAGGCATGTATACAGCATACACCCAGATCCTGGATCAGAAACAAGTAATTAAAAATGAATGAAAAATGAATGATTTTCCATGAAAGGAATATTCTGAAAGAACCAGCAGTGTTCCAAGCGGAGATTCGCTGGAGAGCCCTGTTCCCACACAGAGCAGGAGCTTTGGTGGCTGATGGTGTGCCCAAGTGACAGCCCTGTGCTCGGTGGGCAGGAGCCTGCTCCCTCCTGGGCCCCGGAGCAGCACATGCATGCCCTGCCCAGGCAGCTGCAGAGATGAGCTTCCTACTCCCTCTAGTGCAGCAACCGTGCACTCGGGCGCTGCCTGCTGCAGCTTGCAAAAAAGGTTCAGGGATGCGAATGAAGTTAAAGGAAAACCATTTTTGTGATAGAAATTGAATCAGTTGGTGTGTTGATTTACAAAAAAAATCAGGAATGCTGTCAAAAGAACAATATTTTTGTCAACTGATTTGATTGACGTGGTCTTTAAAGGTGCTTATGGGCTTGAAAAGGGGAACTATCCTGGCTAAAACCAGATCTGAATAGTAATGAGGGGCTGGAAGCTAGAAGTTGAGTTTCTATGGTGCCATAACTGGGGAATTACAAGTCAGATGCTGATATCTCAATCTCCTGTAGAGAAAGTAGAGGAGAGGCCAAAGCTGCAGCAGCCGGACTGGGGAGCTGCCTGCAAGCAGCAAATATGGATTTGGAATTTTAGGAAAGGGAAAATATAGGCCCAGAGTTGGTTCCTGTCTCTCACTTCCCCGTGCCCATGCTGGCATCACTTGTGTAAGTGGAGCTGGAGCATTTTTGTATGCAGATGAGTAAATCTCCCCTCCTAGTTATTACTAGACCATGAAAGAACAGGGTGGTAAATTAAAACGTCTTCTAAAAGGTGATAAAAGTGCCTGGTAGTAGCTCTAGGTTCCTACTCCATTCAGCCTTTGGAAGACTCCTCTCTCTGCTAGTGCTAGTATCAATACCTTCCCTTTCCACATCACCTGCAGTCCTAAAAAAGGCCCAGAATTGGTGGTATGACAGAGTGGGCTGCAGAAAAGCCAACAGAGCACTAAGAAAACCATTTCCTTTTCTTATGTTCTGGCAATACATTTTATAAGGGCAAAAATTTGCATGGAAGAGGTATTACAGAAAGTACTGATACCCTTGAACTGCCAGAAATATTTTACACTTCAAATTGTATCAGAGTTATTATATTCTTTCCCTTCCTCAGGTTATTGCTTGTGTGCCTCTTTATAATTCTCCTCCAATCAAATATTTTTTTCTACTTCCAATCAAACTCCTGTCATCTCCCTGGCATCTGGTGGCTGTCTATTGTGGACACAGCAGGGACAGACAGATCCTATTTTGCCATTAGCTGTGACCTTAAGGGTGATTACATTTGCTTTCCTTTCTATTTCTAAATTATCCTTTGTCAGGGTGTTTCTGTAATTTATGTATTTAATCCTTTCTTAGAGATCAATTTCTGAGTGCTTAGTATCATGTAAGACATTTTAAACATATATTCTGCTGAATAAATGATCTCCAGCAGAGATCACACAGCCGGCATTGGCAACATGGATGGCCCAATGGTTACAAGATTCTTTGCTTGACTGTTCTCTCCCCAGCTGTTGTCAGTAAATGGGGCTCCTTTACTCCATTCTCCCTCACAGTAAATATTTTATTATCTGAGGCACCTGTTGTGTCACCTCCAAGGACGTGCCCTGGAGGGTGTGGGGATATGATTCTCAAAGGTCCCTGTACATAGCACTTCACAGGGATTCACTACCAAGAGGGACACAAGGTGAGACAGGCAATCAGAACTTGTCATCAGGCATGGCTTTTGGACAGCAAAACAAAGCCAAAAAAAAGCAAAAAAAAAAAAGAATTTTTTTTTTTTTTTAGTTATAATGTTGTGGTGATCATAAATGCTATTACTTTGGTATCAAAAAGTAAACCATAAATGCTATTACTTTGGTATTATTTTGGTCTTTTTTTACATTGTCACTATTTTCCCACTATCTAGACAGATATTAGCAAGTCACTGAGACTTCAAAACTTGCCAGGTAGAAGTTATTTTGTTACTTTCTTAAACAATACTTTCCCCCAACTAAACAAGGCACAGTAATGTTCTGCACCTCTTTTTTCCAAGTTCATGCACCAGTGTGTAGTGGTCAGCATGAGGTTGTTCTAACATTTGAATTCTTTGCACAGTGTGTGTCACCTGGCTTGGCCAGTGAATTATGAAACGTGCAGCGTCTGGATGGTTTGTCCTGAGCTGGTGCCACCCCAGCACAGCACAAGCAATAACCCTGGGCCATTCTGAAGATCTATTAAACGTTTTCTTCCTTGCCACTCTCACTCCCTGACAGGCTCATCCCTCTTGGGTGTTTTTCAAAGCCTGAAGAAAACTTGAAAGTCTCATAGAAGTTCCATACAATGTCACTCCTGTCTCTCCACTTTTTCTGTACAATTTTCCTGTGTCTCCATTGAAGACTGTGGTCAAATGTTTAAAATTTAAAGGATAGCATACATCTACAAGTTCCAGGTGTCCCCAGAAACCTCAGGTACTTAACATCTCAATATCTGGGCCATGATTTCTGTATTTATGAGATTCAAAATTCTCTCTGAGTTTTTAATAAAACTAAATTGTGTTTTGCTGCCATCAGAATCCACTGTGATAAAGTGAGATCTGATAAAGCATTTGGAAGTTTTCTCATTGTGTATAAATATTTATGTATGTAAATAGGTGTATGGTTAATTATAACTGACAAGAACAGACTGACACAAACTCAGATCCTCTGTCCCCATGGGCAGATACAAGTTGCTTGTTGAAGGGTTGTGGCATATCTCATGGGCTGTGTACTGAATCATTGATTAAATGCTGCAGCATGTGGATGGCTGAAATGCCAGTGACTCTTGAGCAGGGAGGGAGGAAGGAATGTGCACTGAATAAGAACACAGAGAGATCATCTGGTTTGTATTTCTTGTTTTTTCAGAAATTGGTCAAGAGCTGAAAGGTTTCCCTTTATATTTTACTGAAGTTTGAACAGAAACCTTTACTGAAGACTGCACAGGCTGTCCAGCTCACATATGCATACAGAATAGAATTCCTCACGCAGGAAAGAGTTAGAAAAGGATTTAATAGGAAGATAGGACAAGCTGCACTTGACAGGCACAACAGGGCAGTTGGAAAACAACCCTCAAATCTGACTCTTTCAGCACAGGCAGAATCCCTGAATCTGCTTATCTATTTGGAAAATATTTGCATATAGCTGGCACTTTTGAATGAGGCTTGCATTTTTTTTTTTGTTTCTGTTTTTTTTTTTTCCTTTTTTCTTTTTTTCCTTTTAATTCTTTTTTTTTTTTACTGCTTTTTTCTTTTTCTTTTTTTTTTTTTTTTTTTTTTTTTGCAGGTAAGCTTATATCTCTTCTGCCAGCTACATCAAAAAAAAAAAAAAAACTCCAGTGTACTTCTGCTTTTGCCTTTTAATAGATTTACAGTGTTAGCTGAAGAGAAAAGAACTGTTTAGATTAAATTTACAGTGCTGCTGAAAATCAGGAATGTCTATTGAATTAAAATATATATCTATTCAATAAAATATGAGTAAATGTGTTATAATGTGTAGCTGAAACCACAATTCTTCTGCATGACATTTTTGGGACATAGAGGAGGGGTATTTCCTTTTAATACTTCAGCTTGTTTTTTAGCATGGCGTCATGCACAGCTTATGCATACCTTGAAACAGTATTGTTTTCAAGTGTGCTCTTTTTTGTGGGTTTTTTTGTCATTTCATGATGAAAAGCTGCATAGTTATGATAACAACATACTACCATCATTTTACATGTTTTCTGCATGACATTCCTTTATTGGATGAAGGCTGTTAGATTGGCATTTTTTGAATAATGGTGTGCCATGTGGTCTCCTCCTGTTTTGGAGGGAAGTCTCAATTTTGTCTTTGGAACCCTGCTTCAAGGAAACCTGGAAACAAAAATAGATCATACCAAAACATACACTGGCATGAAATTTTTTCTGGAACTAAACCTGTGAAACTGTTTTGAAATGCCTTGTTCAACAAATGTACCGCATGCATGTCTAATATATGTGGATGTAAGGGACCTGGTAGGTAATTTGCCTTCTGTATAGAAGCAGAGATGTCTACTGATCAAGTGCATACCATTTTCCCTTCCCTTTCCCCATATATTTTATTTCTATATGTAGAAAAATAGAAATAAAAGAGACAGGCTCATCAATTACTTTTCTGAAACAAAATAGAACTAAAAGACCTCCAAGCAACAAAGTCAGCTTGTGCTCTTAAATATCCAGCATTTTGCCTATACTGAGTTATCAATCTGCACGGTCTTGGGTACACAGAAATTGGTATCTGAGTGCTAACAAATCTAGAAGTGCCTGACAGGAAAGAGAAAAATATTACACTGCAATTGTTGTTCAGTTTTGTAGTAATTAACTAGAACGATGTCTCTAAAAATTTTTGCAGCTTACTGGTAGGTATATTCCTGTATTGCAAAGACATTAATAGGTTCTTTGTTTTACTCATGGAAGGCTTAAGTATAACAGCCTGCACCTACAGACTCTGCTGAAACCCTAGTGAGCCCAGAGAGGCAGAGTAACTCAGGTGTTACACTCCTGCCAAATTCACTTGTCTTAAAGCCAAATGGGTTCTTAATGCTAAAAATTATTTGCAAGGATGATGAAAGTGCACCTAACTTCATGGCCCCTATTCCAAAGCCCTTCTTGTTGCCACCAATACTGCCCTGCACACTCCATGTAAGCTGGGCTGTCAGTCTGTCTCTGGGCTGCCAGAAATCCTTGCTGTGCTGGGTTCCTTGGGTCACTCCTTTAGGTGATTTTCAAGTCAATCTCCCATTTGTGCCATTGCTGCTGATGGGAATCTGCTGCCATGCTTTTACTGCCTTCTTCTCACATTAACTCCTGTCACCCATATTTCTTCTTACCCTCCTGAGTAGTGGTAGTTGATGGCAAAAGCTTTTATTTTCTTTCTAGTCCCTATCTTCATATTCTTTTGCATGTAGCTTGTGTGCTTCCATAACACAGCTGTCTTCTACAGCTTAGCCTCTTCTGCCATCTTTAATGTATAACCATTCCAAATGACCTGCATTCCAGTGCAACCTGAATATTACACTGCTGGATTAAGGGGCTTTAATGAGTTCGTGGAATCATATTGTCTTGTGCATAATTTATTTTAATTGGAATCCATGACAGAAGATGCACACAGGGCAGCTAATGTTGATTTTTCTGTCAACTTTGAAGCCTCCATTTACAATCTACTTAAATGTTCTTTTTTGCATACAGCAGTGCTGAAGAAACTTATGCACTGGGTATAGCCAAAAGGCCTTTTACATGTTACACATTTTAGGAAGATCCATTAACATATTTATATGGAAATTCAGAAATAATTTTCTAGAGTAGAAGATTATGCCAAGATATTTGAAGACTTGTCGAGTCAACCTCAACTTCTTAATTTCACAAAATTGGTTCTCCATTGGCCTGTATAAATCCTACACTGTTTTTAGAGCCAGCACTAAATGTATGAGTGTTATTACCTAAATGCCCTCATAGATTCAGTTGCAAATTACTGTTCAAGGGAAAAAGAGATAAAGGCTCATGAGGTAAAATCATTAATTATGTTGGGTGCACCTGTTGGACTTCGCTTGTAGAAAGCCAAATTCAATTCTGTTTTGACCATAGATTCAGGATTGCAAATACATAACAGCTGAAAAAGGAGAGAGACAGCTTAAATTAGCAGCTAAAGCTTTATAAGATGCCAAGTATTAGATAATAGCAAATACTGCAAGTTAGGATGGAGGTTTTAATATCAGAATTGGGCTGTGACTGGAGTAGCTATGCCACAGGGAATAAGGATAAATAAAACTGAAGAGCATTGGTACGCAAGTCTGGAGATTCCACAACTTTATACACAGGAGGCAACAGATGAGAACTGAAGCAGTGCAGCAGATGTAGGCAGAGAAAGAGCTTCTGGACCCCTGACCAGACAACCAGAGACTGCTGTGAGTTTCTGTAAGATGCATTATTAGAAAGCAGTTTTGTAACACCTGCAAGTGAGAAGTACCGGTTGCTATGGCTTACATTTCAAGTTTCAATTTTAAGATTTTTAATCTATCCTTTTTGATGGAAGAGGAGGTGATTTCAGTCTTAAAATTATTAAACTGGTTGTTGCTGCTCCTGTCTAGTAACAACAATGGAATACAGAACCTTGCATGAACCTTGCATCTTACTATTTTTTTTATTTAATTTTTTATATAAACCTTCCTAAAATTAGAAATAGAAAAACTGACTTTAGCTTTCACTGTCCCTGTTTGGAAAGTTTGGTCAAAGGCCTATGGCAGAACTGTGCAATATCCTCCGAACTAAAATAGCTGTCTGTGGTTGAGTGGTTGAACTGCTCTTTTCTCTTACAGAGGGAATACTTCTTACATAGGTTACATTTGCTTCAGTATCCACAGACAGTAAAATCATCCATCTTTTTTATTTTAAAAACAAAATAAGTAGTCATTAAATTTACCTGTTAAATTTACCTGTTTTACAATAAACCAAGATGCAAGATATTTTGACAGATGTGACTTTAACTGCACATGAAATGGTGCCATGTAGGCTTCTCTTTAGTGTCATTCCAGATGAAAACATATGGAAGAGGTTTTTATTATTATTTTTGAAACACATAATTTTTATCTCAAACCTGGATGAGGTTTTTCACCCCAAGAAATTTACAGATGTCAGCTGATGGACAACTACTCATAACATTATTTTCTCATGTTTGTTGGTCTCAGTTTTCCATGAATAAAAGATACTCTGAACATCCTTGGGAAATTTATCACTCTTCTGGTTTTTTTTGTTGTGGATGTATTTGTAATGTGTGTTAAACACGATGTGGAGTAATAGAGTTCGTTTAAACTGATCAGTACTTCTCCACAATCTTCTATTTTATGCTCTGAATATAAGACAGACCAAATAAGTCACTTTACAAAACCAAAAGCCTTCTGTAGTTTGTTTATGTGTGAAGTCTGTGCCTGTCTTGCCTGCTACCCATCTCTTTTAGACTGGCCAGCTATTAGATTTCAGCAAGTAAAGGATCTTGTTGCAGCTATTTTGTGAATGCTATTTCAGGTGTAACAATAGTGATTAAGCTCTTTTCAGAACAGAAGGAAACAGCCTCTTCCTCACTGGCTATGCAGCTACTTTTCTCACTAGAATAGTATTTAGGACATCAGCAACCTTGGGTATTAATGTATGCTAGTCAGCTAAATAAAGCTTATTTTTTATAATGGATTTTAGACCACCTAAGTTTTCAGTTACATGATATGCTGATTTTTGTACTTATTCCCATGACATTTTCTGCAAGAATTGGATCACAACATAAAAAGGCATTTCAGATAGATAAGTTAGTCACCATATTCTTTTCTTTCTCCTGCTCTCAAAATGTTCACCTTAATTTACTATAGGTATTTGTGAATTTATTTGGAAAATATTTTCACTACATGAATATCTTGTGAACAGTTTGTTGTGAATATTTATTATCTAACATCTACATTAATTCAGTGTTGGTTAGTCATTTGACAGTTTCTCTACTGAGTTACTTTGAATCTTACAAAGACCTTTCACATTCAAAGTATTGTGAAAAATCTAACTCAACATACATTTTGCTACTACTTAGGATTTTGCTTAAATTCTCTGTGGCAAATGAAAGTAAGCCTTGATTATTTCAGAACTCAGGTAAACATCAGAGGCACTTTTCTTATTGCTCAGGCAACTCGAGTGATTGCAATCTTGTGACCCAGATTCTCCCTGCAGACTCAGGTCAGTACAACCTTCTTCACCTGGGCTCTTACACTGCTGTGCAAGGTCCCTATGGGCTGTGAGGGAGTTGTCACTGTCCACTCCAGAAATGGCCTCATTGCAGCAAAAGACATTTATTGAGTCCTTTGGGATCCTGCCATGTAGGGCCCTGAAGTGTAAGGTTTCTCTCACGTGCTTTGTAACTAAAGAATACAGTCTGGCACTATTAAGCCTAAGAAGGTGTCACTTCAAATCAGGCATTTGCAGATGGATTCCTACAGTTGAAGAGAATAGCTTCATTTGTCTATCTTTGTGTCACCTTCTGGTTTCTGTAAATCAGCGACAGACATATATTTAACACTTACTAAAATAAATAGGGCTTCAAATTGTTGTATTTAATCGTTCATGCTTGATAATTTTGGCTCTATCTTATCAGTGTTTCTGTTGTCCTAACTGTAAACACTACAATTCTATCATTACAAGGTGTTGTGAGGGTTATGTAATTGTTTAGAAAATACTTTAAGATAATCAAAGGAAAGAAAATTACATGAGTGCAAGGCATTTTAATATGGTTTCTCTCAATATTGGCCATGGAGGCTATGCTATAATAATAATTTTTCATGGACAATATCTTGAATAAAGTTTAATTGAATCTACTTTGACTTCTAATTTAATTGTTAGTATCTGAAAAAAGTTTGTATTTAGGGACTGTAGATGGGATATCCAGTGGTGGTATCCAGAGAGCTGTGAAGGATTTCTCCTGAAGACATGGTACAACAGACTCTGAGTGATGATCCTCCTCATATGCAAGGTGGCCAAAGTCATTAATGCCAGCCAGCACTGCTGGTTTGTCTCTGTGAAGTTAAAAAACCTTTCTCTTGGGACAGGAATATGAAATTAGCAATGCCTTGGAGCTGCTTTCTAGATGTTGGAGGAACCAACAGGGAAGGCAGAGTGAAGAATTTGGCAGCAAATGGGAGGGAGCAGAGCACTGAAGGGGAAGACTCTGGTGTTTGCGTTTTCAGTGGAAGGCTCCCAGAAAAGAATAAATGAGGGACACAAAGGCATCTTGGCTTTTTAAGGCTGAAGTATCTCAGGATACTGAAGGGTGCTCAGGAACCCTGAGAACAAATTTTCTGCATACAAAATGAAATTATTTCATGTCTGAAATTTTGTCAGCAAGAGCATCAGAGAATAAATATATCAGTGTTCTTGTAATGTCAATAAGTATTTAGTATCTATGAATGAAGTCTCTTTCTCTGATATTGATATATTCACTGCCTTTTATTGTCATATAGGAAGATTATGCCATTTATGAATCAACCTGCATCTCATCCAACTGCAGAACATGAGAGCATCTTGCTGAGATGCATCTGACAAACACAAACATGTGATTTCACTCCCTTTGGTTGTTTTCCTATTTATTACACAACTGCAGCAGCAATTTTTCCCTCTGACTTACTTTTTATCTATAACCACTGGGTATTCTCCTGGATACTGCTGCTGCTTTGCTTTAATAGTCTTTAAGAGTCAGAAGAGAGACTCAAGAAGATACCAGAGCAACTTATGTTCTCTTGGCAGATTTTTTTTTTCTGTGTGAGGATATCCATGGCCATTTTAAAAATTATTCAGGTGACTCATGGTATTGAGTAGACAGAGAGCAATATGGTGGAAAATTTTACTGAGGTTTTTGCATATTAGGACTTTCAATAGGAGTCTTTCTGTGACCCAGTAGTCTTTTTCACTCAGATTCTCCCCAGATATTTCCTCATGCCCTTGAGTTTGAATGTGTCCAATGTTGGGGGGATTTTCACAGGACAACCCCATGAGGAATTGACATCTAGAAGTTGACTCTCCAGTTATTAAACATTAATACACAGTGTTCAATACCTCTATAGCTCACTTATATAACATTTGTGTACCCCTTCTTATGGATACTTTATGCAATATCACTCCCACACCACCCCTTCCGGTGCTGCCTCAAATTCAGTTTTGGTTGCCAGTCCCAGACAACTGCTTTGAGAACAAATGCAAAGATATGTAGTTGTCAGGTTTTGATGACTTTTCCTTAAACACACCTCTGTTTCCATTTTGTTTTTCTCCATGCAGTTTAATTCCCTTATTACAAACACCAGTTTTTCCCAGCCTTTTTGTTTCTACACATACAGAAGAGCTGCAGTGGACTCCTAAAACACTTTGTCCTGGGGCAATTTCATCCAAGCACTTGATATTGCTGGGCAGTTTGGAGTTGCAATTTGAGAGGACCACCATCAAATTTGAGTGGATGAGGAGACATGAGGCATTTCCATCAGCCTCTGTGTGAGAGAAAAACTTGGATAAGAAGGAGGAAAGCTGGCAGCCAAGTTAGTGTGTGTTGTCAAGTCACCCTGTTGGAGCCCATCAGTGTCAGCTTGTGCACAGAAATACAAGCCCCTTGGTAAACTAAATCTATTAAAACAAAATAGGTAAAAAGTAAGGGGCACACTTAACCTCCTGAACCTACTATTCCTCAATTTCAGCTCAGTCTATTTTGGACAAAGCATTGTTTTTCAATGTTTCCATTAATTGAACAGCTGTGTAGTTTATTAAGCTAAGAAAAATAATTGAAGTGAAGATTTAAACAGTTTAAGAGCTGCAAGTAGTGGAAACATTACAAACTAGGAAAAGCAGAAGAGAAAAACTAAAAAGAGAATAAAATGGAAACAAGAGACACATGCCACTCATTTTCTGCTTCTACACTGAATAGCTTTCCCTTATTCCTTTTTTGTTTTGTTTGAAGAATTGCAGTCCGTCTGGCAGAGAGGTGTATCCTCTCTTTTTGTGGCTGATGTAGTATGAAAAAATTTTAAGCCAACATCAATATTTTAGGAAGTTGAACTAAGACAGCGTGTGCCCCCATAGCTCGGACTCTTGTTTCTTTCACCAGAATATGTGTAAATTATTTTAGAATGTTTTCTGGCTAGTGATTTTATTTGCATAAGACCCTATGCAGTTACTGATGCTTGGCCTGGTCTGGTTTCTTGGGCTCTGAGCGTGTTCACTGACGGGGAGAGACAGCCAGTAGGCAGCTGTTGGCAATGGAACAGGAGCAAGGAATCCTTCTGTGAGTGAAAAGGGCAGACCCTGGAGCCTCTGGGGGCTGTGCCCAGCTGAGCACACCGGGGCAGGGACAGCAGCTCTGTACAGGGGTGGCCTGAGGCTGCAGGGCACCGCACACAGGCGCAGCGGTGCTCCTCACAAGCCAAGTAAAGCTGCTGCTGCTGCTGCTGCCCGTGTGAGTCAGCTGGTGAGTCAGCAAAGCCTCTGCCAGCAGAGCAGCGGGCACAGAGAAAGGGATGCTAACAGGGTTTCCTAAGTAATAGCTTTTTGTTGTGCCTTTTGGGTCTCAGAAAGCGAAGAAATGTGCACAGTCTGCTGTTTCACTGAGTGATTTCACATTTAACCTGGCAAGTTCTTCAAAAACATGAGGAAAAGCAAATGACTGAGAAACACTGCAGAGCTATTGGGAACGTATGAAGGCATTTGAATAGTGCCAGACATGTAAGGTTAGATGTGTTTGCCTTTTGAAATTTTGAAACTGTTGTCAGAGAGGCAGAGGAGAATCGACTGGAGTGCTCTGGAAGTATCTACATCCAGGGCAGATGAGAGAAACTGACATCTAAGAACAGATTTAGGTGAGAAAGTTGGTTTTGGGGAAAGCAGCATTTTTTCCCACGGCAGATGGTCATGATGCTGGTTTTTCTTTATGGTCATCTGGACATGGTGCAAGGCCAGTAGTGTTCACCATGTGGTTGTGCCTGGGTTTGGCAGGTGCAGAAGTGGAGGAGCTTGCCTTGACACATGCAAGGTGAAGAGGAAGCAAGGCCAGATGTGTGGGACAGGGCAGCTTCTGCAGTCCAGATGTGCATCCCACTGGGGAGCACAGCTTCCTGGAGCCAGGGGAACGGCAGGCAAGCAAGCCTACGGATCTGAAGAAGGATTATGGTCATAACTGGTAAAGAAACACTGATGTGAAAGAGTGGGCCCTTAAATATGTCTGTGAGAGCAGAAAACACTGTTTCACTCTCTGCCACGCACACATCTTCCTGGAGTATCCCATGCACATCTCTGCATGGAATAAAAACATATTCAAGAAAAATCAGAAGAGCCCTATGCATCTTCTTAACTGTGCTTGCTCAGTCTTCTGATTTGGTGATATGTATGCAGCTCCTTTGCAATATGGCTTAGGACCTTTGTTCTCTTTGATTTAGCAATACTGAAATAATTTCCCAGCTTACACCACCTCAGCTGCTGAGAGGTGGAAGTCATATTGGTAACTGACATTCATCCTCAGAGACAGCCATATGACCATAAAAGCAGAGCCATTCCCCCTGCAAACATCTGCTGCCCTAGCAGACCTCTGATCCATTTTGTCCTCACAGCTCTAATTCTAACAGGAACTCAGAAATAAAACAAATGAAATAATTAATTTCCATAGTGATCCACAAAAATAATAAGAAAAATCAGAGCTGTTGTACTTAAATGTTTGACTACAGCAGGTAACATGAGGGAGCTCAGTCTAGATCCCATGGCTGTAAACAGCAGAGTGGTTCCCCTGGCTCTTAATCCCCTTTTTCCTCTTTGCTGCTCCTGGGAAAGCAGCTAGAGAGCAGGCAGTTGTGGCTGGCAGTGGCCACCTGTTCTCAGCTGTGATTTTGCCAGGATGCCCAGCTGCTTTCCCCAGCACACTGGACTCACTGCGCACGAGCAGAGCAGGACATGGGCACAGCTTGTCCTCTGCCTCCTGGATCACAGAGTGGCAAACAATTGCCCACAAAGAACAGAGGTTCACAACACCTCCTCTCATACCTCTTTTCCTTGGTCTGGGCAGGGCAGGTTTGTTGAGGACATACAGAGTAATGGGCACACATACCAAAAGCAGGGGACACAGTCCCCATGTGGCAAGCTCAGGCACAGGGCAGAGGGGGCCAGTATGCACGAGGTCCATGGCCCTGGACCCTCCTGGATAAATAGTCAACACAGGTTAACAGAAAGCTAATAATTTTGCTCTTTCTTTGGCAGTGGTTGCAGAAAAATGGAATTGTCTTGCTTATGAGTCGTGTGATTAGCAAGTATTTGAGTGTTAGCAGCATGTACTGAGAACCTTCTCATTAAACTAGACCTAGGACTTGCATAAACATTTGGGTTTACTGGAAGCACCAGGGCTTTAGTTGGCTGCAAAGTGGTAAATTAATTCAAAGCTGAAACTACCTTTCAGCTGCAGACAGTGTCATTTGCATTCAAAAACAAGGTTGTAAATAACACTCTTCCAATGTTATTTACCAGCAAATGTGTGATATTATTTTAACTGAAAATTTGGGAAGCCTGCCCAACATGAAGCAGCAAACCATTTCTGTCTGAAATAGATTATTCTTTAAAGCTCTGAAGATTGGAAAGAGATTTATTTTCTCTTGAACAGCTGCTACTAGCAACATAGATGGCAAAAAATTGCTTCTTTATTTTTAGAAGAAAATTATTACTAAACAATTGTAGGCTTGAAAAAATAGAACTGAGGTCTCCAAGTATTTGAATTCTCTGACCTGAATGATGTAATTTTTCTTAATTCTGGTAAATTATTTAATAGCATTATTATTATTTAAACAAAAGTCTTAAGACTTTGAGTTTTTCTGCCTGCTGACTTGTAAAAGGGATGATGTTTTATTTGGCTTTGAGATTTTAAAGAACACAACAAAAGCCTTGGACAAATTCTGCAGAGCAACTAAGAGATAC
The DNA here is from genome assembly GCF_035770615.1 of Melospiza melodia melodia. Classification (NCBI taxonomy): domain Eukaryota; kingdom Metazoa; phylum Chordata; class Aves; order Passeriformes; family Passerellidae; genus Melospiza; species Melospiza melodia. The sequence continues at coordinate 76,573,221 of NC_086199.1, forward strand.
CTACGCCTGAGCTTGGAAAAGGTGTGGGAAGTGGATGACAGTTGAACAAACACCTCTTAAATTGTTATATTGCATGAGGAAGTAGATAAGAGCAGTTACAGGTGGCAGGGCATTGCAGCTGAGATTGTGAGGTAGGAGAGGTCTGAGATAAAGGACACAGATATGGGAACACTGACAATAGATACCCAAACTACTCGTTGTCCTGGGACAAGAAGCCCAGTTACCAGCTGTCCATGGGCAGTGTGCCTGAACTGCTGTTTAAACCGGAGTTCCAGAGGTGCCTCAGCTGTTTGCAGGCAGAACACCCAGGGTGGGTTGGCTCCCACCGGCGCCGCATTGAGCACAGCACAGCTCTGGTGTTTGAGGAGCATCACTTTGTAACTCTACGGCAGATTAAACCCATTTTTCCTGCACAATGTATAACCACCGTGGGGCTCTTATTTCTTCTACTGATTTCCATTGCACTTGACTTTCTTTCTCTAGCAAGGCAGACACACTGTCCCCCAGACAGTGCTTACTTTGCTATATACTGCATCATCTCCAGAGTAAAAGTGCCTGTGGAGGAAAAACTAGGCATAAATTAATTTTGTGCCATTTATTTTGCAGATGTGTGTTTGCATGTTTCATGTATAGATGAAGTGAACTTTATAAGGGATTTAATGCAATTGCCTGTGGCCCAGCTCTTGGAAAAAGCTGAAGTGACTGGCTGAAACACGCATCCAGGACCTGCATTTACAAGTTTGCAGTTTCAGGCTGGCCTCAGTCATATCAGGAGAACAGCATGTGTTCCAGACACTGTCAAAGGCAGCAAACTGCTGAAAAAATCCTGCCAAAGCAACAGCTGAAGCAATGAGAGCTTTCAGTTTGTTACAACTCCATTTAGCTGCGTGCTTAGGAGCAACTCATTAAGTAGCAAGCAACCATGTGAGGGGATGCCAAAGATTAAAGGAATCCTGTCATGAGATAGTGGTGACATTTGCCTGCTGCTTTCCAAGTGACAGTGCTTGCCAAGCCCGGGGGAAGCCAGTGACAGCCCACAGTAGCAGCATCAATTTAAGCAGCAGATTGGCAGGAACTGTGCCTGCTTTGGATGTGAATGCTTGAGCCACGCTCAGGGAAGGTCCAATTTGTGAATCCTGCCAAGAGAAATGGTGTTACAGAAACCAATTACCTTTTACACACATTTTCATGTGTGTGCACACATCCAGGTGGATCTAGCTCAAACAAGACTCTTGCCCTGATAAACCAGTGCCTGCAGTGGCAAGGACAAAGGGACAGGGGCTGTTGTGCCACTGCCTCACAAGGGAACACAGGGAGCAGTTCTCTTCTGCTTCACAAGTTCCTATGACTGTTGTGACCTGATGGAAACAAAGAGCGGCTCTGAATTTCCCACCTGAGGGAGGCTGGAAGGCATTCAAGACACCAGCAGACTCACCAGGACATCTTCAGCCCCATGAGGGGCTTCCCTGTGCTCTCTGAACCCCAGGAACTCCAGGCTTCACCACCTCTGCCCCTGTGTGACTTGGCAGAAGGACACTGATGTCCGTGGAGTTCACTGGCCATTCTAACAATTCTGCAGGCTTGGCAATCACCTCCCATCCAGGAAGACTGAGAGCACTGAAATGGACTTAGCACAATTAAAAAAGTTTTGCAAGAGGTTTCTTTTTGTGGTTGTTTTTCTGGTTGTTTTCTTTCCCCCTGAAGTACTATGCTGCTACTACACAGAAAAGCCTTGCTGAATTTATAAGAAATATACCTTACTGATGTTTCTTACAGTTAGCCTCAGGAAAGTGGAGCTTTTTTAGTGTTCTTATTGAGATGTACTGCTCGAGAGAAATAACCTGGAAAAAGGCCATGAATGCTATGCAGCTACTTATATCAAAGAGCAGCACTGCAATTAATAAATCCCCATTAACATCTCTCATTCTAATAACTTTCCAACATTCATAGAAATCCCAGCCCTTCTCCTCCAGTTACTGTTTTTATGTACTCTCAGTTATTTTTAGGAATTTCAAATGCTCAGTCCCAAAGTCCCAACATTGTGTAAAAAGTCCTTGTTCTTGCTTTGTGCAGCAGAAGGTATTAATTTAGCTTAGAGCAAGAAATCTTGTGAAGAACTGTAGGCTGGAAAATAAAGCCAAATTGCATGGTTGCTCAGAAAAGGGTAACAAGGTCTGTGGAGATTATACTACCACCTAGAGAGTGAAAGCAGCTACTTGAAACAATATGTGCATAGCACAACTACAAACTCCATTTTTTCTTCCTGGTGCCTATTTGTCCTCTAACTTCTCTGCCCTGTTTGTTACATCTTTGCCTTGTATTCTCAATATAAAGATATGCCCAATGATGTTATGGAATTGTATAAGCTAAGGTGGTTGCTAGACACCAAGCAAGGGGAGGTAGTTTCCAACTTCCACAGTTCTTTCTGCTCTGAAGTCTCTGAAGCCCTTGTTTTGTTTTTTCAGCTGGTTGCTACAGATGTCTTGAGCTTTAGTTAGATTTTTCTGCATATATGAAACAGAGATAAGAAAAAAGAACAGGTTTTTCCTGTAAGAGCAAGAAAGAATTTTCTCTCCCTCTCTAGCACCATCAGCATAGATAAGTACTTGGGTTTTAAAGAAATCCCAGAGTATTGCTTTGGTTGCTTAGATAAGAATGATTTATCTTCTTAGATAATAACAAAAATCAATATATAGTGTTGGTCTAGAGAGGACTCTTCTGGAAGTGGGAGACAACTCATCTTCTGGGTGACAAGCAAAACTAATATGGCTTCTAGAGTAATAATTCCCTTTAATTTTACATAAGAGAGAAGGCAGTTTGTGATTTGTTTTTCCATTTGCCATAAATTTAATTTGACTGAGAATGGCTCACGGTCACTTGTCCCAGGCCAGCACTGAATTTGTATAGTTACAACAGCACTCCAGCTGACAAATTGAAGCTGTTTTTCAGCTGCACTTCAGTAGTGGCTTTTATTCCCATTTGGGAATTAACCCCATCTGTCTTCATGCAGCACTTCAGTGAGAGCACAGGATGACTGCAGGATCAAGATAAATACCCTGCACATCCAGTCTCTTTCCAAACACTTCTGACTGCAATTGCAACACATCCATCTTTGGATGCAAAATTCACCAGCTAGGCAGCTAAACACATGTAATGGCAAGAACATACTTTTTTTCAAGAATGTTTTACTTACCTTTATTAGAGACAAACTGGTCTGGCCTTGCTTTGGACTCAGGTAGCATTTTATAAATGTAGCATTAAATAAATATTAAATAAAGCAGTTTCAAGAAGAAAACCCCAGTTATGAAAGAAAAATTTGGAGGTGAGAATTACTTTCTAGTTCTGTCTTCATTTCAAGGACAGAGAAATCTTTTTCCTCCTATCCTGAACAATTGTCTCTGATGTGAAAGTGTGCTGGTACTGAATGTACAATAGATGGAGAATCCTTTCAGAAAATATCAGGAGGAGACACAAAATGACCCGAAACTGAACTCCTCAAATTAGAAGCAAAACAGTCTGTTAGATGCCAAGAAGTCTACAGGGAGTCAGTAGTTCATTTGTCTTCTGTGCTTGTTGTTCAAGATAGGAAAAATGGGATCTCTTCAACCATCACTTCCACGGTACAAAAACAGATACAAAGCTAGAAGTGTTCTTAATTGCCATGCAAGTGGGGGCTCTCCATCATTTATTACATCTTCACAACTCAGACACAACGGGGTCATATTTGCAACTCATACTCATCCAAGTGTTTGACCTCATTACTTTTAACTTCTTTTATGAATGCCTAGAAAAACTCTGACAAAGAACTTTTGCCAAGTTCTGTAATCCCAGGGTTTGAAGGACTTCATGCCTAGCATCTTTAACTCTCTGCCACATTTTATAGTCCTGAACTGTGCTGCTGAGCCTGCCCCAGGCCCAGTGATCTTTGTGCCTTTTCAGAATGCTCAGTTGTTCATCACATTTTGGTATCCAAAAGGTTCACACTTAACACCATAACTGACTTATGTGCAATTTCAACATCAAATACTCAGTACATCCTTTTTCCCTCCAGTTATCAAGTTCCCTCTGCCTCAACATGACCACAGCTGCAATCTCATGCCAGTGTTTCCAATTGCTTTTGTTATAGGTTGTATGAGTTGCATCTTGCTTTATGAACTACCAGTATCAACCTTTCTAATAATGTTTGATCAGATTTACAAGGTTTCATATTGACCTGGTAGTGGTCTTTTTTGCAGTACTAGAAATAAGTTTACAGGAGAGATGTACTTTATAAAGGGGGAAATAGAATAACAGATGGCAATTTCATTACAACTACAGATGGAAAGAATCCCTTTGAAATATATTTTGAAACTTTGGTTTGGAGGAGTTTGGCCTTTGGAGCCTTTGAAAGGACAGTACACAGCAAAAAGCCATCACTATGGAGTCTGACATGTCTGATGGGCAAGTTTCTGGAGAATATTCTGTTTCTGACAAGCTCAGCAATAAAGCATGGGCATGACATCAAGTCCTACCCCTGCAGATGGCAGCAGTACTTCAAATTTCAGTTCCACAGCACAGGATGTGGTAGAAGCTGAGTCAGATTTCCACAGTGAAGGTACTGTTGACTGTCAGGCTCCTAAAGTGATGTGTTGCTACTCATCAGCAGGTCACTGACAGTTTTTCCAGTTGGAAGATGAAAATTTTAATATTTGACAAGTAGCAGAAAGATGTTCCTGAGCTTTGTGGAACCCCTCTTGGTTCCAAGCATAATCAGCTCTCATTCTGCTTTATCTCAAGCACTGCAGGTGTTATTTTAAAGCCAATTTATATTCTTCAAGCTAACAACAGCATTTGGCTTCGTTGGCTTGGGGGAGCACAGCACAGTAATAAAAGCAATACTTCAATAATAAATTCAGCTGTAGCAAGATGTTGCTAAAAGAAATCCTTTCAGTGGCAGATAGCTAGCCCTAACAACTGCAGGATGAAACAGGATGATCAAACAGACCAAGATACCCCTTTATTCATAGCATACAAAAAAGGCTTAAAGTACCATAATTCAGCCATCTGGAACTTTCTGTGCTCTGCATGGATCCTGAAGGGTTTGAATTTAGATGTAAACAACTTCACCTCATGCCCCCCAAGATTAATTGTTAACATTAAAATATCGACAGTAAAAAAGTTGTTAATGTTAATAAAAATTAACATTAAAAAATTTCAGTCGAAGCACGCAACAAATTGGGGCTTGTGAGAGGTTTGTGCAGAGCCATGTCCTTATCTGCTGCCAGCACAAGCAAAGGGAAGACCAGCAGTACATACTGGGATAACCCTTTCAGCAAAGGCCAAACCAGGTATCTGCTCTTGTGTCTGCTGAGGTGTCTGGAAAGAAGGACAAGTGAAGAACTATATTCTCCCTACAGATCTGAGAAGCAGCTGCCCAAAAGTCCTCAATCTGTGTCAAATACTGCTAAGTCAGCTCCACACCTGCAGCTTCCCAGTCCAAGCCTGAAAGTGCTGCTTAACATTTGAGCCTGGGAAAAAGTCAAACTGCCAACACTCCTCCTTCCCAGTGACCTGTGGAGGCTTCACCTGGACAGCATGGTCTCAGCCACACGAGTCTGTCAGGCAGAGACCCAACACCCTGTCCTTGTGCCCACCCTGCAGCCAACAAACGGAAAGATGCCAGCAAGCAAAAATAACAAGAACTTCTGCGGTGGTTTTGGAGAAGAACCAAGAACCCCTGTGTGAATTACCTATAAGGCATGATGTGAAAAACAGTTCAAATGAGCTGAAGTTACTGGTAGTTATCCATATGCACCAGCTTTCCAAGTCCCAGCAGCCTGCTAGGCACATCTTGGCAACAACCACTTCATCCTCCTAAATTGCCATGGGCAGCTTTCATGGCTGTCTGTTGCTATTAGAGAAGAAAAGACTGTTTCAGTTGGAAGGGACTACAACAATATTAGTTTTCATTCAGATACAGATAATAAAGGCCCTGCAGAGCAGTACGAAACAGAAGAAATCAGGGTTTCAACTCCGCATTCCTGACAAAATATCTCTACTTATTTAGAATATGAAATAGTTTCCCTTGCTTTTTCTAGCTTTTTTGACCTAAGCTGACATCTTCAGCTTTTATGATTATATGGGCTCTTCTTCCCTCTGATGTGTCTTTCCTTTTATGTCATCATCATTAGAGATGAATAAAAATTCATCTGTAGTTTTTATTTCCTGCATTTACCTCTTCATCATTTCTGCAGTTCCTAACACTAAATTTTATTTTACAAACAATCCAGAATACAATGAGCAATCAACGTCATACAAGTAAACCTATCCAGGCAAGCTTACAATTTATTTCACAGGAGTTCCTCTAACTTTAGGACAAGGATTAGGAGCTGATTACATTTATTTCAAGACTTTGGCTGTAAGCTTTGGTTTTTCATCTACCTCTGCTCCCACTAGCTCATTGCTATGAGCTACTGTTTTCACAAGTGCATTGTTTTATGTTACCTAGTGTCTTTTCATTTTAAGCACAGTCTTTGCAAATAGGCACGATGGTGTGGCTAATCCTTGGTGGAGAGTTGTCTATTTCAACATCATTACTAGAGTTCATGCCATTTCCCAGCTTAAATCAGATTTCATGTTTATTGCAACACAAACGCAATAAACATGAAATCATTTAGTAGCAGTTTAAGTAAAACATGGACTGTGAAGTCTGAACTTTAGATTGTTGTGTGGATTTCTGCAGGACAATTTCAAAATGGATGGGTTGGATTTTTTTGGTTATTCAGAGGATTTGTGACTGAGGCTGTAAATTCTGCCCACTGCTAAGATCTGTTCAACAAACAAGTAATTGCTAGCCTAGTTTAGACTCAGCACTTTTGTGTTCCATCTCCTACCACATACCATTTATAAGATTGCTGGGTGCTTTGTAAGGCTGTGCTTCAATAGGAGGGGAAACTATCCCTGTAAAGCCTTGGCATTCATCAAATGAAAGGTGCTATGTAAGTTGTTACTGGTTTTCCTGTTTAATATATTGTGAATTAATGAAAGAGAACAAGAGAGTGATGGTTACCTCTCAACAGAATATAAAATTTGCCTTAGGTAGAGACACTATTTACTGAACACTTCTTTCACCCAAAGAGAAAAACCAATGATGGCATTTGCTGTTTTCATAACAATCCAAGAGAGAGCTGACTCTGACAGGCTGCTATTCCCTGATGGCTAAATAGCTAAGGAGAAGTAACGTGAGAAACAGCTCTGCTGAAAATAACTCCAGCCTTCATCACTGAAGCACATGGACTCATTCCTGCCATAAGCCTGTTTCCCCTGCAGCAAAATCCCTCTTATTCCCCTCCCATGGTGGTGGTTTGCTGCTCAGGCTGCCTTTAACATTGTCACTTTTGGTTTTTTCCTTTATTCCACTGTGTAAACCACAGGACAAAGGGGAAGGGAGGAGCTGTCAAAACCAATGTGCCATTCTGCTGCTGAACTACTGAGCAAAGGGGGTATTAGTAAAGAAAACTGAAGCTTAGCTGCCTAGGTGTTCTGGGAACTGGATTCTGAACTCCGTTTCCAGAATATTTCCATTCTGGAAGTCAGTGAGAGAGAACAAGAACTGCACTGTAGCCACCTACAGTGATGGAAAGACAGGCAGAAAAAAATAAAATAAACAAAGTCAAGAAGAAACAATAACATTGTAAACCTACCTAGGATTAGTATGCAACCCCAGTGGAAGACCTCACCAATATACACTTGCAACACTTGATTCCAGTTGATTCCTGTGTACTGTCCACCCTGGTCAGTCTGCAAGTATACAACCTGGTGAACTACTGGTTATGTTGACAAGTGGAAACTTACTACACATGGACACTTGGATAGTCTAGTATTAGCAGGGGTAGCTAATTGGCTAATTGTTTCATAACCATCCAAACTTTAACATACACTACAATTTTTGGAACAAAAAGCAAAAGGATTAATATCAACAAAATGGCAACAGGTTGAAGAACTTGGTTGAGAATTCCAGTAGCTGTTGGTGACCATCCAAAAAGAGTGTCCCAACATTGGTGTTCTCCATCTTTCTTCACCTGCTCCATCATACATTGTATTTCTTCCATATTGTGATAGATATTAATCAGAAAGTTTTTGTTTCCAGGTTTTTATTAGGATGAATCTAAAAACAACAAACATTTGGTTTTGAGCTTTGATGGTGCTACATTCACAATGGAATCCCTTTTGCTCTCATACAATGCAAGCATTGACATCAGTAGTCTGCCACTTATTTTTGGGCCCATACTCCACGCTCCAGAGGACAGAGTATAGTTCCATTGTGATTTAATCCTAATGCAATGACTGAGTATATTTTGTATACTGAAGTACTGTGGATTGATGAAACAAAAACTGGCTGTGCTGCAGATGGGATCATAGGTAGAATTGTCTAGATACCACCAGGACTGGCATTTATTTTCAAATTGAATAATGTTATCCCAAATTACCTTTTGAATTTCAACAGGTAAGGTACCTTCTTCACCTTCCCTTCTGACTGGAGCTGTCATTGACTGCATCCACAGTTGAACTTGGATACAACTAAGAGCTAAAGAAACATTGGTTGGAACTATGCTAAGTGCATCTGTGATAAGTGGAGGATCTTTTTCATTAATTCCCTCCCACTGAGTTAATATGTCCCTTAGAAACCATTGATTAGCTCCCCAAACCCAAGGGAAGATTGTTGAGGGTGTTTCAGTTTATTTAGGTGCCTAATTATTGTGACAAGTTTGCTCATTAACACCTCAGAGTCCGTGTCATTTCCAGCTCCCAATCCTATTCCCAGAACACCAGCCACATCCCCGCTGGTTTGCCAGGAAGAAGGGAGGGCTTCTTCACGCAGCCACGCTGTCCATCCTGCACAGGAGGCTTTCAGGAGCAAGCTGGTTGGACTCTGGAAACATTATTCTGCATTAACAGCTCAACTTACTCGAGGAACCACGTTGGGCTGAATAGCAGCTGATGTTGGCCTGTATTTTTGATTAAGTAGGGAAAATGTTGTAGATGTAAGGAGACAGTTCAACAGGAGGCTTAGTTATTAAGTATGGCTCTTCAGCAAGAATTTCAAATTCTTGTTGAAGAAGGCCCAAGCTCAATCAAGAGTTGGGGTCTGTCTAAAGACACACATCACAAGCATTGGATGGGATATTTTCCAGGTATGCCAGCACTCATGCTTAAAAGAGCAGGTATGTATGTTGTTTTCCTCTTTGGCATAGTTTACAACACTTATTTACTCGACATAGCTCACAACAATGTGACAACAATTGTCAGGCATTTAGCATTACTTTGAATTAAGCATCCTATCAAGGTGATGTCACCTTTCATTCCCTTTAGAGATGGAATGTGTTGATTTTCACTCTTATCTGTGGTGATCCACTCTAGCTTATAAAATGTCATATTGTAGTGCCACTGCTAATAAATTAGGCCAGGCATAGATATGTCTACAAGCACATGTTCTTCTATCCATGGCTACCCCATTGTGCATAAATTTCACAGTTTGTGTTCTACAGTTAGGAAATCAAGTGACAGTTCTACACCCTGTTTTTCCCATAAACAAAATGCAAGCACATGCTGTGTAAAAGTAAAATTGTAAAAGGATTTCTTGTTGTTACTTGGTTTAGTAAAATCAAGGTGGTATATTTTAATTTCAGTGGGTTTTTCATGAGTAGACCCATCGATTGCTCTGCACCCTATTTTTATTTCTTCCTCAGGCATTGCTTGAAGCCCTGGTATTTCAGAAATATCATGGTTGTCATGAGTTCCTTTTCCATCCCACTCACTTGTGAGATATAATTAATCCTCATGTACAACCCCAACAAGGTTCAGGTTGGCCTTACTTTTGTGTGGGACCCCAACTCTTGCTGTGTATTTAACATGACCTTGGGGAGCATTGCCATTCTGTACCTTGATTATGAGCCAAGAGGAATTGCATTGTCATATTATGAATAGAATAATATAATAAATCCAATCTATTGATTCGCTATCCTCAAAATTTAGGTTTCCATACAACTATGCACAGCAACAATAGTATTACAGCCAAAACTAATGACAGTATTCCCTGTAGACATTCAGGATTGGTGTTGGCTAATCCAACTGCCAGCACTGTGAAGGTCTCACACTAGAAATTTACAGAATAACTCACTTTATTAATAGAAAATTGTGACAGGCAAAGATTTGAGGATAGTCAGTGGTAGTATCTAACTGCAAAGGCATATTCAAAGCAATACAGACAAGCTCTGATCCCCCCTAAAAGTATTCAGCACACACAGATCATGGTTCTTATCCAGTGGGCACCCCTGTGGGCGGGAGGACAGGTTCAGCCTGCCAGGTCAGCCGGTCCCAGTAGTTACAAAGGAATTGTTCCCACTCTCAACTTAGTATTACACTATTTCTCTATGTTTAGATGGAGCCTGAGTGACTCCGGTCATATATACATTTGTTACCGATTGGTGTAAAATCCTGTTGCTTCACTGCTAAAGAGCCAATAAAATATAGAGCCCGTGCTGAGTGAGGGGTGAGTAACTTTGGCAGGAGGTGTGCGTTAATGTGACAATCAGGTTCCAACGAACCAGGTTCCTCTGAGGAGAGCAATTCTTGTCCTCTCTGCCCTGGCTGGCAGGTGCCATGCAGTCCCCGAGCTGAAAAGCACCTTCCATTTCATTCCCATTCCCCTCCCTGAAAAGCAAGGCTTTCTGTAGAGCCTGGCCACTCTGCTCCCCCCTCGTTCCCTCCCCTGAGCAGGTGCTGTGGCTGCAGATTGTGTGCCTGGAGAATCATTGTGGAATAGGTTTCAAGGAACAGGAATAGGTTTTGAGCATGCCAACCAAATTCCATACAGGTAGAATAAACTGCATTTTTATCCTATAATTTCCATACCATTATAACTTCTGGTAGGATATGAATAGAGCTTCTAGATTTTCTCTCGTTTTACCCCCAGCCATTTTTCCACAGCCACATAACCCAGGACCTCCTACAAAGTAAAACTGTGCTGTGATAAAGAAATGTAGCAACAGCTGTCTGAGATGAAAAGTTGTCCCAGTAAAACCCTTTTCAGGCAACAATAATGGATAAGGCAGACAGGGAGATTACTTAGATCAGGTGGTTATTCTGCAGTAGTTATACTGAAATGTGAGAAGACCTGGGTATCAAGAGTAATAAGAAATTCCAGATGCATCAAAAAAAGAGCCATAAGAGGAAACCAAAATAGCCTCCACTGTCTCTGAACAAAGAGTTTCTCTTAATTCTGAGAGAACAAAAAGAGCTGGCAAGTATGCCCAGCAGCACTGAAATATCTGAAGATATTCCTGTGAAAACACCTGTCAGTATGGGCAAGAGTGATTAAACACAGCTAGATCTGAGGCAGAAATTTCAAAAACCTGAGCAGTCAAATTTTGCAGACTGGTGTATATGTGGTTCTTCACAGTTATTTATGTATATTATTCAGCAAAAGGTATCTGGAAGCAGCCCTAAAATGCACTGCACTCAGATAGAGTCAAGAAATAAAGCAGACCTGGGCTATTATTCAAGGGAATAACTTTCTAACTGACATTTCCAGAGTTTTAAAAGGTACCTCCTTATGCTCAAATTAGAGTTGCCTCTCTGTATGAATGACTGTGTTTTGCCACAGATACTTTGAAAACTGTTGATGGAAGGGAAATTGCTGTACTGGTAGACTGGTTGGGGGTTGTTTTTAAATGACTATTAAGAATTTATATTGCTTCGTGCAGAGCAATAGGTGCAAAAAATTGCAAAAATTGCATTTTGGCTGCTGAGTTAGCCCAGGAACTGAATTTACAGTCAAAGGATAAACCTGCTTCAGGAATAAGAAAGAAAAATCCCTGAAGTTATTTACAGTGCACTTTTCCAAGCCAAGAAACACAGATGAGCCTGATACAGGCCATCTGGCATGCTACAAGAATTGTAAACATTATTACAGAAAACTGTGCACCTGGGGGACAGTTGAACCTTTTGAAGGGGCAAATGGCTTCCCACCAAACAGAGAGTTAAAAATCCCATTGCTGGACTGTTGGTCCCACCTGAATTTTCTCAAAGCTGATGGGCTAAAGGCTGCAGAATGAACACATGTTCATCAAAATGGGAACAGCTTAAAATTTGAATCCATGTGTTTTCTAGATGCAATAATGGCCAAAGCTGGAAATCTGATGAAGACCTTATTTGTGTTTTTGAAGCTGTTAGCTGTCCAATCTGAGACAGCAGGGTGTGGCTGAACCACATAGTCAAATTGATAGGCTCATCCATTACTAAGTACACATATTTTCCATATTTTCCTTGCATCAGCACTCCTAGAATTTCTGCAAAGGAAGCAATGAGGGCACCTAGGAAAGTGTGAACAGGTTGGGAAATAATTGCAGTGACTGAGCAGAAATTATTTCTGAGTAAAAGTACTCAACATGCCATAGTGATAGCTAATATTTAACTAGTCTGGAAGTTATTTAAGAGAAATCTGGTGATGTTCATGTCTGCAATATCTCTGACAGAAATATGCAATTGATGGGGATTTCTTGGGGAGAAATGATAACTACACAACTAGGGGATAAATTCACTTCTGTCTTGAACAAAATATAATCAAACTCATGCAAGGATATATAAATGCATTTTAAATACTGCAATTTTGTGTCTTACAATCAACCATAAATAGGAAAAACTGAGAAGGTGGCCTGGTGCAGTGCAGGCACAAGTGTGCTGCTAGAGGCTCACTGAGGATGTGCCAGGGGGCAGAGTCACAGAGGGAAGAGAAGACTGGAAAACCTGGGAGGGAACGTGGTGCAGAGAAAGCTCTGGCCAGACAGCACAGAAGGCAGAATCCATGGGAATCCAAGGCCCCTGGGAGCTCACACTGCTCAGCCATGCCTCAGCGTGCTGCTGTCCCTAGGCTCCTTGGGGGCACTCAGTAATATTTATCACAGCTGTGGGTTCCTTCTGCTCTTTGCCTTTCCCAGTTTCTCCTGTAATAGTCTCCTGTTTCCTATATCCTTCCCTAGTCTACAGATTCCCCTTCGTTGCATTTTCCTTGTTCTTATGTCTACCTGCCAGCCATTGATCTAAACCTTTTGGGAATAGAATCATACAGTATAAAGTACTTTCAGATCCAATGGATTTCCAGATGTCATCAGACTGAGCCTGTTGCTCAAAGCGGGGCTATTTGTGATCAAGGAGCTCAGAGACTTCATCTCTAGCAAGGGAGATTGGACCACGTGGCCAAAGAAGCTGCACAATATTTGATTACTCTTATTGCAAAGAATATCAGAATTTCCCTTGTAAATGTGGCCCCTGACTCTCACCCTGTGGTGTTTCACAGAAACTTTTAATGGAAGAATCTGATGCAATCTGCAAGTGTAATAGACACGAGTAGACAGTTTATTTGTTTGCTATCTTTTAAAGTTTAATGAGCCATTTAATAGAGCCTCACATTGATTTGGACAGCTTGAGTATACAGTATAGGAAGCAGGGGAAAAAATATGGCATGTCATCCTTTATGCAAGTTCATCACAGTTGCTCTAAAACTTGCAGAAGATTTTAGATATAAGGTTGAGGCTCTACCTAAACTCTTTTCAGGGCCCTAGAAAGAGATTAGAGCCATGGGAGGGGTTTTTGTCTCAAAGTGCCTTCTTTAGCAGGGTATAGCATCTTAGGCTAAGCCAGACCTTCAGCAAGGAGCAGAGATGAAAGCTTCTGCCTGGCCTCATTCCTTGTCCACTAGTTAGCTGCAAGGAGGCAGGGAAGGTGGGCAGGTCTAATACAAGCATGTCTGGAGACTGATAAGGATGCTAACTGCAGTTTTCTCTGTGGGATGATTATGGATTGTGATGGGAATAATGAGTGCCAATTTTAGCTGGCATACTAGTCCTGAAGCTTCAGGTAAAGGTTTTCACACAAAGCAGAACTTGGTATCCGATTTTGTGGAAGGACAGATATTTCTTCTGGTGCTGAGAAGTGTGGGCATTTTGAAGCAGGTAATTAAGTGTTACATTCACTTAGTGGATGCTTTGGTGAATCCTGAAAAAAAAAATTCAATTCCTTGCACTGATATTTTTAATTTGCTTGTATGTTCATGAAGCTCATGTCACCTATTTACATGCCTCTCATCTTTCTCTTCCCACTGCAGGGATTAGCTGCCCTAGGAAATCCACACATTTTTCTCCATTTGTTGAAGCTTTTAAGAAAACCACCATAAGCAATATCAAGAAGAATTAGGTACACACAGGATAATTTTAATGAGTCAGTGAAAGCTTTCCATAAGGCTGAATTTCAAAGACCTAACAACATTTTTTTTACTACTGAATGGCTCTGTTGCCTTAGCATAGCTCCCAGGAGGATCTGTTCTGTCATCTTCCCAGGCACAGAGCTGAGGATGACAGGTTGGGAGTTCCCAGCTCCTCCTTTCTACCCTTTTCTAAGATGGATTCAATGTTCCCTACTACCATCACCTGGGACTTCCATCTTACTGCCAAGACTTTTCCCATGCCATGCACAGTGGTTTAGCAACTACATTAGTCTATTCCCTCAGGACTCTGGGATTCATCTCTGCAGGTCCCACAGACTCATACATGTTCTCCAGGGTGTTTTTATTCTACTTTGAGCACTACCCTTCTCAGGTTTTAACAGGCAAAGTTAACATGGGCATGAAACTGCTGATAAAATCAATTCCTCACCACCTATTCCCAGGCACGGGACTTTGGTGCTGCTAAGACCTTTCTTCCCTGTAATTACCAGTTTCTGGGGTATCTTATTTATGAGAGCTTCCTGGGCCCCACCCACCTGAGATCCTGATTGAGTCTATTGATTCATCCCTTAATTACTTGATTCATTCCTCTGAGATCTGAGCTATATGCTAAAGGCCTGCCTAATGCAAATTAGTCTGAGCTCGGCATCTTACTGCAGTTGGGTTAGAGGAGAACACAAACAATAAATATTTAGCAGCTCATAGCTATTTCAGCTTCTGTTGTCCTCAGTGGTAGGCTGTCACTGTTCATCCCTCAAACTCTTTCAGAGTGAGTTGACTCCCAGCAACAAGAATGCTGCAGAGATCATCCACAATCAAGAAGCATTTGCTGAAGTTTCTTTCCCATGCTAAGGGCTTTTCTATGAGTGGAAATTTACTATACTTGGACATTCTGAAATGGCTCTTGGTGTGAATCTGGGCTTGTAATAGCTCTAGGCATATACCAAAGCAGTTATTCCCTAATGCCTGTCCTGATTATTTGAAGTGCAGACCAACTGTAGCAGTAGCTGAGGCAGAAGAAGCAGCGAGTGTGCTGGAGCAAACACAGTTCAGGCAGCTGCTGGTGTTTCATAGAGGAGGTCACAGAGCCCTGCTTTGAGGCTGGACTGCTTTAAATGTTAGTTGCTGTCTGGAGCACTGTTTACAGTAAAGCTCCCTCCTCTGAGGTGAACTGCTGTTAGCAACAATGGAAAATTCTAGTTGAAGAAAAAATTAAATATTATTAGACACAGCAAAAGAAAAACCATTAAAGGAAATTACAGTAGCACTTTTAGAGAAACACTGTTATTTGGCAGTGATGTTTGCAAAGATCGGTTACTACTTAGATTCAATTATGTGACCTCAGCTATTTATTTCAAGGGCAAGGATAATTTTCTGTGTGTAGTTAAACTACATACATGGGCTAGAAAACAGCCATTAAAGATGCAATTTACATCAGGTAAACATTGTTTTGATATTCTCTTTTCCCCCTTTCTAGGTTGATGACTCTAAGTCCAGATGCCTCCTTAGCAGGGAAGGGCTATTAAGCTGAAGGCAAAAACTAATGTCCCTGAAGTCCTACCCCTGAGCCTTCCTATCTCCCAGAGCTCTAAATTCAAGGGGTAGTCACTTGTCTGGGGTCCTCAAACAGCCAGTGGCTGCTAATGGGCCAGGTTGTCATATGTGACATTTCAGAATTCATTTTCTTAAAATACAGGCACTGAGAATCTCCATCTTCCCCATGCACAGAGGGGCTTACCCTACAATTTACACCTTCTCTGCCTTTTGATGCCAGCCTTTGCTTTGACCCTCACGCTGAACTGCAGCTCTGCCCTCCCTGAATGACTACCCCAATACTTGCTCTGCCCCCATACTGAATGCTGCGGTGAATGTAGACATTTGAAGGTTTATTCCAACAAAACTGTTTTGAAGATGTGGAGTTTGAAGGTATTAAATTACAAAGCCACCTTCTTTCAGACAAGCTTTCAATAAAGAAGCTTATATTAGAGAATCAGAGCCAAAAGAGAAAGGTGTACTTCTACAGGAAAGGAAGGGATGAAAGGTTATACCTTAAAGCTTGAAGCAGGAAACAAAGGACTTTGAAGATCATGAGGCAGTTTGGAGGCCTCAGAAATCCAAGTCCCTGATGGACAGTATCACCCTGCATGTGGACATAGGTTGTGACACTACAGTTGCTTTCTTACTACAAGAGTTATCCAAGCCAAGGGTGATTTAAAATCCTCTTTCCCCAAAGGAGTATTCAATTTTCACCAAGTAAGACACTTAATTACAGCTGAAAGCCAAGCTGCACCGTTATTTTTAGAATCTTTCACTATTCAGAAATACTGAACAAATTCAGGAGCAAGACCTTCTAATAAACACAGAATTTTCTTTGAACTTCTCACATTTCTGAAGAGAGCTTAAGCAGATTCAAGCCCAGACATACATACTTATAAATGTATAGGCCCTACATACAAGTGAAAAAAACCCAATGTTCCTCAATTAGGACATTAAATACTATATATCTTGAGTGTTTCTCTTTTGTAGTGTGCTGTAAAGTCTCCAGTAAGTAACACAGATGAATCCTACAAAATTATCCTAGACATGTAAAGCTTAGTTTCCATGGCTATGCAGAGAGCTTTTCTAGGGTCAGGTAAAGAATACACAGAATTGCAAGTAGACAATGGGTTGCTCAAGTTGAAAGTGCCCTGTGACAAAGGGCTTTGGCATCTCTTTTTCCCTTTAATTACAGAAGGATGGAAATTATATTTCTGTGGCATTATAAAGCCTGGAGCTCTCTTTTAATGCCTGGCCAGTTCTCAGCTGCTGACCCTACCTGGCAATATAAATTTGATGCAAGTAGATCAAGCTATGTTTGTGCCAGCTCTACACTGATGGTTTTGATATTCTTAGACCACTATATCACCTAATCTGGCACACAATGGCTGGAATAAGTCAAATGTAAGCCAGAATGATGATTTGGAGAGGCTTATCTTCAGTGAACCAAGACTGCAGTCGTAGCTCACCCTGTCTGCAGCTGGAGCTGCCTCTGCCTGCCTTTAGCCACCCTCTGCTTGGCTTCCTGAGGCACAAGAGAAGCCACATGTTTTCCTCCCTGCCTCCTCCAGCTGGGGTGATCCAATGCTAAACACATTTATGCTGGCCCGGGTCATTTTGGCTGAAGGTGGTGAGGGAAGCAGTACTGCAGGTAGATACCAAAGGAAAGTAAGGATAGGAAAAATAGATATAGAAGTGCAGTACTTGTTTATCTAAGACCTAGTGTCTTATTTAGAAGGAGAGCTGCTGAAACAGCAAGACAAAAACAATTGCTGAGTGGGTGTTCAAGGTCTAAGCTGTGTTGCACAGAGAAAGAGCAAGACTTAATACAGCTATTAAATTAAGTCCACTTTTCTTTTTACAATTAATAGATTACTTGCAACTTAGCTATGGAGCTTATAGGACAAAATAAAACCACTGTTATAGAAGGTTACAGAAGACAGGTCTGTGACATTGCATATTATAGGGACAGGGAAGTCGTACCGTTTTTCTGGATCTTCTACTGAACACCACCCCCTTGCACTCAGAATTCAGTACAGTTACACAGAACACAAGAGGTCTTCTACCCAAACCAGCAGGACATACTACAGAATGAGAAAAGCTGTTCTGGAAGACTGGCTCTGAATGAGCTCAGGATCACATGGCATGACCTAAAGGGGACCAAAAGTAACCATGTACCACCCAACACAACTATGGTGTTGCTGCTACCACAAAACAGGCAGAAGAAAATAAAAATATTAAGGCACTTACCAAGTAGGATAAGATGCCTCTTCGATCTACCAGATAAAGCTGCAACAAAAATTCAGTCAAGCACATCAGGCTGAATTCTTTAAATCAAGATAAGACCTTTGTGGAAGGTATACTAAATTCTGGTAAAAGTTGTAGGCTATCCAGATGAATTGTTTAATAAAAATTACCAGACTATCATACATAAAGTATGACAAGATTATCACAAGTCTTCCATCTAAAGAGTTTCATTGGGTGGGTCTTGGTTTATTTTTTGAAGTTTTTTTAGGCAGGATGAGGATTTATTTGCAGAGTCACAGAATATCTCCAAATGTCACAGCCCTGGGGACTTGCTCTATGTGATGTACACATAGCAGATAAACCAGGCACTTGTCTCTGAAACAGAAGCAAGTATATTAATTGAGTTACCATTTACACTACCCAACATTAGACAAGTAAGACAAGGCCTGCCTTCACTGCAGTTTAGTACCTGGTACAGGCCACTCAGGCAATGTACACAAGACCATTTTAATGTTGCAATGCATTTTCTTAGCACCCACATGGAAAAAAAGTGATTTTAGCTATGATTATACTTGCAGCCAGTAGGCAGTAAATAGTGAGTCACTGTGCTCTCTCCAGCTGCAGCTTCCTTCCCTTCTCTGGCCTATCATCTAGGCTTACTCTGCATCCAGTGTTTTTCTCCATTTTCAATGGAACTGGCACAAATCAGGCCCTTTTTCAGCAAGGGATTGAAGACTTGATACAAAATTGGTATTTCATTTCCACTGCAGCGGCCCAAGTTTATTTTGACAGGGGAATCAAATCCCTTGTCAGAGAAGGGCAGCAGGCTGGGATGGCAACAGGCCGGTAATAAACACTTCCCCCAGCCCCCAGAAAGGGTTCAGCCATGCTGCATCTGAGCAAGAAGGGCCAGGGTGCCCATGGCCAGCAGTGTCAGGGTCACTTAAACCCAGGACAGCACACAGACCCTAGCTCTAGCAAGGTCTAAGCCCCCATCCCTGAGGTTTGAGTGCAGCTCCAGGGCACAAGGGTGGCTGGTGGATGGTGGGCACTCACGAGAGGGTAACCAGGTCAATCAGGGCCTGCTGACCTGCTCAGGGCCCTGTCCAAGCCACAGCCCCCTCCGCTTCCTGAGGGAAGAGAAAAAATCCCATTTAGGTCTGAAGGGAGTTAAACATGCTTAACTAAAGTTTATGCTTTAGTGCAGATTAGGCATAAAAACATTTCTGAGGTGTCCCTTTATAGATATGCTTCTGGAGGTTATTGGTGTGCCGAACCTCACAAGTGAAGAAAAATAATAAACTAATGCCACGTTTGAAAGCTGAAAATACGTAGACATCAGGTCTCTTCTACTGATTGTGCTTTTCATGTACCTGTCTTCCTGGTCAAGGTTATAATCTGCCACAGATTCACAAAGTACTGAGCACAGGGGAAAAAAAGCCATGCATAGGTAGGCAGCTGGCCCTGAGACGTCAGAGGCAAGTTTCCAGCTGCCTAGATAAGAGTCTCCAGACTTTTAAGAAGCCATCCAGCTCTATGGAGCATGTGTTGATGTCTGTGCAGTGTCCAGTGCATGACTGTTTTATGACAAAATGCTTGTTGTGAGTTAAAAAAAAATCAGAGATTTATCTACGAGCACTTTTATCAGCTTAGCCTTAACTTGGGAAAGGAATTACAGTTCTATGTAAGGCACTATGTTGACTTTTCTGGTTGAGTCTTTATTGAGCGAGTGTTTTTCTGGGCTGAAATACTGCTGCATTGACAAGTTGACTTGAAACACAGCCCATCTGCCTCAGCAACCTCAAGGGAATTTGCTGTAACTTGAAGCTAATCTTTGCTCACTTCTTTGAGCAGCACTGGGAAGATGAGCTGACCCTCATTTTCTGCCTTGGAGACAGATGCTGGTTAGTAGTGCTGCACAGAATTTGCTGTAGTGCATTACATAATATCTGCAACAAAAAGGTACAGCCCCTAAACTGTCAACCAATAATTATGCTAACAACAACAGATAATAGATAAATTAAACTGAAATAGAGGTAAACCATATAGTCATATAATCCTGTATAACGCATACTTATTCATATATCTCTGATAATATATATGGATAATAATTGTATGGATCAAGAACAGTATCCTATATAACAACATATAGATATAATTATGAGAATCTCTGTCAAGGTCTATTTTATATTTAGATAGAGAGCTAAAGATCTCTATATCTAGAGATATATAGATCTGTACATACCAAAATTGTATCCAGGATCTTCTTCAGAGTATTGATTGGCAGCTTGCAGTGAGAATGTCGTGTGTCCTACAGAAAATATTCTGTATACAAGAATTGCTACCTCTTTTTACCTACATAAATCATCTTGTCTGTCCCTAGGAAAAGAATTAGACATTACTCATTTTATCCTTACCAAACAAATTTACACAATGGAACTCATTCCGTGTTATTTGGGCAATCTACTAAACCATCCTGTGTGCTGAGTAAGAAAGTCAGGAATCTGGTGGTTGGTAGGTTTTATAGATTCTAGCTGGGGATTCACTTCAGTTATACTAAATCTGGTAAAGTCTCTACATCATTACGTTTCTGAAGAGGAATGGAATATTGCACTTCTCTGGCAGTTCTACCTTGGGCAATGGCAATCTTAATGGCTTTTTAAAATTATCTAGAAAGTCTTGTAAAGGTTGATATGAATTTTTGTGCTCTTACTGGCTTGTTTATTTTACCAAGCCAAATGATTCAAGCTAGATGTGAACCACTTTGTGTTTGCAAGACATTCTGTCTAATAATCTAGCATAATATTAACTACCAAACAACTTTGAGACGGTCATGAAACATCATAAAGCATATCAGAAAGCTTAATGCAAGGACTGATACTTCATCTCTGGCCTATCAGAAACCTTTTCAAGTTTGAGAGTATAAATGGCTATGGCTCAATCTTTAGAGGAAACAGGAACATATAAACCTCTCTTTTGCAGCACTTTGCTTGCAAAGAAAGTAATGAGATTGCAAGAAATTGGGTTGCACTGGCTAAGGCTTATAAGGACTGTCAAGAGAGACTGGCAAACAAGGCAAACTTTAACTTCTTGGGCACAGCAAGAAACATCTTGTGCTGCAAAGCTACTGACCTGATTTCAGATGCTGATTGCTAAAAGCGAATTGGCTTTTGACAGCTCCCCTTCATCCGAGCAGGCGATGGCTTGGGTTTGGAGGTGAAGGCAGGTTGCTAATTGCCCTCCCAGTGCTGTTTGGCAAACCTGCCCTGTCCTGGTGTCAGCCAGAATGGCAGCCTCTTGTCTCCAGCTTGGAACGGGAGTTATGTACAGGTGGCAGAATCCCAAAGTCCTCTTTTGCCAATTTAGTAGGCCAGCAAGGATTCACAGTAATGTTGTTTCTAGAAAAAGAAGATACAAGAAAGGATGTAGGATAGGCTTGCACAGACAGGAGGTTCCTGTTTGTTATTAATTTTTTTATAGTGGTAGCTCAAAGAAACCTCAGTCAAGAGAATTAAACTCTCCTTTTAGACCTGCAGGTGTACTCCTTCAGCTAGCAGCCTGAACTAAAGATGTCAACTGATTAATTGTCTCATAGGCTGGATGTTGTATACTCAAGCATGTTTGGAATTTCCTTTAAAAGGAAACTTTTCAGTTACTGAAAAGATTATCTTTTAGATATACACTCACTGCCAAATGGCACAGAGTTCCCTTCCTAAAGCTACAAACTAGATTAGTTAGGGACTGAATGCCATGAATCTCTTATCCCTTATTTAGGTAATTGAATTATAGATGTATGCACCTATATCCATCTACCTCCATGCAGTAACATCATGCTTAAGTAGTCATACTGCTTTAAAAGGACACTAGTGTAAGTAAAGTAGGTCTAATCTTGCTTCTCCTTGATTTTGAGTGCAGTGGGAAAACATAACAATTTGTTACTGCAAATTTCATCATCCCTACCTAATATCAGGTAAAACAACCATTTCTCTTTGGTTTAAGTATTTGCTCTGAGAGAGAAATTCAGTAACAAGAACCAATTAACTACGTACCTCTAATGAGATTCAGTAACATCCTAAGACTTATAAAGGCCTAATATCCTATGGGAAAGAAGATGGAGAAGAATCCTTTGGCAAAGCATAAATCTCATTTTAAATTATCATAAACTGCTGACTAGCTACCCTAATTTTACTTCTGCATATAATACTATGTGCTTTTCCTTGCTTACAAATTTTAACTCCTATTCATGTCATCAATAGCAGTATTTAGTTTATTTCTAAAGCAAGAGAAGCCATTTTTTGCTACCATGGTTGCAAGAAAATTCTGCAGGATAATATGATCGTATTTAAAACAATAGGAAACTAATAATAGCCTAGGGAATATACACTTCAGGGGTAAGGAAAATGTTCCACAATTTAATCAGTCGGGTCTGAAGATGGAAAACACCGTTTTTAACCTGTGTTCTGAGGGAGCTGGGAGGGGCAGCCAGAGAGAAGTTTTGAAACTGCCAGATGAAGCTGACACCTGAATGCATCTCTTCTACTCTGTTCTTGTGGCCACTGGTAAACTAAAATCATGTGTGATACTTAGGAAAAAAACAGCATTGCATTAATTCAGTTTTTTCATTTATCATTCTCAAACTGTGGCTGCTTTTTTGAATACTTTTAAAAACATTCGAAATTTTGACTTTTGTGATAATACACTTTATACTCCTTCAGATTTGGCTTTTACTTACTGCCATTTTTCCTGCTTTTTTCCCCCATGTGGAACCTTATTTGTTCCACAAGCCTACTGTTCAGCTAGTGCTTCAGCATTTTAGCTTGGTGAGACTGGCTTTAAAACATGCCAGTGCCTCAAGTGTGAGCTGGCTGGGCAGTACGATGCCACAAGCACAGAAACAGTTAGGAAAAAGGGAAGTTGTGTGTTGAACTGTCTGCGCAGTGTTGGAGTACAGTTTTTGTGGCGGTATTCTGGAAATACAGATCGACTTTCCCTACTGAGAAATACAAAGACCTTCATCAGATTGTACACTAAGACCTTTATCAGATTGTTTGATGCCTGATGCTATGTATCATAAAGCACAATAGCAGACTTGGAAAACCTAAGACATAATGACAATATTTAAGTTCTTTCCAAATATCAAATGTCATTTCTGATCTACAGTTGAATATAGATCAGAAATACAGATTTAGTCTGCAGGTAAATATTGTTGATTATTTCCACAATTGATTCTGATTGAAATTAACAAGGTATTCTTGTTTTCTAGGATAAGGTACTCTGATTTAATCAGGAATATGCAATTATGTTACTCTTTGCATTTGAATAGATAGTGCATTCATTTTAGAGACTGAATCCAAAATTGTCCACACAAGATGAAATAGCTACCTCCATTTAGTCTGAGCTAGGCATTACAACCCTCAGTCACTGCAATTTCTGCTAGAATCCTAGTCCCTGGTTGCTCTTGCTACAAGCGTGCTGAACGATGCAGAAAGCAGCGTTACATCTGCTATTACACTACTGATTAAAATGTATTTTAATCCCCTAAAATATCATAATAGCATTTTTATCCTCTGTGCTTACACATACCAACAGTACGCAGACAAGAGAAGACAGTTTTATTTGCAGCATAGTGTCTCTGAAAGTGATCACTGTGATGTACACAATTTCACAGAGCACCTTTTGTGCCCATTATTCAGGAACTTGGCCTTTGTGGCTGCTGCAGTCACGTGCAGGAAGTTGCCGCGGTTGAAACGTAATGGCCTTCATGCTAGAAAGTGTGCTAAAGGTTATTGAACAACAAATACACAGATATTCACAAAACACAAAGTCAGAAACTCTGGCACTTCATTTTTGTCCATCCCATGTGAATTTCTTCCAGGAGAACCATATATTTCTTGTAAACAGTGTCTCAGTCTGGGCACTTTGCAGTACAAGATAGCAAAAATTCCTTACTTCAAGTAAGGAATTGCAAGAAAAATTGCAAGCAAGAAAAATTATGATAATGCAAATTGTCTACTAAACCAAACTTCCATTTTTCACAAATATATCAGTAAAGCAGCTTGCTGTCAGTGGCTGGATGACGCAATTACCAAATACTTCTAAAGAAAAACGTCCTTCTATAGTTTTATTACTAAGAATACTTTTTCCAATAGAGTAAAACGGTTTAGACTTACAAATCAACCAAAAAGATTTAAATAGATGGATTTAAAATAAGACTGGAAGATAAGTGCATAAAACAGTTCCAGAAAATCCAGGCCATAATTCATATATCTTTGATTATGCGCTTCTAAAGATGGGAAGTGCTCATTGAATTTAATGAATATTTTGATTCTTTATCAACTTGTGGATCAGAGCCTTGATATAAACACAGCTGGTGTGTGTTCAACGACATCTTCTACTGCTTTTCCAGTTATAGGATGTTATTTAATGGGATCTTCTGAGGATGTTTATCAAGTTAGCTTCAGTTTGGCAGAAGTAGATTATGTAAGCATTTTGCAACAGAAACATACACAAAATATGCCTAAAGCTTTAAAACATCTTCCCCAAAAAATGCAGTTGTATATTACATATTCCATAAAATATCATCATACTTACAAATTCCACGTGAAATTTGTGGGACAAGGTTCATCTACTACAAAGAAATAGCTAAGATTTATATTTAGTTTCACATCATAGTACATCTGCTTGATTTGATTTTAAAATTCTCTTACTACAGATTAATATTTGATGTTTATCTAAGTTGTCCATGTGTAATTTCAATGGGGACAGTGGCCCTGCCTAAGATATTTCCATGCTGTACCATGTGTTGCAGTGAAATGGGTGGCTAATACATAAATAGTTCAATGCTTTCTCAAAATAAAATAAAATAACGCATCAAGGGTGATGAATGAAACTTGCTGAATGCTCTGACT
This sequence comes from Melospiza melodia melodia, assembly GCF_035770615.1. NCBI lineage: Eukaryota > Metazoa > Chordata > Aves > Passeriformes > Passerellidae > Melospiza > Melospiza melodia. The sequence continues at coordinate 76,598,172 of NC_086199.1, forward strand.
GGGTGACCTGGGACGAAGAAAGAAAGCTCGCTGATTGCTGATATGTAAAGTGCAGAACTAAGGCCATTTCTGATGGGAGCACCGATTTTAGTCTCGACTGAGTTCTGAGCCTAAAATGCTGATGTTCCTGTTATTCGTGTGTCTAGGTGAACTGGCTAAACTCCTTGTTTAGCCCTTGTAAGGCAGGAGGAGAAGGGAGTAGCTGTTGTTGTGGGCAAGAGACAGTATCAAATTGTTTTTAATATTACCAGTTGGTGTTGGTTCTATTCATCTGAATGGGAACTTTGACTTTCAGGGAAACTTGGGAAGGTTGTGCTGAGGGTGTCTGAAAATCCCACTGACACTGTGACTGTACAGAGTGAGAAATGATTTCTATGTATACTGTATCTCTGCTTCTGCATTACTCTCTTCTCTGGAAACGCAACTCCAGTTGCATTGCCAAGTTCCTACAAATCTGGACTGGAAGTGACGTTTGTAAATTAAATTAATACCTCACCATCCACAAATAAGTCTCCTTTAAGGAAATATTGATAGGTCAATATGATAAAACATAGTCTAGCTGTTCTTTCTGTTTTCTACTTGCCACTGCAACTTCTGAGAAAACACTAATGGACGGCTCAGAAAAGAGGATAATGAAGTTTTACCATGTGAGAGGTGAAATATAGCAAACATTTCAATAAGGCAGTATTCCAATGGCAACTTCTAAGCTTTTCTGTCTAATGCAGCAAACCAAAGTGATAGGTTCAGCACATGCACAGGAAGGTATATGGGGTGGGACAGAAAACAGGCACAGATATAATCTGATTTTAACATTTCATTGTCATCATTCTTATAAAGTAGTAATTCTTTTATTCTCAGAGTGAATGCCTGACTTAAGTTTGCTCATTTGCCTCCGTAGGTAGGAACTTTGCTTTCTCTTCGAGGGAAACCCCAGCTGAGGTTGGCCTGGGTGGAGTGTTCCCTCAGGCCAGGGATGCTCACACAGCCCCACAGCTCTGGATGTTCCCGGCCTCCAGGCAGGAGTGGGCTTCTTTAAATTAAAAACAAAACAAAGAAAAGGCCTTAAGCTAGAAGAATACCAGGGGAAAATTAAAAAAAAAAAAAAAAAAAGAAAAGAAAAAAAGAAAAAAAAATCAGGAATTTCCAGAATCAAGTTGTATAGGTTGATTTGGTCCATACGTGTGCACATGATGACACTCATTAGATTAATTATCAGACTTTTTCTAAAGAATGTGCACATTTGGTGCACATAAAATGTTAGTTGTTTATTTTTCTTCACTTCAGCACATATATTCTGCATTATTTATTGTATAAAGCACACATGCTCTCTTTTCAACATAGAATTCTGTCTATCTCTTCATAGCATCTTCTGCGTTCACAGTATCCTCATTTTCTGCCTGGTTAATAAACTTTCCACTTTTCTGGATAGCACGTAGAAGGCCAGATGATCTTATTCTGATCTCTGGATAAGAAGCTGAGCCATGGAGGGTAAACCCAGCATTTCTCAGGGCAACTGTTTCATCTCATATCCAGTACAAGAAATCAGTTCCACAAACTTTGGTGCTCTAGAGCTCTAGAACACGCACCCTATCTTCAAAGCCCAAGTTAGTTTTGGTTACTGCAAGGGCTCAGTACCTTTGCAGGATGCATCCCAGGTTTGGGAGCTAGACGGAACAGGAGTGTTGGTCCCTCTGTGGAGAGTATTATTAATAATTGGTTAGCTGAGAAAGGCCACACTGACATAATGCCGCTGGTTAAGCTGAAGGAGAAAAGTCAGCAGTCAGCAAGCTGAAAGGAAAAGTCAGCAGTGACCTTGCTGCAACATGAGGATAGGGAGTAGAGATTAGTCCTGAATATATCCTGAGAATATGTAGAAAGTATCAAAAGTAGAACCATAGGAATGTAGAAGTAGGCATAGGTGCTGATATGTAAGCTGACCAATCCTGAGCTCAACTTTTGCAATATGTATGAAGCTCATTATTAACTGTATTTAACCCGCCGTACTGATCAATAAAATCGAGCCTGTGATGATCAAATTGATGTCCTGGTTCCCTTCCGTCGACATCCCTCTGTGATGCTGCACAGGTGGGGTGGGATCTGTTTCCCCAGAGAAGCCCTCGGTGCCCTTGGCTGGTCCCTTCCAGCTTTCCTTGGCGCCCGCGGCCTGGCCTGTCTGTGTGGCTCCTTCTGCAGCAAATGGATTGCGGGACGCGTTCCCGGCACGCAGGCTGCTCCCGGTGCCCGGTCTGGGGCTCTCGCCCCGGGGCAGCGGCAGCAGGAACCGAGAGCGGGGTCGGGCTGCGCTACACCCGGATCCCATCGCCGAGCGGCGCTGTTGGCTCGGCTTCCAGCGCCGGCCCGGAAAAGGACGGAGAGGAGGGAGAGGAGCTCGGTCCGTGCCCAGCCCCGGCGCCGCTCCAACAGGCGGCCCTGCTCCATCGGGAATGCCAGAAGCACAGAAGCAAAGCCTAGTACTCGGGCTTTTTGCCCGATATCCAGCAATGTCAGAAGCACAGAAGTAAAGCCCAGTACTCGGGCTTTTTGCCCGATATCCAGCAATGTCAGAAGCACAGAAGTAAAGCCCAGTACTCGGGCTTTTTGCTGAGATCGCCCCTCACTAGCAGCTGGGAAATCGCCGCCGAGAGTTATGCGCCGGGCACTAAGACAGACCAAGTCACTTTGCATTCCTGAGTACGCGGGATGATTCAGCTGATCTGAATAAAGGTAGAGCTGGCAAGCAACATCTCATTTCCAGCCTCTCATACGTTCATTTCTCAAAGAGACACCAAATCACCAAAAACCCTGATTTATCCATATAATTTCAAACACCTTCCATGAATGCTGCAGACAACTGCAGGAATCAGATCCTGATCTTGCTTGCTGTGATTGTAGAGTGAGAAAAACACCAGTAGCTTCAACAGATTTTTATTAGATTAGTTCCATTTGTGCTGAACTACCACAAAACTGTTTTAGCCTTGGAACTGGCAGCGTAGTTACATGACTGTGAAGGTCCTGGTCACTACACTAAAAACAAGATTACAGGAGGCTTTTCCATTTAATGGCATTTCTGCCAGTTTGTACTTCTGGCATGAATATTCTTCTAAAATAGCTCTCTGAAGGCAATTAGGGAAAACAAAAAAAAATAAGGAGAATAAAGAGACTGTCATTAGTAATCCAAGAAGGGTTTCATTTCTGAGAAAGGATTAACAATGAAGACAAAGAGCAGAATGAGAAAGCAATTGCTGTTGTCATTATCAGCAATTTCTTCAAATTAAGTTGGCAAGTCTTGTATTCAGCGTGCAATATTCATTGTGGATTGGCATTTGAAAAGATTTGTAAGAATTAAAAGTAAGTCTTTAGAGCAAAGCAGCAGCAATATGGTCTTGGATTGTGACCTTGGGTAAATTCCATCAGGACTTCAGTGCAACTCTAGCCATGTAATATACCACTTGGTCCTGGGGAGATCCTGTATCTTTTCACTGTTCTACTGATCCCTTAGAGAAAAGTTAAGCACACAAAGTTTTTTGCAGACCAGCCAAAACTTTGCTTTCTGCTTTGCAGGTCTGTGTAGAAACAACATAGCAAACCTCAGCAAAACTAAATAAGCAGACTGGTTTAGAGTGAAGGAAGCATTAATAATAATATTAGGGAGAAAGAAATTGAGCTGGGGCTTTCCTTCTTTGTAATAGTGCAGAGCTCCACCATGTAACGGTGAGTCGTGATAGGGCTGGCTGAAGAACCCCAGCTAATTTATATCATAATAGGATTTGCTTGGTGGGGAGCACACTCCAGTGAGAGGAAAGAAATGTCACTGAACATGCGTGATTTCTAAACAAAAAATAGTAACTAATGCACTATGGTGCAATATTAACATTGTTTCCTTAAGCACATATCAAGCAAGTATCCTCAAGGCGATGGGAAATGTCAGGGTGTGGCCTATACCCATCCTTCATGATCTAAGATATTGCCCCAAAACAATTAGGCTGGTGGCTCCTCAAATCTGCCTTTCCCTGGCTTTGCCAAGAATGCATCGGAATACCTTGATTTCACCTGATGCAGAATGAGAACACTGCATAAAGCATCCCAGGCTGTGACATTAGTTCAGATCATGCCATCAAGAAACCTGATGCCTTTGTCTCTGCCCTTTAATGTCTTCCATCTTTGCTTAGCCAAGGCCACTGTGTTCACAAAACAAAACGAGACCTTGCTATTGTCATTCAGCCTCACAATTGCTCCTTGCAGCGCTTCTCTTGGCATTTCCCACCATTCTTTCGCGTCCTGCATCTCTGCTGCTCCTGCCTCTCTTCCCCTCTGCTTTCCCTGCTTTATCTCCCGCTTTTGTCCGCTGCTCCCCACTGTGCCTCTGTTAATCCTTTTGTCGCGTCCCTCCCGTCGGTGCGAGCGCCGCTCCTCCGTCAGCCTCCTCTGCTCCTCCTGCTTCTCCTCGCTGCGCATCCCGCGCTTGCCCTGGTCCGTCCCCGCTCTGCCGTGCACAGCTGCTGCTGCTGCTGCTGCTCCAAAAACAGTTTGGGCCAGCTCTGCTTCCAGACAATGAGGCTGTGACCCCTTTCCCCTGGGAGAAGATTTCACAGCCAAACACGTCTCACTGGCAGGAGCTTTTCCTGATATTCAGCCTGTTTCCTTCTCCCATTGCTCCTACTTAAATCTCTTTATATTGAACTAACAGCTCATGCCCCAGGCTAGGTGTTTTACCCCTCCTGCTCTGCCTGTTGCAGAGAAGGGCTGGATACAGACAGTGTGGCCAAAAGGAGCAGGGACACCCTCCGAATATGCAGCGCTGTCTGTCCAAGTGAGCGAGCTCCTGTTGTACCCAGAAGGAGCAGAACAAACACTCTTACCATAATGAAAAATAGGCCGCATGCCTTACAAAAATTCACCAAGGGCCAAATCTTGATCAGTTTTTATTCATCTGAAGGAAAGATACTCGTACGGACAGCTGTGTCAACAGCCTGTGAGCCAGAGGCTGAGTGAATCTGAGCTCCTGAAGGGGAACAGGGATCTGAAATAGGTGAATAAGGCCCAAACAGAGAACATTTGGAACATTTGGACACGGGGAGAGAGGTTTGAACCCGGGAGGCAGAGGAGAAAAACACTGAGCTCGCACAGAGCACAGAAGCAGGAGACACCAAGTTTAATTAGTGAAGGGAAAAAAAAAAAAAAAAAGGAAGAAATAAAAGAGAGCATATGTAGAAGGGAGAGGGGCGGGAGGGGGGTTCCAGCAGCTGGATGTGGGCTGAGGTGCGTTAGGCGACCTGCAGTGGGATGACAAGGGCTCAGTAGGGCTAAAGGGGAACGCACCCACACACAGAGATTAACAAATTGTGGAATGACTGAGCGCAGCTGCGAAGGGACTTGTGTTTTAAGGGTGAAGACTGTCTTTTCACAAAGTATCCGAAAAGTGCAAAGAGGAGATTAACACTGATAGTAAAGCTCCACTTAGAGTCCAAGGCAGCCAACTGATGTCTAAAACAGCTCCGTGGCTGGTGTGAAACAGAAGTGGTCATCTATCCACACCACCTCTGAGACTCCTCCTTGCTGGGTTCAACACACATACCAGGGACAGAGAAAGCAGTTTTACCGCCTAGAGCAAGCCAACCGAACTGCTGAAGAAAGGTGGAGATTTTCTGTTCCTTCCTACCCTCCCAGCTGCACCTTCTGGACACTTACTGGGCTCTGGCACTTCTTCACGCCTTTCATCTACGGATCTCACCCACTAAACTATCACAAACATATCCGTTCCTTTTTTCGTGATCAGTTTGCTGCTGGCTTAGTGAATTGGTGCTAGCAAGGGTTCAGAGAGTACAATTTCACAAGCACAAATCACAGCTGTTTGGGCACAGGATAATGAAGATGAAGGGAAAATGGAGCATTGTTTTTCCTCATCAGAGGCAATATTGAATCTAGCTGGGTGTACACGGCGCTATAACCTGAGCGAACATCTTCTTCCTTTTCTCAGGTGTTTTAAAATGTGCCAACCGATATGTTCCCATTAGCACGTTGTAAGGGCTGCTCATTTTCCTAGTCTAGACAGGCCTTTCAAGCAGACATGCAGATCTGCCTTCAGGCATTTTGTCAGGGCAATCCTCAAAAGCACCTTTCAGAGGCTCAACAGACAACTTCAAATGGCAATTTGGAATCTTATTCTTGGTGGTTAAAATAGCTTATTTTGGCCAGTCCAAAAGCTAAATTATTAATACCAGATGAATTAATAGCAGTGAAAACTGCTCATTAGAAATGATAATGGCACTGAACACCATAACAAATCCCCTATAGTGTAAATCAACCTGATCCCATTTATTTAATGAAGCTACAACCACTTACAGCAGCCAAGGACCTGCCCTAACATTTTCATGTACCTAACATACCATTGCAACCTTCTCCCTCAATTTTTCTGCCATTCTTATAATTTTTCCCTTAGAGGGCTTCTTTAGACATAGCAAAGACTGCTTGGTAATTTTTATGTCTAGCCTCCTATTTCCCTTGCTACTCTCCCGCACAGTAATTTGTGTGAGGAAAAGGTAAATCAGAGCCACATGTTCCCTTTAAAAGCCCAAGATAAAGGGCAGCAGCAATATTGTTTGCTGTGAATTCACTGGGATTAGGCAAAATGCTGTTTACTATGGAGAAGGCCACAGTATCAGCATGCTTCCTCTGTTTTGCATGTTATTTGCTGGGACAAGCACAGTTTCTTCTATCAATATAAGAGGCAGCTGAGGGTGGTGCATCATGTCCTGGACTTCCCAGGCAGTGGGCCCATTGCCCTCCAACCAGCTGGCACAATCAGATATGCCATTCTCAGCCACCAAACAAGTTGAACCTAGTGAAGGCACTAGCTGAAGGTGTGGAGTACATACAAATATTTCAAAATTCTTGATTACCCCCAAAACAAAAAGAGCTTGTCAAAATCAGAGTTTAGTTTGTTAATGAAAAAATAGGAGAGGGGGATTACTTTGAGATTTTTTTCCAAGTAAACTGCAGTACTCGCGTAAATCTGAAAACATGACATTTTTATTTTGAAATGCCACCATTGTAGTGTGAGTGTATGTTCTAATCTGTTTTGCCTCCTGTAGTGGAGAGGGAATTGTGTATCACTTGCATCACTGGTGACATCCCAGTCAAGGGGATATCACCAAGGGAGATACAGTCCAGTCAGTTTCTGCAGCTCCAGAACAAAGATGGGCATTATTACTGGATCAAAGAAAAACCTCCTTAATTAATATCACATCTAGGGTCTGACAGTCCACCAGGCCACAACACAAAGAACCATGACCTATTCCAATAAAGTCAAGTGCATCACTGTGGAATTACACTTACATGAGTGCAGACTAACACTTTTGTTCTTATTCTGGCTGTTTTATCTGTTCCCAGTTACTCTAATTAGCAATTCCCTGAGGAAGGATTAATCCACATATCTCCAGCTGAAGAGTGCAAAGCTGACTATTTGAAAATAAATTTAATGCTTCCCACCAGATATTTTTAGGAACTATTTATTTCATGCCACACTTCCTTAGTTTTGCATCTATGTTGGACTTACACACGTGCAAAAAAGTACGTCCTGCATTTACATCTATTCTGGAAATAAATTAAATCCACAAATGATTTTGACATTTCAGGTAATGCTCTTGCACTAGAGCTGCTGGCCAGTGCTTGTTTGTGACAATTTGCTTAAAATCAGTGTTTTTTCAGTGTTTTCAAGAACTAGTTATCAATAACACTTAATGAACACTCAGCAGTCCTGGACTACTCAATTGTATCACCTGTAGCCACATGGCTTCAAAGATGACTCTGCTGCCACATTTAGAGTGTTGGAGGCACTTAGGCACTGTTGATACTGGTACTGGAACAATTTTGCCCAAATCAATGCTGTTCTATTCATCTAGAGCTTAAAGACTTGGGGGATGTTTTCTCCCACTTCATTTTGGGCTGTAAGCCATGCAGTCCTTTCCTGAAACTTCTAGCACTAAATCTCAGCAAATGATACCTGGATGTGTTTGCTTTGAAGACAGAAGAAATTCTTACATACAGTGGGACCTCTTAATACTTCTTTAGGGCACTTCCATCACCTGCCATAGCTTTGCTCAGAGCCATGGTTTGCTGTAGGCCTTGTTTGATGGAAGATGCTGCACCACAGGTACAAAACCATAAAACTTACCAACATAAATATCCCCCTTGCAGCAGAAATCTAACCACAACTGCTGTGTATAACTGCAGCAATGTTCCCAGCAGCTTGCTGGTGTAAATGAGGATAGAGACATATCCATTTACAGCACAAACTGCTGGGCTCTCAACAGAAGGGTGCCAGCACCATCTGCATGGTTTTACCTGTCCAGCAGTCACCCAGCACAGCCCAACACAAATGTGGGGTTGCTGCCTTTCCTCCTCGTCCCAGGACCAAACAGTCTCAGGTTACTCCATGCTGGCTGTGGCCAGGAGAATGTCTCTGCACTGGAACCTTCACAAGCTTTGATGATTTAATGTGTCTGTACCCCGAGGACAGGACTAGGTATTCCTGGTTTTCAGTCACAACCTCTGATCTTTTTAAAACTTGCTTAGCTCTTTTAAAACTTGCTTAGGTCTTCTTTGCTCATTTCCTTTTCACTTTGCTGGCTTAATCCAGGCTTTGGTCAGGTGAGATGGCTCTGGGAAGCTTTCCCACTGTGAGATAGCTACTCCATTACCTCTGTTACTGTACATTTGTTTAATTAATTGCTCATTTTGTTCCTGAGCTGTTGTACTGGCCCAGTGCACTTAGTGTATGCATGAGTGCCTAAAAGGTGACGAGGCTCCTAGGGATGACTCTGTCCCTTTCATTTATTCATGGAAGTTGGGCACATGATCCCTTATAAATTGCAGGCACCACCTGCTCAGCCTGACTGTAGATACAGTGCCACAGGCTCCAGCCCCTCTCAGCTGGCACTGACGGCAAGCAAGGAAGGCAGCAAGGACCGTGCTGCAGAGAGCAGGACTGATCAGCCTGCATCAGGAAAGCAATAAAACTTTATGTGGCATTTGAACTGTGGACCTGGAGGTGCACAAAATAGCCTTTGGCCACTCTAAGATCTTTTTTTTAAGTGCTGTGACTACTTAACAGAGGTAATTGTAAGAGCATAAATCAAGGGCTCTGTTATTCCTCAAGAGGCAAACATTTATTACAGCAGACTTTAAAATTATTTTGAAGCACAGAAATTATGAGAATTTAGATAGCAGATTACTTATTGTCAACAGGCAATGTAGCAGAAGCTTCAGCAACAGCAGCTGAGACAAGCAGCCTCATCAGTATATGGGCTTGTATTTAAGCACTGAACTATGATGACAGATGTTCCTTCTGGTAGGAATGCTGGCTTAAACAGCCCAAACCAATGGTTCTGATCCCTGAGCTGCCTTGGTCAGTCTGGGTCACCATCCAACCCCACAAACAGCTGCAATGGACAGGAGGAGGGGGTGGCACATGATGGGAAGGGGAGAGGGTGTGAGGGCTTGTCTAGGGGTGCCTTGAGCCAGCAGTGCTGCTAAAAGCCATCCTTGTCAGACTAGGTTCCAGCTGCCTGAAGCCCTGGGATCTTTGCTTCTTTTCTGCCTGGAGACAGCTCCAAAGGCTGCCCAAGTGTCAAACTGGGTGTTTCCAGGCCCACTTCATCCACCTTCCCCATCTCTGGTGTGTGAGCAGGGAGCGTGTACGGTGGGATATTGTAGGATATGCTGCACCTGTGTGAAACAGAGTCAATAGAGGTTTCACTGGGAGGATGGGATGAGGGAAGGTACCAGCACTTGTCCTCCACAGGAGATCCGTGTGTTGAGGGAATCCACTGAGGCATAAAACCTTCCTTGCCAGGCTACCTCAAGTCCAGTGCAGAGAATTTATTGTCCTGGATGCAGGCCCAGGAGTGCAGCTCTGGCTCTGCTGCTATTTGAGTAGTCTGGGACCAACAATTTACCTATAGTTCACTTTTCACCATCTGTTAAACATCTTAAGACAATTGTGCTGAATGTCAAACATGTTGGGTTCCGTATCAGCTGGGTTATAATTGATGAGTGGCTCTGATGTGGCTGTTGGAAGACTTCCACAGAAAGTGGAACTTCTTTTATCCACAACTCTGCTGCCCCTGTGCATCCTCTGCACTTTCCCTGTGGGTATGTGTAGCTGAATCACTGAGCACTGATCTGGTTTTCCTTGTTCATAAGCACTGCTTTTTTTCCAGTACAAAAAGGAGACACCAAAGAAGGTTGTTGACTTCATGTAATTTCTCTGAGGTGCTCAGATACCGAGTTGCTGCACACACTCTTGATAGATGAGATTAGATAAAGAAATGAGGTCAAATAGCTGTTTTCTGCTGCTATCTTCCAGGCAGTGGAGATGGAGCTAATATGATGGGCATCCTGGGAACATCTAAGAAAGATAGGTCACTGAGAATCAACTAAATAAACCATTTTCTTCTCCTAGAACTGCAACTATGCAGACACTGTCCCCCATCCCATTCAACTCTTCCCTATTCCTGAGATGCAGCAGTCTGAGTCTCTAAGTACAATATTTCTGGATCTTTTTTTTTTCTTCTTGCAGTGGCTGTTGGAAAACTGGATGTAAAAAGAAGTATGTAGCAAAAAAGAAAATTTGTAGTTATGAAACTTTAAAAATTCACTAGCAAAAATGCTATCCTTTTTTAAAATTAGCAAGTATGATTATTCTAATTCCAAGACATTTGATTGGAGAGCTAGAAAACTTGCAAAGTATACTTCTGCTAATGGATTGAACTTGACAATGATTTGTGAACCAATCCTATGCCTTGGAAAGGCTTGGATATATATTTTGTTCAAATTAATTGATTCCACAGAGCACAAGTTGTCAGTAGCCTGTTAACAATAAGTAAATTTAGAAGAGTACTGTTCTATTGGGACTTAAATCTTTATCTCAGCAGTAATACTTGCCATCTAATTTTGATCAATGGTTACAAAGCCATTACTTACTTCCAGGAAAATCTTCACAAAAGCTATCACTGGAATTACTTTTTCCTGAAACGCTTGGAAGAATTTTTGGGAAAGACATGAGGAAAAGATCAAGAATCTAGTCTTCCTGCACAAACACAAAATATTAGAGAAGCATTTCAAACAATTTCATTCAGAGACTTCCCAGGTTTTCTTCCTCCTCTTTCCTTTTCCCCTTGTTTTCCCCTTGTTCCCCAGTGAACCTTTGACCCTATGGCATCCCCCTGAATACACTGGCAGCCCATGTCCTGGAGAGGTGTGCTGCTCACTGAGTGAAGAGCTGCCACAAACTTCTTTTCAAGCTCCTTCTTGACTGAAGTCTCTCTGATTTGCAGTTTAGCACACGATAGAGGCCATGCCAGCAGCAGAGCAAAGAAACGTTCCCCTGCACGGAGCAAGTGCAGTGCCCATGTCACTAGTTATTTGAAGAAATTGCCAGTCAGGGTAGCTGCACATCTCTAGGCTGTGACACTTCTGAGGCTGTATTGCTGTCTGTACCATTCAGAGCTGCAGTGCCAAAGAATAAAAATATCTCTAATTTCATGTCATCCAGCTCTTTTCAGGTATGCTCAATACTGAACTGAGCAAGAGGAGATTTCTAGAGTCTCTCATCTCCAGTGGTATCACAGCTTCAGAAATCCTAGAATCCTTTCCTCTGGAGGAAGCTTCTGGATATCCTTAGCATCACTGAATGATTCCTTTGTGAACTTGTGTCCAGGCCCCGGACCAGTGCCTGGTTTTCAAATCCCATATACTTTGTGCTGTGAGGGGTGTCCCTTCTGGCCCTGGAGTCTCTATTCCACCTCAGGCTGAGACTACAGAGGGTTTGGCCACAAACTTCTCCATTACCTCTCCAGTAAGAGTCAGTTCTTCCGATGAGACCTGGTCTCCAGAAGTTCCTGATGTGGCGGTGTGCATTCCAGATTCCACTTCAATTATTCACACGGGACTGCTCTGTGCTGCTTGCTACTCAGACAGCCTCCCTCTCTCACTTTTCTTTTAAATAAGACATGCTCTCTTCTAACCACAGAGAAAGGTCTCAGGAGTTGACATGTATTTACTCTAGGTGGGGTTCTCGATCCTGCCCTTTTGAAAAGGAAATCTCCTGTATCAGGTGCAACCCCAAAGACAGTTTTAGTGGAGACTAGGAAAGATTTCACCATTTGAATTGATTTGTCAATTAAACAAGAGCAAGTCTGTCCCTCAGACTTTGGGGACCTTGGGGCTTGCACTTCAGCTTTGAGGCATTTATGCTCTGTATGTTTCCTGTACAGTGTTTTCTGTCTTGAGAACATGAGGGCCCTTATCCTTGTAAAGCTGCTTTTTGTGCTGAAGGATTTGCTGTCCTTGATCCTGAGAATCCAAACCAAACCATTCCAAGTCTGGTCTTAGGAGTGCTGCTAGTTCCTTGTGACCTGTCAGAAGCACTTTGCTCTTGTGCTCACACACCTCAGAGAAGATCAGTGATTGGCATCACTGCACAGGAACCCTGCAAGCAGCAGCCAGCTCTGTGCAGCACAGCTGGGGTTATTAAATGTCCAAATGCTTAGACAGAGAGACTTCCTGGACTACTAAAAATTATGCGATAGATTAATTAGAGATGACATTTAGAAAGGATCTTCCAATGTAGTCCCAGAAAGTCTCAGATTTCACCTATAAAAGGGATGCTCTGACTGGCAGCTCAAGGGCCACGCTTTGCCCAGAGAAAATTCCTTTGCTTTGCTGGAAATGGGGAACATCTGATAGTACTGCACGTATGGCCCAGCAGCTGAATGACCCCTGTAGTGCCTGTACATAATCAATTATTAAGAGTCAGGGCCTGCCATTCTTGTAACCACATGACCAGCAAGACAGGCTGTGGGGAGAGGGCTGAAGAGGGAATTAGCCAGGATCACCTGGAAAGGCTCCATTGTCCCACCCATGGCTAGCATGTGTGGGGGAGCACACAGTTTGTTTTACACTAGGCTGCTGGGTCAGACAGGGTCAGCAAGACAGTAGATCACACAGCTTTTAACTGTGTTCAAATCCTGCAGAGCTTTGTAGGAGACAGAAGGGCAGGCTGGCATCAGTTGTATCAGTGCTGATAGAACATGCTGGCTTTCTTCTGGGCAGTAAGGGATTGTTTGCACTGAGAGCAGCTACCATACATAGGCTGGGGAAAAAAAGTGCACTTTAACACACCAAGCCCAGACACAGTAAGTCCTGGTTTTGCCAAACATCTTCACAGCTGCTTTACAGGCACTTGCTTTTGAGTTCCTGAGCCCCAATTAGATGGCCAACGCCCCAGAGCAGCTGATAGCTGGAATGAGATTCACAGCAGCCAGGGTGCTGAGCAGGGGAATACCAGAGGAAAGCAGGAAGGCTGGGGTGTGTGGAGCCTTATTGTTCCCTAGAACTTAAGGATTTGAGAGGCCTTGAGTTAGGTACCTGCTGCTTACAATGGGTATTTATGGCCACAGAGTTATTTCCTAAAAGTAGTCGTCCCTTCGCACACGAGTAACTGGCTCATCAGGCACGTACTTGACATTGTAACCAACCTTATCATTAGAGCAAAGCACAAGATAGAGCAGCCGTAACCACTCTCATTCAAAAGCAAGGCTGGAAGATGAGAGAGCCACATGCCTTGTGTGTCATTGGTGGTGTATAGCTACCACACCGGGAAATGTCAAGAAACAAAGAGGCATCCTTGAATCCTGGTCCTGCTCATCTTCACAGCTCCTGCAAATTCCGTTACATTGAGTATGGTGTGGCACGAGCCTGGCAGTGACTCGGTGTGTGAAAGCCATCATGCTGTGTGAGTCCTTCTCCATGTCCCTTCCAGAACACCTGTAAGTCAGTCACACTGTGAACAAAGGCACACATAAGAAAATTTAAACTCTTGGAACAACTTTTCCTAAATTTCCATCTCTTCAAAGTCTGTGTGTACAGTCAGTCTTGTTTAGGTTATACATGAAGAGCACTGACTCATTTGTAACACTCTGTACTCTTTGTAACCCCTTGTACTGCACACCTGCCTGACCACACAACCACAGAACCTCCTTGCACCTCCTCTCGGGCCATCTCTGGCTGCTCTAGCTGAATCACAGCACCAGCTTTGCTAACAGAATGTTTCACTGTGGTCGTGTGACGGACTATCAGTACCAGCAATGCCAAATGCCTGGCAACCAAGAACCAAGCCACAAAAAAAGCCAGAGTTTGCTTTAAAACTACATTTATAAGAAGTAATAACAGCATAGTAGGATTCATTCTACCTGACTTCTTGCATTTCAGTATTGAGACTTCCTTCCAAGTCTTCTCCTACATCACCATGGTTAGAAATAATGTTTTGGTCCATGCTCTGGGTGTGCCAGAAACCACTAGATAGCTAGAGGCTCACAATGGATTGTTTGAATTGACAATGTTGTTCAGCTGTTTATAAGACTATCTGGCATTTAAACCCAGTGCATGAAAAAATCTGAAGTGGGTAGAAAATGCTGTCAGACTGGAATGGTAGCTGACTTTGCAAAGGTGTAAAGTGCAGTGAAGGATGAGTGGTGCCAGCTGCCTGCATGCTCCCTTGCCTGCCATGGACTTCCTGAAGCCCTGGGCAAGCACGTGGCTTCCTTGGGCTTCAGCTCCTTATCATTGTAAAACCCAGAGCATCTGCTCACTGCACAGAGGCGCTGGGGAGATCCGTGCTTCAAGGGAGATGTGCCAAGGCAGTTGGGTTTCTAAGACTTATTCTACAGGGCCAAAGCAATAGAGAGCCTCCAAAGTATTGGTTAGCCTCCATACAGAAATGGAAATTGTTTATCATGTTAAAACTCTTTCGGGAAACAAAGATATTAGAGTAAAATACTTCCCTTCCTTCCTCTCCCCCCATCTCCCCCAAAAAAAGCTACAATTTGATACTGCTAAAACACTTTATAAAATCTCACTTGTCATTTTAATTAGCTTTCCCTTCAGTCTTTGCACTTCAAGGGAGATAGCTCCGCGGGCCTGTAGCGCTGCCTTAATTCAGGTGAGATGTGTTAGTGGTGCCTCCAAACAGTCAATGTGGTCTGGTGGCAGAAGAGAGAGGCCAGGCTCTGCCAGTGAGACTCTGCCTCGCCAGCCCAGCTGGGGAAGGGGCTCTGTCCGAGCAGCACCAGGGACGCTGAGCCTCAGAGCAGCGCTCGGGCTCTGGCTGCCTCGGAGCTCACCTTACCTCATACCTGGCAGCATCTGTCACTTCTCCCCGCGGGTCTGCAACAAAGCTGAGCTACAAACACAATAAAGATGGACCTAAAGGACCATGTTTTGTAAGCAGCCCTCCAAAACTTTTGTGGGTTAACAACACGGTTCCACTTTTGACTCATCTCTAGAAATGAGCCTCCTTTCTTTCTGCCAAAAAAGGTGACCTGCCAGCCAGTCTGACGCAAGGTAATTTGTCCTGTTTATCTGATGACTTCGATAAGGCATAAAGATTACAGCTCTACCTTCATCCTCAAGTACCAAGTTGTTTATGTGCTGTAATCCCGAGTGACTTTTTTTTACAGTGAGAGCTTGAATGCGACCATAATTTGGAGAAAAATCTTTGTTGTAAAACTAAAAAAGCACTTCAAATATGTTCTTGGTGTATTTTCTTCCAGCTTGCACATTATCCCTAGTCCTGGCCCCTCTCAGCGGTCACGAGATAAGCTTCGAAGAAACAAGGTTGTTGATTGACGGCTCATTAGAAGTTGCAAGAGCAACAAAAGGGAGCCTGCAGCAGCCGGAGCTCACCGCCCGCCTGGCTCTGCGGACGCTGGTCAGCGCTGGCCTGAGAGGAACAAAGACCGCGGGAGACACTGGAGGAAAACAACATGAAATTTTCATGGTGTGCGAGAAAGGCCAGGTGTAATGGATCAGGGCCAAAGCCTCCCCTGCCCCCGCGGCCCCGCCGCATAGATTGGCTTTCTATATTTAGGCACTCGCGGAGAGCATAGGTTGTGCCACACGGCACGTACACGTGTGCACAAATGCAGGGTACCCCGACTTCTCTGCGCCAGACTGAATTATCTGTCCATCCGTTTAGAATGAAGGGCTCCGAGTACCCACAGTGTTAATATCTGTACATATTAGATGTCACGGCTCCAGCCTTAGATAAGGTCACACACTGAGCCAACCTCGCCCCAGCAGCGTGAGCCAGGCGAGGCTTACGAGGAATGAATTTGGCTTAAGGTGCCTGCCTGTAGCTATGTTTGCTTTCACAAATCTTGTTTATCCCTCGTGTAAGCATTTCCTCGTAGTTAGGAGACTTCTGCCAGGCACACGCCAGTCCACCTCCAACCCACAAACTGGGGTGTCTGCTTCTTTAGCTGCCCACAGGGCTCTTCCAAGCCCCCTGGTCCAAGTGCTGAAGGGCACTTGCTCATCAGACATGGTGGCAGCCTTCCCTCAATCCTCTCAGAGCTAAACAGCAGAGACATGTTCATAACAAATGGATGCAAAGAAAATTAGCCTTTCCCCTTTGTATACAGCGTCATCTGACAATAGTTGCAAGTGAGTTTTAGTTAAAATTTTTCAGTGGAATCTTTTTGCTCAAATTCCCTCCTTTCCATGCTGAGGAGAATTCTGTTTGAGGCATAGGTAGGTGTGCTTGATGTCAAAAATCATATTTAAATTCTAGTAGATCACTTAGACTTCTTCAGTAAGTGCTCAAAGAAGAACAGTTATCTGCCTTATCTAGTAGTCAATCTAACTTCCAGTTATGTGCTTTTCATGAATAGCCAAATACAGGGCTTTAAATTTATCTCTTGTAAGATTTCATACTAGTACAAATTCACTATGAAAGTGGATCAAAATTCCTGGATCATGCTTTTTTTTTTTTGCATTTTGATACACTAAATACATGCAGAAACATTTGTAGGATTCTCCTAAATGTGGAACATCCAGTAGAAACACTAGACTTGAAGAGAAAATCAGATTGTAGAGGTGGTGTGCAACAAGGTGCTATTAATTATTTAACTTAGAAACTCACATGCTGCTGGAATTTAGGTAGCACTTCTGGTTGTATTAAGACTTTACAGGTTGAGGAGAGCCAGTATTTTGTGAAATGGATAAAATGACACCAAAGACATTATTCTGCCATGGGATTTACTGATAAAACCTAAACCTATTACCTCTGCTCTTCAGTAAGCATAACTTAATATTAGGTTTCAGAAATTTAGTAGTGTTACATGAGCACAAAATTGGGATAAACACAGATGTAATTTGCAGCTTGACTTTAAATTAATAAAATTACCTGTCCTATAACACACAATAACCATTTTCATATCTTTCATATGTTTTCTCTTAAGTTCTTGAAGAGCTATAAGGGTAATGCTTAAAATGGAATCTTTATTTTAGCAATCGAGAGTTTGAGTCCTGAGTCCAGGCAAGGTGATTTGCCTAGGATTGCCTGTAGATTCCTTTTGAGCCATCTTTCATTCCTTTTTTCTGCCTTTGGGTCATGCCAGATCTAATTTTGCTTTCACTTAAGAATTGAATTTACTTGTAGTTAGCTCTTCAGAAAAACTTCCAAAGTGTTATCTGCTGTAAACCACAATAAATTACTAAGGGCTGAAGTTTGCATACAGAAATCTGCTGATTTCAGTAGAAGTTTGGGGATGGGGAAAGGGAGCTCTGAGAGAATCACCTAGCGCGCAGCTATAGCAGAGAGCCTGTACAAAGCTGCTGTCGCAGCACAGCCGTACACAAAAAGGCAGGAGATGTAACCTTTCTCCTGGTTTGCAACCCACCCCTTCCCAGAGCGGCCGCAGTGAATTGAAAGGAAATACTGAAGCAGGCCGTGCATTCTTCAGCCGTGGGGCCGTGCGGGTTTCCTCGGGCCCGGCCCACACAAAGGCCAGCGCGGCCCTGCGGGCCCTGCGCGGGAGCTGCCATATCCCTCCATTGTGATTTCCCCTGGAAAAGAGTGCTGTGCTTCACAAAAAGCCCGAAACACAATGGTGTGACTCAGCAATTCGGCTCTGAAAAGGTGTTGCTGCCTGTGAGGGAAGGAGGGAAGATTCCAGCGCTGCCTGCTTTTGGACCTCGCTCTGCCTCAGGCCTGGGTAAAGGTGACTCCTGTCAGCGCTGTGCTGAGCTGCCAGGGGGCACAGGCACATCAGCCTGGGAGATGCTGGAAGAACAGGCGTTCAAGGAAAACTCAGAAATCACACAATCGTCAAACCTGCCCCAGGATTTTGGAAAGCCAGCTGGCATCTCGGACTGGTACCACAAATGATACGGCAGGCAGATGAGGCAGCTATCTCGGCTTTGCTGTCAACAAAGTAGGTCAGGCACTGGCTTGCCAGCCTCTCAGTTTCCATAACAATACTGTTTGTAACACACTTCGTCAACGAAAAGCACCAAAGCTAGAAACTACAGCTAGTGGCCATGCTGGGGGCCAGTCGCTGGTCCCCTTCCTGGGCAGGAGACAGCAAGAGAGAGACAAATGAAAAATGAGACCAGGTGGTGGTAGAAAGCAAAGAGACTGGCAGAGCAGCAAAGCAGATGAGAGGAAGAAAAGACAAGAGGGGAGGCAACATCAGCAAATAAGCAGAGAGGTGAAAAAGCAGCAGAAAACTTTAACAAAAGAAAGAGGAAAAAGAATATGAAGGTCGATTTAACCAGAAACAGCCCCTCTGGCTAGTCCCCTAGAAGGGGAGTGATGACTTAGGTCAGAAGAGGGGCTGCGCAGCGCCAGAGGGGAGGGCAGGGTGTGAACGAACCCACTTCCCCAGGGAGCGAACAAACCAACGGAGAGTCACAAAAGCAGAGAGGCAGGGCACTGCCTGCCCATCTGCCCACAGCCTCCCCTGCCCCTTGCCTGGCAGCCGCTGAAAGGCGGGATCCGCGCCTCTCAGCACTGCCCGCCTCTGCCCACCCTGCCTTCTCCCCGCTTCGCCTGCCTCTGCTCCTGCCGCTCCTCTGAAGCCAGCAGTGAGCCCGCTCTCTGTGTGACATGCTCAGGAGAGCTTCCATTGCCCCAAGCTTCTGCACAGCTGCCTGATTGCCTTTCAACCTCCCCACTTTTGTTCCCCACTTGTTTTCCCCCTCAGTTTGCTTCTAATCAGAAGTTCTGGGCAAGATTTTAAAATCTGAGGCAATGCTCAGGTGGGACTTCTGCACCCAAGGTCAGATGAACATTTGAAAAGCTGACCATTCAGGGTTTGGGACTTTTCAGTAAAGCAGTTGTCCTATTGAACCACTGTGCTATTTGTTCAATTGCAGACTGGTTTTTTCCATGGAATTTTTAAAATACGTTATGATTGAGTCTCCCTTTTAGGAGCAGACAAATCTTGTGCTTCACTGTTTTTTGGGGATTTTTTTTTTGTTTGTTACAGACTGCTCCATTTTCACTGAGCACCCCCCAAAATTCTATTCTTTTCTTTTCTTTTCTTTTCTTTTCTTTTCTTTTCTTTTCTTTTCTTTTCTCTTCTCTCTCTTCTCTTCTCTTCTCTTCTCTTCTCTTCTCTTCTCTTCTCTTCTCTTCTCTTCTCTTCTCTTCTCTTCTCTTCTCTTCCCTTCCCTTCCCTTCCCTTCCCTTCCCTTCCCTTCCCTTCCCTTCCCTTCCCTTCCCTTCCCTTCCCTTCCCTTCCCTTCCCTTCCCTTCCCTTCCCTTCCCTTCCCTTCCCTTCCCTTCCCTTCCCTTCCCTTCCCTTCCCTTCCCTTCCCTTCCCTTCCCTTCCCTTCCCTTCCCTTCCCTTCCTTCCCTTTTTCTTTTCTTCTCATTTCTTTCTCCTCTCCTCTTCCTCTCCTCTCCTCTCCTCTCCTCTCCTCTCCTCTCCTCTCCTCTCCTCTCCTCTCCTCTCTCCTCCTCTCCTCTCCTCTCCTCTCCTCTCCTCTCCTCTCCTCTCCTCTCCTCTCCTCTCCTCTCCTCTCCTCTCCTCTCCTCTCCTCTCCTCTCCTCTCCTCTCCTCTCCTCTCCTCTTTCAAAAATAGATCATTCAAATAATTGGAAGCAAGTAATGAAAACTGGTCCAGAGAGTTTCATGTTCTATTATGAGTTTTTCCACATGTGTCAATCTGCTCTGCTGCTGCAAACCCTCGGCAGCAGGCAGGGAGGGAGGATGGGAGTTTGAAGGAAGACAACCTCCCTTTAACAGAATGGACAAAAGTACTACTTGCCACCTGCTGGCACCTTTTGAAGGAACTCAGCATGTTTTCCCCCACAGAATTGTCCATCTACTACTGTACACCTGTAGAACCTGAAGCACAAAGCACGTGAGTGGATCCCACTGCAGTATTGTGCCTTTTGCAGAGCTAGGATGCAGGCATCTCCTCGCCATTTCTCTGCCCTCTGTAGCTCTTCCTCCCCTGTCTGTCCCAGCAGTGGATGACTTGCTGGACTTTGATGAGGTAGCCACAAAAATGAAAAAAAGATTGCAAAAAAGAAATAGCAAGCACCTCTCCAGATTTAAGGAGATACTTTACTGTAGTTTTGTAAGAGGATCTCATCTATCTCTTTAATAAGTAAAGAATTTGGGTGACACAGGACCTTCTTGTCTCCAGTGGAGAACATTTTTTTCCCAGGGAACCTGAAGCTCAGTTATTAAAAATGAAAATCTGTCTCAGCCTTTCAACTCTGTTCTTGGAAACACCAGCCCTTAAAAAGGGGAGAGTTAAAAAGGAGCCAAACAGAGGGACCTTTTCCAGATAAAGCTTTCCTGTCATCTTGGTATCGGGACAGACAGCGGCACTCGGCTGCAGAGAAGAGAAAAGGTGAGCTGTGTTGCTTTTTACATATCACAGAAAATGCTGTGTTTCCTCTTCAGAATTGCTGCCCACCTGGAGTGCTGAGCTGCACACGCACAATTAAAACCCAAAGAAAACCCTTTTCCCAAAAGTGCCTTATGCAACTCCTCAGGCTGGTGTGGGAAAGGGGATTTCATGAGCACTAGAGATACTGTGATGAACTGGTGAATCGTTAGTTGCAAACATTCCTTCAGGAAAATTGTAAAGCAGCTTCCTGTTCTGCCAAATTATTTTCAGACTTGTTTTCCAGAGTTTGACATTTGTCAAGAACTTGTTGTTTTTTTTTTTTTCCCCACCCATACTGTAAAGTCTATCCATCCTAGTTGTACTGGCATTTGGAGATGATTTGCCAGTGGATTCAATGGAAGAAGAATAAGGTCCTCAGTTTTGTTAGTTGTCATGAGTATGCATTAAAATATACTGCATTTAAAATGAATACAGTGAAAACAAAAATTCAAGGCAGGAAAAGGAATTTTTTTCTACAGAAAGTAGGATTTTTTTTGCCTACATAGTAAACGTAAGCTTTTGGGGTTTATAAAAAAAAGTTCCTAACATGAGGAGAGCATATTAATGTCATTAACTGAAGAAAATAAAGACAAAGATCAAAAATTACTTGAAGAATATTCTCTAGGTTGTGAAACAGGGAACACCATAGATTTACATATGAAAATGGAGGTTTGGAATTTGCAAACAACAGTGTCCCTAGACAGACTCTTCATAAACTTATTCTGAGCTGACTGAATATTCAATGTCCTGTAAGCCCTTTAAGATATGAAAACTTGCAATTGGAGAAAAAAAAATTATATTTTTCTATTCTATATTTTTAATGTTTATCTTTCTTTTCATATATACTTAAATAGGTAATAATGTGAAGTACTCAGCAGATTCTAGCACTAGATCCTTCTTTTGAACTATTGACAGAATTAGGCAATTCTGTTTTTATATTTACTTTTACTTTCTAGCTTCAGTTTTAATTTTATTGCATCTAGGACTTAATGCTCCAGTGTGCTGAACACCCTGAATGGTCCTGTACTGCAACATAAACAGTCAGCACTAGGGATCAAATCTCTCTGCTTTACCATCACATTAAGGATAGCTGAGTGCTACTTTTCCACCATTTTCTATCCAAATATGAATGATTTTGAGGTCAAACCTCAATAAATAACACTGAATATTTACCAAAATAAATGAATTCTCTGCTGGTCCCAGCCAAAGGCCCACACAGCACAACACACAGTCTCTGGCAGTTGTTTGCCAAAACATGTGACACACGTAAATGTGATGTTCCTTTTCTGCACGATGACAACAATACAACATCTACAGGATGACAATATCTGTATGGGGATCTTCCACAATGTACTTTGTTAGGACCTGATACTGCAAGGACTTCTCTGTTTGATGACCTGTGAGCAGCACTGAGAATAATGAAAAAGCTGAGAATCTCCAATCTGTGCATGTACCCCTAGATAGGAACAATCACTGTCATTAATTTTAAAATAAATGAAAGAAATAGATTTGGGAGTTTTTAAAGAATGTAATAAAAATGTGTCCCTTAGGTATTTTGAACTTGGAATTCCAAAAGAATTTTCCACCCTAGCTGATTTGCACTGGCACAGGTGGCTAAGGGAGGTGATGGAGTCTCCATCCCTGGAAATAGTCTAAAGGCATCTGGACGTGGTGGCCTTGTCTGAGCAGTGGGGTTGGACCAATCATCTCCAGGGACCCCTTCGACCTCGGCAGTTTTGCAGATCTGTGATAACTGAGCTCCAAAATCAAATGGTCTCAGCCAGGCAAGGAGCCCTTGCAGGCAGTGAAGTGTGGTGTCAAGCCCCAAGCTTACACATGACCCAGCTGTGACATTGGGCAGCACCATAACTTTTCATGCAGTGAGATAAGGACCTGATTCTGCCCTGCCCTGAGTATATCTGGGAAGGCCTGAGTATACTCAGTGCTCATTACCAATCATAGTCAAAATGTTCTTGATCTTACCCCTCTGAAGTCAAGTTTGTCTTTGCAAGGAGTGGATCAGGCCTCTATAGAATGAGGCTGCAACTCTGTAAAGATCAGATATAGATTTTCCTTTAAAATAGCCCTTATGAAATCCCAATATTGGAGTCAAACATCTGAGGAAGTTTATGCTGCAGGAGTTTAGTCCAGAACCCAAGAAAGGAAGATGATGAAGAAGAGAAGTCATAAGAATGAGATAGGAAAAAGCAGGAGAGAGTGCACAGGAGTACAGAATTAGGAGGAAAAAGATGGGCCATGGAAGAAACCCAGAGACAGGAGAAAATGCTGTTGTTTGGTCTCTCTCTTTTTTTTTTTTTTTTTTTTTTTTTTTTTCAAAAAAAGGGAAGAAAAATCTTGGGAACTTCCCCCTACATCATTAGCAGGCAGAAGAAATTCTATTCTGTGCAAAATCTCTAGAATTGGGCAACTGCTTAGAGAAGATGAAAGTGTATAGCAAGTGTTTTTGAGAGGGGAAGAAGGAGGGAGAGAGGGATGGATGGAAGGAAGGAAGGCAGGAAGGAAGGAAGGCAGGAAGGAAGGAAGGAAGGAAGGAAGGAAGGAAGGAAGGAAGGAAGGAAGGAAGGAAGGAAGGAAGGAAGAAGAGAAGAGAAGAGAAGAGAAGAGAAGAGAAGAGAAGAGAAGAGAAGAGAAGAGAAGAGAAGAGAAGAGAAGAGAAGAGAAGAGAAGAGAAGAGAAGAGAAGAGAAGAAAAGAAAAGAAAAGAAAAGAAAAGAAAAGAAAAGAAAAGAAAAGAAAAGAAAAGAAAAGAAAAGAAAAGAAAAGAAAAGAAAAGAAAAGAAAAGAAAAGAAAAGAAAAGAAAAGGAGAGAAATTCAGACTGACTCCAGTATACAAGAGCATGTTCAGTAACACACAGAAACACAGACTCAAGCCTGGTTGTCAGTGTTTCCCTCAGCCCAATGTCTCTAAGGCATAGCTGAATTTGCAGGGCTGGCTGTAGAAAGGCTATATGGAAAATGCAAACTCCTGTCTTCAGTGTTTGCAGTAGGAGCCAGAGCACCCCAAGAGAGGATGAAGCATTTTCCCAATCCAATGACATTATCTGGAGAGAAAAAGTGGCCTCAGTTTTGGTTTCAGAAAAGCAAGGAGTAACCTTGGCAGGCTGCCTTAAACTTTGCTCCCTTCAGAAGAAAACCCCAACAGCAATATCCTCTCACTTTCATTTATAGACAGCAAGCAATCCTGTTTTCACACACACTGTGAAATGTGCAGCACTTTCTCCTACCAGCACTGGGTGCTGAACACAGGGAGCCCTTCCATCAGGACGCAGGCCAGCTTTCCCTCAGTCTGGCTTATGTGAGAAATACACAGGGATGGTCAAACATGAAATTCAAGACTTTTTTCTGCCTCACACAACAATAAAGCGTGGCAGAACACATTTCGTAAAGCCACTGATATGTGTCAGGGCAGAAGACACCGTTTTCCACTCCTCTGCACTCAGACTGAGTCCCCTGAAAAATCACCCCATTGACCAAATGTTTTTAAGATAACAAAATAAATAGAATCCACCCCGTATGTTTTTCTTGTTCATCCTTTGCTTTATGATCCATGAGACTACCCTTAATTTCCCTATTCCAACCATGAGAGCTACAAAAATAGAAAAATAGAAATGAAAACTGAGCTCATCAGACAACACTACCCCCACCAAAGTCAAGCTGGCCCTGTGTGGGTTTTGGAGCCCACCCAGGCAGAGCAGCTTGCAAGGCCCGTGCCTAAGATCACAATGTACTCTGCAATTACAGCACAATGCTGACAATAGCATTTTGTCAGTAAAATAAGAAATAGTTGTGAAGACATGTGAGGAATATGTAGGGGGCATAACTAAATAAAAGAAGCAATTTTATTCTTTTGAACAGTAGAGCAGGCTGACAGAAGGGTTATAGGATGGTACAGTATTTCCATCCAAAGATGTCACAGGGACACTGCTGCACGTGATTTAAGATTAATCTCTTGAATCAAAATGTCACCATGTACACTAATGAGCAAAAACTCTCTGGCAGAGAATCTGTCCCTTGGGCTCCTGTTCCCAGGTAAGAAGCTTGTCTCCATACTATTGTAGAAACTCTCTCAGCTGAGAGCAGTGAGGTTGGTGGTATAACTTGCCCCTGGTTCACAATTTTCCATTTCAGACTCGCTGTCTCTGTCTTGGTTTCGGTCTATTTACTCGGAGCCATTTCTTAACAATGTCTAATTTCCTCAAGGAATCCCTCTGAGTCCCCTCTCTTAGAAATGCTGCCATATCTTTTTTTTTAATCACTGAAAGGCACAAATATCCTTCCTGAGCCCTCTTACCATCCAGCCTGATTATACACATAGATTTCAGTTTCCATACATTTTGTACACAGTAGGAGTTCCCAAAATGCAGCCTCTGGGGATATAAAGTGTGGCCCCAACTGCAGCTCAATGAGATGAAAACAAAGCCGATCAGGTACTGTTCTAACTGTTAATGAGCCTAACCAGCAGGCAGTTATTACTCAGTCTGGAAGACATAAGTGGTTGGAATCATAGCACATTCATTTTTTATTTATAGCGATACACATTCAAATTAGAAGTAGCCCTCCAGCAGCTGGCATTTTGCCAGGGTCTGACCATCAGTGTGATAAAATTTGCCTATCTTGATGATATAGAATGCCTTTTGTTTTTTTTAAACATCAGTTGCCTCTTACCCTACTCACAATTCCCTTGACTATCAAAAGTGAACAATGAGGCTTAATTACTTTAAGAACCTTGTCCTCTACTGAAAATGAAAGAAAAAGAGTATTTTTTCTTTCTCACTTGATGGTGAGGTACAAGTCAAACATGATCTGACCTTCTCGTAAATAAGTAGACTCAAGCCTTCTGGCAAATAAAAGAGTTGAAATGAACACTTGGACGAGAACCACAAAGAAATGGGTTTTTGGAGACAATGAACATTATTAGCCTGTTAATCTATTAATGGCAACTGTAAATACCTCACTCAAAATCATAGTGACTCTGAAACGTTTAACTGGAGAGGCTCTGTGAGCCTGCCCAGGCCAATGTGATACGAGGAAAACGTAGTAATTCGCCTCACCTTGCTTGCCATCGGTTTGCAATCTAACCCCTCCCCTGAGTTTAAGTTACAAACCTCAGTAACTGTGTGGCAGACTTGACAGCAATTAACATTATTCAGCTGCCAGCTGGGTTTTAAAACCTCCCTTCCAGGCGATCTTGTTACGTAGGTTTTAAAAACAGCCTGACAGGGTGCTGCTCTGCGCCAAGGAGCTGGGTCCTGCCTCTCCGAACATGGTGAGATTTTGCCACTGATTACAGGGGGAGCTGATAAATCATTGGCAGAGTAAAGGTAAATGCACCGAGCTGTTGTTCGCGGCATGAGGCTTGGGGTTTTTATGCTAATCTCATCGAGGGGGCTTCACAGAAAGCGCTGTGAATAAGTTATCCTTATTAGTTTGATTCTTTAGTCCTGTGCAGTCCTGTAGTCGTACTCATCTACAGGAAAGAGCACAACACACTGCGAAGAACTCCTAGACCCTCACACCTCAGGGCTCAGACTTTACAAATCACGACGAACTTTCTAAGTCATTTAAAGCTGAAAAATCAAAGTTTTGTTGGAAATCAACCACCTGGAGCGGCACTCCCATCAGATTTAAAGCTAGCCCAGCGCGGCTGCGGCTCACTCCCGGCTGGGGGTGCCTGCCGAGCCGCGGGAGCGTTCCGCGGTGCGAGCAGCGCGTCCCGCTGAGGGCGGGCCCGCACCGAGCCCTCGCGGCTGCACCGGGACCGGGCCGGGCCGGAGCGGGCCCGCCCTTCCCCGCCCATTGGCTGGCGGGCGGGGGCGGGGCGGGGCGCGCCGGGGGCGGGGCTGCCGTCAGCTGTTCGCGGCGCGCCCGCCGGCGCCGGCCGCAGTTTGGCGGTGCGGAGGCTGCAGCGGAGGCGGCTCCTCCCGGGACGCCCCGTCCCCGAGGGACGCCCGTCCCGCTTCTCGGTGAGTGCCCAGGAAGCGCCCTCGCCGCTGGGGGCCGGTCGCTCTGTGCCAGGTCGCCGTTGAGGGCGGTGCCGAGGCCGGGCGCGATCGTGACAGGGAGGGGGGTTCGCCTCGGGGCTGCCCCGGCCCGGCCGGTCCAGCCCGGAGTCCCGCGCCTGCTGGGGAGCGGGAAGAAAGAGGGAGGGTGCGGGCGAGGAATGAGCTCGGTGGGCGCTGAGAAAGCAGCTGATTCGCTGATGTAGGCGATGGCTGATTCCACAGCCAGCGCTGCCCCTCCCGGGCCGCCCCGCCGAGCTCGGGAGTCTCGTCCCACGGCGCTGCCCGGAGAAGCCGCGTTAAACCTCTTGGCCGGGGGCACATCTGCGGGGCTAGAGTCCGGGCGGGGAGGAGTTAAAGGCGGCCAGCGGTGGCGAAGCGAGGCCGGCCAGCTTTGTTTTGGGACGCTGGCACGCACGTGTGCGCTGAGCCCTCCCTCCGCTCCCGGCCCGCCGCCTGTCAGCGCGGGCGTGCGGCTGCCCCGGGCCGCGGCTGTCGCCGCTGGCGTGTGCGAGGAAGTGCCGTGGGCAGGACGCGGCTCCGGAGACGCGGGCGCTGCCCGGGCAAAGACCCGCAGCCCGAGCTGTCCGGGCTCTGTGGCTCCCAGCGTGAGCTGCGTTTGGAGGTTGTAGAAGGAGTTCCATTGTAGAATGAACTGCCCTTCGCGCTGCATCGGCATTCTCTGAAAATCTCTGCTAAAGGGTCGGACCGTATTGCAGGAGGTCGAGTTAAACTTCTTGCTCTTTAAACCCTCTTTTGTTTGGGGTTTGCTTTGTGCCTTTGCTGCACTTCCCTTGAGGAATGCCCGTGTCCCAGTGAGGCTGACAGATGAGATCTGGCAAACTTTCCTGTAAAGACAAAGTACATTCCCGCCTGCTTCTCTGTCAGGTGACTGATCCAGCAGAAAAGCTGGCAAGGAGATCATCCATGCCTGCCTCTTGGGGCCCATAACTCCTTTCAGTGTACTACTTTAAGCCACGGATGAGAATGTTATGAGTGCTCTGCCACTGTTGTCATCCAGCAGAGTTGCATCCGGCTGTGGCGCTGGTACCTGTTCCGCTCTGCAGAAACTTCTTTGGGAGCTGTGGCTCAGTTGAGTGAACTGCTGAGATGCGGCAACTTAAATAGGCGGAGTGCCCCCCAGCCAGAGCCCTGCAGAAACTGTTCTTGCACTGCTTGGTCCTGTTGTCTCTAGCTGGTGTCCGGAGTGCTGCTCACCTGGGGGGAGATGGGAGCACCAAGGGCAGCGCTGAACACATCCTTATAAAATTATTATTAATGTCTCCTTCAGGCCTGAAATTCCTCTTGCTAGTCTTCCATTCTGTTAAATGCTTCGCAAACCAGAGCAAAGGAAGAGACATGAAGAGTTGAATTTCACTGCCTTGTTTGGAACTGGGTGGAAATCCTGGAGATGGATCTCTTAGGAGTCTGTCTTCCAATTGGGTTAGATGCACAGGTAACAGTAAAGGGACTCGTGGCATTTTTGGTAATACTGCTTCTAATTGCTTTATGTTTGCAAAGAGGTCTGAGATAGTGATTTAGGGTTCATGGGGGTTTTTCCCCTCTACCATCTTTGTTCATCTTTGTGCTGTAACAGAGCTCAGGAGTGTTTACTGTGGCAACTACAGAAATCCTGCTTTAAACATTGACACCAGCCATGTTTTTCTTTAGTAGTAGGATGAACCATTGCACTAACGGCACATGTAGGCTTGAGGGTAAGAGGGATAAGGAAGTGACTACATTGCCAAGTTTGGGACATGTCTTAGGTTGAGCTGAGGGGAGAAATGAGAAGTTGAAAGGAAAGTTGGCCCTCATAGGGAGAAGTAATGGAGAGCTTCACAGACGTGGCTTTGACAACTCTTAAGTTTTGCAACCACTTGGGTTTCTTAAAAATCTGGCCTTGCATCCTTATGATTACAAGAGCTTCTCTTTATCGATAAGAAATAGGTGGGAAAAAGCGAATGGGATGTACCATAAAGTTCAAGTATAGCAGGCCAAAACAAAGCAGACCCCAAAGAAGCTGAGTGGCCATGGGGCTATGAGAAGAATCTGGGTTGCTTTCTGAAATGTCTTTTCAGTTTCTATGTGCTGAGGTTGGGGGTTGGCTCTCTGCTTGTGAGCAGGTGTGGAATTGGAGCTGTGGACTTACACGCATGTCAACTTTGTCTCTCTCTGGCCCAGCACCTGAGGACTTTCTGCAAAGCCTTAACCTTCACCACAGTCGCTCACCTCTCCTGTCCATGCAGATGGGCAGCACTGGGAAGTGGGGAAGAGGGAAGGCGTGGTAAAATCGGTTGTGTTTTACTGTTGGAGCAGAAGGCATTCTCTTCTGGACAACATTCTTGCTGTGTCTTAGCTGTTTCCTCAAATGTCCCTTTATTGCAGGAGCAATGGATCGCCCCAGCTACCTGGAAGAGGACTATTCTAGCCTGGATGGGCTGGACGATGACGTGTTTCACTCTGATGACTTTGGACTTGCAGGTCAGCCTGGTGAGATGACTGCAACTGGCTTTTTCACACAGAACCAGTCCTACAGCTGCCTTCTGGGGAGGTTTCAACTATTCCCCCTCACACACTGCTGTGGTCCCGGTATCAGGCATCCTGAGCAGCAGGACAAGGCAACTCAAACACTCAGCCCATCCTCTTCCAGTCAGGATGTTATGTTGCCTTGTGGAGTCACTGAAGAGCCACGGAGACTCTTCTATGGTAAGAGCACTCCAGAGTCACTAGCTTTGCAGCAAAGAAACTGTCCCTTTAGCACTTCCCCAATCAAGCAAGGTCTCTTTCATTAGGGTGTTTTATTAAAGGACTGAAATTATTTTGCTTTAGTCCTACTCCCTCAAGAAAGACAACCTGTATTTTCTTACCCTTGCTTGTCCACTGCAGGAACCAAACACCTGCTCATTGCTTCTGCTGTCTTTGATATTCCCTCTTTCTCTCTCTGGCTTTATTCTGCCACATTTGATTTTACTGCTAGATGTCTAAATGTTCACCGTACTTCATATCCTACAATTTGCCTACATTTTTAACTACCAATGGTCTGTCTCATCCACATAGAAGGAAGTGGAAACTCCTAGGAGTTTTCAGTGGAGAGAAGAAGATGCAAAAAGTTACAGCTTTTAGGCTCTTCACTGGAGTTAAAGTTTCTGAATAAGTAGCATGTCCATCCAGTATTTTACTAGTAACTGATGGGTCACCACTCAGCTTTGTGTATCCAATTCAGCTTTAATTCAAATCACTAAAATCGCCAAATGACAGAAAACTGAGAAAAAACTGACAAAAAAGATACTTCTGCCTTTTGTAGAAGGGGGAGACAACTTGAGGCAGAGATCCTGTAAAACTGCAAAACTGTCCTTAAAAAAATCCCAAGCCACAGCATTTGGCTGAGCTGTAAACAAGCAAAAGGAATCAATTTTAAGATCCCGCCACTCATTTGACGATGGGAATCAACACATCAGTGCTCTGTTTAATCCATATAAGTTTATTTGAAAGCTGGGCAAATCTTTTACTGCACTGTGTTACAGCATACAGTCATTCTTTGGCCTTCAGAAACTAGACTTCAAACGTCAAAAATGTAGGACTATGTACAGCTCTTTCCTCCATGAAGTGTACTGAGCAGAAAAGATAATCTTTGCCCTGGAAGAATGACTCTTGTGCTCTGTTTTGTAGGGAGTGCTGGTTACCGTTTACATGTCCCTGCAGCTGGCTTTGTGTTGGACCCGCAGCTCCAGGAGGAGCCTCAGGAAGGTCAGCGGGAAGCACGCGCTGAGGTGCAGATCGCACGGAAGCTGCAGTGCATTGCCGACCAGTTCCACCGGCTCCACATACAGAGGGTAGGGTGTCTCTGCAGGGGAAAGTGGGCTGTACCTGTCCAAGAGTGCTGCTCTGAGGACTGGCTCCAACCATCAGCTAAGTGAGCTCTTGTTTAAGACAGCAGACTGCCAGCAATGATAAAACGGCAGGAGTGTCCTGATGCATTTTGCTTATGCTAGATTGCTTACTCTTTCTAAAGACTGGCAGGTGGAGGGAAGAGAATATGAGGGAATATGAATATGAGCATTTAGTGCCCGGGAAGGGAGCTCTTCTGTGTTAGCTGCTGCTATTCCAGCTCTTCCTGTTCATCAGCAGTGGGTTTGAGGCTTTTCCCAGGAATGTTCCTCTTGCTTTTTATTACAGCTTTTACTCTTCTCCATTCTCCTCACCACCAGCACCTTCTCTTCTGTGGTACATGTAGCCATCAGTGGCTTATGTCAGCTCATTGCCTTGGAGATAACAAGCCTGGAGTCTGTTCTGACACTCCTTGTTGTCTAACGGTAGTTCTATGTAATGTTGTAAAGAATATTTAGATAATACTAGACTTACTAGCAGCTACTAGTAAGACAGTCGTAGCTAGTGTCTCAGACTTGTGACTAACTTCCTCACCACAAAATACACCTGTAAGATGCTATCAGGTCTGAAAAACACACTCCAGATTCTTGGTTTCTTAAAAAAAAACAAAACAAAAAGAAAAAAAAAAACTCAAAACCCAAACACTGCTGTTCAAAGAAACAAAATAACCATTACCCCCAGAACCCTTGATTCTTTCTTCCTTGCTCTCCTTCCCCTTTGACTAGAGATAAAATTAAAATCTCAGCCCATAGAGAGATGGTCAGAGGTGGCAGAAGCTTGGCAGTAGACAGCAGTTTGCCCCTTCTATACAAGCCCAACAAGGAGGGTGTGCATCTGCTTGTATATGAAGAAATTTTGCTGACTTCAGAAAGGGACAGAAAGTTTATCCTACTCCAAGTGAGTTTGTCCTCTGTTAACTGTGGGATCGTTTGCACCCCTTCTCTAAGGTAAGTGAGGATCTCTGTCCGGGTCAGAGAGTGTGGCTTGTGGCTGGCCAAAATCTTGGTCTCTCTGTGTCACCTGAGAGATGAGGAAATTCTGGGACTACTCATCTCCTAATAGGTGAATGATTAAAGAAGGAAAAGGAAGATTAGCCTGTAGAAATGTAGATGGGGCTATGAATGTCATTTAGCAAACTGCAGGAATAAAGAGCTACCACGAGATTTTTAGCGTGTTGTTTGTGGTTGAATGGGGTTTTCCCCGGTGGCGCCTTTTCGCCAGCGTTAGCTGCAGGCCCCGCTCTCTCGCCAGGCCGGCTCTCAGGAAAGGGAAGGTTTAACCAGCTTGGCAGAGGAGCCCTGCACCCAACTGGTGGAACTGGTTGTAACTTGACCCCTTTCATCGGGGGGGAGTGTCCCTATCTGATGCCCGTGCCTTGGAAACGCGTCCCGGAGCGCCCCCCGGGCCCGGCCCCAGCAGGCAGGCGGCGTCGGGCTCCCGGTGCCCGGCCGCGGCTCCCGGAGGCGGCCCGGCCGCGCAGCCCCGGCCGGCGGCCAGCCCGGCGTGTGGAGCCGTAGTAAACAAAGGCGTCCGGCCGTGCTGGGCGGCGCGGCCCGGCCCCGGGGCCCGCCGGAGGAGGGGCTCCGCGCTCTTTGTTTGAACTGGAACAGCAACAAGTTGTAAAGGGGACGGGAGCCTTCAGCCATTTAAATTTGAAAACAAAACGGGGAAAAAAATACCAAACCCAAAGCAACTCGAAAACTTAACCCGAGGACAGAGTAGTTCAGCCAGTGGTTATCCACAGCCTGAACCTGGGATAGGCCTTGGCATTTGGATCTGCTGAGGGATTCTTTCTTGTTTGTCAGGAAAACTTGAGTATTGAGCCACATATTGGTGTCCAAAGCACTGATCGCTGTAGAGTGTTTGGTTGTCATGCCCAATCCCTTCCCTCCCCGTCCTGCATGTAGGATTTCCTTTGGCTTTTGGCATGAATCCCCCGTGGAGAACCCCTCTGTCCTATGAGCAATGTCTCTGCCCGGCCCGTTGCTGAAGGAGCAGGCGGTCTGCCCCTGGAGACACGAGATCCGTTCTCAGCGTGCTGTGGTTTGGAAGGGGCAGTCTCTGAGGCATGGAAAACTGGGCTGTTGTTTATCTTGCTGTGAAACTAACCCCTGATTTGAAAACCCCATTTCAGCTTGTCTAAAACATTTGGTCAAAACCAACTTTCCAGAGTGGTGTCTTGAATCAGATTTAGAATACCACAAAGTTAGTCACACCAGTGTGGTCTTGTGAAGTCCTGAGAGAGAGCAAGCTTGGTTTTCAACAAGGTGTGTTTTCAGAGCCTACAAAACATTTATCTGTGAACCTGTGAAAAGAAAATGTGTGTGCCCTTTCAGTGGAAGTTAGGAAAGGCTTTTAGCATTGGAATGGTGCATCCAGCTAGCTCAAGAGCTGCCTTGCCATAGCTCTTGACTTCTGTGAGACTCTCCAGCAGTTCAGGTATCGCCCCCATTCTGCTGCTGCAGCAGCAGCAAGGCTGTGTTGACACAAAGGGTGCTGGTTAATGTACATCCCTGGCTAGAGAGAAACTGAGCAGGCAATTGCTGCTGAGGCTGACATCACTGAGTTGTCATTGGACTCTGCTGCATGCGTGGTCTAACCCCATCCTACACTTGGAGCCCTGGAGAGTCATTGTTATCTCTTCTCTGGGCTTCTGGAGCTAAATGGTATTTATTCTGTGGTTCTTGGCTATACAAAAGATTTTTGGGTATGCATCTAGCAAGAATAAGAAAATTGGCCGCACCTATGCTTGCTTTTGGCATGAAAATCACTTTCAGAGTTTCATTTCCTATTAATATGTTAAACAGAAAACAGTAATATAAAACCTGGCTATTTAATCCTTAGAACAGTGCTAGAGCAATAACACAACATTCCCTAGAACTCCATGTCTTTCATCTCCTCAAGATGCTGAATTTCTTGTAAGAAGACTTGACCGATGTTCTGTGTTCCTAAATAGCAGAGCCTGCTACAGGTTGATTGCAAGGGCTCTTGCAGAATGACTTGTGAGACCCATATAGATGGGGTTTTTTGAGTTCTTTACTGTCTCTTACTTGATTGAGGCTGTGTAGCTTCTAGCAGACTTCCCTGTTTTATTTTTTTCACCCTGCCCCTGGAAAACAAAGGCAGAGGCAAGCCATGCTTTCTGCAAGAGAAGCCAGTACCTGCCACCTCCTCCTTGGTTTGAAGCAAGTGTGTCTTTGCTATGGAATCAGTGAACTGCTGCTGCAGCTCAGCCTGTGGCTGAACTTCAAGAGCATGCTCTGACATTGTGGAGAACAGAGCTGAGCTTATGGGTTGGTTGGCTGGGATATGTTTCCCACACCCCACATGTCCAGGCTGTGGCAACAAGTGCTTGGGCTCTGCTTCAGGTCCTGAGTGCACTTGGGTTTCCTTGCCTTGAGGAGGGGCTTTGAGCTGTGCTCAGTGGAGAGTGTATTTCATGACATGAGGGGTTGTTAGATGGGGTTGTGTGAGTACACAACCAGGAATGGTGGCGGCAGCAAAGAGGAGTAGGGGGTTATCCAGGGATGGGGTGGATGACACTGTATATCAGGATCACACACCTTCAGTTTGATGGGCTCCAGTGAGGCACTGGAACTCTATAGCTTTTTCCAAATAAAATAACTCTTTTTAAGCAGGCTGCAGCTTTGAGGGGACTGCTTTTATCATATTTCTTCTTCGTGGAGATAAGATCACTTCACAGGGGATAAAATTGTCTCTTTAAGAGCCAAGGAGTGGTAGCCTTGAACAGTTCTGGGCTCAGGTCCAAGCAGAGCCACTGACTTGCTGTATGACCTCAGACAAGTCTCTTGACCTCCTTGTGCTTCAGTCAACCCATCTGGAAAGCTCAGTTTAAAAAAAGCTGAGCCTCAATGAGAACCAGATGCTGAATCAGAACTGAGCTTTCTTGAGTAAATAAGTGCATTACAAACAACAACAAAGTCCCTTTCCAACACATCAGGAATCCTGCAGTTGATTTAGATATGCTTACCATGCTCAAAAATCCTCTGTGGATCTAGCTATAGAAAACTTTGTTTCTCTAAATTCCCCAGTTGGTTCAGCAAGTAGGTCTTACCATCACTGCAACAGGGTTCAGCAGCCCATGGAACACAAATGCCTGCATCCACACTGGCTGTGGGCAGACAGCTAGGCAGGTACCTGTTTGGCTCAAGCTAATGACACTGAAAATGTCCAGAAGGAAATGTTGTTTTCCTTTGAAAGTGAAACGTGTTATGTTTTGCATACTTCTTCCTGTCTGTCTCTCATAAGAGTTATCAGGGCCTCCTCTGAGACACTTCTACTTATGCAACAGGGAGCCTGTCGGAAACTTACAGGCGTGAGAGAGTGGGTACATAGTACTACATGGGCATCATTTATCCCAAACTCCATCAGGCTTTTTGCACTATTAAGGATATTCAGGGCATTTTAACAGTTGCTTTTCACATTGGAATTGTTTGCAGAAATCTGTTCTTTATGACCTTACATTTTAGGAAGAATGTTCAGGAATGCTTCCTAATAATAATGCAGAGATTCAGACTGTTCTGCAGCTAAGCCTGTAGCACCAGCAGCTCCAAACTTCACTTGCATCTACAGTCTCTCTGAGACCTGGGGTATGTGTTTTTGTTCATTTGTTTCTTGAGTAGGTCAGTGTGTTTCAGGATCTTCCCTGCTGCTCTGCACAGCAGTGGGTCACCTCTTCAGCTCTGCTTTCTGTGCGTTGCCCACTGGTGCAGGACTCGAATCTCCAGCTGAGGATGCACAAACATGGTGAGGGAGAGAGCTCCTGAAGTGAGTGAGCCCAATTTAAAGGGCAGGGGGTAGGGTGGGTGTGAGTTTGGGAAGCCTGAGATGTAAAACAAAGTTCTTTCAGGGCTATGGAACTGGAATCCTATGCTCCATTCTTATGGTCAGTGGAGTAAAAAATTTGATATAAGGAGGTAGACACAGATATTTTGCTTAATGTTATTAGATTTTTCCCCCCTTTCTTTTCATTATGACAAATGACAATGAAGGAAGAAGTGGCCTTGGAAGTGTACCTTCCCCATGCATACAAATGACAGAACAACTTGCTGCCCCTTGTTTATCACCTGTTTTAAAATCCTGCTGCCCATGGAGCTGATTACTTGACATGTAGGTTAACAGAAATGTGCTGGACCATTTCACGTCTTGTCTGAAATGGTATTCTCTGGTATGTTAAGAAATGACACTGAGAACAAGAATGTAATTATGCCACTGTATAAATTCATGTTTCTACTGTATCTTGAATGTTATATGAAGTTCTGGTTTCCTTCATCAAAAATGATGCAGCAGAACTGGAAAAGGTTCAGAGAAGGGCAAGACAGATTATAGAACTTCCATATGAAAAAATGAGCTAAGGACTGCTAAGCCTAAAAAAAGATACAAACCAAGCGGGAAGCAATATTAAACAGAAATCAAAAGTGACATGAAGGAGATGAATAGACTAATTTCTCCCAGTACAAGAACTAGGCAAAATCAAGTCAAACTAGTGGGAGCCAGCTCAAAGTAAATGAGGTCATTTTTCATGGAACAGGTGAAAGCCGTGGAGCTCCTTGTCAAGGCATATTGTGCATCCCAGTGCTTTATCTGGGTTCAAGGGGAATTGAGACAAGTTTATGGCCATTGAGGCAGACGTTCAATAAACAGAAACCAGATCTGACTCAGAAAATCCTAAGCTCAAACTAGTTAGATGCTGAAAGAGAGTACTAGTGGAAGCTATTGCATGTACTTGCCCTTAGCTTTCCCTCAGGCAGCCATGTAAGGCTGCTGCTGGAGGCTGGGCTGTACAAACTCTTGATGCAAGCCACATATAATCATTGTGTATCAGTTTAATAAGACCCACAAAACTTCTACATCATCCTAATCTAGCCTCTTCTATGTTTTCAGCTGACAAAAGACTTAAATATATTACATGTATGTTCCTGCTTAAAGTAAGGGATAATGTTAAAAAGCAAAACTTCCTGCCTAGCTGTGATAGCGAAGGTGGGCAGAGGATAAGGGAGCTGGGAGGGAGCAGGGTGGCAGGAGAGCCGTGCAAGCTCTGTGCCACTGTGTGCCATGAATCCTGCTGGGCACAGGACTGTCTTGAGGCACTGGGGCCACAACCTCAAAAGACCAAGATTGCCCAGAATAAAGAGCACAAAACGGCTCTTTGAGACAGTGCAGGTGAATCGCTCTGCAGTATTTCTGACATCAGTGTTCAGTGCTGCTGAACAACCCCTTCAGTCTCCGCAGGTTCTTCTGGATCTCCTCAGGTCTTGCAGCACTGTGACAGTGGTAAGATGCTTTCTGCTTGTAGCAGTGTGACAGCTGAGAAATTATTTTTGAATTAAGAAATAATTGTGGTAATGCCCCACTTATTTTTTATTGTGGGAGAGTAGAAAATGCAGGTTATAACTTGACTGGGATCATACAAGGATTGCTGATAGGAACCTAGTTGTTCTGCCTCCAGCCCTCCACCTAAGTTGGTTGATCTTATTAAGATAGTGCCATCTCTGAGGGGGATGATGAGATATTTGGACTGATTATTTACAGAAAGGCGTGTACATGTTTGTATTTTACTCAATTAAATTTTATGGTGGAAGGGCAGGAAAGCAAGTGCCCAAATGCAGAGTTCTCTTTTGTTTCAAGCCACTGAGGAGGAATGTCCTGCCAGCCTTTATAGTCTCCGTTTGGATGTTGGGGTTTGTTTGTTTCTCCTCACTAGCCGCCTTGCCAAATGAAAAGGAATCCTTCCGAGGACCGGACCACGGCAGAAAAAAATAGCGGTCCAAAAACAAGCAGTGAGGCAAGTCCTGTTAAGCCCGGTTGGGTTTTCCGTGGTGGGAGCCAGACCCGAGGGCGCGCTGGCAGCGGGGCCGGAGCCCCCGGGGCCGGAGGAGCGGGCGGTGCGTGCGAGGGCCCGGCCGGCCGTGTTTGCGCTCGGCGCTGTGTTTATATCGCCGGCTAAATTTAGCCTGTGACTCATCGGCGCTGCTGACGAGAGTGTGCGCTGCCCGCAGGCTCCAGCCCTGCACCTGCCCTCCCGCCGCCTCCCCGCGCAGCCGGGCGGCCCCGCGCCCACCCCTGCCCCCCCGCAAAAGGAGATTTTTCCTGTAAAAACTTTTAAAGTGTTATTTTAGGCAAACCCCGAGGCAGACTTTTATCACTAGGGGGGGTCTCCGCAGCAGTGAGCAGTTTTGGGAGCGCCTCCCTTCTGCTGGTGAAGCAATGGATGCCAAACGCAGGTCAGCGGGTCCCGGGCCTGCGCAGGGCGGGCATGAACACCGGGAGCTGTGGAACAGCCCTGCCCCATCACACGCAGGTTCAGTCAATAAACCCTTAAAAAGGTCAAAAACTCTTGCAGCTGCCAGCTGTGGCTGGGCGGTGTGGGGTGTCCTCTCCTGGGTATCTCTTCCAGCACTCTCACACACACACCCGACGCCCAGAGCACGGGACCGAGCCGTGCCGGACCCCGGGCCGCAGGTACAGAGTGGTATCAGGCAC
Source organism: Melospiza melodia melodia (assembly GCF_035770615.1). Lineage (NCBI taxonomy): Eukaryota > Metazoa > Chordata > Aves > Passeriformes > Passerellidae > Melospiza > Melospiza melodia. Next base: position 76,636,331 of record NC_086199.1, read on the forward strand.
GGTTCTGTGGAAATGCGGGACTTTTATTTACCGTATTTGTGTAAAATAAGCCAGCGTGCCCCTCGGGATGGGGCAGGAGGGGAAGGCCGAGGGCCTGGGAACGCAGTGGCCGGTGGCTGCCCTTCCCAGGTTGCCGTCAGCTGGCTGTTGCCATGGCGGCTGTCTGCTTCCCCTTCCTGCCCGCGCTGGAGAGGAAGGCGCGAGTGGCTGCGTGTTTGTTTTTCAAACGCCGAGGAAGCTCGGAAAGGCTCACCTGGCTGCGTGTTTGTTTTTCAAACGCCGAGGAAGCTCGGAAAGGCTCACCTGGCTGCGTGTTTGTTTTTAAACGCCGAGAAAGCTCGGAAAGGCTCACCTGGCTGCGTGTTTGTTTTTCAAACGCCGAGAAAGCTCAGAAAGGCTCACCTGCGCCCGCAGCGGCCTCGGGGCAGCAGCCGCCGCTGATTGCTGCTCCGGCCGTGCCCTCTCCCGTGCTTGGGCTGGGCAGCCGTGCATTGCTTTGGGCGTCCCCTGCACCCTACGTCCTTTGGCTTTGCCCAGTATTGTCTGTCCTCTCTCCGCAAACACACGTGTTGCTCATCTTGTTGCAAAGTCTGATGGAGGCTCATGAGAAAGGAAGCAATACTTGACATGATGCCTCCTTTTACTACAAGTTGAGTCCTGTGTAAGAGTCATTGCAAGACAGAAGGATGGAGTTTCCCGATTAAGGGCTCTCATCCTCTTTATTGTGTTACCATGAGAAGCCATGTGGCTGAGCTCCTCTTTCATTTTTTTCCTCTGTTACTGCCTCCTTTTTTTCTCTGCTGGTTCTACACATGCATTATACTTTGGTCATTAGGAGTCACAGCTGGAAAGATTTGTATTTGACTTCCAATAGCCTGCATTTCTCTCTCCAGTAGGGGACACCTTCTGTAACCTCTGTTGCCTTGGGGACTGTGACTTTCTAGTCTTTGTAAGCTAAAGCATATTTTGTGGTAGCACAATATGCCTCCAGCCACCTGGCAGCCAAAACAGCCTTCAGCGATGAGTCAGCAACTGCTCCCGGTGTGCAAGTATTTTTGTATTCAGTGAATAAATACAATCCCAACAACTTGTTGCTAATACTTGTGTTAGTCATTAAAGGAAGAATAATATTTTTATGTACACATATGCAATTTTTCTTCTTTTGCTCTCACAGCACCATTTAGGTCCATATTAATCCTTCTAGTTAAGATGGGATCAGAATATGACCCTTAATTGTCTGGAAGCTATGAAGCAAAGTCAGAAGCTGCCCATGAGATCAGGAGGGTAGATGGAGTGTACCAGACAGACCCACATACAACATGTGCATATGACAAGCATATTTACTTTTTTAAACAAGGCTGTTAATGGCACGTGTATATCAAGTGTAAAAATGAGTCTTATTAATCTGTTAAACATTCATGCTCATGGATTCAAGGAGCTGTGTCAAAGAGACAGCATTTTCTTTGAAGTGCATCACCTGCCCTGATCTTCCCTTTGATCACCCTGTGCAAGGGCTTGGTAGGAGTACAAAAGGTTTTGACGTCTGGAGTGCTATTTGCCAGATATGTATCTGTATGCTTAGAGTGTGAAACATGTATTAGGAATTAATTGTGGGCAAGGACTAAGTGTCGGGTCAGTCATGTTCCTCTTTCATTTGCTTCCAGTAAAAGTCTTGCATGTTTTTTTTGTGTTTGTTTACAAGTAGTCTGGTTTTTGGTTCAGCACAGTTCATGGAAGAGGCTTCGCTAATGTACTGTTGCTGCAGAGAACACTTTTCCTGTAAAATGGCCTTTTCTTGTGACTCATTGAAGCATTCATGCTAACATTTCAGACAGACAGTCTCTTAAGGATATCCCCTTTAAAAAGCAGCAGCTGCAATAGGAAATGGTTTTATGTGTTTCCAGCTTTGTGTTGACTTACTGTATTCACAAGTCTACTCTTCTTTAGTTAAAGTTATGTGGAGGGCAAAAGGGGCTTCTTTCCTTCTTGGGAAGGAAGCCTCAAAAGGGTTATTTTGTTGCTCCCACATGGAGGTGGCAAAGCGTTCATCCCTGGTATTTTTATGCAGTAGTGATTCTGAGGATTGAATTATTTTGATAAAGGGCAAATCAGCCTTGTGAAGCTTAGGGAAATGATACCAGTATCACAATAGTTATGAATCTTAGAAAAATGTCTCAAAATATATCACATTTAAAAAAATATATATGCCAAGTTCATGGAATCACTGTTCTGGGTTTTCTGTCCATCCTGAAAGGTAAATTATACCGCACTAAAACTCCTCAGTCTTGAAATATTTAAGAATTTTGGTCTTGGCTGAAGCGTATCTGGGGAAAAAGACACAGAAACTTGTGAAAAGGGCATTTTTTAGCTATTTCCATAAATTGTTTACTGCAAATAATGTCTGCCATTCCATTCTGTGGCTCTTGCCCCATGCTGAATTAGTACCACAGAAAGCAGATCAGCCCAGAAGCAGAGCTGTAACTCCAAACCCCATTAGCTAGGCTTGCTGCTGAAGCACATAGTCCCAGGTTGCTCCTCTTCACAGGTCATCATCTTTCTGTTGTCCTCAAACAAGCATCAGTCTGAGTACATGATGCCATGGATCAGATAGTTTAGGATGACCTGTTAAACAGTAAGGGCAACTTATGGGATTAGTTCTGGCCTTGATCATTGCGCTGCTCTAGTTCACTTTCCAGCACTGCTGTGGGGACAGGACATCGTGAGTGAGCTGCTCCAGTATGTGGGCCAGAGAAAGTGTGTGTGGGACCACACCACCATGGGAAAAAATGCTGGCTGAATACAGACCTAGGGAAATGCAAGCAAGCCCTAGATCTAGGAATAAAACCTGGAAAGCTGCCCTCAACGTAGTGCTCTATTTTCTACTTCAAAGCAAAATGGTGTCAACATTCTTAAAAAAGTTATTCGAGATGGTATGCTTCTTATAAGCAAGGAGAACCAAGGGTAAAATATTTCCTATTCTGCTCTTGCATGGAAATCTCCTTGAGTGTGTTAGGCAAATACATGAAACAATTTTAATTGGAAGAGGACAAAAATGCTGTACCAAAAAGTAACTTCAAGAGGCAGTAATAGCTTGATAAAAACATGGTATCTACATGTCACAGGGACGTTGTGGTTCCCTGTGCAGTTTCAGCAGTTTTAGGAGTGTGGCTGTAGGGAGGGTGCTAAGAATCTCTGGAGTTTGATGAGGAAGGGAAAGCCTGGTCAAACTGAGATGCGAGTAAAAAACCAAAAACTTTGCTTTTGCTTTTTGAGACCAAATTAGTGTTTTTTAAGCCAGTCCTACAGGACAATTTATAAAAGATTGTTCCCCTGTATACCTAGCAATGCCTGTGCAATCAGTAAGGACTGAACCCAGGACTAGTTACTTTGAAAGAAACAATAGCAGGCTCTAGAGCCGCTACTTACAGGTTATGCTGCAAAGGCAGTGCTCTTGAAATGTGCCATGGGATCTGTGTGAACTTTTCCAAATCCATTTCTTCTGCTTGTTAATTTTTGAGGGCAAGAATAATGACCCACTGCTAAGATGCAAGATGAACACAGGTTTTCTGGAAGCCTCTTTTGTGTGTGCTTGTGATTCAAATGGCACAGATCTACTCACACTGGAATATGAACATAATTTAATGGCTATCTGGAAGGGCTTTGAAGAGCTATCTATTGACACATCTCCAATACACCAACTCCAGTTGCAACTCTTATTTGTGATTATGTAAAAAATGCCTTGCAACTGTGTTGTTCTGCCCTGTTGGGCTAATCTGAGTTGAAACATCTTGTTCATATAATGTGCTTCAGTGCTCTTTTATGAACTCCTGTGTACTGAGGCAAAGTTGTGGGAAGCCAATCTTCTGTTTCCTCGTCTGCTGGGGATTGGGGAGGGGGGTAGGGGGCGGAGATTTGGGCTGGTTTGTTTTGTTTTCCAGAAATGATCAAGCCTGCCTAGCAAATATGGAATTCTGGATGAGAAAATGAAGACTGACTTCTAATAGAGAGTCGGTTATTGAGGTGAAATAGTATCCCAGACTGGGCAATGTAAGGAGAAACCCACCTGTTTGTACGAGATGCCATTAAAGTGCAGGAAGGTGGGGGTATAATCGGAGCCACTTTTGCAGGGGTGATTACTTATAACAAAAGGAGGAACAGCGTCCCTGTCCCAAAGCTGCATTATGTAGTCTGGTGTCCCCCTGAAACTCAACTCCCATGTTTCTTCCTTGACAATGGGACCTGAAATAACCTCTTGCATTTGGTTTTTTGTGTGTTTTCAAGTATGTTCTTGCTTAAGGTTTAATTGGCTCCAGTCAGTAGGAAAGGGCTCCAAGGCTGATTATTTATGGCTTACTGTCAAAAGTGGCTATAAAAAGGGCAGTATTATCTTGGAGATGCTGGGAAGGAAAATGTGGTGGGGGGAGGGTGGGGGAGTGTGTGTGTGCACGAATGTGTTTTCTTGTACTAGATGAAATCAGAGTTTTGCTGTCTCAGCAGTGTGGTTTAAATTGAAGATTAACCCTTTGACCTTCACGGTGTCAAATCACTTACAGATGGATCACCAGTTATATTTTTTCTTTTTTTTACTTTAGGGGTGAAGGGGGGCTTTTTTTTAAAAAAAAAAAAAAAGGTTGTTTGTTCATGCAGCTGGGGCTTTTGAAAGGCTCAGAAGCCAATCTGATTAAAAACAGCACTTGGCTAAACTCTGCGAAATCCTACAAGCAAAAAAAAAAGTTTAATCCTCTTGTGCACAATGCATAAAGGGTCTGCTCTTTTCTTTTTGTAATGTTAGAGCTACAATTATTTCTGGAGAACTTATCATTTCCCCCTCTCCCCTCATCCCTTGCTGCACCCCCTTGTTATGCTGATGGGATTAAAGTGTCTGCTCTTGAAAAGTGTAACTGAGTTGTTATTGGAAAAGAGAAGTGGTATGTTGCAATTTTAGAAATATAAATAACCTTGCTTTAACTGTTCTTCTCTACAGCATCAGCAGAACAGAAATCAAGTGTGGTGGCAGCTCTTTCTCTTCCTACACAACTTGGCCTTAAACACGGAGGTGAACAGGAACCACCCTGGGCAGAGGTGAGCTGCGCCCGCCTGTTTGAGGCCACATCCAGTCTGCAGGGAGCACTGAACAAACACTGGCTCGGGGGCGAGACGCTGCACTCCGCCGGCCGGATGTGAGGACTCTGACTTTCGCATACTCGTCTTCAAGTCTGGGTGTTTCCACGGACTCTTCTTTGCTGCTGCCTGCCTCGCGAGGCAGGGAGCTCTTGTCCAACACTGTTGAAGGAAAGCCAGAATGTGGGTGTGTTTGGTAAAGCTTGCTGCTGGCTCCCCGCACCGGTGACCTCTGTGCAAGGGAGGCAGGTATTAGACTGACGGCTTCCTCTGCCCTGTGCAGTAGGGGATGGTAGAGTGCACGAGTGTCATTTTGGCTGCTAGTTAAAAGTGATGCCTGGGATTGATGACTAAACATACTTGGGGTATCTTTTAGAGCAGAGATGCTCAATTCCTCCACATTTTTAGCAGTGAAAAACATTCAAGTAGCTTGGTTCCATCGGGTTACTTGTTTTATTCATTGGTTACTGTTTATTTCATTGTGCCCTGTGTGAGAGAAAATCACAAAGAAATCTGACCTTTTCGGCCATTCCATTGGGCACCACTTGCAGCGCTCTCACAAGAAAAGCTGTTCTTTGTCATTGCCGTCAATTAAAAAATAAATAAATCAGTAGAACAGGCTGAAAAAGAAACCTTCTTGGGGTTGCTGGTGGCTACTAGCTTCTGCCTGCTTTCAGTTCAGTGTTCTCAGTGCCCATGAGCCAGCAGGAAGCCAAAATCCATGGAATATCGCATGTGTCATTCTTCTACAATGCTAATGTATATGTTTTTAGTAGTTTTATGGTGGATGTTTATTTTATTTTGGTTTTCTTTTCTCCTACTATATAATGTGGTTGGTCAGGAAGGCTTAGATCCCAGGCATCCGATAACTTTGCTTCAGGATTTGACAGGGAAATGAATTAGCGTCTAGTCTGATATGTACACTGTACAAGCAGTCTGTCCATTACTCTAGTGTGTAGTATTTGGAGGCTGCTGTAAGCATATACTGACTAGCAGCAGTAATGTTATTTCAAGGGAGATCTTCTGTCAGTTTGTGTGCACTCAGAGGTTTGTCCGTATGGCCGACACTATTGGACCAGCACAGGGAAACTACCCTACCAAAAAGAAGTAGCCTAAAACATTGATGGCTGCTTCTCTGTAGCCTTAAATATACTTAGTTCAAGACCCAGTGACAGCTAGGGTAAAACATGAACAGAGAAGCAATACAGACCTTATTATTTTTTCTGAAAATTTCCATATTGCCACTGCACCTTGTTGTAGGTCTCAAATGATACAACCAACTTGAGGAAGAGCTGTCCAGAGAATTGCTCTTCAGTTGTGTTAGAAATGTTCAGCTGCAGGTGTTGAGAAATTCTTGATCCACTCTGAAAAATACTCATTACTGTATGGAAGAGTAGTTTACTTGCACATATGCTTTTCTTCTCCACCCCTCTTTGCATATTTGTCTCTAATTCCTGCTTTCTCTGGTATTTGTAATCTCATCATTGCACTGTAGTGTCTGGTAACAGTTTGCTGAACAGAGTTAAATTTGGACCTTCTTGCTTTCTCTCAGACCCATTCTCTTTGATTTTCATCCTGCGTCTACTGTGGCAAAATGTACTTTAGCTCCCTGAAAGAGGTTTCCAAGCCTTTTTCACCCTCCTATATTCACAGTCACTCTCTTTAAACATAAGGAGAGAGTTTATGTGAGAAAAGCTTTTTTTCTCCTTTTGTGTTATTTTTCTAGCTAGAGCTAGAGTAATATGTTTGTCCATGATGGTTAATAATTCATATAAATGAATCTCAAGTAATATTTTTGGGGGTGGGTTTATAGAGAGGGAGGGTGGGAGGTTTTTTTTTTAGGAGGGGGAATTGTTTTTGGTTTAGTATTGTTCCTTTAAGCATGTGCACTACAGAGTTACCCAGAGTGATCTAAGTGATAGCTGTTGCTGACTATGCTGCAGCAGGATGGAAGCTGCTCTCTGCCCACGCTGCCAGAGATGAGGCTTTCCATACTTTGCTTTGCACAGTCTGCTTGATGTAAGTGCTGGTCATTGGAGAAAGAGGACTTAAATGGTGGGGAAAGCCTGAGGTGTAGTGCAAGCACAGATTGAGCTGGGGACCCCTGAGAAACCAAATAGTATCCTTAAGGTTCTTAAATAAGAAGGTCTTTAAGAGGCAGTAGTGGAAGTGTGGAGGCTCAGGAAGCAATGCAGCAATGATGCCTCCCCTTGTGGCATGGCCTTGGATGTGATGCATGCCTTTCCCTCTGCTTGCCAGGAGCCTTTTATCAGGAACAGTCAATGCTACATCATAACCCTGCAAACTACGAAAAATTCAGCAACTGCTTCTGACATTTAAAAATCATTGTGAGCTTTCCCCTTTCCCTCTGCCTTGACTTGATGGTCAAACAGGCTAATAAGGCCTGTCCTCTGGATGCATAAGCTGGAAAGATAAGTCTGGTACTGCCACTTTCTAGAGTTAAGATCTGACCAATTTATCTAGGACGAGACTCTTCTTAACATGGAGAAACAAGTACCTGAAATGGTTCCCAGTCAGGCTGCTGGCCTCAGTGAAGTCATTTGGCTCAGGGAAAGACACATCTTTGCCAGTCCATATTTCCCACTGCAACAACAGACTTATCAAAATTGGTCATGCCAGGGTCTCAAAACCTCCTTGAACAACAATACTTCATTGGAGACATAGAGCTAATGCTAGACAAAGGCTGACTTCCTGCAATATGTGTGTTGGTTACTGGTGCCAGAGATTTACAACCACTGATAATATATTTTAATTATATTCCATATCTGCGTATCTCAGAGAAAGGAAATATGCTCTGTCAACCCAAAAGTATTACTTTGCTTCTTGTAGATTTGGAGAGGCAGGTTGGTTATTCGCTTAGGGAAAAGCAAATACTTGATACTTAAAGTCTCACCTGCTTGGGGAAATGGTTTCACACATTTAGCAACAAACACATGGATGCACAGCTCTCATGCATGTGTCACCCATTCTGTGTTTGTAAGGCCCCTTTGAACGCCTGCTGGGGAGGTCTTACCCACAGAGTAGCTAGCTACTGCAGCGTGGCCAGGGACATACATTGATTATTTGGAGAAATGGTTCCAAAGAGCATGATTGAAATCCTGTGCTGAAGGATTATGTTCAGGTTTTTAGATATTAGTTTGTTCTGGTGTAAGGAATGGGATGCTTTCTCTCTGTGCTGTGAACTAGAGTCTAGCAATTTAGAAAGAAGAGTTGGATCTTTCTCCTAAAACAAATTCCTGTTTTTAATGAGCAGTTCTTAAGAAAAACTTGAGTTGCTGCTCATGGTGCCAGCAGCCTTTAAATATCTTTTTTGCCTTCCCCAGATCTCCAAAATGGCTTCAGAACTCAACTGTCCTTACTTGAGGGATGGAGTTCTTTCCATCCCTTCCCAGCTTCCTACTCTTTTGATTATCTTGTAGCCTGCTCATCCTAGGATCCAGCAAGCCTGGTGCTAGTAGGGAATAGTTAGCTTTATTTTTGTTTCCTGCAATTTTTGAAAGCTGAGCCAGTAATCACAAAGTACTGCCCAGGGATAGCTGCAAACTGCTGCAAATAGAATACAAAAAAGGCAGGAAAGGATGAAATTGCATGGAAAATGCTACTGCTGGATCTGTATCAGGTTGCAGCCCTCTCTCAAGGTGCTGATGATCCCTGGTGGCATTGAATCCTGCATAACTGGTCACATATTTCAGTTTAAATAGGTTGTTACTAAATATTTGTTGGCTAAACTCTTGTTTAGGAGTCCTGAAAGAAACTTCCTTGTCAGCCTTTGTTTTGGAGCTGTGTATCAGCAAGAAAATAGAGGCGAGGAACCCAGCCTTTCTTGGTGTAGAAAGTGTGATTGCAAAGACATCTTTCTTTCTACTGGCTGTTTATTTTGTCCCCTCAAGCCTGGATTAAAGGTATAGGCAATGTGTGTATGTGAAGTTACTACAGTCCTCGAGTTGCTCCATAGCAGTCACTGGAGCTGTGCCCAAGGTGGAACCTCATTCGGTGTGGCACTTGGCACTCTTCTGGGAAACAGCAGATCCTGACCATTAGTAAACTAGGATAGGAAGAAAGGTTGGTTTGTTGGTTTTTTGGGGTTTTTTTTGTTTTTTTTTTTTTTTTAAAGAAAAAGCAAAATTACTTGAGGCAGTTATTACAATGTGACCCTATCAACTGTACAATGAATTCCACCCTTCTGCTGCTGGTCCTGACCCATATCTCTGCTGAAGCTGTGGGAATGGTGAGACTGTGACATGCTGAACGGTGTGATATTGAGGGTATTTTTAAAGGGAAAAATAGGGAAAGTACTCAGTATATGTGCTAGAATCAAACAAGAATGCAGATTTGTGGAGCTCTGGCCTTGTTTTACCAGCAGTATTTACTGTGGGATCATAAATAAAAGAATCATAGAATGCTGGTTCATATTAATGGGAGGTCTGCCCATGAACCAAGCACTGTTGAGTATTAGCATAATTTGACAACAAAGGTTTTTATAATGTCCTTCAAAAGACTCTGTCTTTCAAACTGGCATTTGTGATCATTTGCAAAAATGCCTACCTGTTGCCTTTGATCGTTTTAGCAAGAAGAAATACCTCAAGGAATTGATAAAAGATCCTAGGACAATCTTTTACAGTTCCTAAAGACTTCAGTGGTCTCTGTTTCTTTGGTTTGCATGTGTTCACACAGGTGTTGCACCTGTGCTCAGCTCTTCTCCACCAGGAAAAGCAGAAAAGACCAAACACATCAAATGCACTGGAATGTAATTGTGTGGGTGTGCGTGAGTGTGCGTGCGTGAGTGTGTGTGTATTCTTGAACTGAATGCAGTCTGACATCCCCTGCCCCTTCTTTCTTCCATGTGCCTCACCTTCCCCCTTAGCCACAGAAAGGAGGGTCTCTTCCTGCGAATCCCATGCTGGAAGTTGGTTTCTGGGAAGCGAAACCTAATGTCTGTGGGCTGTTTTTTAAAGCCATGTTTCAGTTCTGTCTTCAGACTTTTTGCTGCCTTTGGGGAACAAAGGGGTGGGAAGGGTAGATTGTTAAACTGTTCATAAAATCTATTATGGAAATTTTGCATGTATAAAGTTATTCTTAAATCTAAAGGAGTCTCCCTAGTTTGTGGACATGGCTCCAGGAGAGCATCATCACAGATTCCTCAACTCAGTTTTAGATGAGACCATCTATACTCAAATAGTCTATACTCCTGAAAGTATAGATGACAAAAGTCTTGATGACAAAAGGAGGACGGATGGGTGTGATGGAAGGACAACATTGTCAGTATGTCCTTAAATACATGTCAGAAGTTAGGCTTGTAAAAGGGAAATTTTAAAACAGTCCACAGGATATGTATGTCTATTTCTACTGGGTGCATTTGAAAATCCTGCCACTAAATTTGATTTTGGGTATGTAGATGTTGGGGGTTTTTGGTTAAAATAATTGTGGCTCTCTTCTGTTCTCTTCCATGGTATGTAGCACAGTCTCCCATGTTTCTAGGTGAAATTCACTGATAAAAATACTGTGAAATGTGGATTCATATTTTCTTCTCCTCCTTCCCCCCCTGCTTCCTGCATGACTGTTCTTTGGTGGGATATTAAAAAAACAAACAAACAACAAAGTTGTTCAGAGTCCTTCATCTGGAAAACAAAAAGGGTAAGACGAGCTAGAATTTGCAATGTACTTAATAAATTTCCTCTCAGTGGAGGGTTTCCCCATGACTTCTGATTTCCACCAGAATATGATACTGTCCTGCTGCAGACGTAAACCCGATGCTCTCCTGTGAGATTTCTGTCTGGATTAGTCCTGAAGTGCACACACCTTCTTTGCCATGGACTGAGACCCAGTGAGAATGTAGCATTTTGTTTATCCTGGTTGTGTGCCTCCAGGACTCCTGCCTGTACCAATGGTGACTGGGCAGAGCTCCTTTTTTGTATCTGTGCAGTATATTTGCTTTCTGCTTTCTTCTTTGGTGCTTTTTAATACTTTAATACTTGGATTTTTTTTTCTAATAACTGGTACAATTTTTAATAAAATTGTTAAATTTGTCTGTGTTCCTTGATTTATTTTTTAAGGGATGGAGGGCGTTTACACAGCTGACCTATGGAGTTACCTAAATCAGTGATACAATTTGTGTTGTTCAACTTTGAAAATATCTGGTGGCACATATCATTTTATGTGCACCCTAAGACCAGGCCCTGCGGCAAGGACAAGATCTGCTTTTGAGATTGGACTGCTTTCCTTGGGCATAATTTGATTTATAAAATAGTCTTTCAATAAGATATATTCCTGTGCTTGGACAGAGAACTGCTGCTGCTTGGAACTGCACAGTTAACTCGCTTCAAATCAGGAAGATCTGGTTAAGACACTTCCTCCAAATCTGCAAAACGTAATCTTTGATTGATGACCACTTACCTACTGCCTACACAGGTACATTCAAAGGCACTGAAGCCTTAAGATAAAGACTCATTGCTAGGTAATCCTGTTAAGGAAATATGGTTCTCACTGGTCTTCTGAGGCAGCAGATGAAGGTGAGAGTGCTTGTAGGGTGGTAATGACTCCTTCAAACACAGACTTGTGAATGTCTTGGCCATCCCAAGCACAGCAATATCAGGCCTGTCTTCAAGTTTTCCTCTGCTCCTATTGGGAAAAACTACCTCCAGTAAGAAAAGGTAGCTAACCTGGGTGGAGCAGCAATTGTGATACATGTATTGTGAATTATTTGTAAAATAGCTGGTCAAATTCCTTCAACCTCATTGTTCCTCCAGTGCAATGCTGCTGCAGTGAGCATGGGAGGCTCAGGGAACCAAGTTAACAATCCTACCCGATGTTAAGTTGCCTTGACTGGTGTCTGCATGTTACAAAAGGGCCTTTCATTCCAAGAACACATGATGTGTGTGGTATGAAAAGCCACATGTGCATCTAAGACCACAGGGGGAAAAAGACAGTTTTTCTTTTCATTGTATTAGATCTAGTGAGAAGTGTGTCCCCTGGTCAGCCTCATGTGACCGTGAAAGGGCCTTTTGTAACACACTGATACGAGGGCACAGACATGAGGTTGACTTCGATGGGTGGGTTTGCTCAGAGTTCCCTCATTTTCATGGTTAAGTTCTCACCGTTAATTTAACTCTCACTCTTAGAAGCTTTAATAATTCTTGTACCCAAGAGAAGAATGGCTTTTAAAAATGAATGGTTTGTAATGCTACCCCAGAAGCATTTGCCAAAGCAGCAGCATGCACTGCACCTTGGTCAAAGTAAAGGCAAGCGTGCAGATGTATGATCAGCCTCCCTTCCTCTGAGACCTGCCAAATTACTCTTGACTCTTTGGTTTGGCTCTATCATGACCTGCTGGCCATTTCTTGCCTAAGGCAAAGTAGGCTCAGGGTGCATGGAAACATTTTCAGGGTTATGCATCAGGACCAAATAGTACAGGCTGGAACATTCCTATTGCACATGAATACTTTTTAATTTATTTTATTTTATTGTTAGTTTGAAAGAAATTGGATATCCTAGAAAATGTGCTTTGGAAAACTTTCTTCTTAAAGTACTAAGCCTATATACTAACAGGGCAACTTTCAGTTTATTTCCAGCCATGCCCCCTTTCATGACAATCACATATCCCTCACTTTCTATACTAACATGACTAGCA